>NC_138373.1:19006484-19063372 GCF_054177405.1 Leptonychotes weddellii | reverse complement strand
CCATTACTACCATCGCTACCACCAATACTACTGAATACTACCACCATCCCTATCACCACTACCACCATTACTACCATCGCTACCACCATTACTACCATCACTACCACCATCACTACCACCGCTACCACCATTACTACCATCGCTACCACCAATACTACTGAGTACTACCACCATCACTACTGAATACTACCACCATCACTACCATCACTACCACCATTACTACTGAGTACCACCACCATTACTACCACCATTACTGCTGCCATTACTACTGAATACTACTGCCATTACTACCATTACTACCAGCCGTATCCTGTTGTGTACCTGGCACTGCACTAAGAGCTTGAGATTCAGAACATGAGGTCTGATGTCTGACCTCCTGCGTTGCATCTTGGCAGGTCCCAAGTGAGCGCTGGTAAGCCTGTGGGGTTTCACTGGTCCTTTCACAAACTGATTTAGTTGCTGTCTAGATTCATAGATTCATCTTGCCAACATTTGGAGCATTGTTTACAGAGGTAGGCCTAGGGACATGGGAATGTCTTGCCCACGGTCACCCAGCTACCAGGAAGGAGATCTGACATTCACATAGCTGACCTCCCTCCCTCTATACCATATCCTCCTGAGGCACAGGAGGTGCCACCCTGTTTTCTAAGCCTGGACTGTGACTTCAATGCTCTTTTGCCCTTACCCTTCTACCTTTTTGCCGCTCCACTCTGGGTTGAGTTTTCTTGAATTCCTTTAAGTGTATTTTTTTAACTGGATCATCACTCATTAAGGGTCATGAAATCAATTTCATAGGTCATGAACACCATGAAAAAATAGAATGAAAACTGTCAGAATGGAGAACACTCAGGCAGCCTGCATATTGTTGCATGAAACTTTTATTTCATGTATACATACATAGAGGCATGTGTGAACCGGGTCAGACGTGAAACGTTTCTCACTGTGGGTAATAGTCAGTGCGCTTTGAAAATCGCTGTGAAAAGCGTAGAGCAGAGGCACCGGAGGCTCATGGGCCCCTGGACTGCTGAGGCTTTATTTATTTCTAGAGATGATAGAAATGCATTGTTTCGAATTCTTTATAATGAGAGGTTTTATTTTCACCCCATCACAATATCCCAAGATGATTTTGATTATTACCTTTGAGCTTGCACATATCACTGATGAAAGTTATTTTTCCAAATAGGATTCTAATTATAGGGTATGCGGTTTTTAAAATGAAATTGTTGATTTTGGTGGAACTGCCCAGCCTGACCTGTCACTTGGGTGAAGTGTCTGAGTACCGAGTCAAGTGCTAGCACAGAGCTGCAGAGAGAAGGACCTGGCCATCCTGGGGGATCCTGTGGGTTGAGAAAGAAGTGTTTTACGAGCAGCATCAGCACAGAGGGAGGGAGGAGGGGGTGTCGAAGGGCTGCACAGAGCCGACTGGAGATATGGAAACAGCATGTTGGTGTGGAGGTGGGTCGCATCCCCATGGTGGCTCCGTGCTGAGAGCAGCCTCCAGCTGGGACTTCCAAGGGCCCGGGGTCAGTATGTGTTTATAATCTGGTGTCCCTGATAGGTGGGGGCCCAAATGACAGCTGACCTCATTGTTTTTCCCTTTTGGCCTACTCTGATTTGGGGCCCATGGGCCGCAGGGGGTCAGGGTGCTCCAGATGGGACAGAAAAGTTAAGTGCAAGGCAAAAAAGGAAATCCTTTTCCTGCTTGGGTGAATGTGTGTGTTCTTCTCTAACCCCGATGAGGGGCTCTCTTAGCTGGGGAGACAGGCTGGGGAATTTTCTATTTCCTCCACATCTTCAAATTAGGCTTTCAAATGATGCTGGCTCAAGCTGATGTTTATTGAGTATGTATGTACTAGGAGCTGGGCGCTGTGCTAAGAGCTTTTTGTATATTAACTCATTAAATTCCCACAACGGCCCTATGAGGTTGGTCCTATTAATATACCCTTTAAGAAAAATTTCCCAAAGTTACATAGAGTTAGGACTCAAACATAGATTTGAGTTCAGAAGTGTGTAAAAGGACTATAGAGGTGATGATGGGGAAGGCAAGGAGATAGCTGGTCTCTGGGGGCTTGGCAATGAGCCAGGCATTTTGCAAACTTCATCCCTTTGAATCTGCACCCTCCACTAAGACTTGGCTATGATTCTTAGTCCCATTCATAGAAGAGGAAACGGGCTTAGTGAGGATAAAGAATTTTCCTAAGAACTGCAGAGCCTAGACTGAATTCAGATCCGTCTGAGTCAGACTCTGAGTTCTCATGTGCTAAGGTGAAGGGCTGAGGGTAGGGAAGGTCCTGGGCAGGATGAGTGAGGACAGCAATCAGGCCTGCTCTGGGGTGCGTGCTGGTGACCCAGATCATCTCTCAGAGCCAGGAGACCGTGCCTGCCACAGCAGCGGTGAAACTGGCTAAATTTGATAGGTCGTGGAAACTCCTTAGTGGGAGAAGTATGTGCATTAAATCGAGTTTTTCTTCTCCCAGTGAGGGAGTTTGCACATGTGCAGATTTTTTTTTGCCATAGCCCCAAATAAGGAATTCAGAAAGTGGCTTCTGGTCTGAGGGCTTTGGTGGTCATGTGACCACAGTCAGCTAAGATTTCCTTCTCTTTGTTGCTGGGCTGGGAAGACAGGCTGAGAACCCTGAAAAAGTCCTTGTGTCATTTGGAAGGAAGGGGTCACATAGTGCACACATGTCCATGGGATGGTAATACTTCCCAGGGACCTGTTCTAATTTATTGAGGCACTGAGCTGAATGTCCACACGTGATCTCATGTAAAGCCTATTGGAGCTAAGTCTCATTTTAACTCCCTGAAGAATCTAAGGCTTAGGGACGTCAAGTACCTTGCCCCGGGTCTTGAAGCTAAGAAGTATTTGAAGAGGGTGACGAGCCCAGTCTATATGAGTCTGAAGCTGGTGGTTCACACACTGTGTGCCACGAGCCCTGACCAGCCTTTGGCAGGAGCACAGGTGTGGCTTAACATCCCTGGGTATCTTTTCCAAAATCCATCTGGAGGAGAGTAGTATGAGAGGGGTCAGAGCACCGTGTGTGGCCCAGCTGGCATATTTGGCCATCCCTTGATGAAGGGGAAAATACAAGGGGACCAGGCATGTTTCTGCCCTCTGGCAGCCTCCAGTCTCCAGGAAAGACCCATCAATCAAACATTTGTAATACCGTGTGATAGGGGCCGGGACAGTGCTGGTGGCCGGAACCCTGGGGGCAGGCGGCAGGGAGGGAGTCAAGTTCTAGACTGAGTTGTGAGGAAGTGGAATTCGTGAGGGAATGAGGAAGTCTGTCAGCGAGGCAGGAGGGGGCAAGTGTGAGAGAGAAGGGACCCATGGTAGGAGAAGTATTGCACTGGGAATGTCAGGCTTTGAAAAAAGAAGATTTGGAGCGGGGCAGAGAGAAAGCCCCCCGGGATTCAGAAGTGAGCGTGAGTGATCCTTCAAGCTGGTGAGACCAACAGCTTTAAGTGCTGACAAGAGAGTGGCCCACGTAAGGGAGGGACCCAGGAGGACATCTTCGGGGAGGAGGAGGGGTAGGCATGGGTGGCAATGAGCCAAAAAGGGAAAATGGGTTGAAAATAAAGTAAGTTGAGAGGCCCGTTGAGAAATTCTCGCGTGTTGGTCTATATTTGCTTTGTGAAGTAGGAAAAAAAAAGAAAACAGAGAAAGATCTAGATTCAAATCCTGCGACCCCATGCAAATTTCTTATCCTTAACGCCCTCATTTTATTTTATTTTATTTTTTAAGATTTTATTTATTTGACAGAGAGACACAGCAAGAGAGGGAATACAAGCAGGCGGAGTGGGGGAGGGAGAAGCAGGCTTCCCGCCAAGCAGGGAGCCCGATGTGGGGCTCGATCCCAGGACCCTGGGATCATGACCTGAGCCGAAGGCAGACGCTTAACCGACTGAGCCACCCAGGCGCCCCAACGCCCTCATTTAAAAAAAAAAAAAAGGTAGATGATAAGGATGGTACCTTCCTTACAGAGTTGTGAGGATCAAATATGGTAACACTTGTGTGGGGGCAGAGCAGGACTTTGGCACATAGCACGCAATAAAGTGTAAGAATATTGTCAGTGTGGTGCCTGGGTGGCTCAGGAGGTTAAGTGTCTGACTCTTGGTTTCAGCTCAGGTCAAGATCTCAGGGTCATGAGATCTAGCCCCTCATGGGGCTCGCATGGAGTTTGCTTGAGATTCTTTCCCTCCTCCTCCCCCTCCCCCTCTGTCCCTTCCCCCACTTGTACATATGTATGTGTGTGCACGTGTGCTCTCTCTCAAATAAATAAATAAAATCTTAAAAAAAAGAATATTGTCAGCCACTGAGGGAGTTCTCATTGAGGTATTTGATGAATAGGGTTATCATAAACAGCAGTAGAAAGTTCCAGAAGAAGAGACAGCTTGCAGGTGAATATGGTGAATTCGGCATTTGCTGTATTGAATTTGAGATACCTATGGTATATCCAAGTATAGGTATCTGAAAGGCCATTGGCAATATGGAGAAGTCAGGGATGGAGGTAGAGATTTGGGAATTATTAATAGAGGGCTATATTTTTCTCAAAATATCTAAAGCATATCCCCAGTGCTACCTAGAAAATTTTAATTGTATAAGACATTGAACAACATGGAATTACTTTTTTTCTCTCTCTCTTCAATTTTCTTTTAATTCTTCTGGTTGCTAAGGAGAATGTCTCAGTTTGGGGCTATCATGCTTAAACATCTTTATTATGCATGCTAATCTCCCCTTTAAATAAAAACAATGAGGCAACCTCAGGCTCAGAGCTGTGTGCTTGCCAGAGTTTAATAATTTTACTTTTCATTGTGTTTTTCATGTTTGTCTTCTGTTTGGAGCAAATGTTATTACTTTTCCAATTCTGGTTGTCTCAGACTGGATGCTTTGGTTGTAAATAACAGAACACTTAACAAGCTGTCTGAAGGTAGCTGGTTCTAGGGTTAGCTTAGTCGAGGCTTCCCAGGGTCATCAAAAACTCAGGATCCTCCCAGTTATTTCTTTGTCATCCTCAAAATGTCATCAGGATCTCTCCTGTTGGTCCCAAGAAGACTGTGCTAGGTCCCAAGAGTCACATCCTCACGGGACAACGTGAGGGCAAGAAGGAAGGGGGCGCAGGACAAAGGATTTGTCTTTACCTCATGGTGTACCTTGGAACTGTGGCATCTGTCCTTTGACTGTGAAGGACAAGGCTGGCCTTCCATGAATGGCAGTGTGGAGGGAAGAGGAATGACTTTGTGTTGTCATTGAACCACTGAATTAACTACCCTTGTTGCAGTCCCATCTCTGGAAATTTTGTTATCTAACAGATAATAAATTCTCTTACTGCTTAAATCTTTTCAAGATGGGTTTTCTATTACTTGCAGCTAAATGTACTGCATCTCCTATAATTTCAGATTATTGCCCCAACCCACGAGGAATTATTCCTTCCTTTTTTATCTTGGTTTTATTACATTTTTCTCTTGAGATCAGGTCCTATTTTCTTGGTTTTTCATATGTCGGTCGAGTAATTTTAGATTGTACCCTGGACGTTGCGAGTGTTATGTTGTAGACCCTGGATTCAGTTGTATTTGTCCGAAGAATGTTGATATTTTTGCCTTAGTAAGCTATTATCTTGGTTGGACAATAAACTGTCTTTTGGACATCAGCTCAGGTGTCAATTCTGTTTCTTTTATCTTTGAGTCTTTGAGGCTGTCTGACACATACACTGTTCAAGAGTCAGCCAGACACTTGGGTAGAGTTTATGCACATTTGGGGTCCTCTTCTCTTGGCTCTCTCTGTTCTTAGATTCTGTTCCTACTTTCCAGTAGCTGTGGTTGACCTGAAATTGACCTCTGGCTCCTCAAGGCAGAAAGACTTAGGGTTTTGTGTTGGAGTTTTAGCTATTGCTTGGTGCTGACTGGCCTGCTCTCCTGGTAAACACTGTCAAATGGTCATTCCCTTCTTCCAAATGTCATCCCTGCCCTCCAGAATCTGACCTCTTTTTTTTTTTTTTTACTCTTTTAAACATTTTGTCCAGAGTTGTATTCATTATTCACAGGAAGGTTGGCTACAGTTGGAATTTGCTTGACCATACCAGAGACAGAAGCCTTCTTTCTGTCTAACATGGGAAAACTGATGCCCAGAGAGGTTAAGCCACTTCCCCAACGTCACAGAGCAAGCAAGTGGCAGAACCTGGGCCCAGACTCAGGCTGCTGCACTCCTGTCCAAGCTCCCTCCAGGGTACCTGGCTGTGGATATGCGCCTCAGAATAGTCTGCCGCTTTGGGCTTAGTTTCATTTTGGCACAGAAAATGTCTGCCCTTTGAGTAGAGGCTGTAATTGCTAGGAAGCTGAGCTGGGCAGTTTCATGGCAGCCTTGGGTCAGTTTTGTCTTCTTCCATTCAGAATCCCTAGATTGGCTCCTTTAAAGGGTTGAAATCAGCAGGCAATGTTCCAGGCAGAGTTTTGGATAAAACTTCATCGGTCAGCACCAACGAGGTGCCTGATGATTATTTACTCGGCAATCGTTTTACCAAAGTAAGTCAGTAGTAAGTTGTGGTTATGAGAAAGGAAGTTCAGAGTTCAGTAAGCCCCCCCCCACCTCTTTTTTTTTAAATACAAAAGAGGAAGTGACTGCTCTTTATTTTTGTACCGGCCTTGTCATTAATGGACATGGGGTAAAAATCGTAACTACACTGAGGTCAAGCTTTGAAAATTTGTAATAAGGGTCTCCCTTTCTCCTTTGTAGCACCATTGGTGGGAAGTGTATAACGTTGAAACAACGCACAGAGCCACAGAGAAGAATCCTCATAAAATCTTACAGTGTTTTGCCTTTAACCTTAGGAACAGAAGTGGTCCCCTCCAAAAAAATCATTTCCAGTTTTCTTTCCGAACCACCCTCTGCTCGGGGACCTAGTTCACCCTTAGGTACTAGTTTTCAAGCTTCTTGCTGAATTTGTGGAAGTATCCCCACCTTCCAAGATTAAAAACACTGACGGAGCACCTATTGTATGCTAGAGGATGTACCTGGGATACAGTAGTGAGCAAAACAGAGAAAGTCCTTGCTCCTTATGTAACTTACATTCTAGTTGGAGGCAGACAATAAACATGTAAACAAAGAAAGACGAGATCATTATGGATAGTGATACATGCTAGAAAAGAGAAAACATAATAGATTTTTTTATTTTTTATTTTATTTTTTAAAGATTTTATTTATTTATTTGAGAGAGAGAGAATGAGAGACAGAGAGCATGAGAGGGAGGAGGGTCAGAGGGAGAAGCAGACTCCCCACCGAGCAGGGAGCCCGATGCGGGACTCGATCCCGGGACTCCAGGATCATGACCTGAGCCGAAGGCAGTCGCTTAACCAACTGAGCCACCCAGGCGCCCTAGATTTTTTTTTTAAAGCAGAAACCTATTTTATTGGGGTTGTGGTGGTGTGTGTGATTAAATGGGAAACAAAGTCATGCCTTCTTCCCCATTCCTCCACCCCGTAGTGGAGATAGGGTATTTCTTATGACTAACACTTTTGTTAGTCTCTTAATGAGAGAAACAGAGGATGGACCAGAATGGGCTCTTGGGCTGGTCACTGTGTTTTGTCTGGTGTCTCTGGGTTGGTCAGTTACTCCCCTCCATTGCCATAGGTCTTAACACCTCACGCTCGGCACAGATTCTGCCCCTTGGGCTAGATGGAGTGGAGTGAAGGTTCTGGAAGCCTAGACTTGAGCCCAGAATATAAAGGGCTCTGGATGGCAGGCTAAAGAATCTGCCTTTTAGACTTTGTATTCATTTCCATCCTCCTGTTCCTGAGGTCAGAACCCCCACTTGGCCAAATTGCCCCCAGGCTCTATGGATTCCTGTTGAATTTCTGTCCTTTCTCCTTTTCCTTAAATCATCCCCCCTCTTTTTCACACCCAAGTGTAAGCAGATAAGAGCAGCAGTTGTTAACTCTATTGATTGTAAAGTGCCTGCATTAAAAATGTTAATTATCGCCCCTGGGAGGAGATTACGCCCGTAGGTCTCAGGCTCTTAGAAGAGCAGCAAAAAGCCAGGTGTACCATGGCTTCCTGTTTCTTTCTCAGAGTAAAGAGAAAAACATCAGGGAAGACAGAAGCTTCAGTCATGTGGTAATAATTATGGCCATATTTATCCCCACAAGCATAGCTTCTGTTGATTATGGAGTCAGGGAGATTTTGTGACCCACTGTGGATGATGCAGTGAGGTTGTCCTCCTTTGTTAAAAAAAAAAAAAAATTAAGTTCATAAGAAATGCGTAAGGGCAATCTCACTAAGATTTGACCTCCTAATCTAGGTCCCCTCTCCCTTCCCCAGAGGTCACCATTGGTGTCTACTTTTAGAACCTTTTCTATGTTCATATTTGTCCATACAGATTGTATGGTAGAGTTGGTGGTTACGTGTGTTTTGCTAAATAGTGTCACATAGCAGACCTCACCCTGCAACCTACCTTTTCACTAAAGAGTGTCTCGAAGTGCAAGCTCTGTTGTTATGCTTTCACAACTCTGTAGTGTTCCATGGTACAAACTTGCTTCCAGTTTCGTGGCCACTCCCTTGTTGGGAACAATTGAGATCTTTTTTTTTTTTTTAGGGGTGGCGTCTCTTACAAACCATACTGCATTAAACATCCTTATACATGTCTGACACACATGCAAATATTTTTCTGGTTACTGAGAAGTAGAATGACTTGACCATGGGGTGTACACAATTCAGCTTTTAATGGATGTCGCCAGGTGTTCTCCAAAGTGGCTGGGCCTGGGTATGCTCCCACCAGCAGTTTGAGTTTCTATGTCACTGCCTCCTGCCCACATTGTGATAATGTCAAGCTGTTACATTTCTGCCGATCTGATGGGAGGAAAAGGGCATTTAACTTTAATAGGGCATCATCTTGATTACTAGTGAGGCTGAGCATGTTTTTACATATTTATGGGAGAGTTGTATTTCATCTTCTATGAATGCACCCCCCTGCCTTTTTTTTTTTACATTTTCTTATTGATTTGTAAGAATTTTTACTTCAATCTCTTGGACACACAATCCTTCACAAGTTCTTTGTGTTTGTTCTGGTCTGTTTCTGTCAAGTCTTGAGTCCTTTGTCAGTCTAGTGTCAGGACTGATAGACTGGCCTATACGGATTTAGCTCTTGAAGCCCGAGAAACCACTTCCAAGCAATCCATTATTCCCACTTTAAAGATGAGAAACTGAGGCTCAGAGAGATTATGTGACTCAGAGTCACAACTTGTGCAGGCATGGATAAACTCAGAAACCTTGAGCAGACTTAGACATAGACCAAACTGCTGTGAGCCACCAGGAGACCATTTTCTATAACCTTTCACTATTACCCAGACACTTCCATTTGGGTATCTCAGGAGAAAAGTCTGTTTAATTATTCATCTCTTTTCCAAGTAATTGGTGACAAGTCTTCCAGCTGGGAGACGGAACAACCTTTGTTGCTAAAAATGTCCGCCACATATAGAACAGGGGATCCAGCCCTCAAGAATGGTAAATGGAGATCCTTTCCTGGGGGGGATTTACACAGACAGCAGCCTTTGGCTGAAATGCCCTGTGAACAGAAGGCTGGGGACACTGATGTTGCCATGCTCCCCGCCATTTATCACTTTCAGGAATGACCTCTGTACCTTTCATTTTTTTAGCTCCTTCAAAAAGAACTGAAAATCCTTTTTCTCAGAGGCAAGGTCAGGGCATCTCTGTGGGATTCGCGGGGAACAGTGCACTGTCCCATATTACAGAATGGGAAACAAAAATCGAACTTGGACTTTTAGAGCTGGTATAAGCAAGCACTTCTCTATATTAGAGGACAAATGCTGATTTGAAATACTTGAACTTCTATACTCTGGGACATGTACCAGCATTAATAAGAGTTTCTATTTATTGAGCATTTATTTGGGCCAGGCACAGTAAAAAGCTTATACCTATGAGTGATCTCACTTAATTTTCACAGTAACCTCTGACTTAAATAGCTTATTGTCCCCATTTTATCACAGATAACCTGAGGTTCAGTTATTTAACTTGCTCAAGGTCACATAGCAAATAAGTGTCAGAGCCACCATTCAAATTTCAAAATGTGTGCTCTTATCGCTATCCTAATGTACGATGTCAGTTCATGGGCCCATTTCCCTTGTATTCTCTTTAGTTCCAGAACTGGTGTTTGTCCAATAACATTTTCAGAAACTGGTGACAGAGTGAGACAGAAGGGACTGTGGCTGGCTTGGGAGGGGAGTGCACCCATCCCACACGAAGTACCAAGTCCACATGGGTTTGTTTACAGCTGGTTGCAGATCTTGGATCAGATGCTTGAAAACAGCTGGTCTACCAAGGTCTTTCTAAATTTGGTTTGAGCTGCTCTGAATAAATCTCAGAAGACAAGAAGGGGGAAGGGAACTCATATTTATTGATCTGACTCTGAAGTAGGTATTCTCATTTCACAGATGGAGAAATAGAAGTGAGGTCACTGCTCAAGGTCACTGTGGTGTATTATATTACTGAATCAGTGATTTGCTTTCTCCTTGTAAGGGGATTGGTACATCCCTGCCCATTGCTACGTGGCTTTATAGTGTCTCCTTACAGGAGAGATGTTACTTTCCTGTTCCGGTGATGTGGGGCTTAGCCGCGTGACGCACGTTGGCTAGGGGAATGTGAACAGACGTGGTGCACTCTACATCTAAGCAAAAGCTTTAAGGGCTGTTGCATGGTTTGGCCCTTGCTCTTTTCCCCTCTGCTGCAAGACCGAGCAAGGGCTGTTTCCTTGGCTTATATACTCTGATGCAAAAAACACTTGGAGCAAAGCCCTGGGGACACAAGACAATTGCAATGATATGTAGCATGAACAAGAACTAAACTTTGTGCATCATAAGCCGCTAGAATTTTGGGATTGCTGGTTATTGTAGCCTTACATGGCAAAAGCTGACTAATACAGTTATAGCTAGTAACTTGACTAAGGAATTTGAACCAGACCAAATTCCAAATCCCATCCATGTCCTTTTCGTTACCTTAGTGTTCCTGAATATTCTGCTCTTCATTATATTTGCTATGTCTGTGTGCTACCTGTCCCTTTAAAAAAAAAAAAAATATATATTTTTTTCTTTAAATGGTCTCAGTTTTGTCATTCAACACATTTATTTTATTTTATTAATTAAAAAATTCTTTTTAGGGACACCTGGGTGGCTCAGTCGGTTAAGCGTCTGCCTTTGGCTCAGGTCATGATCCCTGAGGTCATGAGTCCTGGGATTGAGCCCCCCCCACCGTTGGGGTCCCTGCTCAGTGGGGAGCCTGCTTCTCCCTCTCCCTCTCCTTCTGCTCCTCCTCCTGCTTGTGCTCTCTCTCTGTCTTATTTATTTATTTGAGAGAGAGAGAGAGAGTGCTGCAGGGAGGGGCAGAGGGAGAAGAAGAGAGGAAATGGACTCCCCACTGAACGTGGAGCCTGATGCGGGGCTCCACCTCCCAACCCCAGAGATCATGACCTGAGTTGGAACCAAGAGTCAGATGCTCAACCAGCTGAGCCACCCAGGCGCCCCTCAACACATTTATTTTATTTTATTTTATTTTTAAGATTTTATTTATTTATTTGACAGAGAGAGAGACACACACAGCGAGAGAGGAAACACAAGCAGGGGGAGTGGGAGAGGGAGAAGCAGGCTTCCCGCTGAGCAGGGAGCCCGATGTGGGACTCGATCCCAGGACTCCGGGATCATGACTTGAGCCGAAGGCAGATGCTTGACCACTGAGCCACCCAAGGCGCCCCTCAACACATTTATTTTAAAGGAAACTTTATCACTATATGAATGGAAAAATGATATCACCACAAATAATTAGTAACTATAAATATGAATAACTATATTATGAACCTTACGAAATTCTAGGTACTCTTGGCCAGCCAGGATCTGAGTTTGAAATTTCCTCCCTCTTTGTTCCAGAAGGAAGTTTAGCAGATCTTAGAGTGGTGTTCAAAACATGCAAGCAGCAGATTGAGACTTTCTTGTTTAATACAATCAGGAGGGTTGAAAAAGAATTGAAAAGGAAACAATTTTCACCTATTGTGGTTTGGTGTGATTGAAAGCATGTCTATGTTCCCACCTAAAATTCTTTTAAAAACCACCAGTGAGTGATACGTGCCTCGTGTGGGGAGTTTCCCTCCTTTTTGTTTTTATATAATAATTGTAAACACTTACACAGCACATGCCATGTGACAGGTACTCTGTTACATGCTTTACTACTTACTCCATCATTAGGGGTGGAAACAGGTTGGGGAGGTTAAGGAACTCATCCCAGCTGTAAGAGGCAGGGTTAGGATTTAAAGCCAGATGTTGGGCGCCTGGGTGGCTCAGTCGTTAGGCGTATGCCTCCAGCTCGGGTCATGATCCCAGGGTCCTGGGATCGAGCCCCACATTGGGCTCCCTGCTCCGCGGGGAGTCTGCTTCTCCCTTTCCCACTCCCCCTGCTTGTGTTCCCTCTCTTGCTGTAGCTCTCTCTGTCAAATAAATAAATAAAATCTTAAAAAAAAAAAAAAAAGCCAGATGTCCCTGAGTGTAGACCATTGGGCTGAACCAGAGGTGTCTTCGAATTGCTCACTTGGAACCTTTCAATGAAGCCATGTGCGATTTCTCTTTTTTTGAGGCAAGTCAGAGCAGCGGCTGCTTTGGGACATTAGTCTGGGGCCATGTCAGGGCCCACCTGCAGCAGTGGGGCCATCTGGACCCTGGCAGGGTCCTCCCAAGCACAGCCACCTAGCAGGTTCTCATGGGCGGATTCCAACTGTCCTCACAGTCCCCTGTGCTTCTCTCTGTCTGGGCATCCATCCTAGGTGTGTGAATTAGCTCCTTCTATAGGACAGACTCCCCCCCAGACTGCAGGAAAGCTAGAGGTCAGCTGCTGATCATGGCTGGGCTTCCTCGTGTGTCTGGGCGGCTAGCAGCTTACGTGGGGTCTGGCTGGCCTGGAGGGGGAGGGGCGGCATTTCCTGCACAGGATTAGCTGGAGCAACGGGGAGACGGGGCCCTGTGTGTCTCCTCACCCCGCACACGACTCTGGCTTGTTAATGTGAAGGTAGGGCGCGCTTCCAAGGTTCCAAGAACACAGGCGGGCAAGGGCTCTGGAGAGCGCGCTTCGGAACTGGCACATGGCCACCTCGGCTGCTGCCTCCTGGCCAAGAGCAGGTCAGTGGCCATCCCAGATTCAGGAAGTGGGGAGCGGGTGCTCTCTCTTGAGGACTGGGGCTGCCGAGTCATGTTGCAAAGGGTATGGATACAGGGAGGAAGGAACACAGAACTGGCCATTTTTGCGACCTGCCACGCTCGCTCCCTTGCTAGCCTCTGTGTTACACGCGGCAGGGGACTAAGGCTTGGGTGCCCCTCTCTCCACATGTCTGGCACATCTCGGGGCCCGATAGATATTGTGGAATGAAGGTGTGCTCCAACCACTGTGCCTTCTCTCTGTTCCTTAAGTCTGCTAAGCCGGTTCCCACCTCAGTGCCTCTTTTCTACTCTTCCCCAGGATTGTGGTTCCTTTTCATCTTTCCATTTCACCTCCGACGTCACCTCCTCTGAGAAGCCTTCTCCTCCTGCCCCATGCCAAGTGCTCCACGTTCCCTTTTGTTTCTTCCGTGCTGTCTCTGCCCATTTAAAATGATTAGCATGTCTCTCCCTTCTAGAACATCCACTTTGGGAGAGCAGAGCCCTTGCCCGTCTTGCTCTCTGCTATTTTTTCAGTGCCTAGAACAGTCGGTGGCACCTAGTAGGTCCGGGGGGGTGCAGGATCAGCGCCCGAATGGCTTCCCCATGGCTCCTCTTGTGCCCAGAGGCCCTGCCTGGTGCCAGCAGCCACCCAGGGTGCAGGAAATAGTCCTCTGCCAGCCAACTTGGCAGGGAGAACTGGCAGGGTGCCTGTCACAGCACCTTCCAGGTGGCTGCTTTTCCCCACGTCCATGTGGGCTCTCTGTGTCTCAGGCAGGGCTTTTTGGGTCACAAGTGATGGAAATTCACTCAAGCACACTTAGGCCAAGAGGCAGAATATTTAATGGTTCGATGCAAGGCCTCTAGAACGGTGCTGCTTGGACTCAGGCTCCAGCTCTGCCACTTCCTAGCTGGGCAGCCTTCGGGAAGTTACGGAAACCCTCTGTGCCCCAGTTTCTCCACCTACGAAAAGGGAGGAGGGACAAGAATATCCGCTGCGGGGCGCCTCAGGGGTGGCTCAGTCGGTTAAGCTGTTAAGCGTCTGCCTTCGGCTCAGGTTATGATCCCAAGGTCCTGGGATCGAGCCCTGCATCGGGCTCCCTGCTTGCCGGGAAGCCTGCTTCTTCCTCTGCTTGTGCTCTCTCTCTCTCTCTCTGACAAATAAATTAAAATCTTAAAAAAAAGGAATATCAGCTGCTTTTTAGGGTTTTCAGGAACATGAAATGATTCCCTCTGTGTCAGGCACTTACCACCAAGCAGGTGGCAAGCCGCGCCGAGGGTGAGCTGCTGCTGTTACCACAGTCACCGTGGGAGGCTCAGCTGGGCTTTGTGAGCCACTGGACGGAAGAACTGGAAGACCGTCAGGGGCACAAGGAGCTATGCATTTTGAGTCTCTTTGTCTCTGGGCCATTGGTGTTTTTCCTTCTGCACGTCTGCTTTTATTCTCCTTTCTTTCTTTCTTTTTTTAAAGATTTTATTTATTTGACAGAGAGAGACACAGCGAGAGAGGGAACACAAGCAGGGGGAGTGGGAGAGGGAGAAGCAGGCTTCCCGCCGAGCAGGGAGCCCGGTGCGGGGCTCGATCCCAGGACCCTGGGATCATGACCTGAGCCGAAGGCAGACGTCTAACGACTGAGCCACCCAGGCGCCCCCAAAATTATTATTTTTTAAATACTCCCCAGCACACTTACTTCTGATTAACACTAGATTCTTGCCTTCTGCCTGTGTAAATTACTTGGTCATTTCCTGGTCTTACATTTGGCTGTCAACAAATGTAGAAACTTCACAGAATCTCTGAATCTCAAGGTTGGACGGGAAAACTGTTCTTCCATGCTTGTAACGAACACACACCTACACCCACATACCTGTGTATTTACTAAAATAGTATTAGGCTAAACATTCAGTTCCACAACTTTCTGATTTCACCAACAATGTCTAGCTTTCCATGTCAGAACAGATGGACATGAAAAGAAATTGGCAGCATAGGATTTCATTGTATACGGACTCCAAGTTCTCGAACCTGTCCTCAGTTTCCCAGCCTGTCCACGTGCTTTATAAATAATGGGTTCTGCTCTCCCATCTTCAAGCCTGTTTGGCCCCTAGCTGGAATTTCCCCTTTTGCACTCCTTGCCTGTAAAAACAACCCAACCTAAAACCTCCGATGGACTCTTCTATGGCTCACTGCAGTTGGCATGTCTCAAATTGCAATTCCTCTCCTATTCCTGATTAAACTTGATTTCTGGTAACTCGAAAAAAAAAATGGATTCTGAAATCAGCTGGATTCTGCCTCTCACTGAATAGAGATGAACTGTCACATCTCATGGTACAGATCGGGGTTTACAAACACAGATTCCTATAGGGCCAAGCAGGTACCTTAACTGAGTGAAGAATTCCAGATAAAAGAAATGGCCTATGTATTAAACCATACAGATTTTCTTCACTTATACAAAGAATATCATTTTTTGAAACATGCATTTTTTTTGAATGCAGCCTTTTATTTTTACCTCTTTTCATAGAGATGTGGGTACAGAAGAATGTTTTCTTTTATGTGTACCATAGAAAATGGGGCACCTGGGTGGCTCAGTCGGTGGAGCATCTGACTCTTAATTTTGGCTCAGGTCATGATCTCAGGGTCATGAGATCGAGCCCTGCATCGGGCTCCGTGCTAGGCATGGAGCCTGCTTGCTCTCCCTCTCCCTCTGCTCCTCCCCCTGCTCGCACATGTTCTCTTTCTCTCTCTCTCTCTCATAAAAATAAAATAAAATAAAATAAAATAAAATAAAATAAATAAATAATTGTACCATAGAGAAAATAACAATGTAAGTGTGTTAAAGTTGGCAACTGACAGTCTCCATGGTGGTGACGCTGTAGGGAGTTGCGGGGAATGTGTTGAAACAGGGGGAACATGTCCGTCCTCAAAGGGGTGGCCACTTCTTAGCTCAAGCCACCTGTTGACAGTGTGGAGACACAGGCCTAGTGTTGCTAGATGCTTCATTTTTTTTTTTTTTTTCCAAGAGAGACAGGAAGTCAGACTATTTATGGGAAATCTCTTAATTTTGGAGTATTGGTAATTTTTCAAAACTGAAAAACAACTCACAGGCCAAACAAAATGTGGGCCGCCAATTTGCAATCCCTGATGTTGGTGATATAGTTCAATTAGTCTAAAAACATTAACTAATTTTTGGCTCCTCTCACATACTGCTGACTCACTGAGCTTTTTGTCTAATGAAATCCTTCAGTGATTGGTAAGTCCTGAATCTGAAAACCTCTTAATCCGAGCTGGGTTCCTGGACTTGGAAATTTGTTTCTGGACCTTATATTTGCTCATGCTAAATCCCATCTGATACCTATGCTTGAGATCCTACTTCGGTCTTTTGGCACGATCACTAGCCTTCTTGGTTATGTGTGGTTTGAAAACTTGACTCATTTGATTTTTTTTTTTTTTTTAAAGATTTTATTTATTTATTTGACAGAGAGAGAGATAGCGAGGGCAGGAACACAAGCAGGGGGAGGGGAGAGGGAGAAGCAGGCTTCCCGCTGAGCAGGGAGCCTGATGCGGGGCTCGATCCCAGGACCCTGGGATCATGCCCTGAGCCGAAGGCAGACGCCCAACTGACTGAGCCACCCAGGCGCCCCACTAGGCATTTTTTTTTTAAGATTTTATTAATTTATTCGACAGAGAGGGACACAGCGAGAGAGGGAACACAAGCAGGGGGAGTGGGAGAGGGAGAAGCAGTCTCCCCGCTGAGCAGGGAGCCCATTGCGGGGCTCGATCCCAGGACCCTGGGATCATGACCCGAGCCGAAGGCAGACGCTTAACGACTGAGCCACCCAGGCGCCCCGACTCATTTGATCTTATTGCAAAAAATGCTGAGTGAGACCAAGAGAGAACCAACCCCCTTTAGCAGAGCTCACCTGTGGCGTCTAAGGACTAATTCTTACCCTCAACATAATTTTGTCTCCACTGAAAAGAGATAAAATATTTTAAAAAATTAAAGACCTATATTTAAAAATAGGGTTTCATCATAAAATATTTGTGTTTAGGCACCTTTTGAAAGATCATGAGAATCGGCAAGCCTGCATTCTGCACTCCATCAGGTGCCAGGGCTAGAACTGCCAGTAGCTGACTCCTTTGGATGGATGTGGCTCCTCCTGTCTCTGCCTCGTTTGTCATGTCCAGCCTGGCCTTGTAGGCATTTATGGTTGCAGTTCTTGTAGAGGGCTCTCACGGGGTGACATAAATTCATTGACTGACTGATTCGTGCATGCATGCAATAGTTTTTGGAACCCTGATGTATGTAGCAGACACAGTGCTAGATGTGGGAGATATAACGGCGTCCAAGACAGATGCTATCCCTTCATCCATGCGTTTTACAAGCTACTGGGGAAGCTAGATGTGGAAAAATTATATGTCATTTTGCATATAAATGACACAAAGGCAAATTGTATTCTAGTCGTCGGCCGCCAAATTGTCTGAGAAGATGGAGCACAGTTTTCCGACTTTCCTAATATTGAGAGCGCCACTGAGGAAAGCTTGGCTAAGGCCCACCGACATAGTCCTTTGTCCACCAGATTGGCAGCTGTCCAAAACCAAACCAAATGAAACCAATAAAATAAAACATATACACAAAGGAAATAAGGTTAGTCTGATAAGTCTTGTTCTCCTTATGCTGGCTCTTTTGTCTGCAGAATCTACTCTTTCCCTTTTTGAAAACAGAATGACATTGGTGTGCCTTGTAGAGTTTTGTTGTTGTCGTCTAGGATTCTTCTGCTGGGTCCTAGGCAGCAGTTTGGTGATCTCATTTGGGAGATCTCTGAGAACTCTGCTATGAAATTCATCTGGACCAGAACTGACCTCATTTAAGGGCATCTGGGGATCTCAGAGATGTATTTGCTCTGATTTCGCCCTTTGAAATATCACCACTCAAAATAGTGTTCATTTGGGGAAAGTGGTTGGCACTGGAATTTCCTTTATTCTGAGGGTGGATGGAAAAAAGGTTATCCCTTGAAAATTCCTGTCTTGGGATCCTTTGATTGTAACATCAACTGACTCTGATTAATTAAGCAAAAGTGTATTTGTTAGAAGGATATGGGAGAGATCAGAGATGTGAAGGAAAATGTGAAGATTTTGGCTTTGGAATGTTCTGGAACCAGAGAAGTTCTGGGGATCTAGGAAGTAGGACCGAATGGTCCATTCCTTCAAGATAGTATAGACAGGATGAATAGCTATCCAAGATGCAAAAATCCAGTGCGGGAGCTTCGGATTGGCCTAGGGTGAGTCACATGACTGGCCCAGACTTTGCCGACACCACCAAGACCCTTGCGTAATACTCCTCAGGGAAAACCAAGGTGAGTAGATCCTAGGTGTGAACCCCATTCATGTTCGTTGGAGTCTTTGTTCCTCAACCTAAAGCCAGTTATTGACTCTGGGCTCCCCTCCAATAGCGTGCCATTTCATTAAAGTTCCCTAAAAATTTGTCTGGGCCATTCCAACTGACCCGTCTAAGTGAGTTCACGAACACTAGCTGTTCTGTGTGGGGCCCAATTTTTTTTTTTTTAATTTTTAATTAACATATAATGTATTATTTGTTTCAGGGGTACAGGTCTGTGATTCATCAGTCTTACACAATTCACAACCCTCACCATATATATATGGGGGCCCTAGTTTTTTATTTCATCTCAGTCTTCAAGCTCAGAAATCTGTATAAATGATAATGGAGATATGCCTACATAGTATTGCCAAAGCACTTTTGCAAGTGTCTCAGTGACATTACTTGGAGACACAGTTCTCGTTATCTGCGGTAGTTAGTTGCGATAAAGTTGCCGCCAACACCGAATTAGTGAATACTGAAGCATTGCTCCTAGAGGAATACAGGGTCAGGTTCCCTCGAGCCTCTGGCCATGACATTTTTGTCAACCGATCAGTACATAACCTTGTTTTGTGTGTGTTTCTGTGTTAAAGTCACCTTATTTAATATCTACTGTTGACTGACGTTGATGGCCAACTGTACCACAACTCATACCTGGATGAAATTTACCTAACACACCTATTTTCTTCAAATGATGAATCACAGCTTTCTTGCACTTAGGACCATATACCCTCGGGGGCCATTTGAAATAGCAAGGTTTCCAAAAAAAGCACAAAAATATGAAAAATGTGGTACTAAATATATCACAAAATAAAACCCACCAACCCCCCCAAAACTTGTTTCCAGCATGAAAACTGAAACAAGAAGGTAGAGCATTGCCTTGTTCAACTGCAGCTGAGAATGTGTGTGTCGGGTGACTCACATTTTCTGCTGCTCTGTACCTGTCCGAGAATGACCATGAAAGTACCGTGAGTATTGATTTTGGGGTTACAAGTAATAGCAAGCAGGCGAATTGGCAAATACGGAATCTGTGAGTCATGAGTATTGACTTTAACACCGTTATCCATGTTTTACAAAAGGGGAATGGAGGTGTTAGAGAGGGATTAATTAGCCTCCTGAAGGTGATGCAACCAGGGAGTGTAGAGGGGAGTCTGACTTGTCATTCTGCTTGCAGAGTCTGTTCTTAAGAGGTGGGGCATAGTGGTTGAACGCTGTGTGGCCCCTGCTGAGAGCTGGTTTTCACACTTTGTGGACACTTAGGAAGTAGAGAATAGTGAAGGCTGTGGACTGAAGTTGTAGGGGAGGTGGGGTGGGCAAGTGGTTTTCTTGGGTAAGCTTGGGCTGTTTTCACAGCCTGTGATGAGGTGCCAAGGATATTCGACCCTGAGGCTTTCTATGCAACTTCTTCATCATCTTTTTTTTTTTGGGGGGGTAACTTCTTGAGATGAATCTCTTACAAACCAATGTGTGAGTGGTCTGAGAGAAACACTTATTTATGGTCTTCTGGATTTCCAGGAGAGAACAGTGTAGTAGTTCAGAGCATAGACGCTGGAGCCCCAGCTTCCTGGGTTTGAATCCTGCCTCTGCTATTTATCGCCTCTGTGACCTTAGGCACGTGACTTCACCTCTCAGTTTTCTCATCTGTGAAATGGGGATAATAATAATAATTACTTCATGGAGTTGGTGAGAAAACTAAATGAGTATATATCTATATCTATATCTATATTCCCATATAGGTGCATGTATATTGTTTAGAACAGTGCCTGGCATGTAAGACGTGCTCTAAAAGTATTTGCTATTATGAGTTATTTGTCCCCAGCTCTGAGAGGCCTGCTACTAGACTTCGTTGTGTGTCTCCCCACCCCCACTCAAGCAATCACGGTGGCTAGGTCAGCTGGCGGGCTCCTTGGTCTTTTCTATTCTGCTGGAGGGGCTGCCTGACTCACCACTTGTGCTCATGCAGATGACAGCGAAATAGAAGGGCTCCTTCCTCTTAGCATTAGCTTAATTATAGGGGCTCCCTGGAAGGGGGTGTGGGGAGCCTGCTCTGAGAACAAGCCCCCTCCCTCCCCACAAAGCTGGCACTGGTACCTAAAAGGAGCATGAACATTGTTTCTTGCCTCCTCTTTCACACTCACTTCTGTCTCTGTCATGCTGCACGTATAATCTTTCATCTCTGGATAGGTCCTTGGATTTTGTGTGTGTGTGTGTGTGTTTACTGTGCCCTGGTTTGAGTTACAGAAGGTCTGTTTGGATCTCTGTGGGTGTCTGGCAGCCTCGGCAGGCCTTTCTGAATTATGTAACTGAAGTTTTGTATTTTCTGTTCCCTACTGGGGGTTCTTTCTGTGCTATAATTTGACTCTTAGAGTACGAGAATTTTCTTTGGGATCCCCTAGTGCTTCCTTATAAACAATTTCTCTGCTGTATTTTCTTCTTTAAAATAATTCCTTCTTATTGCTGAAGCAATACATACTCATTCTGAAACATTACAGGATACCGAGAAAGCAAGTTAATCTTACCCCCCCCCCACCACAAATGTTAATACCTTGGTGTTTAACCTTCTCTGTCTGTCGCTGACTGTCTCACACACACAGATGGGGTCCTGATGATTTATGAGACTACCGTTTGTCGGTTCCCATTTCATCATTCTTCTTTCATGTGACTCTGTGGGCTCCATTTCCTGGCTTGATCACCCGTTCTAGCGGGTGCCCTCAGGGTGGTTATTGATGGTGTTACCCATTTCTCACTATTCTGGGATAAGCATCCTGGGCCTGCCTGCACCCCTAATTATGTCCTCAGAGCAGATTTCTAGACGTTTTTAGTAGTGATATTGAAAGGAGCATTTGCCTGTTCTCTTGACTCCCCTGATGCTCAGGGGGGCTCAGGCCCATGGGCCTCTGTGTCCATCTTCCCAAGGTGATTGTCAAAGAATGGACAGGACAGCTAATGAGGTCCTCTGCAGGCTCTTCTCCCAATTCCTGTCCCTTCCCACCTCCTTTTAGCTGATTTAGCTACAGCTTTCCACTCTGTTCTCTGGGATAGGTGGAAATTTTATTGTTTCAAAAAATACTAAAACATCTTGAAATCATGGTAAAAAACCATAATATTTACTGCCTAAACCATTTTTAAAATTAAAAAAAGATTTTATTTATTTATTTGAGAGAGAGAGCACAAGCGGGGAGGAAGGGCAGAGGGAGAGGGAGAAGAAAACTCCCCGCTGAGCAGAGAGTCTGACACCAGGCCTGATCCCAGGACCTTGAGATCATCGCCTGAGCCAAAGGCAGACGTTTAACTGACTGAGCCACCCAGGCGCCCCTTGCCTTAACCATTTTTAAGTGTACAGTCTAGGTGTGTTAAGTTGTGGAGCAGATGTCCAGAGCTTTTTACAGTCTGGAACTCTATACCCCTGGAACAACTCCCCATTTCCCCCTCCTCCCAGTCCGTGGTAACCGCCATTCTGTTTTCTTTCTGGGAGTTTGACTGCCTTAGATAACTCACCTAAGTGGAATCAAACAGTAGTTGTCTTTTTGTGACTGACTCACTGCCCTTCACATAATGCCCCCCAGGGTCGTCCATATTGCAGCCTGTGTCAGAACATCCTTCCTTTTTAAGGCCAAATAATGTTCCCTTGTATGGAGACACATTTTGCTTCTCCCTTCTTCTGTCCATGGACACTTGAACTACTTTCATCTCTTGGCTATTGTGAATGATGCTGCTGTGAACACGGGTGTCCAGATATCTCTTTGAGACCCTGCTTTTAATTCTTTTGGATGTATACCTTGGTGTGGAATGGCTGAGTGGAAGTGTCTTGGGCAGACTGTTCTGGGGACATGGCCTCTAATTCCTCCCTGGCTCCATCCATTCGCTCCCTTGGGATTTACTGGGCACCAGCCATGTTCCAGGCACTGAGCTAGGCTGTGGAGATAGAGTGGCTGAGACAGGTTCCTGTCCTCATGGAGCTGATACTTCAGGAAGCAGACAGATGGCACCCAAGGAAGCAAATTGAGAAAACAGGATGAGTTCAATTTGTGATTAATGTCCTGGGGAGGCTGAATCAGAAGACAACAGAGTGAGTGGTGACCTTAGATAAGGACCCCCTTCCCCCTGACTGACTGACATGTGACCAGAGAACTCTAAGATGGGAAGGAGCCAGCCATGCAGAGTTGGGGAAAATACTGTCCTGGGCCCTGGGATGAACCATGTAAAGGTTGGCATGATCGTGAGGAGGAAACCAGGTTGGCATGATGGCGTAGCAGGGGAAGAGTGGGTGTGGGATGGAAAGGCAGAACGTTCAAGATTGTCTTCCTTGTTGCCTTTCTGTACTCTCTTTACCCAGGAAGTTGAATGCTGTTCGCAAGCAAAGTGCTGCTTGCTAACCATTTCCCATTTTCTTGTGTGCTGGTGCCCGAGGGGAAATCCTCAAAACCCACTGCTTCTGACTCAGGCGCCACTGGTTTTGCCATAACTGCCAGTTTGTCCCCTTGCCCCCCCAATCTAGTCATGGCTGCTTATTCTCACCTCCAGCCTGTCCCTCTATTGGCCTGGACTTGACTGTCTTTTTCTGTAGGAATTACTTCTGCCCACCTACCAAAAGGGGCTTCTGTGTGGGTACTGGGTAGCAGGCTTGTGGTGACAAGATGCTGGAAGGATTTCACTGGCAGGCACACACTACATCTATGCTGGCCTCTGGCCATGCGCTTAGAATGCTGTGACAGCTTTTCCATAGGTGGTGCTTTTTTTTCTTTTTAAAAAGATTTTATTTATTTGAGAGAGAGCGTGCGAGTGCACAAGTGGGGGGAGGGGCAGAGGGAGAGGGAGAAGCAGATTCCCCGCTGAGCAGGGAGCCTGACGAAGGGATCAATCCCACAACCCTGGGACCACGACCTGAGCTGAAGGCAGACGCTTAACTGACTGAGCCACCCAGATGACCCTACAGGTGGTGCTTTTGAGAATGTAAGTTACATAACTGGATGACCAAGACTGGTGGGATGAGTGTGGGACCTGTAAGTGTATGAGTCCCCTTCTACTGGTGGAACATGAGTCAAGCTCTCTTATTTTTCTAGTAAATGCTATTACTGCCATTTAACATGACTGGTCATCCATCTACCCATCCATCCATCCACTCATCTACCCATCCATCCACCTATCCACCCATCCATCCATCCATCTTTTCATCCCTCCATTCTCATATCCATCTACCCATTCATCCACCTATCCATCATCCATCATCCATTCATCCACCCACCCACTCTCCCATCCATCCATCCCTCCCTTCATCCATCCATCCATCTTTTCATCCCTTCATTCTCATATCCATCTACCCATTCATCCACCTATCCATCATCCATCATCCATTCATCCACCCACCCACTCTCCCATCCTTTCATTCATCCATCCATCTGTCCATTCATCCACCATCCATTCATCCACCCACCCACTCTCCCATCTTTTCATTCGTCCATCCATCTGTCTATCCATCCATCCTCTATCCATATTCAGCATAGTGTAATGGTTAAGAGCATAGACTTTGGAGTTATCCTGACTAACTTGGAATCCCAGCTCTGCCACTCACCAAGTATATGATCTTGGTTAAGATTTTTAACTTCTCCTTGCCTCAGCTTCCTCAGCTATAAAATGAGATTGACATTGAAAATATATTTTTTAAAGATTTTCTCCTTTAAAACATTTTTAAATTTAAATCCAACTGATTAACATATAGCGCATTATTAGTTTCAGAGGTAGAGTTCAGTGATTCATCAGTCTTAGATATTGAAAATATTAATAGAACCTACGTCATAGCATTGTTATGAGGGATATATAAGACAATACATGTAAGGGTGTAAGGTGTTTTCCTTAGTGCCTGGTTCATAGCAGAGCTGTATGAGTGTTAGCTATTACCATTAGTACATCTATCTATCTATTTAACTCTACTATCATGATCACTAATGCTATTCACTAAGTATTTCTGGTTTTTGGTCTTGTAGGCCAGTGATAGGGTTGTACTTCCGGTCTCCCTTGTGGGTGGGTAGGGCCATATGAGTAGTTCAGGCCAATGAGTTGTAATCCAAAGTGATATATGTCATTTTTATGCTGGAGCTTATCACTGCTGGTTCCGGACTCTCTAGAGTGATCTTTGAGTTCAGGTTTCTCCATCAGCGTGATCCTGGTTACATAGAACAGACCCCCTTGCTGGCCTGGAGCGGACATGTAGTATGAGGGAAAAAGAAACCTTTGCCTATTTTGGGGGTTGCTTATAGTTCTGTCTGTTTCTCTCTTTCTGTCTCTCTCATTTGCCATCTATGTACAATAACACTACAGCCTTTTTCCCTTTTCTTCATAGCACCTCATCCTAACTGGCTTTTTATTATATATTTTTTGTTTGTTTGTTTTTTGTTTTTTATTTTTATTTATTTATTTGACAGAGAGAGACATAGCGAGAGAGGGAACACAAGCAGGGGGACTGGGAGAGGGAGAAGCAGGCTTCCCGCTGAGCAGGGAGCCTGATGTGGGGCTCGATCCCAGGACCCTGGGACCATGACCTGAGCCAAAGGCAGACACTTAACGATTGAGCCATCCAGGAGCCCCAGTTTGTTTTTAATTATAAACAGTGTATTCCCCATGAGGGGAGGGACTTAAATGTTCCCTTCTGTGTTTAGAATGTTGCCTTGCGCAGAGTAGACAATACATATTCTTTAAATGAATGAATGGATCTATTTAACTTCTAGGAGGTTCTGTGGAATCCTACATTCTGCAGCTACCTTGAAAATCCTTACTGAGCAAGGTAAGATTTGAGAAGGAACCCACCAACCTTTCATTCTCGAATTTTATTGCCTGAATCAAGAAAAGATTCCCTGAGATAGACCTCACTGTCTCTCTGCAAAGCTTCTAATACCCTTACTTTATTGCAAGAAGCTTCTCTGAACCCTATGACAGAGTCCTTGCCGAGAATAAGGCTGTTTTCCTGCTTTGACCCATGTAGGGGCTTTTGCCCTTCCTGTGACAACTATCACTTGAAACAGACTGTCTTTAGGGGCGCCTGGGTAGCTCAGTTGTTAGGCGTCTGCCTTTGGCTCAGGTCGTGATCCCAGGGTCCTGGGATCGAGCCCCGCATCGGGCTCCCTGCTCAGCGGGAAGGCTGCTTCTCCCTCTCCCACTTCCCTCTGCTTGTGTTCGCTCTCTTGCTGTGTCTCTCTCTGTCAAATAAATAAATAAAATCTTAAAAAAAAAAAAAAGAGACAAACTGTCTTTGTAAGCCTAGCATATTTTTGGCCACTTCTTTGAGACCAAGAGAGACACTCCTCAGGACCCTTAACTATTTCTGGAAGCAAAGTGATTTGTGCCCCATTGAAGACCTAGGAGACTGGTTACTTTCAACCATGCTTCCCACTTTGTAATTCTTAGTCATGGGCTGAGAGGCAAGCTCCAGGCCCAGTATCTTCCCTGCTTCAAACCTGGCTCCTGGCTCTCTTGATGCCCTTGTTGACTCTTCACTCCACACTCTGGACTTGCTTCTATTGAACACTTTCTCCTCCTTCTGCCTGAAAAGGAATCTGACTTTCTTCAGGGATACCATTCCCACTCAAGAACAGTGGCCCTTTGGAGTCAGGAGTTGGCCTTCCTGTTGTTGTTTATTGTTGCTTTCTGGAGATCCACTCTTGTTTAAGAACTTACCTTTAAGACTCGTAGTAAGTGACCATTCTGCCCTCTTGCTTCTTCTCCATTTTCATCTATAGACCACTATACACTCCTCCCCACCACCGTTTACTGAAGACACTAGGACCTGAGTCATGATCATCCTCCGCACACTGGTGTCTACCTTAATCTTAGGATATTTCAATATCCATGAAGGCATACCTAGTCTTGCATCAACCCAGCCTTATAATTTTTGTGCTTCCTTACTTAAAGGATCTTTAATTTCAGAGCCTCTTTAGGAAACAGATGTGCATAAGGACATGTGTTAGGAAAGCCATTGTGCTGCTATTTGTAACAGAGAATACTTGTAAATAGCAAAACTGTACAACAGGTAGAGTATCATACTGCCATGAAAAATGCTTGTTGCATTCCCTGGGAAAATGCTCATGATGTATGGCTAGTTAGGAAAAAAAAATCACGTTGTAAAGTAAGATGTTTATCTTGATAATGCGTGTATATGTCTAGGGAAAAAACTAAAGGTGCATTTGGTATTCTTATATGTTTTTATATGTGTTTATCATTGAGTGGTTGAAGTTGTAAATGCTACTCTGTGTATGCATGTGTGTGTGTGTGTGTGTGTGTGCGCGCGTGCATGTTGTGTTGTGTATGCTTGCAGGTGCATGCATCTGTGTTCTCCAAATCTTCCCATTGAGTATGTGCTAACAAATATTGCTTTTGAAAATAATAAAGACAGAACTGGGGAGCAGGGACTCTCTTGGGTATTTCCCAAAGTATGTTGCCCAGTTACTTGTGTTGGGCATATCTCCAGGATGTATACGAGTGTGTGAGGCATTACTATTATTATTTCTTCCTAGACTCCTCAGTGTAAGAAGGAAGAGGCATGAGATTTTAATTAGAGGAGGCAGTCCGTTATGGTGATTTCAGCTCTAGATCCAATGCCCAGTTGCAGGGGGCTGTGTTGCACTGCATGACCTGGGTGGGTTGATGAGCATCCTAATGAAGCCGTTTGTGAAAGAGAATGCCACATGTCTGCCCATCACACTGACCCAGGAAAGGAGCTTTTACAAAAGACAGCACAGAAGTTTTGCAGACTCTGACCAGAAGGGAATTTGTCAGTGTTTAGCTTGGCTGGCATCCCACAACCTACCTTCTTGTACAGTTAGAAGCCTTTCCAGTGTAATGTGTGAAAAACCATAGGCCCCCTGCCCACGCCCTCCCAGACCTGTATCACCAACAGCTTTCAAGTGTGTACAAAGTGGGAGACGGCTGGATCCCACGTCTCTCTGTGACATTTGCTGGAACAAGTTTGCTTGTTAATAAGTGGCATGGCTCCCTTGGTCTCAATGGCAAAGAAGTACCTGTTACTGCGAGCCCTTGAGAGAAGGTCTTGGGTGAGGGCCTCAACACTCAGCATCTTAATTGGTGGTAGACAGATGTGTTGGGAAAGCTTACTTTTCCCCTCCACCCCGTCCCAGCCCCCGCATCTGTTTCAATAAGAATGCTGAGAAATAGCACCCTCTTTGCCCTTCTGTGTCTTGTGTCCTGGAATTTAAAGACTGGCTACATGGTTGGTTTAAAAAAAAAAACTCTGTTGCTTCAGGATGCAGTGTTGCTGATTTGGGGGATTAAGTCGTTTTAAGGTCATGAGCTTTAATTCTTGCTTCAGTGATTCTCAAACCTTGTTTTGCAAAGCCCCAGAGCTTTTATCTCAAGGGATGAGCATGTTATTTCCAAGACAATGTTATTTCTGTTTTCATATTAGGAAAAAGCATGAAGATCTACATTGTAGTGATTTATTCATTTAAAGCCCTTGCATTCCAATCTGTCCGATCTTCATATGAATCCCTGTGTGAGTGGGTAGTTAGGTAGCTTTATTTATTTCATTCAATGTATATGTATTGAGGGCCTGTTGGTGTACAGCACTGAGAAACACATCATCCTGATGGGAGCTTATTAACACAGTCTAAGGGATTGTATTGGACCTGTTTTGCAGAGAAGGAAATGATGGCCCAAGGAGGTGACATGAATTCTTAGGTTCAGTATCATGTTAGCATCAGAACTAGACTGTTATCCAAGTCCTGTGATCTCAGTCTATCACCTGTCCCAGGTTTATGTCCACAATACCATGTGAGTAGAACCAGTTTATTAACATGAGGATGGATCAGGTGTCATCCTTTTAGCCAGATTGGAAATCTGCATCCCTTGATCGCTAGTCATTAGGGTGCACTTGAAATGGCCCTTGTGCTTATTCTTGACTGTAGGGATGGTTTGATGGAGTGTAACAGGGAGCCATGCTAAGACCTTGGATGTGCTTTATCTTTGGATCTCTCTCCTCTGCCCCCCTATCTGAATCCCTCCTGTTATGCTCAGAGGGACTCAGAGAAAATTCAAATGACCAGTAAATAAAAGGAAAGGTAATATGGGAGGGAGAGGCTAGAGGAGAGAATGATGCTTGAGGAGTGAGTAGAAGGGAGAAGCCAGGAAACCTTGGTGGACATGGAATCAGTACATTGGCCATGGCATGAAGGCCTTTGCCAACAACATGGCAGCCTGTTCCCGCTCTTTCCCATTTTGCTTTTCCCAACTGTGCTGACAAGCACAATGCCTAGGCTGGTTTAACAGGGATTTTCCTAGGAGGATTTTCTAACATCCATGCCTGGATTACTCCTTATCTGATTTCTCAGCAGTGGCCTTCAGTGGGCTCAGAGTGTTCCAGGTTCAGCTCCCAGAGCAGTCCAGTGACTGTTTACAAGGCCTGACTTAGGATCAATGCAGAATATATGAAAAGTGTAAAAAACAAAACAAAAAACAACAACAAAAAGAGGGTGTCTGGGTGGCTCAGTCGTTAAGCGTCTGCCTTCGGCTCAGGTCATGATCCCAGGGTCCTGGGATCGAGTCCCACATCGGGCTCCCTGCTCGGCGGGAAGCCTGCTTCTCCCTCTCCCACTCCCCCTGCTTGTGTTCCTGCTCTCGCTATCTCTCTCTCTGTCAAATTAAATAAAATCTTTAAAAAAAAAAAAACAACAAAAAGAAAAACCATCATGTTCAAAGATGGACATTGGTAACATTTTTATGTCATTCCAGTGTTTTTCCATGCATATAAATATATGTATTTATTTTCATTTTTTAACCAAAATAGTGTCAGACCATAATATTGTTTTATAGCCTTCTTTTTTGCACTAAGTGATACATTGTAAATATTTGCTACATCAAATTTTTTTCTACAAGGGATTTTCTTTTTTTAAGATTTAAAAAAATTTTGGGGGTGTTTGGGTGGCTCAGTTAAGCGTCTGCCTTTGGCTCAGGTCATGATCAGGGTCCTGGGATCTGGCCCCGCATCAGGCTCCCTTCTCAGTGAAGAGTCTGCTTTTCCCTCTCCCTCTGCCCCTGCCCCCCACTCATGCTTGCTCTCTCTCTCTCTCAAATAATAAATAAAATCTTAAAAAAAAATTTTTTTTAAAAATTTTTAAATTTAAAAAACACCCACCATGGGCCTCGAACCCACAACCCTGAGATTTTCATTGAATGGATATACCAAAATTTACCTAAGCAGCCCCTAGTATTTAATATTATTTAAGCACTATTATAAATAACATCTTTGTCTGTTTATCTTTATGGATGTCAGTTTCTGAATATTTCCTAAGGTTGTTAGTATCCTTAGTATTAGTTAGCTTTTGCTGTGTAACAAACCATCCCACAACTTAGTGGTGTAAAGCAACAGATATTTATTTAGCCCTACAGGGCTGCAACTTGGGCTAGGCAGTCCTTTTGCTCTGGGCTGGAATCTGTGGATATAGGTTAGGCTTACTCAGGCATTTGCAATCAGCTGGTGCATTGCTTGGGGTGATCGCGGTGTCTCATCTTCCATCTTGCCAGCCTCATTTACATAGCAGTCACAGAGTTGCAAGAGCAAGAGGTCCCTGATGCCAGACTTTTCTCCAGTTTGTGCTTGTGTCAAACTTACGTCTGTCCCATAGGCCAAAGCGTGTGACAATGGCCCAGCCCAGAGCTTGTTTCAGATGACAGTACTGAAGGGCATGGCTACAGGACACATAAAAACATTGGGACTGATGCTTGTAGACATCCCATCACAGTTCCCTAAATTGTCATTTCTGACTCAGAGCATGGCCATTTTAACGGTTTCTGTTGCCAGATTGCTCTCTAGGGAAGTTGTCACTAATCTATACCCTCACCTAGAATACATACATTTCCAAATTCTCTTCCTCACTAGATATGATCATTGCTTTAATTTTTGCCCAGAAAATAACATTGCTTTTGAAAAATAGATGTTCATTGTAAAACACCAAAGCAATGTATGACCTTTATGAATTGTTACTATCCTGCCCAGTACTTAATTCATTCTGGCATTATTCTTTCACTATGTTATTGGGTTAAATGTATTTACATTCTATTTAGGATCTCTCAGCCTATATTCATTAGTGAAACTGGTCTGTAGTTTACTTTTTCAGTCTGCTGTCTTCAGCAAGTTTTTGCTCTTTTCATCAAAACATCTGAGAAACCTACCTTTTCTTTTCTTCCTTTCTTTCCTTCCTTCTTTCCTTCCTTATGCTTAGGAAGAATCTAAATGGCAAAGGATTTATAATGGTCTTTAAAAGTTTGGGTAAATTTGCCATGCCATTACCCCCCCTCTCCCACCATAAAACAATTTTTTGTGCCTTTTCTGGGATTATTTGATAATTTTTCCAATTTATTCCATGATCATTATTAGTACACTTTCAAAAATGTTTTCCCAAGAATAATCATTTAATTGAATTTCTAATTTATTAGATAAGACTGTACATATTATTCTATAGTGATTTGAAAAATCTCCTTGGCATCTGCAGTTCCGCTGTCTCTTTTCTCATTTTTACTGAGACGTTCCTATTTTTGATTTTCGAAATCTTAACGAGCTTTGCCAGAGTGTTCCTGTTCTCCCCTCAAACACCCTCCCTTTAAATGTATCCTTCAATCCTGTTTCATGAAGTATTGATTCCTGCATTGTCACTCATTTCTCAGCTTTATGACTTTTTCCTCATTTCTTGAGTTAAATGCCTTTCTATAATTTTAATCATGTCTACTGATTTGTCAAATTCAGTAGAATTCAGAGACCATGCTGGTCTCCCATGGTACTGGTTTTTTTTTTTTTTTTAAGATTTATTTATTCATTTTAGAGAGAGGGGGAGGGTCAGAAGGAGAGGGAGAGAGGGAATCTCAAGCAGACTCCATTGCTGAGCGCTACCCGGGCGTGGGGCTCAATCCCATGACCCTGAGATCATGACCTGAGCCGAAATCAAGAGTTGGACACTCAACCAACTGAGCCACCCAGGCACCATGATAGTGATTTTTTTCAACACATCTTTATGTTTTTTTAAAAATAAATTTTGCTTTCGGTATTGGGGATGTACTTTTATGTTGTGGGAGCAAGAGTTTCCCGATTCTCCGGTCTTCCTTGTGAAGTCAAACAGGTCTGAACTCCAACCCTTCTTGGCTGCTCTTAGCAAATGATGGGCCAGTTTGATATCCTCCTACAAACTTGATAATAACAATGCCAGCATAACTCTTTTTGAATACTTAACTGATACAATAAATGGAAAGAGCTTAACACAGTACCAGGCACATGGAATGCACATCACTGTTGGTTTTGTTATTATTAATATACTTTTTATGAGTATATTATCTTTGTCCTGTGTAATATTTTCATGCTTTAAATTTTATCTGATATTAACATTTCTACTCATGGCAGATTTCCCATTTTTTCATTTTTATTTTGTGTCATTTTATTTTCAGCAAGTCTCTTGTGAACCACATATATTTGAATTTTAATTTTTTCTCGGAATTATGAAACTTTGTCTTCTAATGCGATAATCCAACCTAGTCACATTTTTGCAAGACAAAGCATTTTGCAAGTTTTTACTTCTTCCCTCTTCTAGTCTACTCTTCTGCCTTTGAAGATTTTAGAGCCAGAACTTTATGAAAAAATTTAAATGTATTTGATTTCCCAGGAATTGTTATTGATATTTGTATCATTTAATTTGATTAAAGAAGACTTTTTGAGACATGACTCCTAAAACGTATTTGTTTTCCTATTTACCTTTTAGTTTTTTGGATCCATTTCCCTCTTACTGAGTTCACTGATTGGTTAATTAATTCAATCAGCAGATATTTATTGAGCATACACTATATGCAGGCATCATGCTAGGTGCCAGGAAAAAAGTGTGCGACATAGAGCTAGTCTGTGTCTTCATCAAACCTACATTGACAGCATGAGAGAGACAAAAAAGAAGTAAAGAGAAAAAGAGACTGCAGGTCAAAACAAATATAAAGGAAATAAATAAGGGGCTCAAGAGAGAATAGTGAGCTTGTGTGGGGGTATCTATTTAGGAAGTTTAATGAGGGAGGGCTTCTTGTGCAGTTGATATTGATGCTGGCACTTTAAGGAAAAGCTGGAATTAGCTATGAGAAGAGAGGAAGAAGGGTACTGCAGGTAGGAGGACCAGTGTGTGCAAAGGCACTGAGAGAGGAAATAGACTTATTCGAATATGGCTTCCATTAAATTCTTTTTTAGTATTCAACAATTAGGTTTTGGATTAAAGCAATAAACGTAAGTTAATAAACGTTAATCTTTTGTAGACTACCGAATGAAAGGTTGGAAAGGGCATCTGTAGGTCAGATGGAACGCTCTCCGTCCATCCAGCCAGCCAGCCAGCCAGCCAGTAAACATCTATTGAGTGCCTGCTGTGTACCAGACCCTGTGCCAGGTGTTGGCCGTATAAATAGTATAAGCGTGCCCTGGAATGGAGAGCCTAGTTGTGTAAACAGGCTGGAGGGCCCTCGAGGATAAAGTGTGGTGCTTCTGTTGGAGTGGGATGGATCGGGGGGTGGGGGGGACGCGTGTGAGGAGCTCTGCAGAACCCTGAGCAGGGAGGGGGTGGCGGGAAAGAGCTGAGAGCAACTCTTGCCAGATGGCTTCATTCTTCCCCCTGAAGGAAGTGGGGACTTCGTGCTGTGATGTGATACACAAGAGCAGCATTTCCTGTGGGTTTGCAAGGGCATTTTGAATCTAAAGACTACTGCTCGTTGATGTGTGAAAGAATTTTTTTTTTTTTTTTGCTTTTCTAGACTTTGTGAAGGGATAATCAGACCGATTTTATAAGCTTCGAAAAAGATTCTTGAGGTGAATTAAATGCACACGTTGTATTGGGTGGAGTCCTAATCAAACACCTGCTATAACAGCTATCACCTGTTGGGGGCTTCTGCTGAGCACCTGCTGTTGCCTCATCCAGCTGTCACTGGGAAGCTCATGTCCTCCAGTTTCTGGAGTGGACCAGTTTTCTGCGACTGACCAGGTTCTAACAGTGGATCCTGTCTGATTTGACCTCCACGAATTAAAGTTCAGTAATTTGTTCCTTCCTCCCCTCCCCTCCCTCCCACCTCTTCATCCTCCTTCCTGCCACGGCAAAGGGAGAAGGAGAGAGAATCGCAAGCAGGCTCCCCACTGAGTGTGGAGCCCGATGCAGGGCTTGATCTCCTGACCCTCAGATCATGACCTGGGCCAAAACCAGGAATCAGATGCCCAATATTTAATTGATGCCTGCTGTATACCAAGCACAGTCCCTACCTCGTTTAAGTTTACCATTTAATGGGAGAGACAGACAAGCAAATAATTATACAGATACTAATATAATTCCAGTTATGGTAAGTGCTATCACTGAAAAGAATAAGGTGGATGAGAATGTGTGTCAAGGTGATCTCTCTTATTTTGGGGGGTCGGAGAAGTCTTTCTTGACTAAGTGAAGTTTAAAGAAAAACTAGGTGAAGATTGGCAGAGAAGAATCATAGGCGGAGGGCACAGCATGTGCAAAGCCTCTTGAGACAGGAAGGAGTATGGCAACATTGAGGGGGGTAAAAATTCATAACAAAATAAAAATACTAGTAATAATAGTAGCTCCTACTTAATGAGAACCTACTTCCTGCCAGGCACTATGCAATCCTTAAGTGTGTGAGTTTTTTGTTTTTTTTTTTTTTTAATTTTATTTTTAACTAATCTTGATGCTCAACGTGGGGCTTGAACTTACAACCCCAAGATCAAGAGTCCCATGCTCTACTGACTGAAGCCAGACAGGCACCCCTAAGTGTGTGATCCTGATCAAGCCATTTAACCTCCTTGTTTGGCTTGTACGTCTGTAAAATGGTGATCAGTGACTCTACTTTATTGGGTTGTCCTGAGGATCCAATGAAGTAATGTCTGTGAGTCCTTAGTACTCTCCCTGGACTATAGTATAAGTGTCCGGAAGACAGTAGTTGGTACTATTCATTTTAGGAATAGTGTTGGGTGAGAGATAGTGCTGCTCACTAGGGCTCAGGACTTGTCTTTGGCCCTGCTGACAGCTTCTTTCTTGAGGTCATTCTTGGAGTTTCTGCAGAAGTGGAAATCTGCCACTCAGCACAGCCAAGCATGTGAAACTGCTTCTCCATCTGCAACCAAGGAAGAGGGGGTAGAGCTGACAGCCACAGGTTGGCCTTCAGGCAGCAGGGAGATAGGGGATTGGCCGTGAGCATTTGCAACATTGGAGGACATGGAGGGTCAGGGGTAATAATTATCAAAGGACAGACAGCTTAGGGGAAACTGTACATTCCATTCCTTAGCTCTTGGTAAGACCAATCTATTCTCTGTTCTGTTCTTTGACTGTTGGGAAGACGTTTCCCCTAAATCTGTCTGCTGAGAACGTGGGCCATTTTTCTGGTTACAAAAATCAAATATCACCTTACTGGCTTAAACACAATGATTGGATGTACGTTTGCAGTGTTTAGACAGCCCCAGTGCCAAACCGTGTGTGTGTGTGTGTGTGTGTGTGTAAATATTTGAAACAAGCCTTGTAAATTACTTTTGCTCATGTGTAATTATTTTTCCATAAGAACTCTTTGTATGTAATTAAGTATGGAGAGAGAAAGAAAGAAGGCACAGTTATTGCTCATTGGGACCCCATAATCTAATTTGGGCAGCTTGCCCCCAGGGGACATTTGGCCATGTTTGGAGACATTTGGTTTGTTGTAACTGGGGAAGGGGATGTTTGCTGCTGGAATCTAGTGAGTAGAGGCTGGGGATGCTGTTAGACATCCTATAGCATAGGATAGCTTCACAGTGCAGACCTGACCAGTCCAAAATGTCAACGTGGAGAAACCCTGATCTCACTCTATAATAAAGTACCAATTTTGAAAAGCCAATGGGGGGTGGGTATCAGTTATCACTGTTTATAGGGAAATGTGTGTATGCATGTGTTGATTGTGACTGGTAATAACTTCCTTTATCTATTTAAGTGTATTTATTTGTCTATTTTTGGGGGGCAGGGAACAGCAAAGGGAGAAGGAGAGAATCTCAAGCAGGCTCCCCACTGAGTGTGGAGCCCGATGCAGGGCTTGATCTCCTGACCCTCAGATCATGACCTGAGCCAACACCAGGAGTCAGATGCCCAACCGGCTGCGCCACCCAGGCGCCCCTGCATTAAAATTGAATTAAATATATGACAAGTTTGAAATCCTGCATGGTGATGAGTAGCAACCAATCTCCCCCTTCTCTGCTGTCCCCAGGCTCTCTATTCTCTTCTCTGGAGGGACAGCACTGTTATTCGTTTTGCACGCATTAGTAAAGAGATAGTCTACATATGAATCTTCTTTATACCCTTAGTAGCACCTTATGCCCATTTTTTTAGCTTGTTGCTGTGTTTTACTTGATGATGTATCTTGAAGGTCTCAGAGCACACAGTGCTGCCGTGTTTATTTTAGCAGCCACACAGTGCTCCTCCCTTCTGCCGATGTCCCATGCAGCCTCCTGGTGAAGGGCATAAGGTTATTTCCAGTCCTTTGCTCTAGCAAACAATGCTGCGGCGAATATCCTCGCACCTTACTGTGCACACACATGCGGGAGCGCATCTGTAATCCAGAGTCCTGCACATGGAGCTGCTCGGCGTAAAAAGGCATGTGCATTTTCAACGTGGCTACAGATTTCTGGCAACGGGGTCTGGTCCTGTGCGCCACATGTTCTTTGTGTTCCCATTTCTAGTCCTGCTGGACCTTCCCCTCTCCTGGGGGGTTTCTGAACCAAAACAGGGTACCTCTGTCTCCCCTCCTCCCCCTCTTGGAACTGACTAATCTACAAGATGAACTTTTTTCCCTAATCAAAATGCAATTCCTTGCGATGGTTTGGAAATAAAAATTGTGTCTATCGTTCTGAGGCTCTGAGCTTGTGAGGGTTTTGGGTATAATTTTTCCAAATTGCTCCTGGTTCATCCAGCGCAGCAAGAGCCCCTCTCCCTCCAGCTAGTCCTTTATGATCGATGGCACCCATCCCCTCCTCCAGTGGGCTTTCTCCTAAGCGTAAGTAGAAAGCATGGGTTCTCTTGCTTAAAAAAAATCGTTAACTCCACGGGGGTGCCTGCTGCTTGATTGGGAGCACGCGGCATTTAGATCCTGCTGGCTGCAATCTCACTTTGCAGCCTGGAAGTTGTGGGGTGTTTTTATCTGCAGGAAACAGCTTTGAGCGGAAGGGGAGTGAGAGTAGATGGATAGATGAGGGAATTAGAAGAGGAGGAAGCCGTGGGAGAAATGTCTTCTTTTAAAGACAGACACGGCAGATTTTTCCTGCCCATCTCTTTGGAATGCCAAATAGGAATTAAATGGGAAATTGGGTTACTTCTGCCACTCCTGCCCAGGAATCAGCCTGATTGGGTTCCTGGGGCTGCAAGACTGTCATCTGAGCTTTCAAGGCACCACCCCCCCAGCGGTACTCCCCGAAGTCTCTCTTGCAGGAATTGGCTGGTAGCAGCACATTCTCTGAGGTCCGAAAGGTTTGAGTGGCCAAAAAGAAACACTACAGTGACCGTTCCCCAGCACTGGAGGCCGCAAAAGAACTCTGGCCTGGCAAATACATTCTCTGAGTTCCATCGCTGGCGCAAAAAGATACCGTGGCCGTATGTATGTCTTGTTCATCGTACTTCCTCGCCCCTAGAAACAGTACCCGGTACACAGTATGCACTCAATATAGATTCACTCAAAAGAGAGAAAACTTGGGACACCTGGGTGGCTCAGGCGTTGGGCGTCTGCCTTCGGCTCGGGTCATGATCCCAGGGTCCTGGGATCGAGCCCCGCATCGGGCTCCCTGCTCCTCGGGAAGCCTGCTTCTCCCTCTCCTGCTCCCCCCGCTTGTGTTCCTGCTCTCGCTATCTCTCTGTGTCAAATAAATAAATAAAATCTTTTAAAAAAAATAACCTTTTTATTTTACAATACTTTAGGTTTCAGAATAGCTTCAGAGTTACTACAGAGAGTGCCTGCCTACCCCTCACCTAGCTTTTCCTTGATGCTGATCTTATGCAACTATGGCACATTTGCCTCTGCTATTTTGTAGGGTAATCAGAAATCCTTTGAGAAAGAATTTCACTGGTAATTTCAGTTTGGCTCTTACTAACAATAACAACAAAATGTTGCTAATAGTAGTGTCTGTAGTAGAGGTTAGCAATGAAGATAGCGCTTACTCAGTGAGGTTTGCAGCTTTTCCCCCACCCTGCAGTGGCTCATTGTCCTGTGAGGTATAAGGCCCTATTATAACAGTACCCATTCTATGGATGGGAAGGTTGAGGCAGAGCACTTGGGGCAGAGGGGTCACACAGCCGGCCTCTAGCTAGTATTTACAACTGACGTTGTCTGGCTCCAGATTCTCACTTCGCCATTATTTCCTGCATGATAGTAGCTGTCATTTTTTGACGGCCGTGTGGTCAGGATCTGGATTCAGTTTCGTATGTATTATTTCTAAACTATTCCTCTCACTCAGGGTTGTGGTGAAGAGCATCAATTGTGCTGTCCTGCTTAGGACGAAAATACATGGCGCCAAGATTTTGTGAGTAGGGGCAGGAAGAGAACCTTATCATGTGTGTGTGTGTGTGTGTGTGTGTGTGTATGTGACAGAGAGGGGGTGGGCGGTGAGGAGAGATTCTGCTGGTTTCTGGCCTAGTTTTTTTCCATTTGGATTTAGACAGAGCTGCTCTGTACATTTGGGTACTGGATTTGCCACATCATTTCTCTGCCGGCAACAGCAAACGATTCTCAAAGCTTGGTCAGAACACGAACAGTCAGAAATGCCTTCATTTCGAGAGTTGAAAAAGATCATACTTCAATTACTCAGCAAGCACATGCCTGGAAACTGCAAGAGGCGAAGTGGTTTCTGCCTCAGATTGTGCAGATAGCTGGGAGGGGAGATCAGCGTGCAGGTGAAGTCGGAACTGTCCTGGATTGGGCAGGGCTGGCGATGCTGTGGGCTGCGGCCTCGGTGCAAGGCTTTGGGGGTTGAGATGAACTTGAACTCATTTCCCACCCGAGGTCTCAGGGGCTTGTGGTTCCCTGTGCCTGGAATACTTTTCTCTTCAAATGCGAAGCTCTTATTCTTTGTCTCAGCGTTAAATGTCACCCCTGCTTAGATGTCTCCTTGGACTGGCCTTTGCTGACATCCTTTCTGGAATTCCTCCTGGGTGTTTACTGGACCGTGAGCTTCATGAGGCTGGGAATCTGTTTGCCTTGTTTGCAGCTGTGTCCTGTAGTGTCTGGAACAGTGCCAGGTGCATATGACACCCTCATTAAATATTTGTTGAATAAATGAAGGAGTGGTCCTTTCCAGTGTTTATTTGTATCTGTCCTGAAACTTCGAGCCATCTGCCTAATATTAGGTTGATTATTTCCTTGTGGATGGTTGGATTTCCCCACAAACCATAAGCTCCACGAGGACAGGAGTGTGTCTATCTTGTTCACCACCCAGTGTCTACAACAGGCCTGGCCTGTGGTGAAGACAGTGGGCTCTAGGGTCAGAGTATTCCTGGTCCTCTGCTTACCAGGTCTTCATTTGCTACTGAGTCTCTCTGGGCCTCAGTTTCCACAGATGTACAAAAAGGCTGCTAGTCGCATCTATCTCCTGGAGCTGCTGAGATAGTTCATTGAGTTAATATTGGTTAATGTGCATCGAAGAGCACCTGGTGTATAGCGTTTTATAAATGTCATTATTGTTAGCGCTCAAAAAATATTTGGGACGTGACGGTTGGGGGATCTTGACACAAAATGCATCTTCCCTCTCAGAGTGGTAAGATCTCCCTTGAGAAAGAGGGAAGGACCGATGGAGATGATCGGAGAGGCCCAAGAGATCCTTAAAACCAGGCTGTTGAAGAGATGCAACCTTTTATTCCTCTCTCTCCTCTTGGAAAAGGCTAGTTTCTAGCATGTCCGGTGTTTCTTTCCCCCACTGCGTTCTACATTTCTTTCTTTGCATTGAACCTGGTTTTGTTTGTTTTTTTTTAAAACAGCACAGCCTGGAATCTCGCTTGCTAGCTTGCTGCTGGGGTGTGGGACGAGCTTTTCCATTTAGAGAAGCAGCCGGGCTTGGAATGCAGCTGCCCGGCTGCCAGGCCCACTCCAAGGGCAGAGTTGGCCAGGAATGCACTTTGCAGTGTAATCTGGAATTTCTTCTCTCTTCTTACTCATTTGTGTCAGTTAAAAAAAAAATAAAAGCAATGCATATACTTGATTATAATTCCAAGCAGTGCAATACATTACTGCACACAGTAGCATAAAAAGGAAATCTTTCTCCTCTTCTAGATGCTTCATTCCCCTTCACTGCACCCCTGCAGTGCGATTGCTCAGTTAGCAGGATGCCCAGTTAAATCTGAAGTTTGGAAAAACAAGGAATAATTTTTGTTTAGGTATAAGTATATCCCAAATATTGTGTAGGACACACTTATACTACAGAATTATCCACTGTTTATATGCAATTCAGATTCACCCAGCTGTCGTGTAGTTTTATTTGCCAAATTTACCAACCCAAAACCTCCACCAATAGCAGTTTCCTGTGCTTCCTCCAACCGTGTGCAACCATGCATACTTTGATGGACTTTCCCCTGCTGGAGTCCCCAGCACCTAGAACAGTGCTTGGTGCATTGTAGGAGCTTAATAAATATTGGTTGGACGAATGACGGAATATGCACCTACCCATTTTTCTTTACCCAATGGCAAATATATTGTAATTCCAGTTCATACATGGCTTTTCCTTTTAATATTATCTCCTGGGGATGGATACATAGAGCGGCCTCATTTGTTTTTAAGAGTTTCATGGCATTCCCTTTTATGAATGCACGATAATGTATTGAACCAGTCCCCTGACGGTGGGCATTGACCTTCTCGTTAGTCTTCTGCTATTACAGACAATGCAGTGATGAACATTCCTGTACGTATTTACCTGTGTGGGTTTGGGTTCAGGTCCAGGGATAGATACAGCATTGAGATCTCTTGGACAAAGGGCATGTGCTTTAAAATTAATGTTGCTAGGGCTCCTGAGTGGCTCAGTCTGTTAGGGGTCTGCCTTCAGCTCAGGTCATGATCTCAGTGTCCTGGAATTGAGCCCCGAGTCCAGCTCTCTGCTCAGTGGAGAGTCTGCTTGTCCCTCTCCCTCTACCCTCCCCACCCTCCCCACCCCCTGCTCATGCTCTCTCTCAAATAAATAAATAAATAAAATCTTTAAAAAAAATAAATAAAATTCATGTTGCTGAATTGTCTACTGTAGCGGGTCTGTTAGTACTTCCATTGGGCAGTGGTTCCCAGACCCTTATTAGCATGGAATACTATCAGACTTCTTCATTTTTCCAACCTCATCGGGGAGAAATTCGTATCTCATTGGGTGTGTCTATGGGAACCTTTTTGTGTTTGAAAACTCTCTGTATTTCTCTGTGAACTGTCTCTTGTCTTTTGCCAATTTTCTTTTCTGCTCTCTTATTGATTTTAACAGGTTTTTATTGATTAAAGAACATGTTTTTTGGCATGTGTTTTATATATAATAGTATGTAAAGTTGGTTTTTTTAACTTTGAGACATCGGTTTACTATGGAATATTTTGCTCTGTAGGTATTTAAAATTTTTAAATCGTCAAATTGATGAACTTCTCTCATGTATTCTGTATTTCGTGTCTTGCTTAGAGAGGCCTCCTCTTCCACCAGATTATAGAGCAATTCTCCCATATTTTCTTTTACTACTTAAACTTTTTTTTTTTGCATTTAAATCTTTAATCCATCTGGAATTTATTTTGGTTTTAGGAGGGAGGTGAAGATCTAGCTTTATTTTCTACCAGATGGCCAGCCAGTTGTCCCAATACCATTTATTGAATAATCCATTGCTTCCCACAGAATTGAAATGCCGCCTCTATCATATATTAAATTGTGGAGGAGGGATTTTGGACTCATATTTTGAGTCCTCCAGAGCCAGCTAGGCGGCAATGATTTTTAGGGGGTTTCAGCTGAGTAGAGTCAGAGGCCCCGACCTCAAGGAGAATGTGGAACCAACCCAAATACTGTGTGTAGGAGCAATGGGTTTCCTGAATGGGGATGGGCTTGTGGGAGGGGATGGTGAGTTCCCAGGGCTGGGAGGGGTTTAGTTAGAGCATGATTTATCAACCTTGGTGCTGTTGACATTTTGGGCTTGATAAGCCTTCATTAGAAGCTGTCCTGTGTATTGGAGGATGTTTAGCAGCATCCTTGGCCTCTACCCACTAGATGTGAGCATCAACCCTCACCCCACATTGTGACAATCAGAAATGTCTCTAGACATTGCCAAAATGTCCCCGGGAGCCCCCAGATCACCTCCGGTTGAGAACCACTGCTTTATCAGGCTTGGGTTAAACAGACTCTTGATCGGGTGCATGTGAGGCCCTTTCTTTTTCTGACATTCGGTCATCCTCACTATCAAGGCTCCAGATGTCTAGGAGCCAGGAAGGGAGGTGCCTTTCTATCTCAGAGACCAGAGCCCCCATGTTTGGCGTGAGTGTGGAGTCTATGGGGGAAGGAACCAACAAGCCGACTCTGGGAGGACCAGGGATTCCCACCCGTCCCTGCAGAGACTCTCCCAGACTCCCTCAGCCCCAGCCTGAGCCAATCCCCCTGCCAACCACACACCCAGGCAAAGGGACCTCACCTGGTCACGGATCCAGGAGCAAAGACTCTTGAGACCTGAGGTGGTGGAGGTTTTGTGGTTTCATAGAGTGCCGGTGTATTGCCTTCTTTCCGTGGGCTCGCCTTTGGGGGCGGCACGGAAGCATGCGTGTTAGGAGATTGGGGGCGGCAGGTGAGGAGAGTAGCTCCATATAGCATATAGTAGGTGTGGGAGTGAGGCGGAAGGCGAAAGGGAAGTGGGCCGAAATCTCAGCCCCGGGAGGAGGAAGAGACAGAGGGGAGCTGGCTGAGGTTCGAGCAGGGGCTCTGGAGATGAACTGATTTGAACTGCCGGGAGATGAACTGATTTGAACTGCCGGGGTGACCCAGGGCAGCGCTGCAGAGCTGGGGCGGTTGTCGCCGACGTGCATGGAGGCGGTAGCAGTGATTTGAAGAAGGGGTCCCCCTTGGGGTTTTACAGGCAGAGAATGTGGGGAGGACGACTCCGGCCCACGAACAGCTTTTGCAAAGGCACCTGTGTGGAGCGTGTTGGAACAACACCAGACCTCTCCAGGTGCAGCTCTGACGCACTACGTGGCTTGTGATGGAGAAGGACTCGGGAGCGCCTTCGATGTCTGGCCGAGAGCTTCGGGCTTTCCCTTTATTTCAGAAACACCCCTCACATACCCAACATAGAAAAACCATAACGCAGAAGTGTGTAAAAGGAAGGCAGTGAGGAGCAGTGCAGCGTCGCACACCCAGTGACCGCCTCCATGAACACTGTCCCGTTTCTTCTGCACCTCATTAGCTCACCGCACCTCCATGAGAATGTAAGCCCCCTGAGGTCAGGGGCTTGGTTTGTTTTGTGCACTGAGCCTAGAACAGTGCCTGGCACGCTGTTGGCGCTCATTACCTTCGTGCACCGAGCCTAGAACAGTGCCTGGAGCGCTGTTGGCGCTCATCGCCTTCGTGCACCGAGCCTAGAACAGTGCCTGGCGCGCTGTTGGCGCTCATCGCCTTCGTGCACCGAGCCTAGAACAGTGCCTGGCGCGCTGTTGGCGCTCATCGCCTTCGTGCACCGAGCCTAGAACAGTGCCTGGCGCGCTGTTGGCGCTCATTACCTTAGTCGCCGAACGAACACATCCACACGGCAAGCTTGATGTCACTTCCTGGGTCATGATCCCCTTTCTGTCTCAGTAGATGCCTTTCTGTGACACAGATGTTTCATGGTCCCAGTCAGCCATGTTCTGCCCAACCAAGCTCTGCTGTCCGTGAGTTTTTTCTCGATTTCTTTATCACAAAGGTCTTAGTCAGTTCGAGCTGCTATCACAGAGTTCCAGAGACTGAGTAGCTTGCTCAAGAAGAATCTTTTTCTCACGGTCCTGGAGGCTGGAAGTCCCGAGTGCAGGTGGGTTCTCTTCCTGGTTCATGGATGGCAGATACCTGGTTGTGTCCTCATATGGCAGGGGTGGGGTGGGGGCAGAGGGAGAGGAAGCAAGCTTCTTGGGGTCTCTTCTTATAAGAGCACTCATCCCATTCATGAGGGCTGTGCCCTCATCACCTAGTTATCAGCCGAAGCCCCATCTCCAGATACCATCGCTTTGGGGATAAGCGTTCAACATATACATTTTAGGGGGACACAGATTCAGTCCTATAGCGACAAGCGGTGCTGCCTGGGAAGTGCGTGTGGTGAAATCTTTGGTCCCCTTCTGAACTTTTCCTCCTCCACCACTTCCTGATGTGCTTGAGGTCAGTGTCACCTTCCTCATTACACAACCCCCCCCCCCCCCCCGCGAGTTCCCTCCTGGCTCCCACTGGCTCTGGGCTTGAGGCCACACGCTTGCTGTAATAGATGAATGACCCAATGGTGAGTGTCAGGCGCATGGGTTGGCGCATGGAAGGCAACACATGAACGTTGGTTTCATCTTTTTTTTTTTTTTAAGATTTTTTATTTATTTGTCAGAGAGAGAGAGCGCGCGAGAGAGAACAAGCACAAGCAGGGGCAGTGGCAGGCCAAGGGAGAAGCAGGCTCCCCGCTGAGCAAGGAGCCCAATGTGGGGCTCGATCCCAGGACCCCGGGATCATGACCTGAGCCGAAGGCAGACGCTTAACGGACTGAGCCCCCCAGGCGCCCCAGCAGCAAGTTTTTTAAGACCTGACACTAATTAACAGTAGATCACAGTGTGGTAAACATACTCCCTTTTTTGTTCTTTTCAAATCCTTCTGATGGGGCCAGGAAGGAAGCCTAAGGTTGGCGCCCGTATGCCTTGAACGGTTGCTAGCATCCCAGCCCCCATCCTAACGGAGAGCCACCTCAGGCTGGGGCTTTGGCAGACAAGGGTGTCAAGCCAGAATGAACTAACATGTTTTTGTTTTGGTTGTGTTCATTTTTATGGTTGACTCCCCATTACGTTAAGAGATGCTGGCTTTTCATTTTGCTTCCTTTTAAAAAAATATTATTATTAAAATTACTTACTAGATTTTTTTGATATTTGTTAATATTCATGTGACATAAAATTCACCATTTCCACCATTTACAAATGTACAGTTCCGTGGTTTTTATATTTATGATGTCGTGCAACCATCATGACCATCTAATTCCAGAACATTTCCATCACCCCCCCCCATAAGAAACCCACATCCATCAATGGTCACTCTCCATTTCTCTCTCCCCCACAGCCCTTGGCAACCACTCATCCACTTTTAGTCTCTAGATTTGCCTATTCTGGACATTTCATATAAATGGAATCATGCAACGTGTGGTCCGTCAGGATTGGCTTCTTTCACTGAGCATAATGTTTTCAGGGTTCATCCATGTTGTAGGATGTGTCCAGTAATCCTTTTTATGGCTGAAAAATATTCCTACAAGATATATCACAGCTTATTTATCCCTTCATCCACCAATGGACATTTAGGTTGTTTCCACCTTTTGGCTATTATGAATAATGTCATGAGCATTCATGTACAATTTTTGTGTGAACATGTTTTCAACTCTCTTGGGTATTTACCTAGGAGTGGAATTTCTGGTTCATATGATTTCTGTTTTTCAGACCATTTCCATTTTAAAAACACTTGAAGTTAAAAAGTAATCTAACTTCAATTGAAAGGAAAATGTTCATAGTATTGTGAAGGGCGTGTGGACATGGTGGATATCGTGAAGGTGGTGTATAATGATGGAAGAGCAGATAGAAAATGTCTACTTGGATGTGACTTCCCTCCATGACCTATTTCCTGTCCATCTTTTTAGTCTTATGACCCTCCATTCCCTGGAGCCTCGGTGCAGCCAAGTTAGTCTTCTTATTGCCCCCAAGGAGCTCCTTTCTCAAAGATGCTGCCCTTTGCCCTCTGGGATGTGCTCCCGTCTGTGTTCCCCAGGGAGCTAGACTTCTCAACCTTTGCCTAGAATCAATAGCCTTAACCCTTAATTTCATTTCCTCTCTAATTTCTCACTAATGGCTTTGTTGGTGAATCTTTCCCCTCCCCTATAAGCTGCTTGAAGGCAGGGTCTATATTTGAGTGGCCCCCAATGTTCCCTGCTTGTCATTTACTCTTCAGTTACCTTATTTCCTGCTGTTTGAGTGTATTAGCCAGAGGTCTTCATGTCTGAGGAGTGTGAGGGTGAGGTGTGTGGTAGTTAAGCTTTACTGGTTGCAAGTCACAGAAACCAACTCAGGTCAGCCAAAGCTAGAGGAGGAATCTGGTGAGGGAAAGTGGGGACATTGCTTGGGACCAAGGGGAAGTTCAGTCTGGCTGAAGGGAGAGGGGAGAGAACTGGGGGCAGGAAGACGGATGGGCTCTCCATCTCTCACCTCTCCTTCTTGCCTGTATTCGTTATTCTTACCTCTGTGCACACCTGCATTCCTTGTTTCTTCCTCTACATATTAGATGGACGATGATGCCCTGTATATCCTGGTGGCCATCGCCCTGAATCTCAGCCTCCATTCTAAAGTCCATGAAAGAATCTGATTGGCCCAGCTTCGACCTGGGTGGCCAATGAACTGGAGCAAGGGGTGGGATCTTGTAACATCAACACTGTTGGGCGGGGGGTGAGCCCTCCATGGTGTCCGACTGGCACATCTGCGGCCATGAACCTCAGCTTCTCCTTCTTGCCCAGGCTTTAGGGAAGTCATTTGTGAGTGTGGGAAAAGAGTGTGAAGCTACAAAAACAGTTAACATCAGACTTGCTAATCTTGAAAGCCCTAAATAGAGCTAGCTTAGGAGAGGGGAAGTAAGCATGAAGAGGCTGATCTGCTCCCAATTTTGGGGAGGAAGTTCTTCTAGCTTCTCTGGCTCGGGGGGCGGGGGTGGGGGTGGAGGGGTGGGGGGGAGGGGCAGGTTTGGAGCATTTCCTGGAACCTCCTGGCTCCTTCTCTTTGTCCTTCATCTCAGAATTCCTGCTCAGGTAACTTTGGGCTTTGTGCAGTGCAAAATGAAAAGGAAACTTTGTTCCTTGCTTCTGGGGGCTATTGCCACTTCTCTGGGTTTCCTTAGCTTAAGTTGTATCCCTTTTGTGTCACCTGCCTGGGGGCAGGGGATGGCCCCAGTCCCCATTTCTGTTGTGGGGATGAGAACGTGGAACTATTTCCAAGCCCTTTAGCCTCAGTTAGTTAATCTGTACAATGGGGGCAAATGCAGCCCACCATTGGCGTTTGTGGGTTTGATAGTTGTGGTGTCCTACTCTCATTAGCTACTCAGAAGATCCTTGGCCAGGGTCATAGGTCACCATTTTAAAGCTCTGGTTTGAATTGGATGCTTGGCAAGATTTGGGAGAAGCAGATTTTGGAGTTGGAACTGAAACTGTGGGCTCCAGAGTGAGACTTGCTCCTGCGTCTGGACACTGCCACTTAGCTGGGTGACCTTGGACAGATTGCTTAACTTCTCTGTGCCCCCTTTTCTTTTCCCATAAATGGGGATGGTAATAGTACGCAGCTCCCGCGGCCTTTGGGAGATTTCAAGGAGTAAAGACATGTAAAGCCCTTAGAACAGTAAGCCCTCAATACATGTTGGCCACCACTCTCCTACTTGGTTGGTTTCCCTCGATTAGGTTTGGCCTGGCCGCCAGGGGAAGGGGGAGGAGGCTGCCTATGCTGGCTTCTCTGTGGCCCAGCTCTGCAGTGGACCTCGCTGGGGATGCCTAGCAGGCCTCAACTTTGGGGCGTACATTTTCCTCGAGAATCATTTCTCAGGGCAGCTTGGGGCCTGGCAAGCCAGATGTTTGGGTTCCTGGCTACTTCCCTTTTCTCAATGTCTGTTTACCTTTAACAAGACTGACCCTCTGGGTGGCCCTTCTCTGGCTGTGACATGCTTTCTGTGGCCTGTTTGCATTGTGTAGTGAACAGCAGGTGGACCAGCAGCCTCTTGCCCCACCCCCTCTCGTTCGCCCCGCTCTCTGGGGACTCCTTAGACTAATGCAGTTTTAATGAATACACATTACTCTTTACATGGCTGAAATGAGAGCCTGGTTGCTTATTTTATGCCGAGGTTTACAGCTCTGACTTTTCAAATCCTGTCTCCCTCACTCTGCTTCTGGCCGCTGGACTGTTTCCTGGCAGCCCTGTACCCTCCCTCCAAATAAGGTATTCACTGTGAAGTCCGGCCCCCGAAGTCGCTGCCTTGCCTGGGAAGGAGTGGGGATGGTAGAACAAAAGCAGAAGACGGATTCTTCATTTTTTTTTTTAAATTTAAGAATATGTTTTAAAATTTTCTAAAGCTTGCCTATTATAGAATAATTGGAGCATGGAGATGACCAAGAGAAGAAAATAAAAATCACCCATCATTCTGTGACTTAGGAAAAAACCAGCCATTAACATTTTGGTTTATTTTCCTGCAGGTTTTAATCAACATTTATATGTATTTGAAGTTAAAATTAGAAACCCCAACTAAAACACGTTATTCTCAAATCTGCTTTTTGTCCTTTGCAACTAAGGTATCGCAAATACCTTTCCAAGTCGAGAAATATAGATCAGCGGCATATTTTACCAGGCACCATTGTCTCCTATTACATGGCTGGGTCTCTGATCTCTTTTCAAGGAAGTTTTAATTAAATTGAGTTTTGAATAGTGATATACCGTCACTGGTTCAAAATTAGAAAGGTACAACAGGGTTTACCTTGAGAAGTGTCTCTCCTGCCCTTGACCCTTAGTCACTCAGGTTATGTCCCTGTGAAATATTACCGATCTCCTGTGTATACTTCTAGAAGCAGTCCATAATATACATGCAAATCATATGCATTTATCTTTCTCATCCCAAAAGGACACATTCCAACGTTAGCTTACCCCGTTTTCTTTACACGATAAAACTCGCACTTGGTTCCATATCAGTACATAACAAATGGCCTCATTCTAGTTTATGACTGTGTCATGGTTCAAGGCATGGACGCTCCAGGTGTGTTTTCAGAATTGTGATGTATTGACTCAGAGCAGCCTTCCCTGTGGTTTTGTCCAGGCTTCGTGTTTATAAGGCCTGGCTCGGAGCCGTTAAAGAAAGGATGCCAGCTCAGAGATGAGGAGGGACCACAGGTCCAGATTATGAATGGGATTGACCCAGACTGATCTGAGTGACAAGGACAAAGAGCAGAGCTGATGAGCCTCATGCCAGGTGGTGGTCACTGGCAAAAGGCCATTTGTGACTTATCTTCACTTTTCCAGATGGACCACATTTAAAAGAGGCACTGACCTTCATTTACACCTGGTTGAAAAAGATATTTCTTCAGAGGCCCAGAGAGATGATCAGATGTTTCTTATACTTTGTCGCGTGAGGTTGATGGGTATCTGAGGGTAAGTGATCTCATAAAGCCAGTTAAAAGCAAGAAAGAATTCTCTGTCTGCCTTAGAAACATCCACTTGCCTCTAAATGGAAGGCATGTGATGGACTTATCAAAGCATTTCGCATCTGTTGTGTTCATCTTTCTCAGTGGTCTTAGGTAACTAGCCAGAATGTTTTCAGTGGGTTCAGGAAACACTTCAAGTTAGTGTGATGAGAGGAAATATGGGGTCTTTGGTCTTTTGTAAGGACAGTGAAAGACTCCCTAGAACTGGGGTCATTTTGTGTAAGTAATGAGTGTTGTGACCTTCTAAACAAGTGTTGTGATCTTCTAAACTCACCTGGGAATGGAGCATTTCCCATATGTGGAGGGATGGCAGGGAGCCCATAGGGTATAAAGGACACTGGGATGGTAGTAATGGGGAAGCGGAGAGGATTTCTATGGGAAAACCCAGGAAGCAGTGATCTGTTCTTGGTGGATTAGGCTAAATTCGCTAGAAAAAGCTTACTTTATTACTTTCTCCCTAATTCCAGTCAACTCCACGTGACCAAGTTCTCATTATTGAGTAGAATCAGGTCAAGAGTTAAATGCTCATTCTTTTATTATGTTACCTATTTTGTGAGGGATGAAATGAAACAAATATCCAAGCAAACGTGTCCATCAGACAATTAAAAAATTACATTTTAAAATAACTATTGGGTCAAGTAGAATTCAAAACTACAACTGTGGAGAGGGTATATGTGAAGAAAAATAGAGTGCTATATAAACACGAGATCAGGGGCACTGGGGTGGCTCCGTTGGTTAGGTTTCTGTCTGATTCTTGATCTTAGCTCAGGTCTCGTTATCAGGGTCATGAGTTTAAGCCCTGTGTTGGGCTCCACACTGGGCGTGGAGCCTACTTAACACACACACACACACACACACACACACACACACAAACAAAACAAGATGAAATCAGAGAGGGAGACAAACCATAAGAGACTCTTAAACATAGGAAACAAACTGAGGGTTGCTGGAGGGGAGAGGTGTAGGGGGATTGGATTACTGGGGTGATGGACATTAAGGAGGGCACATGATGTAATGAGCAGTGGCACTGGGCGTTATCTAAGACTGATGGATCACTGAACTCTACTTCTGAAACTAGTAATACACTATATGTTAATTAATTGAATTTAAATAAAAATATAAAGATCTTGGTCCCCTCCCATAAAAAACAAACAAACAAAACAAAACTTATGAGATCAGCCAATGCTGTGCTTAGAGAGAAGTTCATAGCCTCAAAACGTGCATGACTAAAGATCTGTGTGATGCTGTGCTTTGAACATGATTTGGCTGCTCCCTTATCCTAACGAACCTGTCATGGTTCGAAAGTGTTTCTGGTCTATCTCTTTAGGAATTCCATTTGGACCCAATTTTCTTTATTAAACCTTCTAAGGTGAGTATTTTGAAGGTGAAACATTCATTTTGCTGTTTAAATTCATGTGTTTTGTTTAAAAAGTCATGTAACTGTATTATCTGTCAAATTCTTTTTTTTTTTTTTTTTAAAGATTTTATTTATTTATTTGACAGAGAGAGAGATAGCGACAGCAGGAACACAAGCAGGGGGAGTGGGAGAGGGAGAAGCAGGCTTCCCACTGAGCGGGGAGCCCGATGCGGGGCTCGATCCCAGGACCCTGGGATCATGACCTGAGCCGAAGGCAGATGCTTAACGACTGAGCCACCCAGGCGCCCCTATCTGTCAAATTCTTTTTGAGCCTTGATGTGAGTGTGATCTAAGGGCTGTAAATTGTTGAGGATCCAGAGAGACAGTTGTTTGTGAAAGAAAGTAACTATAGTTCTATTACTTTCGGAATGTTTTCTAGGATGGATCTAAAACCAAATTGAATAACACTACTTATAAAACACACCTGAGAAGATGCTATGTGAAGGTGCTTTGAATGCTGGAGTTCCTGTTAGAATAGTTATAGAAGAGTCTGGAGAAAATCTCCAAAGTTTCTTGGAGTCTGACAAAAAAACTAGATAGAGTTCCTGAAAATATTTTTATGATTTCTGCCCTATAACTAGATATTTATTATTTTAAAATGAAGAGTATTTTATTAGTTTTTCTTATGACACAAAAGCAGCATGTCATCATTGCAGAAATGAAGAAAGTAGGATCAAGCAAAAAAAAAAAAAAAGGCAGATAGGATTGTAGTAACCCAGAGCTTGTAGAGCAGATAAATGATGTCATTAAGCAATCAGGCTCCTTTGGTTTTTCTGGCCACCAGCTTAGCAGGTTGTTTGGCCTTATCATGGTCCCAGAATGGCTGCAGAATCTCCAAGTCTTTAATCTACACTCCAGGCATGAAGAATATGGAAGGGTCAAAGTTCTTTTCCTTACAAAGCTTTGTCTTTTTTTTTTTTTTTAATATTTATTTATTTGAGAGAGAGAGAGAAGCAGCATGAGAAGGGAAAGGGTCAGAGGGAGAAGCAGACTCCCCGCCGAGCAGGGAGCCCAATGCGGGACTCGATCCCAGGATTCTGGGATCATGACCTGAGCCGAAGGCAGTCGCTTAACCAACTGAGCCACCCAGGCACGCTAAAGCTTTATCTTTTTAACTTGAGAAGGGTTAGTGATTCTCAACCCAAGGAATCGAGAGATCTTATTGGCCGGAACTGAAAATGATGCTGGGAGTTAGACTATTTTTATCTGGGAACATTGAACAATATCAGGGTTCTGTTAGTAAGAGAGATAGGAGGGATGGACACTGGGTGTCCAGCTGCCAGACCTACCAGAGTCACACCCATCCCCGCCCCTTAGTTTTCATCATTGTGACAGATTTGTTTCCTTCATAGCATTTTCTGAACATTGTGGTTTTATAATTATTAATTTTTACCAGACTAATTTTTGTCTGTTTTTCCATCAGACAGGGATCGTGTCTGATTTGTAATCAGAGATAATGAATACTTAAAAAAAATATTTTATTTATTTGTCAGAGAGAGAGAAAGAAAGTACAAGCAGGGGGAGTGTCAGGCAGAGGAAGAAGCAGGCTCTCCACAGAGCAGGGAGTCCAATGTGGGGCTTTCTCCCAGGACCCTGGGATCATGACCTGAGCTGAAGGCAGACGCTTACCCGAGAGAGCCATCCAGGTGTCCCGATAATAAATACTTTTGAATGAATGAATGTACAAAGGGGTTTTCTTGTTTCCTGTTTCTTGCAGAGGTGATCTGTGCTTATCCAATACTGACTGTTGGGATGAGTTTTGCCAGAGTGTGGGCGTTTTCACCATTTTTTGTTTTTTGATTAAAGGAGAAGGAGGAGTTTAGGTCTCTAGATGTTTGGTTTGGCAGCTTCGGTACCCAGAAGTGGCTGGGGATTGAGGGAGCTCAGATGGAGGGGCAGCCTTATCTTCCTGTTTCCCTTTAACTCCCAGAAGCCATCCCATCCCCTGCCCTGGCCCATCCCCTGGGCCTGATGTTCCTTGGCTGTACCTCTGCTCCACTTGGCATCCCCCTTCCCCTGAGTGCTGTGTGCGGGGGAGTGCAGGGGCTCCTGTGAGATCTTGACCCTCATAGTCTTTGGTTTGGGAGGCAGAGGCTCATTGAGAATAGCAGTTTGCTCCCAACAACTGGTCTCCAGCCCCTCTCAACTCCAGACCAAAGCCCTCTGCTCCACTGGGCATTGATGAAACTCTCCCCAAGGTCCTTGCCGGGTTGTATCATTTTATCATTACAGTGCAGTGGTGATAAGTACGTTCACCTTGTCGTGCAATCCATCTCCAAAATCCTTTCATCTTGCAAAACTGAAGCTCTCTACCCATTAAACACCACCTCTTCATTCCTGCCTCCCTCCAGCCCCTGGCAACCACTCTTCTGCTTTCGGTCTCTACGATTTTGACTACTCTAGGTACCCCACATAAGTATTGGTATTTTTGTGGCTGGTTTATTTCACTTAGCATATTGTCACTTATGTTGGAGCCAGTGGCAAGATTTACTTCCTTTCTAAGACTGCATAACACTCTATTGTATGCATATACCACATTTTGTTTATCGATTTGTCCAACGATGGACCCTTGGGTTGCTTCTGAGACATTTTGGCTATTGTAATTCATGCTGCTATGAACATGGGTGTACAGATATCCCTGCTTTTAAGCCTTTTGGATATATACCCAGAGGTAGAATTGCTGGGTTGTATGTTAATTCTATTTTTAATTTTTTTGAGGAATCTACATACTGTTTTCCATAGAAGCTCTGCCAATTGTATTCCCACCAATGTCTATAAGGGTTCCAGTTTCTTTACATTCTTACCAAAATTTGGTCTTGTCTTTCTCTTTCTTTCTTTCTTTCTCTTCCTTTCTTCCTTTCTTCTTTTCTTTTTTCTTTCTTTCTTTTTCTTTTTCTTTCTCTCTCTCTCTTCCTTCGATAGTAAGCATCTTTAATAGGTGTGAGGTGGTATCTCATTGTGGTTTTGATTTCCATTTCCTTACTGATGATGATGAATATATTTTCATATGTTTATTGGCCATTCATATATCATTTTTGGAGAAATGTCTATTTAAGTCAATGTCCATGATTTTGCATTATCATATCTATTGATTCAGGCCAGCCAACTGGAATAAACTCTGGTATTTAGACTGATTTTGTGATTTTCTGCAAATAAATTCTGCCCCCAAATAACCTCCAACTTTCTGGAAGCAGTCAGCATGAGCACAGTTCTGAAGATAATGTTCCTTAAAAAAGGAAATTCATAAAAGTATCATGCATCTTCCTTTTTTTTGACACTAATGGAACAATTTAATGTAATTTCAGAGGGAAACAGAGCTGCTGGAAAGGCTCGTGTGATGAGGGAAGGTTACCCAGCTCCGCTGTCAGGTGCGGCATGTGGGAGCAGAGAGTGGTGTTCTCTGGAGGCTCTGGGGGAGAGCAGTGGGTGAGACAGCCCACTGCAGGCCCCTCAGGGCTGGGAGCAGAGCCTGGGGAAGGGGATGGAAGAGGGGAGAAGTGACTGCCTTCAGGAGTCCTGCAACAATTGGTGGAGCTGTCGTGTTCCACCCAGCGCATTCTACTGCCTTCCAAGTACAGGGTAACGGAGGCAGTGTGCTCAGGCAGCACAGCGGTTAAGAAAACCACTCTTGGACTTTGAGTCTCTCTAGGCCTTAATTTCCTCATCTTTCAAATGGGGACATGAATAGGACTCCCCTCATCAGGGCTGTGGTGGGCTTTCAATGAGAAAAGGCACCTAGTGAGTGATCAGGAGTTATGATTGAGGTGCTGGATGTAGTCATTGTCCTTAGAGAGATGTTGGTCTCATGAGGAGACAGTCTGGTCCCTACAAAACTGTAATGCCAAGTGGGAAGAAATAAGGGCTAAGATGTGGTTTGCCCTCACGTTATGAGAAGTTTAAGAAATAAGCCATTTGTTCTGAACCATAGTTCTTTTTTTTTTTTTAAAGATTTTATTTATTTATTTGAGACAGACAGAATGAGAGACAGAGAGCATGAGAGGGAGGAGGGTCAGAGGGAGAAGCAGACTCCCTGCCTAGCAGGGAGTCCGACGCGAGACTCGATCCCGGGACTCCAGGATCATGACCTGAGCCGAAGGCAGTCGCTTAACCAACTGAGCCACCCAGGCGCCCCTGAACCATAGTTCTTAGGCTGGCATCAAGATGAAGGCATTTGAGTTGAATCTTTTTTTTTTTTTTTTTAAGATTTTATTTATTTTTATTTGAGAGAGAGAGAATGAGAGAGAGGGAGTACATGAGAGGGGGGAGGGTTAGAGGGAGAAGCAGACTCCCCACCGAGCAGGGAGCCTGACATGGGGCTCGATCCCAGGACACTAGGATCACAACCTGAGCCGAAGACAGACGCTTAACTGACTGAGCCACCGGGTGCCCCTGAGTTGAATCTTAACAGGCTCACTTGGGTTCTAGTGAGGTAAGGCTTAAGGCAATGGCAAGGGCAAGGGCAGGTGGGGGGAACAATACAAGCCAAGGCTTGGGGGCTGACGGTTTGTGGTGTGAGATGCTTGGTGTTGTGATGCCTAGGACGCTATTGGAAGATCATACAAACATTGAAATCCAGTGTTCAAAAAAGGCACTGGCTGATTAAAATGACACGTTCATAGCTCTCTGTGAACACCTAGGCAAACGTAAAAGGGTGATAACCTCAAGTCCCACAGGATCCAGGCAGGAGACCTAATGAGGAGCTGGGTTGGGTGTGAAGCAGTGGTGGCCGAGGGCCCCTTTTGAACTGGGGGGGGGTGGGTGCCTTCTTAAGAGGAGCACCCAATAGTAACCTCTGCTCTGTTGGCATGTGAGCCCACGGCTGCCAGCTCCTTGAATTTTTCAAGAGAATCTGGATTTCATGTAAAATTTCGTTTTCTTTTTCTTAAAGACATAGTTTAGACCAAACAAAAGATGTCTGCAGACTGGCTCTTTGTAACCCCTCATCTGTACCCCATTAGATTGAAGGATGTAGACAAACCATATTTATATTTAGCAGAACTACTTTGTTAAATCTTCATGTGGTGAGAGCACATGAGGGGGCCACGATGCCTTTATCTTTTCATTTTAAATTTTTTTTTTTTTAAAGATTTTATTTATTTATATGACAGAGAGAGACAGCGAGAACAGGAACACAAGCAGGGGGAGTGGGAGAGGGAGAAGCAGGCTTCCCGCTGAGCAGGGAGCCCGATGTGGGACTCGATCCCAGGACCCTGGGATCATGACCTGAGCTGAAGGCAGACGCTTAACGACTGAGCCACCCAGGCGCCCTCATTTTAAATTTTTTATGCTATATTTTTTGCCCCTGATCCCTTCTGAATGAATGGATACTGAAGGACGTACAGTGGCTGGGGAGGTCATTATGGCACAGTCTCTGCAGAAACTTCAGTTGCATTTTCTCTAAATGACACGTTTGCTTTGACAACACATTCTGAAAAAGAGAACCAGCAAACCACCCTTATCCGAGGGCTTTAGCCCCACCAGCTTCCACCGTCACAACCCGGGGATGCACCTTCTTGAGGGATCGGGGAATGTGATTTGATTTATAGTTATGGCCGCACTAACGTCTATATGAGCCACAGCCACTGGTGACATCCAGAGGGCAGCCCAGTGTCGGCAGACACAGTTTGGATTTGCACAGACATGACTATAGTCTCATAGGATCCACCTGCTCTTCAGAATAATCGTTTTTTTTCCTCCTGGTTACCTATACCTTTTAATGCTGAGGGTGGCAAGCTAATGTTGACATTTGAATCTTAAAATCTCAGGGTGGGATGGAACCTGAAAATTCATTTATTCCAACTAGCCCTTTGAGGCAAAAATCTTGGTTGTAGATGACACAAAACTAGCTTAATTAAGAAGGGAATTCATTGCTTCATATAACTGAAAAGTCCAAGGGGATCCGCCTTCAGAAAGAGTTTGATCCAGGGGCTCCTTATGTTGCCAGGCCACAGTTGCTGTCTCTCCGTCCCTACTTCTTCTCCGGTAACTTCATTCTCAGATAAAATAGCTTCCCCTTCACTAATGTGGCAAGATGCCTGTGACAGCTGTACTCACATTTCGTCCGCGTTCAAGTTCAGGCATGGAAGAGCACCTCCATCTCTGTGGTTGCATCTCACTGGATCTGGATTGGCCACTGGGGCCAAGCGAGAAAGCAGTGGTCTGGTTGGCCAGCCTTGTGCACTTTTGGAATTCAGGGTGGAATTACGTGGACTGAGAGTGGGAAAGGGCTAGCTCTTCAGAAGGGTATGTGATATTGTTCTTAAAAGAAGATTAAGTAGGGGCACCTGGGTGGCTCAGTCGTTAAGCGTCTGCCTTCGGCTCAGGTCATGATCCCGGCGTTCTGGGATCAAGCCCTGCATCGGGCTCCCTGCTCCGCAGGAAGCCTGCTTCTCTCTCTCCCGCTCCCCCTGCTTGTGTTCCCTCCCTCGCTGTGTCTCTCTCTGTCAAATAAATAAATAAATGAAATCTTTAAAAAAGAAAAAAAGAAAA
>NC_138373.1:19000326-19005984 GCF_054177405.1 Leptonychotes weddellii | reverse complement strand
GCTGAGCAGGGAGCCCGATGCGGGACTCGATCCCGGGACTCCAGGATCATGACCTGAGCCGAAGGCAGTCGCTTAACCAACTGAGCCACCCAGGCGCCCTCAATACATGATTTTAATTTCATACTCTGGCCTGGCACTCCAACACAACTAAGAAGGTGACTTTTGTATCAGTATTTAAGGAGATCTTTTGTCAGATGGAGCTAGAGTTTCGGAATGGAGCAGAAGGACAGATTGATAAGAGGGCACCGAGTAAGGGATGGCCCAGAGGAGAGAAAGTGTGAGGGATGTTTTCAGGGAGAGTTAGTTCTTTGCCATGGCAGGAATCCAGGTGGCTGAAAGATATTTGTGGGAAATCATAATAGAAAATACAGCAGTCCCTCCCCCTTACCCACAGGAGATACGTTCCAAGACCCCCAGGGATGCCTGAAATGGGGGCTAGTACTGAACGCTATATATACTATGTTTTCCACTATACATACATAACTATGATAAAGTTTAATTTATAAATCGGGCACAGTAAGAGATTAACAATAGCATGATAAAGTGAAACAACTGTAACAATATACTGTCATTAAAATTAGGTGAATGTGGTCTCTCTCTTTCAAAATATCTTACTGTACTGGGCTCACCCTTCTTGTGATGATGTGAAATGATAAAATGCCCATGTGATGAGATGAAGTGAGGATAATGACGTAGGCATCGTGATGCAGCCCTTGGCTACTATTGACCTTCTGATGATACATGTGTCAGAAGGAGGATCATCTGCTTCTGGACCCCTGTTGACCGCGGGTAACCAACACCAGGCAAAGGGAAACCGCGGATAAGCGGGACTACCATAGTGGCAGGTTTGAATGCCATGCTGCAGAGTTTGGGGTGCATTGTGGAAGCACAGGGGAATTCTTGAACAATTAGAATCCAGAGGCTGGTGTGGGGCGCCTGGGTGGCTCAGTTGGTTAAGCATCTGCCTTTGGCTCAGGTCATGATCCCAGGGTCCTGGGATCGAGCCCCATGTCAGGCTCCCTGCTCAGCAGTGAGTCACTTTCTCTCTCTCCCTCTGCCCCCTGCCTGCTTGTGTTCTCTCTCTCTCTTTCTCTCTCTCAAATAAGTAAATAAAATCTTAAAAAAAAAAAAAAGTAAGCACTCAGCAGTGGCTGGAGTACAGAAATCCCTTAATACATGTTAACATATTAACACTTTATACACAATCAGACCCACAAAAACACGGAGACGATTGTATCACGTTAGCAACTCATTCCCTTCTGTAGCCTCAGAGCTTGGGATAGCATCTGGCATATAGTAGATGCTCAGTAAATGCTTCTTCTTTTTTTTTTTTTTTTAAAGATTTTGTTTATTTATTTGAGAGAGAGCACAAGTGGGTGTGGGGGGGGACAGAGCAAGAAGCAGGCTCCCCACTGAGCAGGAAGTCCCATGCAGGGCTCCATCTCAGGACCCTGAGATCATGACCTGAGCCAAAGGCAGATGCTTAACTGACGGAGCCATCCAGGCGCCCCTCAGTAAATACTTCTTGGATAAAAAGTGATCGTGCCAGTTTCATTTTGGAAGGAGCCTATTTTTATGTGGAAAAACACTCTGATAGAACCTATGGGAGAAGGGGAGATACCTTTTCTTCTGGGGCTTGGGTTTCCAAGAAATGAAGCTGACCTTCTGCAAAATAGGAGAAGGTTGTTGGGGTTCCTGAGATCATTTGGGAGGGAGGCAGGGAGGAGCAGAGAACCTACGAGGTGGTAGAAGACAGTGTTCTGTGGAATGTGACCCCCAACTCCTCACCACCAGGGAAGCTCCTAAACATCTTCTGTAACATTTTACATCTGTAATGCTTCCATCTACCATCTGCTATGGTCAAAATGGGATTTATAGAGATTCATGTGACTGTCAGAACCCCTAGTAATTCTCCTTACACGGGAAGGCAGCTGTCTCCCAGCCAGCTGGTGTCTTCTGGATGTGGGAAGCTTTCATCTGGGGGAGGATAGCAGTTTGAGGCAAGATGGCAGGAAGTGTGTGTGGGAATATTGATGGGCCAATCTTTAAAATCCCCCAAAGCCGCCATACTCTGTGTAGGTGGGCAGGTGCTCAAGGTGGATTATGTTTTCCCACCTGAATTTATGGAGTTGCTCTTTTGAAGAGCATTTCAACAACTCATGTGCAGATTTAAGGGAAGCAGTTCAATTTGCTTTTCAGCATGTGTCTTTCTAGATTTCCTCCTCCTGACTTCTTGTTGCTGTTATGTCTCCAAACGAAAACACTGAGTACTTATCATGGACCTCATGGTTTTGTTAGCAATTAATACATGCAAAACTCTTAGTGTAGTACCCGACACATAGAAAACATTTAGTGTTATTACTGTTCTTGGCCTAGGTTCGTTTAATTCTTACAACAACATTGTGTGAGAGGTACTATTATGTGACAACAGGAGAGACACACCTTGACAGTATTATAGTCACATCTTGTGACTATGAGCAGATATCTGGTCACACCAGAAGGAATCGGAAGCTCATAGACGTCGATGACTTGCTCGGGATCACTCAGAAAGCCAGTGGCAGAGCTGATTGTCATGGTAAACATTTCTAAGCATCAGTGCCCAAGGATGGACTTGAGGATTCCCTGTCTGCCATTGGCTCGTCTCCCAGAACACTGGAAGTGTCTGGTCAGGGCAGTAAAAGAAGTCATTGATTCCTGAATAGTGCCCACCATGTCTCGAAGTCAGTGAAGATGCCCTCAAAGACCTTAATGTCCACTGTCACCTCACAGGCCAAGCTCTTTCACCTCCTTTAATGCTCCCAGCAGCCCCAGGAACTAACCCAGGGGGAGTTGTCTCTACCAGCTACTGGAAGGATGCCATGATGGTCCCAAGGTCCTGGAGCTGATGGTGGAGGAAAGACCAAAATTCAGTTTCTGTGTTTCCAAATTGGTTCTATTCTTCTCTCTGTAGACCACAAGGCCTCCAGACGAGACAGATGGCAGACAGCTACAGGAGTTTAAAATAGACCGAGCTCACTTCTGAGGTAGACATGTGCATGGAGACTGAGCTGGAAGACAGGGACCCCTGTGTGGGAAAGCATTTTGGCAAAGAGGAGCCCAGAGGGGAGTGTGGAATGCGAGGGTGAGTGTAGTTAGGTGGGTGTGAGGGTGTGAGCAGGGACCTGGGCAGGAGCCAACCTGAGGCACAGCAGGAAGGAGGGAAGAAAGAGGGTAGCTGCCAGGCAGGGTGTGGTGTGAATCCCTATGGCTTCCTCCCTCCACTCCTCTGCTAGTGGTGCCACCGAGAGATGGGAGGGTCAGGTGGTCGGTCAGACACGGATGACTGTTGTTCTGTCCTTCCCATCCGACTGGCCTGCGGGGTCTTGGAGGCTGATGTTCCCGGGAGAAGGGTGAAGAGCCTGCAAGGGGAGCTCATACAGACCCTTTTGGGGTGACTTGGAGGCCTATACATTCCCTACTTTTGGGCAAACAGACCGCGAGGAGTGGTCTGTAGCAACCACGTTTGAGCTGTAGGACCTGCCCTTCCTGCCCATTGGTGACGAACCAGGCATGGCTTCCCCTGATTCTTTCTCTGGGGACTTGGACTTTGCGTTGAGTGATGCCAGCTAGCGTCCATTGATGCCAGACTGGAGGGCGTGCCGTGTCGGACACTGTGCCATGCACACCAGGAAGCAGGGAAAGCTTAACTGCAGAGACTTGGAAGCAGGAGGCCGACGCGGAGGTCGTGTGGACCAGAGAGATGGAAGTGGCTGCCTTGGTTCTTGACGGGCCTGCGTGGAAGCCAAACTACATCTATTGCGTCTGGTTTCTCTGAGGTAATTTGTTTCCTTATATCAGACTTCTTTCTTTGCTTGAGCTAGTTTTCAAGGGATTCTGTTGCTTGCCATTCTAAGTGCCCTGAGTAAGAGGGTGAGGACATGCAGGCGCAAAACTTGGCCATAAAGGGAATGGGGTTATTGGAATCCCCTTGGAGGACACATTATGGGAATCATCAGGGTGCGGTTCTGATTGGAGGGGGCCTGTATGTGGGGATTGAGAAGTGGGAACAGCTGCTGCGGCAGGTGATGTGGGCCCATCTCGCAGCCGCCCTCCCTTCACTCCCAGTTGTGTTGAGTGGAAGTGTGCCCAAGGGACAAAATGTGAGTGATCCATGATTCTTTTGTTTTCTTTAAGATTTATTTATTTATTTTAGACAGAGAGAGAGTGCAGTGGGGACGGGAAGAGGGAGAGACGCTCCAGTGGACTCCCCACTGAGCATGGAGCCCGATGCGGGGCTTGATCCCACAACACTTAGATGATGACCTGAGCTGAAATCAAGAGTGGGATGCCTAACTGACTGATCCACCCAGGTGCCCCCATGATAATTCTATTCTCTGTGTCAGTGATTGGTCTAGAGGTGAGCATGGGACTCAATTTTGGCCAACGTTAGAGAGGAGAACCCTTTTTTTTCATTCCACCCCCTTCTTCCTGCCTTGGAGGTTGTCAGATGTGAAAATGATGGCTGGGGCTGTGGCCACCGCCTGGTGACTGTAACTAGGTTCCCAGAACTGCAGTGACACTGACATCTTTGAGTCAGTCCTACAGTCCCAGAAACCTCCTGCCTCAAACTCGTGTGTGTGTGACATTTATTGATAAGCTCCTTTTGTGTAAACAGCACATAGTTGGCTGTTCTGTCAATGAAGCCCAAAGCATCTAAACTGATACAATTATAGCCTTCATGATTTGGAGATTTGGGAGGAAAACAAGGTGACAGCATGTACAGTTGGGGAAAAAAAATCTTTTTAAGGAGAAAAGCAGTATTTGTTCACATGAAGACTTTCAGTTCTGATATGATAGCCTAGTTTTATAGAACCCTGACTTTGAGAGTTGTGTGGACTGATATCCATCCACCCAGCCATCTATCTATCATCCATCCACCCACCTATCTGCACCCACCCACCCACTGTTCCTTCCATCCATTTATCCAGCCATCCATCCATCCATGCATCCATGTATCCATCCATCCACCCACCCATCTACCCATCCACCCACCCATCCACCCACCCATCCACCTATCCCCCTATCCATCCACCTATCCATCCATCCATCCCTCCATCCATCCCTCCATCCCTCCATTCGACATTCTTTTTATGGAACTCTCTCTCTGAGCTATGGTGGATTTCCTTTCTGGCCTTGCTTGATTCTGTCTGTCATCATTTAAGTATAAATGCTTTTCTTTTTCCAATTAGGCCACATATAGAGAAACGGGATTAGGTGGTCATAGTGGGTGTAAAGGAGATTCTGCCACAGCTTCTCTCTAGGGACGTCTTACCTTCCAAATTGTCTAGCATTTTTAAGCAAAGTGTTGATTTTTAGACCTTAGGGAAAAAAGTGTTTCTTCAGTTTTTAGGGCATTAAAAGCTCCCATTTCCCTTTATTTTCTTCCCTGGAGCTTCCTTAAACATATTCAAACCCTGTCAAATAAGGCCTGACTTTGTTGGCTGGAAAGGGCCCAGGTATGTCTGCAGAGAAATCTCATAGAATTGTATCAAGAGCACCTCCTTCAGGGAATAATGACTTATTTTAATAGTAATTTTAAGAGGAAGATATTCTTTTTTTTTTTATTTATTTGAGACAGAGAGAATGAGAGAGAGAGAGCACATGAGAAGGGGGAGGATC
>NC_138373.1:18962017-19000226 GCF_054177405.1 Leptonychotes weddellii | reverse complement strand
TATAATGAGCAGCCAGGTTTGAGAGCCACTGGGGTACTTTTTTATAAAGCCTGGTACAGTCCGTCTTTTGAACGTCCCTGATTGGACCATAGCCACTTACCAGTAGAAGCGAGGCAAGCTCACCCCACCTTCATTACTGCAGCAAACTGCTTGCTAATGGGCACATCGGAGAAATACCAAACCACAGGGACCCAAAAGGAATATAAAATTAAAATTAAATCACACCAGCCTGGGGCATACATTTCCCTTTTCCACATCAAAGATCTCATAAAAAAAAGTCCAGAGTGTTTTAAAATGTAATTTTGGGGGAGGTAATATATTCACATGGTTCAAGGAATACAAGAAAGTATGAAGTTTTAAAGTCTGTCATTTATTTCTGTCTTCTGTTTATCCCCTTTCTACCCCCCCCTTTTTTTTCAGTCTCCTTCCAGAAGTTTTTTCTTTCACTCCCATCATTTTCACGGGAAAAGGTGGCATACATACTACAACCCACATTCTCTACTGTGTTTTTTGCTAATGTTTGGTCGGGAGGCTCCGGTGTGTTATAATGGCCAGTATTTGTTCTCATTTGTTGGGTATCTTGACTGATTGGCAGGGCCTTATGCCATGCCAGTCTCTACATATTTGAATTACTTCCCCTTCTCCTCCCACCCTGCATCTTGGGGGATCTTTCTATATCAGTAACAAAAAGAGCTTCCTTACACTTAAAAAAAAAATAGATGCAGAGTATTTCATTGTACGGATGATTCATTGTTTATTAAACCAGCCCTTCAGTGGTGAACTTTAGATTATTTCCAATTTGGGGCTATTGCAAACAATGCCATTAAGAATAACGTGGTAAATGTATCATTTCAGATGTATAGAAATCCATCTGCAGTATTCCCATTAAGTGCTCTCTTTTTTGGTGAAAAGGCATTGGCTGGGGTCTAACAAGCAATGAAAAATTTTGAGAAGGTATCATATTATCTGCTGCACCAGGCAGCTCTGTTGCAGCAATTGTAGTAGGTGCAGAATTATATTTACTTCTTTCCATTTATGGCCTGGAGGAACTATCAGATGGGGCAGCTGACAAGTTCATGTCTGAAGGTTTTAGAGGAGGTGCTTCTGGTGCTGTAGTTCTCCAAGGGCTGTTCTTGGACCTCCTGCCTGCATCCCCTGGTGTTTGTTAAAAATGTAGGCCCTGGACTTTGTTGGAATCTTTGGGATGGAGCCTGATCAATTTTTTTTAAGATTTTATTTATTTGAGAGAGACAGCATGAGCATGAGCATGAGCAGAATGAGGGGCTGAGGGAGAAGCAGGCTCCCCACTGACCAGGGAGCCAGACATGGGGCTCAATCCCAAGATCCTGGGATCATGACCTGAGCCGAAGGCAGATGCTTAACTGACTGAGCCACCCAGGCGCCCCTGATCAATTTTTAATAAGCTCCCCAGGCGATGCTTCTGTACACTGAACTTTGAGAACAACTGTTCTAGGGGATTTGTTGTAGAGCAATGCCCAGGGAGGGAACATTCCCATATGGTTACCACAGTAGGACCACACTGGTTCATGCAGGCTCTGCAACTGCCATGAACACTGGAAGCTCTATAATCCCAAGTATATACTTAGTCTTGGCATAGGTTGAAAATAACAGTTGGCTATCAGTCTCTAAGGCAGCATTTCCAAATTGGCCCTCCAACGCCGAGGATAGCATAGAATAGGAGGGACACTACTGACAGTTCTAGATAACCAGTTGTTGGAATCTCAGTGAAATCTCTATAAACAGGAAGGCAGATGGCCTGCGTTGGGTCTGCTCACTCCAGGCGTCACCTCTGGAGGAAAAGATGACTCGAAACAGTGTCTCTTCTGCAGTCTTATTCCTACACTAAAGATCCCAAGTTTGTACCAAGTAAAAAGTCAGCCCTCTTCTGCTTAGGAATCACTTTTTGAAATGACCAGAGGCTTCTTACAACCCCTGATCTTCCTACATTCACTCAGAGAAGTCAGGAAGTTGAGGGAGGCAGTTTACTTGGGCACTGGTTTGTGTAGGGAACTCTTGGTGGTGACCTGAGCCTTGAGTGGCATGGTTTGCATTGGTACGGTGCTGAGGAGAGACCGTAAGAACTGTGGTGTGATCGCATCCTGGAATCAGAGAACTAGGTAGTGGAGGAGAGAGAAGAGTCTGTTTCAGGATAACAGAGCAGCAATGGATGAGTGCTTGCTAGAAACATGGTGCTATGCACATTATCCAGGCCTCCAGCCTTGGCTGAAGAAGTAGATTTGATCATCACCAAGGTGGGCAGAGAGAACGACTAAGGATAATCTATACCACACATCTTTTGGCAAACCCAGGGCCTGGATGTATATCTGCAATGAGTAATATTGGACTTAAGACAATGCAGCTGCATTAACAGAGTTTTGAGGGGAAATGTTATAATCTACATATTTGGTTCTCAAACTGTCATTAATGTGTGAAAACAACAGAAAGACAGTTTTCAGATATAAAAAGGCTCTGGAAGTATATCACTGATGAAAGAGTTATTTGAAGATGTTTCCATCTGATTGAGAGAAGATCTAATATTAGAAACTTAACAATAAAGAAGTTATGGTATAGAGAAACTGGGATGAACACGTCAAGTAATTAAACATAATATTAAGTCCAAATAATCACTATAAATCTTGTATTACAATAGATGGCAGATTGTTCATCACTTGTAACAAATGTAGCATTCTGGTGTGGGATGGGGTAATAAGGGAAGCTATGCACCTATGGGGCCTTAGGTATATGGGGAATCTCTCTACCTTCCCCTCAATTTTGTTGTGAACCTTAAAATGATTTAAAAAATAGAGTCTTAATAATTAAATAAAATAGATGGCAGATGTCAAAAATATTTGTGAATGAAAGGCCATATGGTGTAAAAATAACTTCATAATCTATTTGAGTTTAAAATCCCAGTTTATGTTAATGAGGATGCAAAGTAGGTAGTAGGGGAGTGATGATAAGGGAAATTTACTTGATTTATTGTCTTTTATATGGAATACTTAATCAGAAAATATGCCTTCAATTTTCTCTGATTGAAATGAAATAAAACAGAACTAGAAGTTAGTAACAAAAGTTATAAAACTCAAGGGCTTAAAAATAAAACACTTTCCTTAATAATTCAGGGACATATTCAACATACTGCTGGATGTCCTAACCAGTTCTAAGCATTGTAGTAAGGCAAGAAAAGTTTTAAGAAAAGCATACAGGTAAGGAAAGGAAGTAATAAAATTGTCCTTACTTGCAGATGACATGATTGTCACAGAAAATCCCAGGGATTCTTAAAAAAGAAAACCTCCTACACACACACAAAACCAAATCATACTACAACTAATAAATGAGTTTGGCAAGGTTGCAGGATACAGGATAAACATACAAAAAGAAATTGTCCTACTGTATACTAGCAATGAATGTGAAAGACTCAACATAGTAAAGATATCAATTCTCCCCAAATTGACTCACAGGTTTGATGCAGTTCTTATCAAAATCCCAACAAAGTTACTTTGTAGATGTAAATAAGATAATCCAAAAATTTATCTGAAAAGGCAAAGGAGCTGGATTCAATAATTTATCTGAAATAGGCAAAGGAGCTGGAATAGCTAAAGCAGTTTTGAAAAAAAAAAAAAGAATGAAGTGGGAAGAATCATTCTTATTCTATAGCTACAGTAATTAAGACTGTGTGGTGTCCGTAGAGAGATAGATCCATAGATCAATGGAATGGAATAGAGAACACAGAAATAGACTCACATGAATATGTCTCATTGATTTTTGACAAAGGCACAAAAGCAGTTCAAAGGAGGAAATGAATTTTCAACAAGTGATATGGGGCAGTTGTATACCCACGGGCCAAAAAATGAACCTTGGCCCACGTCTCATGCTTTATACAAAAACTCAGTTAAAACAGATCATGAGCATAAAAGTAAAACATAAAACTATAAAACTTTTAGATGAAAACATAGGAGAAAATCTTTGGGATCTAGAGCCAGGCAAAGAGTTCTTAGACTTGACACCAAAAGCATGAACCATAAAAGGAAAAACTGAAAAATCAAAATTTAAAACTATTGCCCTGTGCAAGACCCTGTTAAGAGAAAGAAAAGACATACTATAGACCGGGACCAAATATTTTCAAGCCACATATCTGCAAAGGACTATTATCTAGAATATATAAAGAACACTTAAAACTCAACTCAACAAACAATCCAGTTAGAAAATGGGCAAAAGATATAAACAGACATACCACTGAAAAGGAGATACAGATGACAAACACACAAAAAGATATTTAATGTCACACACACAGACACAGAAACAGATACACAAACACCCCCCCCCCCCACAATGAGCTATCAATGCACACTTACCAGAATGGCTAAAATAAAGAATAATGACAACACCAAATGCTGACAAGGATGCAGAGCAACTGGATCACTCATATTATTTTTGGTGGGAATGTAAAATGGGACAACCAGTCTGGCAAATAGCTTTGCAGTTTCTTAAAAAGCTTAAAGTACAACTGTGATATGACCCAGGAATTGTACTCTTGGGTATTTATTCCTGAGAAATGAAATCTTAGATGCTCACACAAAGACCTGTATGCAAATGCTTATGGCAGCTTTATTCATAATAGCCAAAAGCTGGAAACACCCCAAGTGTCCTTCAATAGGGAAATGGCTAATCAAACTGTGGTATTTCCACACCATATAATAATATTAGTCAGGAATAAAAAGGAATGAACTATTGACACAACCATAACCTGGATGAATCACCAGAGAATTATGCCAAGTGAAAAAAGCCAACCCCTAAAGGTTATATACTGTATGATTATAATTATGTAACATTCTTGAAATGTCAAAATTATAGAAATGGAGAACAGATTAGTGATTGCCAAGAGTGAGGAGAAGGGTGGGGGCGGACAGAAGTGGGTGTGACTGCAAAAGGGCACCATGAAGGATCCTGTGAAATGTTCTGTATCTTAGCTGTATCAATGTCACATATCTTGGTTGTGTTGTGATATGGTATGTTTTGCAAGATGTTACCTGTGGGAGAGACTGGGTAAAGGATCCATGAGATCTCTCCGTTATTATTTTTTTTTTAATAACTGCATGGGATGCTACAATTATCTCAAAATAAAAAGTTTAATTAAAAAACCAAAATTTCATTTTAGGTTATTTAGTATAGTTGATGATAAACTATTATAGATCACAACGTATGAGGGAGTGTCAGACCAGTATCCCAAATTTATGGTTTTAAATGCTTTTAAAAATAGTAGCCAATCAGGGGTACCTGGCTAGCTCAGTCAGTAGAGCATGCTGCTCTTGATCTCAGGGTCGTGAGTTCAAGCCCCATGTTGGGTGTAGAGCCTACTTAAAATAAAAAAAAATTTAAAAATACTAACCAACCTTTTTTTTTTTTTTTAAGATTTTATTTATTTATTTGACAGAGAGAGACACAGCGAGAGAGGGAACACAAGCAGGGGGAGTGGGAGAGGGAGAAGCAGGCTCCCCGCCGAGCAGGGAGCCCGATGCGGGACTCGATCCCAGGACCCTGGGATCATGACCTGAGCTGAAGGCAGTCGCTTAACCAACTGAGCCACCCAGGCGCCCACTAACCAACCTTTAAAACGACTATAAGTTAACTAAGTATTCTACTTCAGAGGTAAGGGGAGAAAAAAACTCCCCAGGAGAAAACTAAGGAAAGCAGGAGTAAGAATATAGAACTGGAATATAGCATTAGAGGGGCGCCTGGGTGGCTCAGTCAGTTAAGTGGCTGACTCTTAATTTTGGTTCGGATCATGATCCCAGGGTCCTGGGAGTGAGTCCTGCATCGGGCTTCTTGCTCAGCAGGGAGTCTGCTTCTCCCTCTACGTCTGTACTCGCTCTCGCTCTCGTAAATAAATAATAAAAAAAAAATCTAAAAAAAAAAAGAAGAATGTAGCATTAGAATATACAATATTTTACACTCTGATGTAATATAGCATTAGAATATATAAAAAAGCATTGTGTGGATAACTCTAAGAATTAGTCCTGGGAAACAGGACAAGGTCAAACAAACATAAAGCCAGTAAAATCGATCTCTTAACCATTCATGTATCTATACGTATATGTATATACGTATATGTATATATGTATATAAAATGAATATATGAAAGTGAATATATAATACATTTAATGAATATATATAGCCACAATATGCAAATTAGGAATGAAAAAGGACATAAGTACAGAGATAGGAAAAATGATAAGATAGTAAGACATAATACCACCACGGTGTTTAGCACAGGTAGATGGGGATTTCTATCATAGCTTTTCCACTCCCCTGTCCTGATCTTGGGCAAGTTATTTATTCTCCTCTGCTGTAAAATGGGGATAATGATGCAGTGATTGTATTGATTCAGTGGAAAAAAATACGTGTAAAGAGCTCAGCCCTTTGCTGGGCACTTTGTAGAACTGAAATGGTAGCTGTTGTTAATTTGGTATTAAATTTGAAAGCCTAAGAAAACAGAAATGCCCAAACCCAATTTACCATAAAAGAAAGCCTGTCTCGATGAGAGGTTGGAAAAGTTTTTCTTAAAGGACTAGATAGTAACTATTTCCGATGGGCGGGGCATTCCATACCAATTACTCAACTCTGCCATTGTAGTTTGAAAGCAGCCGTAGATGATTTATAAAGAAGTGGGCATGACTGTGTCCCAATAAAATTTTATTTATTAAAGCAGGTGGTGGGCCTGCAAGTTATAGTTTATTGGCCCCTGGTTTAGACAGAGAGCAAAGAAGGAAATGACAAAAGTTTTCAAACCTATCAGCAAAACGTCCAGGACTAGTGATCCTTCTGGTTTTTAAAAAATTTCCCTAAGCCATAGAAAAAGAAGAAAACGATCTGTTTTTCCCTCTGACCTAGCATGATACAGATGCAGAATTCAGACAAAGATAACACACACAAAAAATAAAGGCATATTCTGATCTCACTTACAAACACAGAGAAAAATGATCCTAAATAAAACTTTGGCAGATTGAATCTTGGGGATATTAAAAGAACAATGTATCATGGTCAAGGAAGGTTCATTCTAGAAATACATTATGGCTTATTATTAGGAAGTCTATTAACAAATCCCATCAATATGTCAAAGGAAAAAAAGATATGATCATCTGCATAGATGCCAAAAAAGTATTTGTTAAAAATTCAATGTTCATTCTCGATGAAAACTCAGAGAAAGGACTAAGAATAAAAATATACTTTCTCAGCCTGATAAAGACTATCTATGGCCAACCAATAGCCAAAAATATGCTTAATTTTGTGATACTGGAGGCATTCCCATGAAAGTCAAGAATAAATGAAGGATGATTACTATCAACACTGTTAATCTGCTGTTGTTTTGGTTGTTCTAGTCAATGAAACAAGAAAAAGAACATATATATATATATATGTATGTATATATATATGTAGTAATTGCATATTGGGAAAAAGAACGCCAAATGAACATTATTCACGAATTACATTATTATTTATTTTAGAGACTCTAAAGGGATCACTTGGGAAACCTTGACTACGGGTAAGACAGTTAGGTAAGGGGGCTGATTACAAAACATCAACCAACAGCCCAAACCAATAACTTTCTTAGAGAGCAGCCCTAACTAGTTGGGTGACACAGGGAAAAAAATAATCCTTTTGGTCTCCAGCTTCCACCTCCCTGCCCACCAGCTCCTCTCCCTTCTCTGCATGCTTGGCAGAAAGCCAGAGAAGAGAGCTGGAGCCCTCTACGACAGAAGGAAATGTGGGAACCTTGAATATTAACCACGGATTGGCAAAGCCACGTCGGCTGTGTGTCTGCAGGAACGTGGTGATTAAAAAGAAAGTCACACTTGGCACACCAGAGGATGCCATGCGTCCGAGCATACCAAACTGATGGATAGAGTGTGGGCATAGCATGCCAGGGGAAATATTTGGCATTTGTGTAGTATTGGGGTCTCGCCAGTGACATGTTCCTTCCACAAGTGCGTGCGTGACCCTGGAGTTTGGAGAGTTGGGAGTTTGAGAAGTGGTTGGAGCAAGGCAGTGGGACACCCTGAGAAGAATATGGACAGCAGCTGGATGCAAATTCCATTTTTGTCCTCTTTTCTGATTTTGTGTTCTTCAACCATTTACTCAACCTCCCTGACCCTCCGTTGCATTGCCTGCATAATGAAGATAATCAAACCTCGCTGTAGCATTAAATATGATTTTTGGGGGAGGGGGTAAAAGAAAGAACCTCCACAATGGCTCATAGAAAGTTAATCTTCCAGCCCCTGCCAACACCTTGACTGGAACCTCAAAAGAAAGGGGGGAGAAAAGACAGTTAATTTCCTCTCTGCCGCCGTCCTAGGATTGGCTAATTCTCTTGGCCCTTTAAAAACACCAGGAAGTCTGGTCTTCAGCTCCTTTTTGGAAACCAAACGTGGATCCTAGGGTTTGAGGCATCTTAACCTTCTGCTCCTGGTCTGGTCCACCTGCTGCCTGCTTCTGAGTTTTGCTCTCATTTCAGGAAATGAGAAGGAGAAGGAAAGGAGAAGAAAGAAATTGTTCACAATTCTCATTTCTTGGGGGCGGTGACTATCTCTTTCACCTTCTTCTTGTATCCCCTGGAGCATCCAGGGCAATTCTGGGGATAGGAACGTAGCAATAAAGTCAGGCAAAGAGGAGAAATGGAGAGGTTCTGGTTGAAGAGGAAGGATCATAAACTCCAGTCCCCGCTGTAGCATCCACCAGGGACTCGTGGGAAACTCCGTTCACTGCTCTGAAGCTTCAGAGTGTTCTCAGCTGGAAAATGAGACAAATGATGTCACCTACCTTTGGGCGTTATTGTAAAGCCTCAACGTGTGTGAACGTGTCTTAATTTAAGTATATTACGCACACGTATTGTATATCAGCAGCTCGTATAACCTACAGACCTTGTGCCTTTAAAAATGTGAAGGTTTCTGGGCGCCTGGGTGGCTCAGTTGGTTAAGCAACTGCCTTCGGCTCAGGTCATGGTCCTGGAGTCCCGGGATCGAGTCCCGCGTCGGGCTCCCTGCTCAGCGGGGAGTCTGCGTCTCCCTCTGACCCTCCCCCCTCTCATGCTCTCTCTATCTCATTCTCTCTCTCAAATAAAAAAAAAAAATCTTTTAAAAAAAAAATGTGAAGGTTTCTGAGATGTGTAAGACGTCCCAGACATAGGGGATGCATTTTTATAGGAAACTTAATCGAGTGGGGTGATTTCAGTTTTTTCTGCCTTGCCGCACAACACTTGCGTGAAACAGCAAGGGGCAGCTGGGGTGCTGCTCCTTTTCCTGTGATGTTGTTTTCAGTGTCTTCTGCATCTTCATCCTCCTCACGAATGTCCTCACACTTCACATTTATGTGTTGGACGCTGGTCTAGGACCTTGCCAATGAATTAATTGATTTTCCCCTCGAAACACGGAGGGAAAGAGATCACCTGGGGAAGGCGCCGGGCCCCCAGAGTTTTGCCCCGGGTCACTGCTGTCATTTTTCTGGAGAGGTAATGGCTTGGTTCCATATGGATCGATAAACTGATGATAGGTTTGGTCTGGTCCCAACTCTGATCTTTATAGATGCTCTTAGAAATAGTCTTATCTCAGGAGAGAAATTCTAGAGAACAGTGAAACCGAAGAGCTCTAATCTCGCCTGAGGTCTCAGAAGGGTGCCTTTATTTTCCCCTTTTGACATAATCTATGAAAAGGATTTTTAGTATGTCCAGAAGATGGGGTACCCAAGTAGTGTTGGCATATTGTGAGAAATTTCTAACTGTATCCAGAAGGGTTGCCTGACTCTATTGCCTCAAAGTCTATATAATTAGAATTTCATGATGTCATCCTTGTGCTTTAATATAGCTTAAAATTATCCTTCTGTAGGTTGTGTTTCTTTCTGAAACATTTTAAATTTAGAAAATTAACTTGTTAAACTTTTTTTTTTTTTAAGTTAAATCTTTAGATTTTTTATTCACCCTGCTGTGGGGGAGTTGGAATGACAAATGCTTGAGTCATCAAAGTCAAATGTTAAGGCACTTTGGCCCTTCTGGGGGAAGCCAAGGTCCCCCGTGGTCTGAAATGGTTCTCTGCTTTGCCCGCATTTCCTCTTGGCAGGGCTTAGGGGTCCAGGTGGGCCCTGGAGTACATGCCTTACTCAAGCCAGATCCGCTTCCTGCTGACATCTGTCGTTGGATGGCTGAAGGGAGGGCCACAGAGGGCGACAGTGTCAGGGTCAGAGACAGGTCTCGATGGGCCAGATTCTGGGAGTTGAGTAATATCCCTCTACCACCTGCTCATTCTCACGGGGTTTGAAGTCTTAGTGCTGCTCTAGGTCCATCTTCCAAAAGCCAGTTTGCCGAAACTAATGTGAATTGGCTGGTTTCCTATCAGTGCTTTAAGGAATGTCTGATTTGTCTCCATCCATACTTCCCCTCATTGCCAGCTGAGAAGAAATGGGAGGACAGAATCAGGGACAGAGAGAGGTGGGGACTGAGGGGGCCAGGAGGAGTTACTGATGAGCAAAAAGAGACAAGGTACTGAAGGGCAGAGAGGTGGATGAGGGGATAGCGTGGAGACCAAGGAGCATGGATTGATTGAGGGGCAGAGAGTGGGGTTCTGCATGGGGCAGCAGCTCCCTCATTTCAATGACCAAAGCTCCAAGCTTTCTGACCTCCCAGGCACCTGAAGGGCACCCTGACAATTCTGGCAGTGAGAGCATGAAACACCGTTTCTTTATTTCACTCAATTCCTGCTATGTGTGGTGAGTGTGGGCGAGCCCGGGGGACGGGTATCCTGTTGTCAGGAGGTAATTTACCATTGATGGGGGATGATGATACGGATGATGTATGTGATCCTTCCCCTGCCACCTTTGGGACTTCTTACTAATTTCCTTCTCCCATTTGTCACAGCTGTGAAAATCCTTCTTCTGATCTGATGACTGACAGATGGCAGGGTTTCTCCAACCCTTGCCAAGGGATAGTAGGCCGTGTGTGACGTAATAGGTGTCCAATCATTGTCAGTTGCATGAGTAAATGAGTCTCCTGCGGAGTTTCTCTGGGGGAGATACTGAGGGACCTCTTGGCGTTCTGGAAGTCACAGACCAAGAGCTGTAGAACCTTCGTGCTGAGAGGTCCTACTGATCTGTGCATCAGGGAAGGATGGAGAAAGCAGTGGTGTGCTGATAAATGTTTAATAATTCGCTCTCCAGTGAAGGAACAAAAACATAGCCCTGGTCAATTTCATGTGACATGCTTGAACACAGAGTTGAGAAGGGATGCATGCAGCTGGCTCAGGGGCTGGCTCTAGCACAGGAGGGAGTATGAATGGGGCAACAACGAGTAGGACTAAGAAGCTTACAATGCTCTATCCTCACCAAGACTTCATGTGTGGGGTTTATATCCTCTCATTTGACTCTTGCAGCAACTCTGGAATCCAGAATTCATTTGCGCCTGTTACAGGTGGGGCCACTGAGGCTCAGAGGGGTTAAGTAGCGTATCTGTTACTGTGATCAGCAGCAGAGTGGATTCCAGGACCCATACTGTCTCCACTTACTTCACTGGGCTGTCAGAGGTCAAAGGATGAGTTTCATAAGGCAACTTTGAATACCAGAAAATAACAGGGCTGACTAATTCTGCCAGGACAGTATTGGAGAAAGGCTTCATTCAGGGATGGCTTTGCTAAAGAAGTGACTGAAGAGGCCTCCCAAAGAATGAGTAGAGGTGGGTTACCAGGTGGACACAGTGGTGAAGAGGTATGTTACATCTTCTCTCTAGTTCACAGTTTGCTCATCTGTAAAATGGGACCCTGAAAGTCTATTTCGAAGGATTGTTCAAAGGATTAAAGGAGATAAGCATATAAAGCACTTAGCACCCTGCCTGACACATTATTATGTTGGGTTTGTACTGACAACACACATTTTTCCCCCCGAGGAGTGGTAATAGGGACCACTGTTCTCGTGACAGTGATTCAGATGGAAACATGTGGTTCTGGCCTAGAGTTTGCACTCTTGAGACCACAGGTGAACATTAGAGTGTTTGCACTCTACGGGAGTCTAATAGTGGATGCTGGGGAAAGAAATGAGATGCATACTCAAAGGAGAAAGGAAGAACTGTCATCTGGGGCCTCCTTAGGAAAGGAAGGGAAAGGATACGTTGGCTCCAGCCCAGGGACTGGTCAGAGAGTGAGCCCAGCCATCACCTACTGATCAGTAGTACGTGGTCCCATTAACTGCAATAAAGTAATTAATATTCTTCTGGGTAGAACTCCAAAGGAGATGGATTGACTAACTGGTCGACCTCAGCTGCTTCTCATGGGCTGGGAACCTTCCTGGGGGTCTGATTTCCTCCCTTCCTTTCCTTCTTCCTCTTTACCTGCTTTTATTCCTTCTTACCTCTCTATTTTTTTTCCCAACAAATATATCTGAGCACCTAGTATATATATACCGATTCAAACAATATTTATCGAGTGCCTACTGTGTGGCACACATGGTTCTGGGTGCTGGAGATACAGTAGACAATTTCTCATAGTGTTTCCAATTGAGTGGCAGAGGGGTGATCTGGTGGGCTCAAAGCCAGGCAGGTACCGGTTGATTTAAGTAGTGGTACCTCCATCGTTGCCTCCAGTCCTAACCCCATTCTCTAGAATTTGCCATTCTTATCCCCATTTCACAGATGAGAAACTGAGTGAGCTCACAGTTAGGCCCAGATCTCCGTGAGATCTGGGGGTGCCAGAGCCACAGGAGTCCAGCTAGACCTGACTCCGGATTGTGTCTCAGCCTGGATGGGACCCAGAGCCTCTCCTTCCTTCTTCCCCTGGGCTGAGGGACCAGCCTTTTTCGCTCTCCCCAGCATCACCACCACTCATGGTGCCCCAAGGAACCTGGCTGCAGGGCGGATGTGGCCCACCCAGCTGCCCACTTCCTTGCTACTTCTGTCTAGAGCAGCATCGGCTCTTGAAGGTTTTTTTTCCTGTTGATCCCTCTAGGGGAAACAGATGTGGGTGGGGAGGATGGTGGGGCACACCCACACTCACCTAGGACCAGAAGTAACCCAGGTTCCAGACTCTTTGTCCTCCGAATGGTAATAGTGGTTCCCTTCCTAGATGTTTGGTCCACTGGACCACCCCCCGCCCACCAAATTGTGCTCCTGCTTTTCCCTCTGGGGTATAAACCCCCTTCTAGTCCTGACCCATTAATGGGCAGGACTTTCTCCTTGAGAGCTGACTTCCTAGCCCTGTTGGACCTGCTAAAAGTCAAGCCATGTGGTTAAGAGCAGGGAATTTTGGAGGCAGATAGACCTACATTCAAATCTCAGTGCCCACCATCACCAAGCTGTGTGGCCTCACAGAAGTGAGTTAACCTCTCTGAGTTCCTTTGTAAAGTAGGCACCTATGTCAGAAGACTCTAGAGATAAGGTACCTGAAGGTCTTAGGTCAGTGCCTGGCACACAGTAAACAGTAAGTGTTGGCTGTTTCCACTAGTGGGCAGAACAGAAGGGGCCTCCTGGGTGTCTGTGGGCCCCTGAAGTCTGGTGCCCCCTTCTCTGAGGCTTGGCTCTGCCTTTGAGGGCGGTGCCTCCCTGTACTTTTAGTTTAGTGAAGGCACCTCCTTGCTCTATACTTTGCCTCTTGTCCCTTGATCTGTTTCCTCCCTCTTCTCCAAGGGAATGGTCACATACAAACCTCCCTTCTCTCTGCTCTCCATTTCTGTCTGTGGGCAAGAGGAATGTCTGAGCACTCCTGGTTTGCCTCTGGTGAGGACAGAAGGAGTGGCCATCACCCGAGGAGTACTTTGGTTCCTGGGCAGCAAGCCGTGTTCTTGCCTTGTCCGTAGCTCCTGCTCCCAGACCCGTTGGCCTACTTGCAATCACCCGCCATATCCCGGAAGAGCCTTAGGGGAAGGGTTTGGATAATAAAAATCCTCTGAAGCTCAGCTGTGTAGTATTACCTCTCCTGTTGAACACTGTCCTACAGGGGGTTGCTGAGTGTCTGTCATGTGCAGAGCACATGGGAGGAGGGAGATGAATAGCGAAGTAACAGAATGCTCACTCCCTCACATGTCAGGTGCTTTACCGTACAGCAGACCCTTGAACGACATGACTTTGAACTGCCCTGCGGGTCCACTTATATGTGGATTTTTTTTCCTGGAAAAATACAGCCCAGCACTGTTAATGTATGTTCTCTTCCTTATGATTTTCTTGATGACATTTCCTTTTTTCTAGCTCACTTTATTCTAAGAATACAGTATAGAATATGTATTCAAAATGTGTGTCAGTTGACTGTTTATGTTGTCGGTAAGGCTTCCGGTCAACAGTAGGTTATTAGTAGTTATGTTTTGGGGAGTCGGAAGTTACATGCAGATTTTTGACTGTGCAGAGTCCAGCGCCCCCTGACCCCCACATTGCTTAGGGATCACCTCTACGTTCTTGCATTCACTCACCATTCATTCAGCCCACATGTTCTCTGTCTTTTCAGGGACTGGTGTAAGGCTGGGCACAGGGTTTTGTGCCTGAATGAGTTTTTTCTCCTTCCTTCCTTCCTCCCTTCCTCCCTCCCTCCCTCCATCCCTCCCTCCCTCCTTCCCTTCTTCGTCTTCTTCTTCTTTTTTTTTCCCTGAAAACAGGTTCCATGCCTGAATGAGGGAGTGAATGAAAACGCTGTGTGCTGCATTCACTGCAGAGATGGGGGTGAGTCAGGGAGTGAATCACAAGCTCTTCCCTGGCTCAGTTGACATTTCAGAAGCCCTCAGCAGAGAAGCCCCCCCTTTTCAGGGGATGCTCCCCCTTCCAGAGCAGGCCTGGTGGGGTTCTGCTGGTGACCAAGCTGTGTGTGTGTGTGTGTGTGTGCGTGTACATGCACACATATACAGAGTTTATCATTTCAAACTCTGAGGGGTATCATGTTCCGGGAATGTGTGAACAGGGTTTTAAAAAATCCCCGAGAGGCCCCGTGTATAGTGTGGGTGTTGGGGGCTGGGGAGAGAGGGATGAGGGGGTGTTAAGAATCTTTGCAGTGTATTGCTTTTGCTGCTGGGAGGATGGGGCGGCTGGAGGGGGTTAAGCAGCTCTGGGGACATCCTTGTGAGCGGGCCTTTCTGAAGTCTCCTGATCTGTGGCCACATGATGCTCTTGCTTGTCCGTGTGGGTTGCCCATGTCCCTGTTGTGGAAGGCACTTCCGTTTAGGTCCCAGGAGGCTTGGCTTTTCCATTGTCATTTTTCTGAAGCAGTGGGGAGTGCCAGTTAGGTTGTTAGACCCAGATAATCTGAAATGTGTGGAAAAATAGTAAATATTTACTGTACCTTTTGCGGAGCAGGTTACTGCCATGGTACTGCTCTGCACAGGTCTGCATAATGGAGGGAAGCTGGCCCAGGAGTTAAGGGAGCGTTGAGACGTGATGCCACCCGAATTGGCAGGTGTAGGAGTGAGCTTGGCGGGTTTAGAATCACAGTGCAATTGGCCGAGGCTGCAAACCTTGGTCCCCAGGCAGCCTGTATGGAGAGGTCATGTGTTTCTCACTAACCACGTGCAGGGGACTGCTCTGGGCATTCTGTGCATGTTAACTGCACTTCGTCTTCCCGCCAGCCCTCTGAAATGCCACCATCCTCCGGGCTCACTGAGGCACAGAGTGTGCACAACTTCCTCGAAGGTATTCGGTCAGTGAATGGCAGAGCCCCGTGACTGGGGTTCTCCACAGTCGCTAAGCCACCTCTCACCATCATTTACTCCAGAGAAAGCTAGCGGGCCGTCCACAGGGGTTTTCTTTTTCAATATTGAATTTGTTGTCGACTTTTCGAAACCATAGACAGTTTCCAGCCCCTTTTGCAAATGTGGATGAGCTGGCTACCAACTGGGAGCTGCCCTTCTCTGGGGGCTGCCCTTCCCTAGGGACTGCTCCCCAGGGGCCCCCCTGTTGAGCAGGGGCATCGGCGCTCCAGCCAGCACTGGGCAAGCCCCGCCACAGCTGGGAGAAAGCACTGGGCATCACACTCAGGGGGCTGTTTTAATTAATTGAGAATTGTCTGCTGAGAGCTCCTCATCCTGTTAGAAATTATGTTTAATTTTAGCTGTTGTTTTCCTTTGCCGATTAGAGCATGTGAGATTATTTGATTTTCTTCCTGTGATCTCAAGAGCTTGTGGGTGGTTGAGTGAAGATCTTCATGGCAGGAAAGGAAGGCTGCAGCAGGACGTGTAATGTGTCGTGCATTCATTCACTCGTTTGTTCATTCATTCATTCATTCATTCAACATAGTCATTGAGCCTTTGTTGCTGGAGTTACAACAATGAATGATATTTGGTCTTTCCTTCAAGGAGCTGATGATCTAACTGGGAGACAGAAATGCAAATAGGCATTGCACAACAGTGTAGAGATGCCATGACTGGGGGACACCCAGGCAATTCCGAGAGTATATGAGAGGATATCTGTTCAAATCTTGGGGCTAGGTTAGGGTGACCTTCCGAAAAGAGGTGATATCTGTTGAGACTCAAGGATGGATGGATACAGTTAGCCAGGCAAAGAATAATCGGGGGAAGAATGTGTCAGGCCAAGGGAATATCATGTACAAAAGGTGGGAGGGGAGAGCATGGTGCATGTGGGGAATGCCTGAGAGTTCAGGATAGCTGGAGCAGTGTGAGTGTGTGTGTGTGTGTGTGTGTGTGTGTGTGTGTGTTTGGGGTACTGCAAGGCCTGGGGTTGGAGAGGTTAGTAGGAACTAAGTCAGTCTGTAAGTAATATCACACAGTTGCGCATATGTGGAGATCCTTGTATAGCCAAGGCTAGCTTCATTGTGTTTGGCTTGGTAGATCACCTTCCTCCTTGTGTGATTTGAGGACTTTTGGAAAGACTTCCCTACTTGTCTCCCCATTGCTTGAAATTCTGCTTCTTAGAGTTATTCCTCTGGCCCTGAGCTTGGTCTGAAGTTAGAATGCAGTGAAATATCCCTGAGCACTAGCTGGGTTTTTCAGGTTGCAGAGGAAGGCTTTTCCAAGATACCTTAGATGGAGTGAGGGTTAACTGCAAGTGTGTATGGGGAAATGTGATGGAGGGGAAAATGATCTCATCAGCCACATGGTTATTCCAAGACAGGGTACTCTATCAGCTCTCTTGGCGAGCTGAGACTTATGGTTATCTATCCTTGTACATTCTAGCTCACCAAAGCTATCTGCTTGCATTTCTTATCTCTTCACTCAAGAGAGGCCCTGGTTGGTTTAATTTGACACTGTCTGGCATGGACAATTTATGCTAAGTCACATCATCCAGACATCCAACCCCTCAGCCGTCCAAACCTCCATCCATCCATCCATCATTCAACCACCCAACCATCCATCCATTCAGCCATGCATCATCCAAGTCCATAACAGATGTTAATTGGACACCTAAACACTATGCTGGATTCCAGGAGTATAACGATGAAGAAGACAGATACAGTCACTGCTCTCAGGGTGACTCAGAGTGACTCTGACTATAGAGTCAGAGGGCAGTCAGACATTAAATGTGATGAATGCTATAAAAGGACTAAGGAAATACAAATATCTAAGACTTACTAAGTGGGATATGGGTAGGTGGGCAGAAGGAGGTGTCAGGGAAGTCCTCCTAGGCTAATTTTTGTGACCGTGGAAACTCTGTTAGTTTCATATGACAGGAGCCTCAGGGACTCTTGCAGAAAGACCCTTCCAGGGGGATTTCCTCAGAAGGGGCGGTGGGCTCCTCAGGCCGTGTGCACTTCCTGGCCTATTCAGTACCCCTGGGAGGGGTCTTATATCAAGACCCACGGCTAGCTTGTTGTCCAGTGGGAACAAGCTTACTAGCTCCATTTATGAGAGTTGGTGTAGATAGGGGGAGTAAAGGGGAATGAATGAATGGGCTTGGGAGTTGTCAGTGATGAGCACATATATTCTGAGTTGACAGTATAGCATGGATGCGAGAGCCAGAACATCTTGGTTCAACTCAGCCCCCCTCCCAATGTGCAGTATTGGGCTGGTTTCATGCCTCAGTTTCCTCATCTGTAAACTGGAAATAAAATTCCATATCATAGGATCATTGTGAAGATTCAATGAGTTGGTGTAAGGCACTTAGAAACAGTGCCACTTAAGTAAGCACTTAATAAATGCTAGCCGTGAGTATGAGTATCATGATTATTATATGGTATCAGCCAATCTTACTTAAGGCATAATTTTCTGACAGTTCTTTCTTTAATGGGTTATAACTGTGCCCTTTCATACCATATTTATGATCTGCAGCTTTCTACCTGACAACACATTTTTGCTGTTCCCAGACACGTTCTTCAATGGCTCTGGGGCCCCATTCTTGCCCCCATCCCCAACACAGAGTTGTGTCTTAGCCTGGCCTAGAGTTCTGTATCTGGGGAAATGTGTTTAGTAGCATGGGTGGAAGTATTCTCTGGAGAGTTATAGCCCCAGATGTTAAGACTGCCTATAACATCACAAAAGCACATGGAAAGATAAGGTCCTTGGCTCTCCAGTATTAGGTGAAGAGAAGTACTGGTCTCACCTGTCTGCTCATCTGCATTAGGTGCTGCTGATAGCTTTCAGCAGGAGCCCATGAATCATTTACTTCTCCCACCATGGACAAGACCTTGGAAGTGTCACGTTACCCCTTCCTTTGTCACTCTGCCCTGAATCGTCCATGAGTGATGAGAGGCGTCCAAAGGAGGAGAACATGGTAGATGTGGGATGACCAAGGCCAAGAAGCAGGGGCCAGGCCAGAGATGGGTTTGATTCCTGTTGAAGGGATAGTGTGCAGTGAGTTGGGGTGGCCTCTGTACCACAAGGCTGAAAAGAATTATCATTTGGATTTGAGCTTTGTTCCTACACTGACCTCTTGTGCCATGGAATCCTCCTTCATCAAATGGGAGTATCTCATACTTATTCATAGTTTGATGTCTGCATTTCTTTTTTGTTTGTCTTTTTTTTTTTAAGATTTATTTATTTGAGAGAGAGAGACAGAGATAGTGACAGAGATAGTGAGAGAGAGCACAAGCAGGGAGGAGAAGGAGAAGCAGGATCCCCACTGAGCAGGGACCCCAACACGGGGCTCAATCCAAGGACCCTGGGATCACAACCCGAGCTGAAGGCAGACGCTTAACTGACTGAGCCACCCAGGTGCCCCTTTTTTTGTATTTTTTAATCACCAAATATCTTTGTATATTTTGTCACCAAAGGAACACTTATTATAAAAGAATGTGTAACTATATATATGTAATCTAGATAGAAAGTCTCTACCTTATAGAAACTACAGACTTAACATTTAGGCATTTTGTGTGAAATCTTTTATTTGTAAATATAAGCAGATATTACTAATTAACCAAAATGAAATTATATCTTATATACATTTTTTTTGGGGGGGGGAAGTTCCTTTATTTCTGTTTATTCATTTATACAAAGACAGTTTCAACAATAGGTAATAGAAACATACTTTTAAGTTTAAAATTAATTTTCCATTTTGAAAGGTTCAGGACTTTGTCTCTTATTTCTACCTTACTCTTTTAAATACTTCAGTCCAACAAAAAAGCAGAAAAATGAAGTTTATTCTCTTACTTTTCTTAAGGTCACATTGGGATAATTAGAAGTGGCTCTTTCAAATTTAGGTATCATTTAGAGTAACCTGGAAATTTAATCACAGAATGATACATGTAAGAATATTATAGCACACCCGCAAAAAAAGTACAGAGAATTTTTTAAAGGACAAATTTCAGGGCACTTTCAAATTCTGAGGCATAAGAAAGCCCTCTCGGGGATCTTTAAGTTAAAAGACTCTTCCCTTCAGATTCAGATTAAAAATTATTAGGGATTATAAGACAACAGTGGCGACTGATGATATGACCCATGGTAGCTGCCTCTCATTAGGGCTAAATGGAGTCTCCATGTTTTTAGTGAAGGGACCAATGAAAGAAAGGCCAGGAAGCCACTTTAAACTCATTTTCATGGCAGGTCAAATGATGCTGATACAGTGTTTCCCTTAGAAAGGTTTTATCCTATTGCCACCTTTTCAAGGCTTAACCCTCAAACTGTTCATGTTGCTACTAATCTTCTTTACATCACCTGCTCGAGGAGCAGACCTCCTGGAAGAATGATGCTACAGGACTGGAAAATCAAGACTGTAGGGACAGCAAAGGGGCTCTAGTGCTCTAGTTGTCTGTCACAATTTACAACATCTAACAAGGAGACTAGCTAATCTAGAAATGATTATATACATTTTTACAGGTAGCTTTTTTTTTGCCTCTTATATCTTAGTTTTTTTCCTGTATCAATACCTTATTTAGATCTACCTTATTTTTTAATGGCTACATGGTATTCCATAATATGGTGGCCACCATATTATATTATTTGTTATTTGACCAATACCCTATTGATGGGCATTTGGATTGTTTCCATTTTTCTTTTCCTACGATGAGCAATGAAGCTGTAAACATTCTTGAGCACTTCGGTGATGATTTCTGTAGAGTATTCTTAGAAGTAGGATTTTTAGGGCAGAGGATGTGAGCATTTTCAGTTGTAGTAAAGATTGCTAAATTGCTCTCCAAAAGGTTATGCCAATTTATGCACCCTCCAACAGTGTATGAAAGTGCCTCTTAGAAATGTCTTTTAAAAGATAAAATACCTATTGTTAAGCCATGAAACACATTTCAAATAATTGCTGAAATTCTTCCAGCTGTGGCATAAGAAACTAAGTCCCGAGGAGGACTGAAAGGTCTTGGGAAATGTGGGAATTCAATGTATCAAAAGCTGACATTTTGGATCAGTGGGGAAAAGAATGGTTTATTTAAGAAACGGTACAGGCATAATTAGGTGGCCATGTGGAAGGACGCCAAGTTTGATTCTTAACACATCTTAGACAAAAGTAAATTAAAGATGGAGTAAAGGAGTAAAGATTTTAAAGTAAAAATAAGAAAGGAAAAGATTAGGCATTTTTTCATTTTGTAAAAATAATGCCACCTTTGGAAAGGAGAGTGTATTCATGAACTGCTTATTTAATTAAATACTATTAAAAGTAAACTGAGTAGGGGCGCTTGCGTGGCTTAGTTGGTTAAGCGTCTGCCTCTTGATCTCAGCTCAGTTCTTGATCTCAGGGTCGTGAGTTCAAGCCCCGCGTTAGGTTCCACGTGGAACCTGCTTAAAAAAAAATTAAGAGAAAAATAAAAGTAGACTCAGTAGATGCTGTACAGTGGTGTCCAACATGAATGAAGTAGAAGTTAATAAAGAAAAAAGTTTTAGGACGTGCACATGTCTGGGAGAATATGGTCAAGGATAGGGATTCTGTAACTTTAGTCTAAATGGCGTTGAATGATAAGCTAGTAAACTTGTGGCCCCTAAGCTTGGTAAGGCTCTGGGAGAGCCAAGAAAAGGGAAGGAAATGTTATTTTCTGTTTCTTTATTTTTTTTACTGTTTTGAGAAAGTCCAGTACCCACCCAAAGCCTCAGGCGTCCCAGGAGGGAGGCGATAAAAACACATCATCAAAGGAAAAGCTTCAGCCAGAAGTTCCAGTACTCAGTGTGGCTCTGCCCTCATTCCCTCCATGCCGCCTCCCACCTGCAGCATCTTGTACTCTTCCCTGTGCCCTTGAAGTCCCGGTCTCTCGGGCTGGTCCCGGAGGTTTTGGGTCAAGCCCCTTTCCCTGCCCTTCACCTCAGGATTTGTACAACCCCTTGAATCAACCCCAATGACACCCCTTTGTACTTTTCCCTTTTATTGAGCCATCCCACCAGGGCCCTGTGGTCAACGAAATGGAGTGGACAGCCCCACTGCCCTGAAATTCAAAGCTCCATTATTCTGCACCTGCAGGGATCACTGCTCTTAAATTTAGTAGTAAAGGCTCTGGAGTCAGATGGACCTGGCTTCAAACACTAGCTCTCCCGCTTTCTAGCTGCATAACCTCACACAAGTTACAATTCTCCATTTCCTCATCTATAAAATAGTGATAAAATGCTACTACCTCCCAGCATTGCTCTGAGGATTGCCGTGATCATTATTATTGCTTAGCGCAACACTTGGCATTTAGAAAATGCTCTTTGTCTGCTATTATTGGCCACTGTTAATTTCTCCTCCTCCTCCCCCTCCTCCTTCCTCCTTCTTTGCTATTTTAGGTGCCTCCTTACCAATGCCTGTAGAAATAGATTGATCTAGTGTCAGGGTTTAGGTGTGCTCAAGTTCACTCATTGCCTTAGAGGTAAGCAAAGCGGTGGTTCAGAGCCTGACACTGGACCCAGACGGCGTTCATTCAAATCCTGGTTTTGCCACTTCCAACCGCATGCTCCGTCACGCCGCTGTGCCTTATTTTCTTCATTCTTAAAATAAGGATACTAATGGAACCTATCTCACACAGTTGTCGTGAAGATTAAATGTATTAGTATTTGTAAAACGTCTAAGGAGTGTCTGGCTCATTGTAAGTGCTGCATAAACAGTTGTTAAAATCATTACAGACGAAATGGGGGGCGCCTGGGTGGCTCAGATGGTTAAACGTCTGCCTTCGGCTCAGGTCATGATCCCAGGGTCCTGGGATCGAGCCCCACATCGGGCTCCTGGCTCGGCGAGGAGCCTGCTTCTCCCTCTCCCTCTGCCTCTCTCCCCTGCTCATGCTTTCTCTCTCTCTCTCTGTATCTCTGTGTCTCAAATGAATAAATAAAATCTTTAAAAAAAAATCATTACAGACGAAATGGTCTCACTTAGACACATCACTTACCCTCTCTGGACCGTGTCCAGGATGAAGGAAACAGTATGATGAGAACACTACTGTTCCCTGTGCCTATGAGGAGCATTTCGCAAATTCATCGGGTTTTGCCTCAGCCACTTTCCGTTTTGCTTTTAGAATCAACTGGCCAATTTGGAGGGAGGAGCTGAGACCGTTGAGAAGCTGACACCGTGGGGGCAATTTCTGAGTCTCTCTTCCTCTCTCCATTTGATCTTTCCAAATCTTTCACTAATGCAACTTCGGGATAGGACCAAAGAAACTGGGGGAATAGCCCGTTGTTTTGTTTTTAACTGTGGGAGTAATGGGTGTTTTCCAAAGGGTTGGGTGAAAAGGCAGTGCCTGGTAGAAAAGCCTTTTTGCTAAGTTGACGACTTTTGCACACTAAATAGACACAAGCTTGCTTGCTGTTTAAATAGAATATTAGCGATGGTCATTTCTGCAGCCGGAGTGTCCTGCGTTTGGTGCTGTCTCAGATTAGCAGTGTGCATTCTCTGCTGCCACTTCTTTGTTGGTCCTGCTTTCCATAACTTTGTATATAGAAATCGCTCCCCCAAAGGTCACCAAGAGTAAAAATACAGGCATACCTCAGAGATATTCCGGGTTCAGTTCCAGAACACTGCAACAAAGCAAGTATCGCAAGAAAGAGGGTCAGATGAAATTTTTGACTTCCCAGTGCAGGTGAAAGTTATGTTTATACTAGACTGTAGTCTGTTAAGTGTACAGTAATAATGTCTATAAAAACAATGTACATACGTTTTTAAGATTTTATTGACTTATTTATTTAGAGAGAGCGTGGGTGGGGGGCGAGGCAGGGGGAGAGGGAGAGAGAGAATCGCAAGCCGACTCTGCGCTGAGTGCAGAGCCCGACGTGGGGCTCAATCTCATGACCCCAAGATCATGATCTGAGCCGAAATCGAGAGTCGGATGCTTAACTGACTGAGCACACAGGTGCCCCAAAGACCTTAATAAAAACTTTTATTGCTGAAAGATGCTAACTTAACCATCATCTGAGCTTTCAGTGAGTTTGTAAGCAGCAATCACAAGATCACCATGATACAGTAACAAAAAACTTCGAAATACTGTGAGAATTACCAAAATGTGACACACAGACCCAAAGTGAGCAAATGCTGTTGGCAAAGTGGCACCAATACACTCGCTCGACGCAGGGTTGCCACAAACTTTCAATTTGTAAAAAACAAAAACAAAAAAACCTCCCAAAACTCTAAAGTATCTGTGAAGCACAATAAAGTGAAGAGCAATACAATGAAGTATGCCCATATTGTCAGGTGTTTATTAGCCCTGTCTCCCAGGTGCCAGGCTCAGTATTGACTTGTATTTATCCTCATTTAACCTTCTAGAGCATTCTAGGTGATTCCCCCCATTTTATGTATGAGGACCCTGAGGTGCAGAGAATCTTGCTGAGGCAGACCCTGTTGGTGCTCACGGCCTTCCATTTTACTGCCTTCCACTGTGACCCCCACCTGGAAGCACCTGCATCTGTTTGCCTGAGGGCTCGCTCTGGCCTCTGGCTCATTCTGTCCAGAGCATGCTAGGCTGAAGTGTGAGGGTTGGGGGATTTAATGCTCCTCCCTCCCCAACCCAGGAGCCCCCCATAACCAGTAAGAGATGGGAGTTAGCTTGGAAATGCATCCTTGGCTTCCTTCCCCTCCCTGTCTTACTTCTCAGCTCCCTAACTGGACTCACCTCTCAAACAAACTGCTTCTAGTTCAGCCAGCGTCTTGGGATCTGCTTCTGGAATATTCCAGACAATTGCCCAAGATCCTAACTCAATTCAATAACCTTTTGTATCTTCATCTTCCTTGTAGCCTTGGACACCATTGATGGTTGTCGCATCTGAAAACTTACTCTTTTTGGTTTTTGTGACACCTGGTGTGATTCTCTTTCTTTTGTCGGCGACTTTTCTTTCTCGTTCACTGGCTCTTCTCCTTTCTTTGGTCACCTGATTTTAGGGACCTACAGCGTTGCAGTATTTCATTTGCAAGTGATGGTTTTGCAACTCAAAAAATAAGTCATTCAGTCACGTAATTGGGAATCTTGGGGACACTGGCTTCAGGGATGGTGTGATCCAGGTATTCAGGTGATGAGCAACCATTGGACTCTGTCCACATCATGACTCTGCTTTCTCATGTATTGTTTCCTTCTCAGGCATGTTCTTCACTAATGAGACAATGGCAGTTGGTGGGTCCCTATTTATTTTCCATCAACTTGGCTGCATCAAGGGAATGGGAGTACCTCTTACCTGAGGGTCTATGCAGAAGTTTTCAGTATCATTTTCATTGGCTTCATGGTTAAAAACAGAGATGTCAGGCAGAGGAACCAGGTGGGAGGTGGCCAGGGTTGGAGCATGCTGAGTTTCAGGTCTGAGTGGCATCACCAAATGGAAATGCCTAATTTAAGAGAGTGGGGAAAGCTGAAGGCTCTACCTCAGAAGTGAAGTCAGGACTGGAGATAAGAGTTCAGAGTCTGCAAGAGCAGAAATAAGGAGATGATCCACAGAGACAGAGAAGAGCAAAGTGCCGGGCCTGGAGACTTGGTAGACGGATATCCGTTTTTTTCTGCCTAGCCAGCATGCATTTGGTCATGAAACTGCACTTGGTTTTTCTTTGGGAAACCACCTGTTCCCACTCTTGGTCCTTGTGGTACAGGCAGAGCTAACTCTAATCTTGGCTCCCAGGGTGATTATGTAGCCCAGCCTGGCCGATGAGGATACTGCATCCCTCTGGCCACTGGGAGTGGTTTAGGGATGTATACATCTCTGGATTTTTGCATGTGTTTTTCCTATTCTGGAACCCCCTCTGGCATACTCTTTGATTGGAGAGCTGCTGCCATTTGGACCTTAACCTCTAAAGGACTTCTAGCCTGATGACTGTTCTCTGCCAAGACTGGGTTAGATTCCCTTGCTTGTGCTCCACTGGGCTTTAGCTCCTTTACCACTGTGCTTCTGATGCAGACTCTAACGACCTTTTGCATCAGGGCAGGGCCACATCTGTCTTGTCTGCCATTGTATCCTCAGCAGTCCAGACTTAATGATTACAGAGCTAATGTCTGACAAACCGGGGCTGGAATCCAGTTTGTACCCCTTCTGAGCCGTGAGAACACGGGCGTGTTCCCCTAGCTCTCCACGGCTCAGTTTTCTCATCTCTAAAATGTACACAATGGGGGCCCCTGGGTGGCTCAGTCGGTAGAACCTCCTACTCTTGATTTCGGCTCAGGTCATAATCTCAGCGTCATGAGATCGAGCCCCGCATCGGGCTCCGTGCTGGTTGTGGATCCTGCTTAAGATTCTCTCTCTGCCTCTCCCCCAGCCCATGCTGTCTCTTTTTCTCTAAGAATAGAATAAAATAAATTAAAACAAAACAAAACGGGAGAATGATGATCCCTCTCTCACTGAGCCTCCGTGAGGTGTACGCAGTGATCTCACAGAAGTGCTCGTGGTAAGCATCGAATCAGGGCAGCCTATGATTATTTCTACTTACTGTGAATATTATTGTACCCTATCCAGGTCCAGTACATATAAACTCCCAACAAATGATAGCTCTGATTATTAGCCTAGACCAGAACCGGAAGCAGGATGGGGTTCATTGGATAGTTGAAATGTTCATTTTGCAAATTTGAAGAAACAACCCAAAGGAGCCTTTGACGCTTCTTCCCTTCCATAATTGTACATCAGTTAGGAGTAGCAAGCTCATTATTTCCCTCGAGGTGGGGAGGGCAGTTTCAGTGGTGGGCTGGAGGCCATCCCCCCTGTGGAGGGAGGTGGTCTTCTCTGATGTCACTGGGGGGCCCAGGTAGGGGGAGTGTTGCCAGCGCTTGATTGCCTGTTCGATCGAAGGAGGGTGGCTTGGCCTCTCCTGGGGAAGAGCCTCATGAAGGTTAGTGAGGGGTGCGTTTCCGAGGACTTCCAAGGGCAGCCTGGGGCTGCCGCAAAAGGCTTTCGGTTTCCTCGTTTTGTCTCAAGCAGATGTTGCTGATGTCTACACGATGTTCCTCCTTCTTGCTAGCTATGGGAATGGGTCCTCCTCAGGCGCCGCTCATCAGGCGTTCCCCGACCATCATCATCAGCATAAACCAGAGCAGCACCTTCCCTTTGGCTCGTCACCCGTGTGCTAGGGACAGCGTGCTCGCACTTGGTGTACTTAGGGGCCGCTCTGAGGATTAAAGGAGTTCTAGGGCCTCTGTAGCCATTGGGCGAGATGAGGCTGCTCCAGCTTCAGTCGTCATCAAAGTTAAATCCGATGACCAAATTCAGTTTCTCAGTCGCACCAGCCACCGTTCAGGGGGAGAGTGCAGTTATAGAACATTTCCGTCGTTGCGCCCAATTCTCCTGGACCAGTGCCAGTCTAGGCCGAGAGTCGGCGCACCATGGCTCATGGCTCCACGGACTGAATTTGTAAACAGAATTTTATGGGAACACGGCTGTGCCTGCTTGTTTGCGTGGTATCTGAGGCTGCTTCTGAGGCTACAGGACAGAGTGGTGTGGTTTCGACAGCCCCCGTGTGGTCTCGCGGAGCCGACAGTAATCACTCTTATCCTTGAAGAGGTTTGCCGACCTCTGGTTTAGAACATTGCCTGGCACTTGGTAAGCGTTTAAGTAAACGATTGCTATTTTTTATTTACATAAGATCACATAACTTCTCTAAATAACCTTTCGACGTAGGTCTTGTTCTCTCCATCCCCGATGAGGAGACTGGGGCTGGAGTTCTATACTAGAACTTTCGGGAGGGCCGAGACCTCATCAGTCTCATTTATCATTTACCCCGATATCTGGGGGGGGCAGTGCCTGGCACCTGATAGACGTTCAGTACACGTGTGGTGCGCGGTGAGTGAATAAATAAATGAATAAAGGGCTTCCCGGACAAATAGAAAAATCTGATCGCCTCCATGGTACCGATGAGGAAACGGAGAGCCCTCAGAGGGGAGTTGCCTCGTCGGAAGGCAGTGAAGCAGGTGCAGAGTGCTGAGCTGGGACTCCAGCTGAAGTCGTCTGTGTGTTGTCTAAACCTTCTGCTCCACCACTCCACTCCCTCTGGAAGCTGCCAGAACGAAGAGCGGGCGCCTCCCCTCAGCCTGCTGCAGCCAGACATTTGTTTAGCGTGGGCTTGTCCTCTTCTCCAGCTGCTGACTTCAGCTGCGGTGTGGTGCTCTTGGACTTGAATCTCCCTTTCTCTTGCTGTGGCTTCACAAAGCCCTGCTGCAGAGGCACTGGGTCCAAGTCGCCCGGCCAAGTTTGAATGATCTCTCTTTCGGCCCCTGCAGCCCAAGTGTCTGCGTTGACGCCATCTGTGATTTGACAAATTTGTTACAAGCCAGGCTAAGAGGACCATGGGAGTATTGTTAGCCATTAAGCCAGAGACCAAGGGAAACTTAATTTTTGAAGCACCTTCTCAGATGCCTTCTCCTGGAGTGTCTGCTCTATGTGGCTTCCCACGGAATGAAGCTGAAGGTGCAGGAAAGGAACCCGGTCCGTCACCGCTTCCGGCCACCAAGTCACAGAATTCCATCTCTTGCACTGGGAGTGGTTTCTTGAGGCCTCTGAAGACTAGAGCCGCAGGGTCTCCGTTTTCTGACTTCCTCATCTCGTGTTTATTTTGCATGTGCTGTGGGGCTGGACTGCCTGGGTTTGAATCCTGCCTTCCCCACCTGCTGCTGCGGAATCTTGGATAAGTTCCCTCCCCTTCCCGTGCCTCACCTTCCTCTTCTGCACAGAAAGGCCAGTAACGGGACCTACCACATGGCTGTTGGGAGGATTAAAGGAACCAGTACATATAAAACATTTAGAACGATGCTTGGCTCATAGTGCCCGCTCCAAAAGGGATGATGATGATTCCCTATTCTAATCTTTCATTTCCGAGGAGGAGGGGCTGTGTCTTGCCTGCCTTTAAATCTCTCACTAAAAGTTGGGAGTCTCAATCTTGACCATCGGCAGGGGCCTGGAAAGGAACTTAACGAGAGACTTAAGCCGGGTGGGGAATTCTGAAATGGAGAATACAAGTTTTGTCTCAAAGGGGGAGCTATTACTCATTCACTCAGAGCACGTTCATTGAGCATTTTGCACGTGCCAAGCACTGTTCTGGGCATGGGGATACAGCAGTGAATGAACCAGACAACATTCCCCGCCCTCTTGGACTTTACGTGTTAGTGGACTCATGTCCAACTGCCCTGTCACCGTGGGAGAATATGGGCCCATTGTTGCTTTAACTTCCAATTTTGGAAAGAGAAGCCAGTAACTTGGGTTTTTAAAAATCATAAATTTTCCTACTGTACATATTGGTGATGGTTTCAGTGCAGGGGGGATCCAGGAGCCCGAGGGCCACCAGTTTGCAGCCCCTGCTGTGAGACAGTCTTCCAGTGGCTGTGGGGGGAGAGGTGCCTTTGCTCTGCCCAGAGGCAGCTGGCCTGACCTCAGTCAAGGTCATTGGCGCAGAGTGCCTCCTTCCTCTCCTGCGTGGAGATTCTTGTGGCTTTTTCTGCCCACAGTGCAGATGACGCTGCTACGCTGCAGATTGCGGGCAACTGGTCCGAATATTCCTTCTTTCATCCTTCTCTTGGATGGCAGCTGTGGCTGGGTTCCCAGCCCCCAAAGAGCAGATGACAAGGGGACAGAAACAGCATCCTTGTCATCACCTGCGGGGGGTGGGGGTGGGCAATAGGGTGGTGGCGGCGACGTGGAGAAAATGCAGTGGGTCGGCGAAGCAGCCTTTGAAAGCAGAGAATTAATTATCTTTGTTGCCCGACTCCTTTAGAAGTGGAGAATCGATCTAAAAGCTGTGTGGGAAGGACTGGGAATAGGACTAAGGAGCACAGAACTTTAGGGGGCAGTCAGGAACAATCTCTAGCAGCAGGTTTCTGGAGGGTGAGTGGCGCCATTCCCGGGAAAATGTAAGAAATCGTCACGGAGCTACTTTTTGTTCGGTGTTGTACACGGTGGTTAAAGTGCTAGCCCTTCCACATGGTTACCTGTAAGTGGGCCGTGTGCTCTCTGGTTTGCCTCAATCCACACCACTCCCTATTGCACTTTACCTACTTACTTGACTCCTTGATGCTACTGGCCTAGCTTTCTGAGAACGTAGGACTGGTGCCCTCTGTTTTGAGGAAGGCAGAGTGCTTGAGCCGGTGGGCTCCAAGCTCAAACCCACCTGTCTGATCTGCCTTTTCCTAGAGGTGTGACTCTGGACACGTTGCTCTGTCTCTGTGATTATACCTGTCAGGAACCCAGCAGGAAATAGAAATGACTTGGGTGGCTTTAATGAAGAAAGCTTAATGATGGGATTGTTTAACACCTGTTGGGAGGAAGAAGCAAGTGGAGGAAATAGTGTGGGAACGGTGGTCCTGGAGGGATGCAACTTCTTCCCATAGGCAGCATCAAGGCAGGGAGCAAAGGGAAGAAATACCCCAGCCTCTCTCCTTCTCTCCAGTCACCTGTTGGTCCCACCCATTGGCTGAGCCCAGTTGAAAATGGGTTAATTCTGCAGGGGGCAGCCTCCCTGGACTCAGATCACAGCAGAGTCAGGTGAAGAACGGATCTGGGAGGAAAGACAAGGGGAAAGCAGCACACAGATCCTCAGTTTCCTGATCTTGAAAGTGGAGGACAGTATGGCAGCCTAGCTCAAAAGGTTATTGGGAGGGTGAAAGTACTCAGGGACATGCCTGGTAAATAGGAAGTGCTCAATAAATGCTGAGGCTCAGTGTGGGTCTCAAGCTGTTCCTAGGGAATAAGGGTTCAGAGGAAAGAGTTCTTCCCCCTCCTTTCCCTACGGTGGTGACCTGGGGTGATGAGTGCTTCTTTTGGGCGGGGGGAGTATGAGGTGGAGGAGTAGTGGGGAAAAACAAAGCTCTGCAGTCTGATAGCCTGGGTTCTAGCCCGACTGTCACTTACTGAGAAGTTACTTAACCTCTCATGCCTCATTTTCCTCATCTGTAAAATGGGACTATTAGTAGTTCTTGTGTCATTGAATTGTGGAGATTAAATGAGTTCGTCTATGTAAAGAGCTTAGGACAGTGCCTGTACATAGTAGACAGTATATCAATATTGTTAGTTATTCTTGTTGTTGTTGCCATCTTCCTCCTCCTCCTCTTCTTCTTCTTCTACTTCTACTTCTTCTTCTTCTTCATCATCATTTATTACCACACTGGGTTAACTCCAAGCCAAACTGACCTGTTGTCAATAGAAAATTCGTCACTGGATGGAGTCCATCCCACCCATCCTCTCTGGAGCTTCATTGATCATACCATTATCTTCTCGTCCTCCCACAGATATGATATTTCAGGGAGTGATTGATAGGCATGTGAGTGTGTACGTGGGGAAGGGTGGGCTTGTGCCTGACTCTGGGGACACAGTGCTTTGTTATGCAGAATAGCTTGCCTGTCATCCCACTACGGTCCCCTTCCTTGAAAAGTTCCAGGCTATTTTTGAAGCCCTCATGGCTCACATGTTCCTTTCTGCATCATGTCAATGCCAGTAGAGAAAAATTGGAACCTTTTGGCAGAGTATAAAGCAAAAGAGATTTCAAAGTGCATGGAGGATGAGTGTAGCTCAAATGACAGAGTATTAAGACGTGACAAGAATGCTGAGTTTCAAGACTGCAGGCAGCTTGTGTATTTGTATTTAGACCTTGTCGGATTTCTTGGGAAATCAGTAGAGGTGCCCAAGGTTAATGTCATCTCTAAGAAGGCACCAATTGGTAGAAACACCTTTTGGCCCCTCACGCTTATACATTCTGGGAGATCAGCAAACAATGCTGGGAGCGGAGAGGGCAGCTGCGCCAAGTCCTGGTCCCGGGGGCACAGAGTTCTGCAGAGACAAGCGCCTGGCGATGGAGGGAAACACATCAGTGCTGGGTGCCTGGGAGCTTTGCAGCTTTGCTGTTGGTGGGAAACCACACCCTGGAGCCAAACTGCATGCGTGCGAAAACATGGGTCTAAAACGTGAAGGTACCAAACCCACACCTTTTGCACATTAATTGCCCCCTCCTCTCCTTCCCTCAAGGGCAGAATATGACTTTGGAGACAGGTAGACCTGAGGTCTAGTCCCTCTTCTGCCTCTTACTGGCTCTTTAGTCTTCGGTGTGTGGCTTTAAGATTTGGGGAATCTTTCTGAGGCCTCATTTCCTTATTTGAAAGGATTGTTGTAGCCCTCCCAGGGTTAGAGACCACGGTGGTACGGGACCCCTGGGACTCAAAAAACATGTTTGCTGAACTGCTTTGTTGTGTAAAATTCCCCCAGTGGTCCTGACGGGGAGGATAAACAGAACTTCTTTGCACAAAGGAGGAGACTGAGGCACAGAGTGGCTTGTCCGCAGCTCAACCTGAGGAGTGGGACCTTTAGGAGGCAGGATGGACTAGTGGTTAGGGCTCAACAAGCCTCTGGAGTCCTGAGAGCAGGTCTCAGTTTTTCTCAAATGTTGAGTAGGGGATAATAACAGATTTGCTTTCTCTGGTTCTTTTGAGGGTTACTTGAGATGGCTCAATATACACAGCATGTGCTTGGGATACAGTAAGCACTCAATAAAGTATCTGCTATTATGGTTGTTAGCAGGAGTAGCGATAGAAGAGGTAGTTATTATAGCCGTGATGGTGATGGTGATGGTGATAATTTGGTTGCATCCCCCAGGACTCATGTTGGTTTGTGAGTGTTGACATCTCAGAGAATTGCGAATCTAATCTTTGTTCTTTTTCTCTGTTCCTGTGAGGACAGACAGTGTCTAGTTATTCTCTGATGCTTTTTCTAAGACCACCATCCTCCGCCCTTCTCTTCCCAATCCTGGGTCCTAGGAGGTAGACTTCTGTGCACTGCATCTCTTGGGCTCCTTTGCTGGCTGACTTTTGTGTCAGTGAGCCCAGTGGGAGGGGGCAAGCAGAGCCTGGGGGAGGGGAGAGGAGAGAGAGCTTGAGGTATTGTCCCCCTCCATGCCCTCCTTCGGTCTCTGGCCTCCCTCCGCCATGACAGCTCCTGGCAGGTGGCCCCTCTTCTTTGGTTCCAGCTCTCACTGAGCTCTTGTTACACCGTTTCATTAGATTATAGCCGTAGGTGTGGTGACAGTTTTCCACAGTTGCTAGTGTCTTTAATTGAACATCTAGGGTGAATTCCATTGCCTGCTGGGACCCCCGACAGACAGATAAATCTATAAAAAAAGCAACGTATTAGATTGTTTCCATTCTAAAAAAATAAAGCGGTACAATAGTTTCGGAAAAAAGTGGCAGTCTTACAAAGTTAAACAGAGTTCCTGTATGACACAGCGGCTCCATTCCAAGGTATTTACCAAGATAAATTATGCATCCACCCAAAGACATATAAATGAATGTTTGCAGCAGTTTTATTCATAGTAGCCAGAAACTGGGGGCAAAAAAAAAAAAATTCCCCAAACATCGATTAACGGATGAACAGATAAAGAAACGTTGGAGGAACTGTATCATGAGATACTACTTAGCAGTAAAAATGAACTAATTACTGACACTGACAACTGTGTTATTAATCATTAATAATCAAAATGTTATTCTGAGTGATTGAAGGCAGACACAAAATAGTCCACACTGTATGATTCCGTTAATTGGTAGTAAGAGAAAGCTGCTCAGTGGTTGTGGGGGTGGGGAATGGGGCGAGGGCATTAATTGGAAAAGGGCACAGGTGAGCTTCCAGGGTGGTACAAACATTCTATATCCTGCTTGTGGTGGTAATTACGTGGGTGTAATTCATCTGTCAAAACTCATCAAGCTGTACATCTAGAATGGTATACTTTCTCTTGTATTAGATGATACTTCATGAAGTTGATTAAAATTTATATTTGCTTTATTATCTTAAAATACTAGGGAAATACAGTATTATAAAAAGAAGAACAAAACGCACAAGTCCTTATAACCGGAGATCACCGCCACTATCAACATTTCATGGTTCCTTCCAGGTTTTTTTTTTCTTTCTGTTTTTCTGTGTGTATATCTTCTACCCTGAGCTTGTCTTATTCAAATAAAAAAGAAAGCAAGTGGAAAGTTTCTATCATGAGGACATCTTTTGCTATGACTTTACTGGGCTCAGGGCACCTGGGATAATGGTGAGAAGGTCTTGTCCTGTATACCCGAATATATGGAGAGGAAACAAAAATGTTTAGTGAAGGGGGCATACTGGGGAAACAGGTGTGTGTGTGGGGGGGGTCATGGTCATTGGCTTCAAATCTCTACCAATCAATCAGTCAAGTAAATATCATTGAGCTCCATTATGTACCTACACTAGGGTTATATGGTAGTGAACAAAGGATGTGGTTCTTTCTTTCTTTTTTTTTTTTTTAAGATTTTATTAATTTATTTGGGAGAGAGTGAGAGAGAGAGAGAGCATGAGAGGGGGGAGGGTAAGAGGGAGAAGCAGACTCCCCACTGAGGGGGGAGCCCGACGAGGGGCTCCATCCCGAGAGTCCAGGATCATGACCTGAGCCGAAGGCAGACACTTAACCTACTGAGCCACCCAGGTGCCCCCAAGCCTGTGGTTTTTCTGCTTGAATGGAGTTAACACTCTAGGAAGAAAAAGTATTATCATTAGTAGTGCTAACAGTAACAATAATTAGAAAGAGCTAATATTTATGACAAATCTATGTGCCAGTTATTGTGTTAAGGCTTATTTTTTTTCTGTGCAAGTTTTTAGTATGTTGTTGTATTTCATCCCCCAGCAACTTAGTGAGTAGGTACTCTTTTTTATCCCCCTTTTATTATTGAAAATCATAAGAGGTTGAGTCACATGGGATCTCACAGTAAGTAGATGAAGCCCAGACTGGCAGATCAGGGAGGACTCTCCCAGATGACATTTAGTCAGAGATCTGAAGAATGATAGGGGTTAGGTAAACAAGAAGCAAGCTTCAGAGACCACAGACAGTGGCCGAGAGCCGCAGGCTGGTTTCGAGGGACAGTTCCGGGTTAGATGGGACAGAATTGGTAAATGGAAGTGAGTACGGGTGGTGAGGGAGGAGTCAAGAGTAGCTCCCAGGGTGAGTGGTGCAGGTACATCCCGAGGGAGGAGGCATCAGAAGTGAGGCAGAAGAACAAGAACTTGATCTGGGGCATGTTCAGTTTGCTCTCCAGATGGTGGGGCTTAAGAAGTAGGTGGATAGATGGTTGTGGGTTGCTCTCCAAACGGTTCTGGACTGAGAGGTACAAATGTGTGGTCACCAGCATGAATAGAGTTAGGAAGTCTCCCGGATTGACAAGATGGCCTGGGAAGAGAGCGTTTGCAGCAGGAGAGACCAGAACCCGGGACAGAGCCTTGAGGAAATTTCAATACACGAGGGCTGGGGGCAAGAGCCAGGAGGAGAAGCTGTCCCAGGGAAGGGAGGAGGGGGCCACCTAGGGCAGGGTCAGAGAGTTAGAGGAGGCCTACTTCTGTGCCGTCTTTTTTTTTTTTTTTTTTTTTAAGATTTTATTTATTTGAGAGAGAGCGAGAGAGAGCAGGAGCAGGAGGTGGAGCGAGGGAGAAGGAGAAGCAGACTCCCGTTGATCAAGGAGCCCGATTCAGGACTCGATCCCAGGACCTCGGGATCATGACCTGAGCCAAAGGCAGATGCTTAACCGACTGAGCCGCCCAGGCGCCCCCTTCTGTGCAGTCTTAAGAACTCTCTAATAGTAGAGTTGTCTGTAGGAGGTGGAGAGTCTTTTGTCCTGGAGGTGTGCAATGAAAGTTTTGTGACCATCTCTTGGGTATGTCATAGGAAGGATGCTTGCATCAGGATGGGGTGAGATCAGATGTCTTTCAAGTGGCTAGGGTTGTTTGGTTCTTTGTAAGTGACAGAAATGGACTCTAGTGGTCTTAAAAAAAAATCAATTGGAAGTGTCTGGGGTACCATATTCATGCAATACCAGGCCTTAGAAAGTACAGGGTTCAGAGTTGCTCTTGGGTCTAGGTGGCAGGAACTGAGCAACCTTCGCAGGGCCACAGTATTGATTCAAGAATCAAATTCCTAGGAGAAAGAATGTGATTGGCTGATCTTGGGTCACGTGGCTAAGCCCTTGGCCAGGGGAGAGCTGCAGCCTTGACTGACAAGACCCGTCAGGACTGCATACAATGGAGAAGGGCTGGTTTCCCAAAGGAAGATCAACATGCCAGTTACCAGAAGAAGGGGAAGTGGGTGCTGGGCAGGCAAAACCAACAGATACCCTTTGTAACATCCATGGCCCTGTCTTTGATTTTTTGCAAATATTCATATAGCAGGTCGCCACCCCCTCCCCCCATGCCCAACTCTTTGCAGAGTTGTAAGTCAGAGAATTAAGCTTTCTGTTTGCTTTTTAGAGTGAGTTGGGGGACCGAGATTGACATGAATTGATTTATCTCTGGGCTTCAAGCTACCCAGCTCCAAAGGCACAATTTGGTGGATGCGATTCATTGTCATGTCAAGAAAGTCCTTGGCCTTGTGGCTGTGTGGTCCCTCCTTCATAAGCAAGGGTGGGAGCTGGAAGTAGGCAGACGGTGTAAATCACAGTTGCATCAGCGAGGAGGATGTGCCCACCCCACCAGCACTTACTGAAAAGAAGCCCAAGTAACAGGTGTCTGTGGATAAAGGAGACTTGTCAATTGTTATATCTCCTGGCACTCTCTCTTACTGAGCCAACTGCTAGGTGTACTTTTCTTCATCGAGAGCTGCACTATTTATAGGAATTAAGGGAGGAGTGAGGCATATATCTCACCTTTCCTCGATTCCCCCAAATAGACCGATTGAATTGAGTGCTCTTAATATCAGACTCCTAATTAAAAAAAGAAAAGAGGTTTATTTATTTATAGGAATACATGGAACACAGGAGAAAATAGGGGACCTCACTGGCCAGTCTCCAGCTTCTCACCTTTTGGTTTATTAATCAGAAGTCCTTTGGTTTGAAGGAACAAAAACTCAGTTCAAGTTGTTTTAGGCAACAAAGGATTTTAAAACTTACCTAGAAATGTCGAGGGGTGGAGATTCAGGCCTGGTTGGATCAAGGCGCTCATATGCGGTCATCAGAGATCTCCTAGCTCCTCTTTTCTCTTTCTTGGCCTCCCTTTCAGAACAGATAATAAAGGTGGCAGACACATTCCCTACCAGCTTAGCAATACTGCTGGAAAGGACGTCCTCTTTCCAAATAATTCCAGCAAAAGTCCTGAAACTGGTTCTCCCTGGGGAGCTTGAGTCACATGCTCATCCCTGAATCCACACTGTGGCCTGGGTCCTATGTCCACCCTCCGGGAGCTGGAGGGTGAGGGCCACCTTAGCCGGCTCGCAGGAACTGGGGGTCAGAGAGGGACAATTTTCCAAAGGGGAAGAAACACAAAGGATGGATGCTGGTTAGGCAGAGACAAGAGATGCCCACCACACTTGGTTTCGGGAGTAGGTCTTCTGATCTGAGCGCTCCTAGGGCTAGGTATGCCTGGTGAAGGAAGGGATGTTGATATTTTCACTGAGGCCATGCCATTATGTCCTGCTGCCCCCACCTTCGGGGCCTGATCAAAAGGGGGGAGGCCAAGGGGTCAAGAACAGTCTCCATGTGTTATCCAAACAAGCCGGATGTTCCCAGCAGCTGTCCTGCTCAGGGGCGTGTCTCCCCAGGGTTGGTAGAGCAGAAGGTGGTAATGGGGGGTGGTTTTCTTCTCACGGGTTTATTTACTTCTGAGGCCTATTATTTACCTCTTGTTGGCTCCACTGCTTTATCTTGCTTGGTTAAATAAGTTTGGTAACGTTATAAAAGAAAACATTCCTTTCCTGCAACTGCTAACCACTGCAAGTTTATTGCTTTTGCTTTTGTGTTCCGAACCCCCAACCTCCGTAGTGCTTGGCTGTTGATAAAGACATGAAGTTTGCTCTTGCTTCTTCCTCTCTTACAGGAAGAAATCATTATCCTCAGAGCTTTAGGAATTCCTTACGAGACTGGGTAAATAAATGGTAGGCTACCCATGTGATGGAATAAGATGCAGCTGCAGGACCAGAATGGGGTTATTCTCTGCATATTGAGATAGAATGGGCCTCCAGATGTGTTAGTTTGGGAAAATCATGAGCGGGGTGTGCAGATCAGCTTACTTTTCAACATTTGAATCATCTGGGGAGCTTTTTAAATGTACCTACCCTTGGCCTCTCCCCCCCTACCCCCCATCCCTCCCCCACTTAATCAGAATCTCTGGAGGTGGGACCTGGGCACTGATTTGTTTTAAAAACTCCAAGTGACTCAGTGTCTCCAGGGCTGAGAACCAGTGGTGTAGAGTTGCATCATATGGGGAAAACAAAAGAGAGCTAGATTTTTTTTTTTTTTAGTAAATTTTTTTTTTAATTTTTAATTTTTTTTTATTCTTATGTTAATCCCCATACATTACATCATTAGTTCTAGATGAAGTGTTCCATGATTCATTGTTCGTGCACAACACCCAGTGCTCCATGCAGAACGTGCCCTCCTCAATACCCACCACCAGGCCAACCCATCCTCCCACCCCCCTCCCCTCTAGAACCCCCAGCCTGTTTTTCAGAGTCCATCGTCTC
>NC_138373.1:18953013-18961517 GCF_054177405.1 Leptonychotes weddellii | reverse complement strand
TTTTTTTTTATTCTTATGTTAATCCCCATACATTACATCATTAGTTCTAGATGAAGTGTTCCATGATTCATTGTTCGTGCACAACACCCAGTGCTCCATGCAGAACGTGCCCTCCTCAATACCCACCACCAGGCCAACCCATCCTCCCACCCCCCTCCCCTCTAGAACCCCCAGCCTGTTTTTCAGAGTCCATCGTCTCTCATGGTTCGTCCACCCCTCCGATTTCCCCCGCTTCATGAGAGCTAGATTTTAAAAACCAAAATGGAAATACAGAATGTCTCACTCCACATATAGGTGTAGACTCACATGAGCTCACACACACGCGGAGAATATTTCTAGAAAGACACACAAGAAACTGGAGAGGGTGATAGTTCCCTCCAATGATGGAGTAATATAGTGATTCTCAACTGTATGCTCATCCGCAGTGTTTGAATTTGAAACCAGAAGCATGGCATACCGTTTTAAAGAGAAATTCTCACTGCACACTCTAGGCAGCTACACAGGACCATGAGGTGGCCGTCTGAGCTCATGTGGCTTGACTCTTGGGGCCAGCCGCCTATGGATCCACACATACTGCCTCACTGCCCCTGGCCCTAGCTGCCTTCCTCTTGACTCAGCCGTGGTGAGCAGTTTCTGAATGTGGGAATGACCAAAGAGCCAAGTCATCCATTTATCCATTTGTTGTTCATGCATTCATTCATATTTTTATTAAGAATTAGATGGCAGGCAGGCATATTAATCTGGTCTCATCCTCATAATCCTATATGAAGTAGGTGGTCTTATTCCTATTCAGTGGTTGGGGATATGTTCACCAAGAGATAACATGTAACCAGAGCGAGTCAGGATGACCGACGCCTGTAAACTGGAGGGACTCGGATGTCTTTGGATGGGTTGCACGGAGCTTTAAAAAAAGTCCTATCTGGCAATGTGGACCAGTGATCCCAGGGCTCCTGTGGGATGGAGCTGAGTGTCCCTGGGATGGGCATGTGCCCTTCAGTTCCGCTCAGCCACCCTTCCCCTTCCCTGCTCTATTACACCGCTTGCCTCACTTAGTCACAAGGCCTGGCCTCAGTAGGCATTTGAGTTTGTGGCCCCCTGCTTCAAAGTAGGGGGGATGAGCCCACCATTATCTGTCCCATGGGGCTCCTGAGCTGAATTATCGTGTGGAATGTGCCATTTCTATTCCAGTCTGCCCTTCGGCCCGCTGATGGGAGCTCCTCTGCCTGACATTTCCTCTGCGGACTGCATGCGAGGGGCTTCTGGCACGGATATGTTTGTGGAACAGATTTGCACCGTAGGGAATGAGTAAAATACATTATAGAAAGGGAGAGTCGGGCGCCTGGGTGGCTCAGATGGTTGGGCGTCTGCCTTCGGCTCAGGTCATGATCCCAGGGTCCTGGGATCGAGTCCCACATCGGGCTCCCGGCTCAGCGGGGAGCCTGCTTCTCCCTCTGACCCTCTCCCCTCTCATGCTGTTTCTCTCTCGCTCGCTCTCTAAAAAATAAATAAAATCTTTAAAAAAAAAAAAAAAAAAAAAGAAAGGGAGAGTCATCCCGCCTGGGCAGGGGTGTGGGGCAGTGGAGTCAGAAGAGTAAAGTTATACTGTGGTCATACTGTGCACAGATGCCAGGCTGCAGTATTTGAACTTAATTCTTTGGCCAGTGCCGTCCAATATGACTTTCAACGATGCATGTCCGGTATGGTAGTTGCTCACCACACGGGACTCTCGAGCACTTGAAATGCGGTTAGTGTGAATGAGGAACTCAATTTGAAATTTTCCCTAATTAATTTAAATTGGCGTAACCCCATGCAGCTAGTGGCTGCCGTGTTGGACAGCGCAGCTTTAGGCAATGGGCAGCCAGGGAATGTGTCGGAGCAGGGACATAATATAAAAAGTGAGTTTTCAGAGCATCAATTATTCTAAGACAGTGTAGGCTGCATGGGGTGGAGGGTTTGCAGGTAGGAATCTTATTGACAGTACTTAGTATCTATTTGGCACTTGCTGTGTCCATACACTATGCTAAGATTCCTTCATTCAATCCTCCTAACAGCTCTGTGAGGAAAGTAGTTAAAATTTCTGTTTTATGGGCTAGGGAACAGAGACACAGCAAGGTCAATGGACTTACTCAAGGTCACAGAGCTAATAAATATGGCTCTGGTGTAGAATCCAGGCAGCTTGACTGCAAAGCTTGTCTGGCGAACCCCTTTAACCTGGAAGGAAGTAAATTTAACCTTATTGAGAGCTTACTTTGTGCCCTGCTTCTGTGCATTTTTTTTAAAGATTTTATTTACTTGAGAGAGAGGGAACACAAGCAGGGGGAGTGGGAGAGGGAGAAGCAGGTTGAGAGCTTACTTTGTGCCCTGCTTCTGTGCATTTTTTTTTAAAGATTTTATTTACTTGAGAGAGAGAGAGAGCACAAGAGTGGGGAAGGTCAGAAGGAGAAGCAGACTCCCTGCCGAGCAGCAAGCCCGATGCGGGGCTCGATCCCAGGACCCCGGGATCATGCCCTGAGCCAAAGGCAGACGCTTAACCGACTGAGCCACCCAGGCGGCCCGCTTCTGTGCGTTTATACATGATGTCTCATTTAGATTTCATAGCGATCGTGTGTCACGGGTAGCCTCGTCTCCTTTATGGCTGTGGAAACCTTTGGCACATAGGGATGAGCTATCAAGGTGGACTCATCCGTTCCTGGGGAGCCCGGTTAAGGCTTGGTGGCAGGATTGACCGTCTGAGTCGCTGGGGGCAGTTAGGGTGGCATCAGTAGGGAACATACAGGAGGATATGGCACAAAAGATGTTGCGAAGGAAGATGCAGTAGGATTTAGCAACTGACTGGATGGCGGGGGTGAGGAAAGTGGGGGCGGATTTCTTCTGGAACAGTGAGAGGGATGACACACACAAATGCAACGACACCGTGTAAGTGGTGTGTGGGCTCCAGAGGAAGACAGACCTGGTTTCAAGCACGGACGCCGCCACGTACTAGCTGGGCGGCCCTCGGGCACGTCCTTTCTCTCTGAGCATCAGCAGCCCTGTCGACACAATGCAGGTCAGCGCGTCTTCCTCACAGGGCCGTGGCACGGCTCAGGTGACAGCATGGGTGTGACAGCCGTCTGTGGACTCAAGTGGCATGGCCACGTTGGGCCAGCCTTCTGAAAGCCAGGAAGCTAGGTGTTGGTTGGAAACGGTGCCTTTTATTGTGGAGACGGTTCGGGACAGCCTCTGGGGCAGCCCCGCCTCATCTTTGACGTTAGGCAGAGTTCCATGCCTGTGAATTGGCTTTGCCCCGGTAGCAAAAAGGGATCCTCCCCAGCCTTAGTAAAGCAAGATTTGCCCGCTGGTGGCTCCAGCTTGAATGCCCCTGTCCACCGTGTGTTGCCTCATTTGGACCTTGCAACAGCTTTCTGAGAGTAGGTGCCATTATTATTCCCATTTTGGAGAAGACAAACAGAGGCTCTGAGAGGCGTGGTGAATAGCTTCAGCTTCTAGGTGGTAAATGAGGGTTCACACTCAGGTCCAGCAGATCCCACAAGCCTGGCCTGGAACTCTTGGCAGGAGACAGGATTTTGTCCCTCGAAAGCTGGCTCTTTGGGGGCCTCCTGAGACAGATGAGAGTTGAGGAAAGACCCAAGGGCCCTTTTCTTTCTTCTCCCAACACAGATACCTACAACCAGTGCCGGAATTTCTGTCACAGGTGGATACAGATTCGGGGACAAAGATTGCTTCTAGGGATGTCAGTTTTCCACTGTAGACCCTAGTGAGAATAAGGTAGAAGGGGAGAATCAGATCCAAAGAGAAAAAAAAAAATGTTGATGACTTGATTCAGCCCTCCTTGGAGGCAATGAATAAATTATAGTGGTTAGAATTGGGAATTTGGGGGTGGGGTGCCCTGTGAGATAACGTTGGGATCCCAAGGCGTTCTTGGGGCAGATGCTCCAGAGAAGTCTCCTGAGCCTTTGACTATGGTCTTCTGCTTCTGGGATGGACCATTAGCTGGGATATTATTTTCTTATGGCTGCTATAGCAAGTTACTGCAAACATGGTAGCTTATTACGACACGAATTTGTAATCTTATCGTTCTGGAGGTCAGAAGTCTGAAAATGGGTCTTATGGGGCTAAAATGAAGGTGGGGGCAGGGCTGCATTCCTTCTGGATGCCCCAGGGGACAATCTATTCCTTGCCTTCTCTAGCTGCTGGAGGCCACCCACACTCCTTGGCTTGTGTTCCTTTCCAGCAAAGGCATCATTACTCCAAACTCTGCTTCTGTTGTCATATCTCCTCCTCTGACCCTCCTGCCCCCATCTGGTAAGGACCCTTGTGATTACATTGGTCCCACCAGTATAATCCAGAATAACTTTCCATCTCAAGATCCTTAATTTAATCCCATCTGTAAAGTCCATTTTCCCATGCAAGGTAACATTCCCAGGTTCCAGGGATTAATTAGGATGTGGACATCTTTGATGAGGGTTGGTGGAAGGCATTCTTCCACCTACAAAGCTGACCGGGAACCTTCACGACCTTACATGGAATAAGGGAGGGGTGGAGGCAGACAGAGCTGGAGCTTTATCTCATTCTCTGCTGGAGCTGAGTGGCAGTTTCCCCTTTTAGACAAGTCATGCATGAATTCTCAGACATTTTCATTGCTCACCTGGCCCCTAGGCATTTGAGTTGGAGGCTCTGTTGTGTGGTCCTAATAAAGCATGGCTACAGATCAGCTTCCGAGGGCTGTAGGCTGCAAGCTTTTAAGTTCTGCAGAGCAAAGAGCTGTTGAATAAACCATGAAGCATCGAGGAATTCTTGGCTCTTACCAGGTACCTGTTTGAAAGTAGGACCTGGTGCGAGTTTCAGCAGCTCAGTAAGTGTTGTCTCTTATTTCAGCAAAACTGGTTTTACCCTGAATTGGCCAAACAGAAATCAGGGGGTGTTTATTTGTATCACAAAAGGATTTAGTTTGTTTCTTTAAATAGCCAGCCCTACTACTTTTCTTTATAGTGTTTTAGTTAATGGGAAATTTGATTTGCACAACTTTCAGAAACACATTGGGTATAAGAAGTTCCTGCACCAGAAGCTCATCAACTTTCTAGTATGTTCCCAGCTTCTCCATAGAGTGTGCTCCATAGAGTATAGTCAAGTCACCTGGCATATTGATTCTACTTTGCTCAGGATAGGTTATCTTTTTCATGGTTAACTGGATGTGCTGCGTTCAAGAGACCTTGACAGTGGCTGGTACCACTACCCCTGTCTGTGGTGGTGGTCTTTGGAAGGCCAGCCAGGAGCTACATGCACCATGAGGTTGATTGGGCTTTCTTCTTTTTCTGTGGCTGATGATTATTCATTCTTTTGTTCATTTATTCACAAAGTACTGGTTTACTAAATATCAGTTATGTACTGGAATTGGAGCAGATGCTAGGAAAGTAGAGAGGAGCCCCCCTCCGCCTCTGAGAGACTAAGGATGATGAAGATTTTGACGGATATTTTAGATGTTTTGAAGAAAAGACTAGTGAGATGACTTATAAATGGTGGTGGTGGGGAACAATCTCTGAAGAGTTCTGGGTTGGAGAAGAAATTAGAACCGTAGTAGACTAACTAATTAAAACACTATAAAGAAAAGTAGTAGGGCTGGCTATTTAAAACTTAAAAATGGCAACTCGGTATTAGACACAGGATGCCACCAAAGCTGTACTTGAAAGGGAGGTTTTTAGCTTTAAAATATTTAATTAAAAAAATTTTTAAGATTTTATTTATTCATTTGAGAGAGAGAGTGAGTGAGAGAGAACACAAGCTGGGGAGGGGGGAGAGGCAGAGGGAGAAGCAGGCTCCCACTGAGCAAAGAGCCCGATGCAGGACTTGATCTCAGGACCCCTGATCATGACCTGAGCTGAAGGCAGACGCTTAACCGACTGAGCCACCCAAGCACCCCTAAAATCTTTAATTTTTAATGAAGAATGGGAATAAATTAACTGAGCAGTTCATTCAAGAAGCTTGAGAAAGAACAGTAAGTACAAGCAGCAGACATTTGCTGAATACTCAGGATATGCTAGGCACAGTTCTGAGCGTGGATTAACTCATTTAATTCCGACAACTCCCCTATGATATGGGTGTTGTTGTTATCACCATCATTTTCCAGAGAAGAAACTGAGGCACAGGGAGAAAAGATAATGTACCCAAGTATTAGAGTTTGCAAATGATGCGGGATCCAAACCTGGCCATTGACTCCTGAATTCATACTGCTAACCAGCAAGTAATACAAGTACAAATATGAATAAGTAGTACAATTAAACTAACCAGGGCAAATAAAAGTACAAGTAACAATGAATAATGTAGGGGAAAAAAATGCAGTCAAATTGAGAAATATATCCACGTCTTTAATGATAGAAAAGGGGATGCTTGGGTGGCTTGGTCAGTTAAGCTTCTGATTCTTGATCTCAGCTCAGGTTTTGATCTCAGGGTCATGAGTACAAGCCCTGTGTTGGGCTCCACGCTGGGTGTGAAGGCTACTTAAAAAAATAAATAAATAAAATTGACAATGAAGGAGACAAACCTCTGGAAAAAATAGAGAGACTACCTAACAATACAATGTGAAGAAGGAATGAGAAGGGGCATTTCATCATCTCAGATGAGCACACGCCATGAACACACATTGAGGAGAATCCTACGGACAATTCCCAAGGCAAATATCAATTCCAAGAGTTAGTTTGAGAAGAGAGTGAGGGAGGAGTGAAGCTGCTAAAAGCTTAGAACGGACTGTCTGTTTTCATCCCTTTTGTTCCACAGTGTTCTGAAAGTTATAGACATGGAAATATGAGAAGGGGGAAAAAGATAAGGAAAGAAAAGAGGCATATCTATCAGGAGGGTAAAGGAAAAATATTGTCAATGGAGCAAATGTGATTCTCTACCTGGAAAACACAAAGAAAGCAACTGAAAACCCACAAAAAACTATTAGGAGTTAAAAAAAAGTGCCTACAAAATAAATATATTGCTTCCCTATTTGTAAGCCATCACCAGTTGGAAAACAAAATGGAAAACGTGTCCAAATCACAATCACATAAAAACTCCTCCCCTAATACTAAATGAGAAATGTGTAGAGAAATCGAAGACTTCACTGGGAGACATGAAGTCAGATTTTAATAAGGGGACACCCTATTCCTTATAGAAAGACTCGTAAAAGTGGCAGCTGTATGGAATTTAATTTCTAAGTTTGAGACAATTTCAGTCAAAGTTCCGGTGAGTGTTTCTTTGACGGCGGGGGTGGGGGGGTTGACTAAATGCAATTCCAATAAGAATTCCTTTGGTATTTTTAAAAGCCTGGTAAACTGATTCTAAAGTTCACTTGGAAGAATAAACATGCGGTGATTGCCAAGAAAATGTTGAAAGTAAAGATAATGAGAGAGGACTTGCCCTGCCAAGATATAACATATTCTAAAGCGACTATAATTAAAACCCATATTGCTGTACTCCAAGACAGAGCAGTGAAACAGAACAGAAGGCCCAGAGACAGACCCTAGTGTATATAATTATTTAGCATATAATAAAGTTGGCATTTGAAATCAGTGGGGAAGGGGCGGGTTATTCCATTAAACATATTGGGACAATTGATCACCTATTAGGAAAAAAATGGCGAAGTAGATTCCCATGCACATCAGGTGGCAAGAAATTACAGATGGATTAAAGAATTTAAAGAGCAAGTCATGACGTAGACAAGTAAAAAAAAAAGAATAATATTTATATGAAATTGGGGCATGTGGGAGGGCCTTTTGAAGTATAGTTGGATTGAGTTTTCTTTGTCCAGTTTTTTCTTTTAGTAGTGTGCATAATATTTCTATTCTTGTATTTTTTTTTTTTTTAGAGAGAGAGCGTAAATGGGAGAGGAGGGGCAGTGAGAGAAGGAGAGAGAATCTCGAGCAGAGTCCCCACTGAGTGGGGAGCCTCACGTGGGGCTTGATCCCATGACCCTGAATCATGACCTGAGCTGAAATCAAGAGTTGGACACTTAACTGACTGAGCCACTTAGGCGCCCTTTTGTTCTTAATTGTAAACACACATATTCAAACTTACAATGCCTTACATGGGGTTTCTCAATATCTATAACCTTTTGAGGAATGAGACAAGACTCTTAGCACATCTCCATGTTATGGCCATTCTCCCACCCCCATTTCTTTCTTTTTTTTTTTTTAAAGATTTTATTTATTTATTTGACAGAGAGAGAGCACAAGTAGGCAGAGTAGTAGACAGAGGGAGAGGGAGAAGCAGGGAGCCCGATGTGGGGCTTGATCCCAGGACCCTGGGATCATGACCTGAGCCGAAGGCAGATGCTTAACGACTGAGCCACCCAGGCGCCCCACCCACCCCCCATTTCTTATGACTTAGATTCTTCCCCCTTTCCTCTCCCTCTTTGTGTGTGTGTGTGTGTGTGCACGCGCGCGTGTCCGCTAAGATTTTTAATTTTTTAAAAAAGATTTTATTTATTTATTTGACAGAGACAGTGAGAGAGGGAACACAAGCAGGGG
>NC_138373.1:18945922-18952913 GCF_054177405.1 Leptonychotes weddellii | reverse complement strand
TGCCCCAAGATTTTTAATTTTTATTTTATTTTTTTAAAGATTTATTTATTTGACAGAGAGAGAGACACACACAGCGAGAGAGGAAACACAAGCAGGGGGAGTGGGAGAGGGAGAAGCAGGCTTCCCGCGGAGCAGAGAGCCTGATGTGGGGCTCGATCCCAGGACCGTGGGACCATGACCTGAGCTGAAGGCAGACGCTTAACGACTGAGCCACCCAGGCACCCAAGATTTTTAATTTTTAAAGTAATATCTACACCCAGGGTGAGGCTCAAACTCACAACCCAGAGATCCAGAGTCGCCACTCCACTGACTGAGCCAGCTGGGCGCCCCTCCCTCTGTTTTTTGTTCTTTCTTTCACCACTATTGCTTCTGCCTCTTTTCATTCAGTTGTTTTGGTTATTGTTTTGTGGGGTGTATAAACTCTAGTACTTCTTTTGTGGGAAGTAAATTTTCTAAGTCCTTGTATTCTGGAAATGCCTTTATTTTGGACCCCCTCTGGAATACCAGTTTGGCTTTATATGAGGTTTTAGGTCGAAATAATTTTTCCTAAGCCTTTGAAGCTACTGCTCTATCATATTGTAGAATTCAGAACTGCAGATGAGAAATCTGATGTCAAAATTATTTTTGTTCTGCTGTTGGTAATCTTATCTCTGTGCTCTTCCTGCGCCTGCTGGACATGTTGGAATGATCTCAGATACCCTCACCCTTCAGTCTTTTCTTCCTTCATACCTATGGATGCTTGATAATTTCTTTCTTTTCTTAATCTTCAGGGAATTTTCTTTTTCTGTTTTCTTTGATTAGACCTTTGCCATTCTCTCTTGAACGTCCTTTTAGATGGGTATTAAAATTTTTGGATTTATCATACAGATTTTGCATCATTTCTTTGATTCCTTCTCACCCTTTTTGTGGAATTCTGGGACAGTCACTCAATTTAAACTTCCAGTTTGCCAAGTTCCTCTTTAGGCATGCCCATTCAGTTATCAGCCCAACCACTGAGTTTCCAGTTTGGGCAGTAATATTTTTCATCCCCTGACCTGTGTTTTTCTTTGACTCTTGATTTTGTTTCAAAATGGAAGTAGGCTTATTTCACCTGATTATATAACTAGTATATACTCATTGAAAACATTCTGAACAATGTAGAAAAACGTAAGGTTGAAAGTGAAAATAACGGGTGTTCTGTGAAAGGGAGCTATGTGCAAAATGACCTCCAAAGGCTGAAGGGGTTGAAGGACCAAGGAAAAAGGCCAAGTCCAGCTTGATAAGAAATGATTTAGTAAGGGGACTTAGGGACAGAAGCAGGTCTTGGGTGGCTGCAACACAAGTAGATCTCCACCCCCTCCCACCCCCGCCACCCCCGCCTTCCATAGGACCTGCTTTTATAACCCCAGAGGCTGGGGAATACATGTTGGTATACACCTGGGAGAGATGCTCAAGGATAGTTGTGTGTCATAGTCATATCTCCAGAGCACATCAAGGACATTATGTTCCAATGATGTATTTGAGGGTGTGGTTAGACAAAAAAGAATGAGGCTGGGGATGGTGCTCAAGAAGACTTCAGATCACAGAGTCATCCTCATGGTGGATTTGTCCAGCTGTCATTGGTCTGGTTCACACCATGGGCAATCCTACTGCCCAGAGATAACCATCACTGGCTTTTGTTGACCACTGTTCGTAAATTTCTCTCAAGGTTCATAAACATATAGGCACAGAGCGGACACACACACACACACACACACACACACACCTGTACAAGATTTGACACAAATGTCTTCATACAAAGCATATATAACTTATAAGATGCAGTAGCTATTAAAACAGAAAAGAGAGTAAGCAAAGGAGAAAGAAATCAGCCTCTTTGGACATCTTCTTGGTTCCCAACCATGGGAATTTAAAAATTTTGTATTGCAAAAAATATCAAACATCTATTAAGGTAGATAGCTTGGTATAATGAATCCTCATGTGTCCATCACTCAGGTTCAAGTAGTAATCAATCATGATTAATTTATATTCCATCTATAACCCTCCCTTTCTCCTTCCTATCATACTGAATTTTTTTTTTTTTAAGTAGGCTCCATGCCCAGTGTGGAGCCCAATGCAGGGCTTAACCTCATGACCCTGAGATCAAGACCTGAGCTGAGATCAAGAGTCAGATGCTCAACCAACCAACCAACCAACCAAGCCACCTAAGTGCCCCCTGAGTTATTTTTTTTAAAGATTTTATTTATTTATTTGAGAGAGAGAGTGTGAACATACGTACTCCCCAGCCTCTGGGGCTATAAAAGCAGGTCCTGTGGAAGGGGGAGGGGATTGTGCAGATCTACTTGTCTTGCAGTAGATGTGTGTGAGGGAGAGGGTTAGCAGAGAAGGGAGCATTGCTGTGTATTAAAAAAAAAAAAATTCTTTTTTTCTCATTGCTTCCCTGTGATGCCATTTAACATATGCCTCTGTCACTTGTATTTTCTGTAAATTGGTAGTTAGATCAAAAGGCTTGAACTGATTCAGGTTTGATTATTTTAGCAAGAGTACCTCGTAGGTGGTGGAGTACTTCCTGGTACTTTCATCGGTAGGCAGAGCGAGTCTTCTTGTGATGTTAGCAGCCGCTGATTGTTGCCCAGGTCCCTTGTCTCGCTAGGGATAGTCGTGAACTTTCCTGGCCTGTTTTCATTCGCTGAGAATGCTCTTTGGAAAGATTCTGAGCTGGTTCCTACAGCGTGGAGCATGTCCTCCAGGAGCCCACCGTTTAGAGTTTATAAAAGTTAGGTTTAATACAGTCTCTGACCACCCCTTCCCCTAAGCGGTAGCATCCCTAGATGGGGGAGCCATATCATAGGTGCCTTTAACTCACTGGAGTTCAAATATATGTATGTGTGTATTCGGTTGCAAACTACTAGAGTAACAAAGGAAACATTGCAGGTTTTTCCTCCACTCTTGCACTCAGTTGGCATTGCTTTTGGGTGAGATGGGGGCACGGGTCTGCCACGCCTGCTCACTCTGTTTTTCTACGTGGCCCTTCGTGTTATGCACGTCTCTCCGAGTGTGATTCTAGTGTTTAAATGTATGTGCTCCTTGTGCATTCTGGACCTAAACCCAAGCCGACTACGTCATGTGGTGCCCGATCTAAGAAACCACGTTGTGTTTCAAAACCAGCTCAAGACCTGACAACTGAAGGGAACTTCTGGGGGGTGGTGTGATTTTGAGTATTTGTGATCTTTTGAACCCCAGTTACCTTTAGAAGTTTAACTGATTTGCCAGGTGCAGTAGCAGTTTGGTTTCAGTAAAGGGCAAGGTGGGGGAGCTGAAGCCATTGTTCATTTTGCTATAGAACCTTTCTTGCTGCGAAGCCCAGGCTTAACGATCTCTTTCCCCCCTTTTCCCTCTCTCCCTCCTCTCCACTTCCCTTCTTTCCTCCCTCCCTCCCTCCTACCCTTGTTTTCTCTTTTGCAGTCTGCTGTTTTGTAGTGCACAAACGGTGCCATGAATTTGTCACCTTCTCCTGCCCAGGCGCTGACAAAGGCCCAGCCTCCGATGTAAGTAACGGGCACTGGTCCCCTCTATCCACCCGTAGTCAGTGTGTCCTTTCGGGTAAATATGGCTGCGCTTAGACAAAAAAAAAAAAAAAGGTGGGCTGTTCTTATTCCAAGACATGGGGTGGTCCTTACAGCCTCTGAGACATTTTTCATTTTAACAGGAAGGACAAAACAAAACATTTTGGGAGTGGGGCATGATGGTATACGAAGCCAACTCGTTCCCCTACTATGGTTTTGCTAAACGCCTTCATCTTTACGGCTGGGGCATGGAGAGTGCTGGTGAGCTGCTAAATTGTTCCTGCAACTCTAAAGAGATAGTTATAATGGTACCTTAGGATGTACTTTACAGCTCTTTGTTAGGGAATTCTTGATACCAGGGCCCAAGAATCAGGAGGGAAATGGGTTTATCCTGCTACCATGCATCCCAAAGCCTGGCTACTATTGGTGGGGCAAGGGGGATCCTTCTGGGTAAAACAGGCAAATAAGTTTTATTTTAATCAGTATGAACTTATTTTAATATGGATTGGAAAAATGTACCTAGTAATGGTTTTGAATTTATGGTAGGGATAGAGAATTTCCTACCTAAATAAAGATATTTAGGTTAAACGAAAGATAAGTTGACTTAAGGAAACTATTAAGTGAATGACCCCATGGGCTCTATAAGGATATGGCAAAAGCTTTGGTTTAAGTTTGTCCAAAGCTTGGAGTACATTGTTGATCCTCTACTCAACAGCCATTCCTAGCCCTCACTCTCTTCTTTCTGGCAGAGGCTGCCTCTCATGCTACACGCTGGAAATGCCTGATACTTGCATCACTAACTTGTAGTTAGTGAACGATCATGTGACCCAGTCCTGCTCAGTGGGACCTTGGGGGAAGTCTGGGGAGAGCTTCCAGGAAAGACTTTCCTTTCTGATAAAAGCAGACACCCCTTTCTTTTTCCTGTTGGGTGTTTTTGTGTGAGGATGCAATGGATGGGGTTGTGGCAGCACTTTTGGGTTAATGAGGGAGATGTACTTGCATCCTGAGCATCACAGATTGGAAGAGTCGAAGGAACCTGGGTCATTGATGACACTGTTGAGCTGCTGAGCCAGCTGTGAGTTCTCTTATGCCCAGACTGCATCTGTGAGATAAGAAGCTCCTCTTAGTAAAGTCTCATCATTTGGGGTATTCTTTAACACATTGCTGAAAGTGCCCTGGTAGGACTTCCCACCGTGCACACTCCTCCCTTGGCCCAGTGATGAGCTGTGTTCAGCGGACCCCATGTGCATCTGTCACCTCTAGTTCTCTTATTTTGTTCCTGCTTTGGTTCACCTTCCTAGAATTTTCCCCATTGGCATGGTCTTCATTACTGGACCTGTCCTTACCCACTTAGACCTGACAGCGGACAGCTTGCCAGAAGTGAGTGGTGACTGCCTTCTATCATTGCATTTGAGGACTGTTGTCAGCCGTCTGTATGTGGTCATCTGCCACTTCGCTACACATCAGGGGCAGAACTGTCACCGCAGCAACACGAACACTCTGGAGCTTGTAGGGCAGTTCCTTTGCTTGGAACCTGGTACTTGGGTTTAAGGACCCCAAGTAGCCCAGAACCACGAAAGCCCGTCCAGACTTGCCTGCAGAGATGAAGATGGGACTGTTCACCATGTTCTCTGAGCTCACAGTTCCTGGCACTTTTAGTGCAGTTCCTTCTCTCGTCCCCAGGAAAACAGGCGGGGAAGTTTGGGGTGGCAGCCTGGCTCCATTATGGAGCTCTGAAGCTTCCTGCAGCCTGAGGCTTGAGTCTCACACTGCAGCCAAGAGGCTGGCGTTTCCTACATCTGGTCTATATTCGTTGGCTTTTTCTGTTGCCTGAGACAGAAACTCCCCTCAAACTGGTTTATGTGAAAAGGGAAACTTTTGGTCCCCGAAGCTGAAAAGCCCGAGGATAGACTGGCTTCAGACACAGAGGATGGTTATGCTGATTGGCCAGGTCTGGTTAGGTGCCTCCCCCCGTGCGGCTACCCCGTGATTTAGGAGTCAGGGAGCCATGGTCCCTCAGAGAACTGGAGAAGCAGAAGTGTACTGGTTAAAACCATAGACTATGGATGGAGCCAGCATTCCTAGGCTCAGATATGTGTGACCTTGGGCAAAACAAAGTACTTAAATCTCTTTGTCCCTAGATCCCTCTGCTGAAAAATGGATAAAATCATAGTCCCCATCTTATAACCTTGTTAAGAGTGTCCAGTGTATACATATCTGTAAAAGCATCTGGTTCATGGCAAGAGCTATATATGTGAGGATGATGATGGCAGTGATAGTGAATAACAGTGAATATATGCCGGGCAGGTGGCTAGGACAGATGGCTACCACGTAAGTCTGAAGAATTAACGAGCCCTCTGCCTGCCATTTGGCAGGCCTTCCGAAGAATGTGTAGGCTCCATAAGTGGTAGGAGACCCCTGTCTCTATGAATGGAGAAGCCCAGCCATTCATTGCTTTGGGGGTGGGGAAGGGCATGCGGTACTCCCTGCAGCCAGCATGCATAGGATTTGGCAGCCGACTTGGAATGATTCTATCTCTGGACACAGTTCCAAGAAGGTCAGCTGGCACCAAGGAGGATGAACTGGTCCAGACTCCTCAACTGGCTTGACTCAGTTCATTGACCTTTTCCTGTCCATGGCTGGAGACGTGATTAAAGATCTGGCCACACCTGCTCACCAACCTGGCCAGGCTCTCTTTTGGCTGCCGGTGAGACTCCTGCAGTCCTGGAGGGATGCCCTCCTCCTGCGTGACCTTGGAGGAACTGGTGTGCAGCGAGCTCATGGAGCAGGCAAGCACAGTCTCCACCTATGCAAAGGGAATGTGCTAGGCTCCATCCTCTACCCGTCTGCTATTCTAAGCCCAGTCCGAGCCAGGGAATAGTCTGGACATTAGTAGAACTTTGTGTAGTTGGTGTTCTTCTATAGATAGGTCCACATTACGGCATATCAGGCTACCTGAGGAAACTTGATGAACCAGGCTCTGTCCCAGTGACTTCAATCACTGACCCAACCATTCCATGCAAATGGGAATAGATGATATATATATAGGCATCAGCCAATGGAGGACCTCAAAATATGGCAGAGTTTCTGGCTGTTGACTTCTGGTCATCTGTAGGCATGGTCTTGGTCTCCCCTGGTTGGAAACTCTCAATTCTGCTCTCTCTTGGACCTTGTAGAGAGACCAAGTCTCTGGTACCACCATAAGCATTACATATGACATTCTATGAATGCACTCAGAATACTAACCACAGGGGCGCCTGGGTGGCTCAGTTGGTTAAGCGACTGCCTTCGGCTCAGGTCATGATCCTGGAGTCCCGGGATCGAGTCCCGCATCGGGCTCCCTGCTCGGCAGGGAGTCTGCTTCTCCCTCTGACCCTCCTCCCTCTCATGCTCTCTGTCTCTCATTCTCTCTGTCTCAAATAAATAAATAAAATCTTTAAAAAAAA
>NC_138373.1:18861776-18945822 GCF_054177405.1 Leptonychotes weddellii | reverse complement strand
TAACCACATACCCAGCCTCCTGAGATATCGTCTCAGAATAAGAAAAGGGGACTTGTCTCTTGGGGCCAGAACTAGGGTGAGTCAAGCGGGGTACTTGCCCTGGGCACCAAATTTAAGGGGTTCTCGCCTGTGTCTGCAGAATGATCTAGGATGGCCCCACTCACATGACTGGCAGTGAGCCCCTTATCAGCCTGGGCCCCTTGGTTCTCCTCCACATCACCTGTCATCCTCCAGCTGGCTCGCTCTGGCTTGTTCACATGGTGGTTTCAGGGCCCCGAGAGGAGCAAGAGAGCATGTCCCAACACATACCATGTTTGATAACGTCCCACTGGACAAAGTAGTCTAATGACCAAGCCCAGATTCAGGTGGGAAAGAAATAGACTCCACTCTTCATGGGGGTTGTGGGGGGAGAATATCTGGTCAACCTACTGAGATCCTCTTAACCTGAGTGGTAGAACAGAATTCCTGGGGACCATCACACGGGACTTCATAAAAGATCCACAGATGTTAGTGTGGTTCAAGGAGTCATAGCCAACCTCATAAGAGGACGCATCTCATTATTGCCCTGCCCCATGTTCCTGTATGATTTAGCCATCTCCAGCTACAAATGGGAAGCTAGGCAATTTCTTGATCATGTCCAAAGACAATGGTGGTTAAGACTGTGAACTCCACAGTCAGACATATCTGAGATCAGGTCCTGTCTCAGCAAGTTACTCATTAGGGGGACCTTGGGTGTATCATTTTCCTTCTCTGTGTCTCAGTTTCCTTCTCTGTAAACTAGGATATTAGTACCAACCACATAGGTTTGTTGTAATAATTTTTAAAAAATCCTTAAAATGAAAAAGGGTTAACAACAAACACAACAGCATCAATAGCAAATGGATTAGGAAACCATTGTGTGAAGTGCTTAGCACAGTGCCCGCAACACAGGAAGCCCTTGATACAAGTAGCTAAGGGCCTGGCGATTGCTCTCTCTATCCCCGAATCTTGAATGTACTCATAATTCTCTACAGTCAGTCCTCCACCCCGAGCCTGCCCTTGTGAAGTAATTGCTGTCTCCATTTCCATGACTTGACACAAAACCTCCAAGTCTGAGAAAAGAGCCTGGACTTTGGGTCCAGACAACCTTGGTGTCAAATTCCATTGCTCTCATTTACTTACTCCTCCAGCGATCTTGGGAAAATAACTTAAGTTCTGTGATCCTTAGTTCATCTCTTTAAAATGAGGAAAATAATACCTAAAATCATAGTTCTTTTTTCTTTTTTTGGTGAATATTCAATGAGAGACTGCTTGAGCCACATCCAGAATAGTATCTGGCACAAAAAAAAGGCACTCAGCAAATGGTTTCTGAATTATTATTAATCCCTGGATGAGTCTCTCCTACTTGAGAAGGGATGCAGGTTACCTTGTGACCTGCCAAGGAATAATAGCCAATGATAATAGCTAATTTTGTTGAGCAAAGGCTCTGTGCCAGGCAGGACAGAAGTTACAAAAGGATTCCTTAGCTGCTTTGTCTAAAGACACTTTCTTCAACATTTTATGGTTTTAGCAATGATTTCTTACTGTTTATAGTCAAGATGCAGAATAAAACCCATTTTATGCCCTGTGTCCTCCTGATTACATCACTGGGTCAGGGCAGTTAAAGATGATGCACACTGATGTTGAGCATATCCTTTTGTGTTTTTATTTTATTTTTTAATTTTTAATAAAAGTTTGTTTTTTTTTGGTAATCCCTACACCCTTGTGGGGCTTGAACTCATGACCCTGAGATCAGGAGTCACATACTTTTCCGACTGAGCCAGCCAGGCACCCCTCTTTTTGTGTTTTTAAATCCAGTCTTACTTTATGAAGAAATACATTAAAAATGATAAATCATGAGCTAAATGTTAAAGATTTAATAAAAGGAAAATAGAAGATTTAAAAAGAATGTATATATTAAAAAGAATACGTATATATTATATATATAATGTATGAATATGTATAAAAATGTGTTTGAAAATCTGGTTGAAATGGATGATTTTCTAGGAAATTCTAACTTGCCAATTTTGTCTCAAGAAGAAATTGGAAACCAGAATAGGCGAGTAACCAAAAAAGAAATGAGAACATTGCCCAAGAAACTTTTCTTCTCCCAAAATTATAGGCTTAGTGGGTAAATGGTCTTAAACTTAAGAGGAATGAAGGATTTCTGTGCATTTTAAACTGTATCAGATTACAGAGAAAAAGTAAAACTTCACAATTTTTTTTTAAATTGAAAGTGAGAGAAATCCAACTCAAATTAGCAATAGGAAGACAGATTGGCTCATGGGAAGGACATTGGGAATGGAATAAGCTTCAGGGACGAGGGCCTCAGATACCGGAACTGAGGCTGTGATACTTGCAAGGTGTGTTCTCATTACCAGCTGTATCAATCAGCTTTGCTGGGTAACAAAGCATCCCAAAATTTAGTAGCTTGAGGCAACAATCATTTATTTTTTCTCATGATTCTCTGGGCTACTTGGGTGATTCTTCGGATGTGGGTATATTTGGCTGATCTCTGCTGGGCTCTGTCAAGTTCCTGGTCAGCCAGGTAGTTGGCTGGTGCTGGATCACCTAGGATAGCTTCACTAAGGTGACCACCAGTTGGCAGCTTGTTGGCTTGGGCACTTTGTTTCTCTTCCATGGGGTCTCTTTTCCTCTAGCAGGCTGGCCTTGGCACATCCACACACTGGCCTAGGGTTCCAAGCACAGCCAGAGAGGGAAATCCCCAAAGCGTAGGTGTTTTTCAAGCCTTATTGTGTCACACTGTGGCTAAGATTCAGGGGTGGAGAAATAGGCCTCACCTCTTGATAGGAGGAGCTACAAAGTCCTACTACAGAGACGCATTCAAGGTTGGAGGAGTTTGTGGCCATTTTGCATTCTGCCACATTGGCCCTCATCATCTGTGTTAGCTGTTGTATTTGCCCTTCTGAATCCACTCTGTTTTCTCCCTGAGAGACAGACCTATAAGGACTGTGTCAATTGGGGTTCCCTTTACCCCCTGACTTCTGGTTGGGCCCACCCGGAGGGACCAATAGGAGATTGGAAGGTGAGGGGAGAGTAGGCTGGGTATTTATCATGGGGTTGTCTTGGCTCTACCCTTTGACCGAGGATTGCTGCTCCTCTAAAGACAGTTTTCTCTACACGGTTCTCTCCTTGGGTTCCAGGAGCTACTCTTTGCCCTTGTCCCTTGGCTCTTACTCATCCCCAGTTACTGCACTATCCCCTCTGGCTTCCCAGCACCATGCCTGTATCTTTACAAGTGGTCCTTTTACGAAGCCTCTCTTAAACTCTCTTAAATTGATTATGTCATCTGTTTTGGGCTGGGACCCCAGCTAGTTTGTCCTTGCCTCCTTTGCTCCTACTGTAGACAAGACACATCTATAAATATGTCAGTCAACTTGGTGATGGTGGACCCCATGGGAGAATGGAAATCCCAGTGGAGGAAGTGGGCTTTCTTTCTGCATTCATAATCAGGGAAGGATTCTGATTGGTTGGCCCCTTGTTGTTGGGAGAATGAACTCTTATAGTTTAGCAGGCTTGGTTCATATGACATCCCTGTGGCTCAGAGAGCAGTGTGTGTTATAAGAAGAGGGGGTGGGCAGCTTTGATGGGCTGACAAAATCAGTAGCTACCACACCTTGTTATTATAAGCTAGCTTGATCACAATTACCAGCATAACCAAATAAAGTTGGCATAAAAAGTAAACTGTACACTGTGTGTCAACCATATTTCAATTAAAAAAAGTAGACTAGTAGTAGTCTAGATTAACATATGCTAAATAAGATATTTAATGCTATTTAATTCTTGGTATAGACATTGGCTCAAATAGACTTTTTTTTAATGTGAAAGAAACAATCTGGAAATTAAAATAACAAAGTTTTGGTCAATATAACAAAATATAGGAACCAAGATAAAAGTAAGCCAGCAAGGAATCATGAATTCTGGAAAGTATACATTAAGATGGTAGAAGTGACAGCAGATAATATCAGTTATCTAACAAATGTAAATGGATTGAAATTCTCCACGAAAAGTTGAAGACTATCAGATTGGATAAACAATGTATAATTCTAGTCAATGTGTAGGAGAAACTTAAAACATAGCTTAAAAATAAAATGGGCAAAGATATACTGCAAAAACACACATAAATGTAAAACACGGTCTTAGTAATACTATCAAAAGAAATAGGATTCAAGCAAAAAGCACACGCAGGAGCTCGAAGAGGAGGAAAAAGGTACTCTAATATATTACTGGTGAGTGTGTAAATCAGTATAATCCTTCTCCAGGGAAAATTACCAATATTTATCAAAAGCCTTAATGACTTCCTGGACCTAATAATTACCAAACCTAATCCTTTTTGACCTAAGAATTACAATTCTAGAAATTTTTTTGCTGAGGAATTATTTAAGGATATGCAAATTTACTCGGCTAAAGTGATATTCAATGCATTAGTATTCATACTAACAAAAATTTCAAAACTACCTAAATGACTGCCAGTTAGGGTTTATGTAAGTAAAGCATACCCATATTTGAGTGCCGCACAGTGATTAAAATGTCACAATATCTGGGCAGCCTGCTAAAACCTGGAAGTGTTCTATATCATGATTGGGATGGTGCCCATATGTGTGTATGCATTTTTCAAAATTCACGAAACTGTTCCTTATTATAGGCAAATGACACTTCAATAAAAAGCCAGAGTAATTAAAATGTTATTGACACGGGAATATAGTCATGAGATGTTGGTGGAAAAAGCAGACAACAAAGCATTGCGTATGGTGTGATACATCAGAAAACATAAAAATACACACACATGTAAAAACAAAAGGCCACATCTTCTCAACATATTTTGGTGGCCACTTGTCTGTTCTGCTCACTGTCTTATTCCAGACTGTTGCCTGCAGAGCTTGGGAGATCACTTTGGGGTATTCTTTAACTGGTTTCTCCAGTCTTGCTTGTTTTTGGTGCCACTTCACCTCCAGCGTGGACTCTGGCTTCCCACTTAATTCAGTTAAAATCAAATGTGAGCGATAGCTTGAATAGAACTGTAAGCAAGTGCAGTTGCTTCTGGGTGTGGTTAAACCTAAGGTCTTCCACCAGCTGGGAGCCAGTTTATCCTCAAATGAGAATCTTCAGATGCCCCTGGTAAGATGCTGGCCCCTGAGAAGCCTTGGCCAATTCTCTGGCCCCAGAGAAGGAGGGTAGTCCCAGCCCTACCCATTTCCTGCCTCCGTATTTGGGGCAGTAAAACATCCCTGTTTTCAGAGAGAAGGCCCACCTCTTCCTATGGCATTGGCTGGGCTTCTTGGCTCAGATAAAGCCACACAACTGTGTACTGCACTCTTCTCAGAGCCTGGGTTGTTCAGTCTCATGTAACACCAACAGGGGACACACCGCAGTTCAGCTCTGATGATGCTCTGAGCCTATCTAGCTCCTTCCAGGAGGCGAAGCAACAGTTAGCGTTCAGCATCCCTCTTGGCATCATGATAAGATCTCACCATCACCTGGACCAAAGAAGACCTGTTGTATCTCTCAAGGATAAATAACGTCAGGTATAATTTGGTCTAAATAGGACAGGCAGGCAGTCTGTCTGATCTATTACCTCTCTCAATCTGAAAGCGCATCCTTCTGCTGAAGATTCATTCTATTTATGTTATGTAACATTGCAGTCTCTAACTTCTGCCTTCACAACAGAAGTGCTCAGTAATCAGAGTGTGTGTTACCAAATGCCAAAAGAACGCCTTACAGGGGGGCTTGGAGGTGCTCTGAGGGTTGGCCTGTCTAGCTCCGAGGCTAGGCTGTCATTAAATATCCGAAGAGCTGTTGTATAGATTTTTTTTTTTTATCTATAGCTTCAAAGGACAGAATCAGAACTGGGGACCATCTGTTCGGGCTAAAGAAGAGCAGCCCAAACCACCGGGTTGCCGTGTAAGGATATTAACTCCCCATCTCAGTGGAGCAGAGATCAGTTGTCATGGTTGATGTGCTAGATGTGGGTTTCTACCACATTGGTGGCTCTTTCACTGGTGGTGTTTGGTTGTGTGCAAAGGAAGCCCCCTTTGGTTAACTCGAGTTAGAAAGGAATTTATTGGGAAAGCTGTGATGCACTTTAGAGAATTGGAAGAAAACCGGAACGATCAGACCAGCTGTATCTGATTTTGGTCCTTGTGTTGATTTGGTTTTAAATTGACATTCCAGAAGAAGGGAGATTATTTGGTCAAGTTCACGTTACCTCAGTAGCCCTTGGTTGGGTCTTTACATTGTTCCCTCCAAGAGTAAACACAATAAACACTGTGGGTGGGATGGCTTTCAAAGGGAAAATGAGGCATTGCTACAAAAAAAAAAGAGGAAGCAGAGAGGTTTGGCAGATCAAAACAACACACGACCACTACAATTTCTAAATGGTGCTTTGCAGAATATAGATAGGTTGAGTGCTTAAGGATTCTTTGGGGAGCCTGCTAAAACCAGACTTCACCTGAAAAAATACAGACAAGAGCCTGGAAATAGGTATTTTAAAGTCCTTCAGGTAATTCTGATGGGTCGCTGAGTTTGGAAACCAGTGTAAGGCAGTACCATGTCGTGGCTCTGAGCCCCGAGTGGCTGGGCTTGCATACCGCATCTGCCACTCACTGTCTGGATCATCTTGGGCCGGTGACCGGACTTCTGCCTCAGTTTCCTCATCTGTAAAAAGAGGATAAAATGAAGATCAAATGAGTTAATCCACGTTAAGGGCTTTGTGCCACACCTGACACCGAATTCTTGCTAATACTCTAACCACAGATGGTCCTTTCAAGTTTAGGGAGCGAATTTCAAAAGTCCAGGCTTGTTTTTGGCACGGCATGCATCCATCTTGCCTGCCACAAAATGGAAATACGTAGACACCTCCCGTGGGCTGGTTGGAGGGAGAGTCTAACACAACGATGGCGGTGTGATAAAATGCGCTTCTTCCAACCACCGTGGAGCGAGTGCCCCGCGATCCCTGGGCTCCCGTTGGCCGAGTGCCTGCAGAAGTAGCGTGGAGAGGGCAGAAAGAATTGCTTCTCAATAACCATTTGTGTCTCACTCTCATAAAGACACAGCACTTCATGCTGTGGAGGAAGAAGCAAACCCGTGATGCGTGGCGTCCCGAGAACAGAAACGAGCTCTTTCTCCTGTGCAGAAAAGGGCAGGGCTGCCGTGATTTGAATGAGGTGCAGATGTCCCGTCTTATGAATTATTTTGGCTTCTCTTAGTTGGGGGCAGATTGGCCTCAGAGCCTGATAAAGGCAGTTTCCCAGAGATTTAGCCCGTGGAGGCTGCGGGCTTGGGGGAAGCAGAGAAATCAAAAGGTAGATGACTCTGGAGAGAGGCAGCCGGCAGGGATGTGAAAGGCACAGGTCCTGGAGTCAAAAGACCTCATTTCTAGTCTTCCTACTGTCTCTTAACTTTTTGTATTCCCAATGGCTCCCCCTACCTCCAGTGGCCTGGAATTCTAGGATTTCTTTTTTTTTTTTTTAAAGATTTTATTTATTTGACAGAGAGAGACATAGCGAGAGAGGGAACACAAGCAGGGGGAGTGGGAGAGGGAGAAGCAGGCTTTCTGCTGAGCAGGGAGCCCGATGCGGGGCTCGATCCCAGGACCCTGGGATCATGACCTGAGCCGAAGGCAGACGCTTAACGACTGAGCCACCCAGGCGCCCCGAATTCTAGGATTTCTAAATACAGTATTTTTATTTTATTTTTTTTAAGTTTCTTTAAAAAAAATTTTTTTTTTTTGGTAATCTCTACACCGAACATGAGGCTCGAACTCACGATCCTGGGATCAAGAGTCACATGCTCTTCTGACTGAGCCAGCAAGGCACCCCTCAATACAGTATTTTTAAAATGTAGTAACATCCAAGGGCCAGCATTCATAGGTATAATTCTGTTTTAAGCACTTTACATAGAATAACTCTTTATTCTTCCTCACACTCTAGAAATCCCATTGCTATCATCCCCATTTTACAGATGAGGAAACTGGGGCACTCAGAGACTAAGTGACTTGCCCCAGGTCACAAGACTAGTGACTGGTAGAGCCAGGATTTGAACCCAGGCAGCCTGGCTCCCAGGGCCGTGTTCTTACTCAGTACCTCCAGCTACCTCATAACTGCAGCCCTGTCCACATGGACAAATCTCACTGAAGCAGACAACCCTCTTCTCTGAGAACTGCCTTTCCAGAGAATGCACCCCCCGAAGCTCGGGGATGCTATAGCCTTGGCCCCGTTTGGGGGCCCATATGCATGTGGACATCTGTCCCAAGCTGGACCGATCAGATGCTCTCTTTAGGGATTTAGAATTTGGAATTAAGGGTGCTGGTTTTAGTCTGCAAGGGTCACATGGTTTTTGAAAACTGTTTATGGGGCATGAAAAGTGTTCATCTTGATGAATTCCCACACAGCAAACATGTCCCTGGAACCAGAAGCCCTTCTGGGTCCCTGTCCACTTCCCCCACCTCCAACCCCTTCCATAAGACCAGCGACCCAGGCCAGCAGTAGTTTGCTGGCTTTTTTTTTTCCCCCATTGAACTATTTATTGTCATTTTACTTTATTTTATTTCATTTCATTATATTTCAGAAAAAACATTTAACATAAGATCTACCCTCTTAACACACTTAAATAAAAGATTTTATTATTTATTTATTTACAGAGAGGAAGAGCACATAAGCGGCGGGGGGGGGGGGGCGCGTGGGGGAAGGGAGAGGGAGAGAATCCCAAGCAGACCCTGCACTGAGCGCAGAGCCCAACATGGGGCTTGATCTCATGACACTGAGATCATGACCTGAGCTGAAACCAGGAGTCAGATGCTCAGCCGACTGCGCCACGCAGGCTTCCCTCCCCCCCCACCCCCCGCCCCAGCAAGACACTTTTAAGAGCACAATACAGTACTGTTGACCACAGGCAAAATATTGTGTAGCTAGAGTTTACTCATATTGTTTAACTGAAACTTGATGCCCATCGATTGGTAACTCCCCCTTTCCCCCCTCTCCCCAGCATCTGTCAGACACCATTCCAGTCTTTGATTCTGTGAGTTTGACTGTTTTAGACATCTCATCTGAGTGGAATTAGGCAGTATTTGTCTTTCCGTGTCTGGCTTAGTTCATTGACATCACGTCCTCGCAGTTCATCCATGCCCCACATGGCAGTATTTCCTTCTTTTTGAAAGCCTGAATAATATTCCATTGCATGTATATACCACATTGTCTTTATTCAGCCATCTGTTGTTGGACATTTAGGCTGCTTCCACATCTTGGCTATTGTGAATAGTGCTGTAGTGAACATAGTGTGCAGATACCCCTTTGAGATCCTGATTTCATTTCTTTTGGATTAAGACCCAGAAGTGGGACTGCTGGATCGTATGGTGGATCTGTTTTTAATTTTTTGAGGACCCTCCAAGTGGGCTAAGGACCTGAATAGACATTTCTCCAGAGAAGACCTACAAATGGCCAACAGGTACATGAAAAAAAATGGTCAACGTCAGTCATGGTCAGGAAATGTGAATCAAACCCACAATGAGATGCCACCTCACACCTGTCGGGATCGCTGTTATCAAAACAAACCCAAAAGACAACACATGTCGGCGAAGATGTGGAGAAATAGGAGGTCTCGCACACTGTTGGTGGGATGCAAAATGGTGCAGGTGCTGTGGAAAACAGTGTGCCTTCTTTTGAAGTCTGTACAAATAGAATTATCCAGTAGACTGGGGCGCCTGGGTGGCTCAGTTGGTTAAGCGGCTGCCTTCGGCTCAGGTCATGATCCTGGGATCCTGGGATCGAGCCCCACATCTGGCTCCCTGCTCAGCAGAGAGCCTGCCTCTCCCTCTCCCTCTGCCTGCCACTCTGCCTACTTGTGCTCTCTTTTTCTCTGTCAAATAAATAAATAAAATCTTTAAAAAAAAAAAAAGAATTATCCAGTAGACCCTCTCTTTCCTTTCTCCTCTACTTTCCTCAGTGTTTTGTTTGTGGCCCACATGACTTTGGAAGGACGCATTCCATTCCATTTATCAGGATTTCCAACTTCAAAGCCAGCAGGGGATGAGGGGCTGGCAGATACGTAAATGAATCGAATGTGTGATAACAGCGAGTGTTCATCTGGTGTGTGTGCACCCCTTCTGGAAGGAGAAGCCTCCACCCCGCTCCAGGTTTTTTTTTTTTTTTAATTCCTGCTTTTTAAAAGTCCAGATTTTTTCATTTTTTCAAGAGAAGTCTGAATCTCCTAAATTTAGATGTTGACAGATAACCTGAGAATGACAACTGCAGTGTATTTTAAGCACATTTTTGGGACTGGGTTCATGCTGTGCATCACCAGTTAAAACCTCTACATTTGTAGGTGGGAACTGTCCGTGGAAGGTCTCTCCCACCCTCCTTCTAAAGGGAGAAGAGAAAATGTGGATTTGGTCAATTGAGCCTTCTTTGAGGAGTATCGGCAGGGAGCAGCAGTCGAAGGCAGAGAGCCTTAAAAGTATGCAGAGGTCCCTTGACCCTGGTGGCTGGGTGGAGCTTTAAATTGGCTAGGGCATCCCTTTCGCTCTGTCTCTGGACCCTGCCCCCTAGGGAAGCAGCTCCCCGTACTGCCCTCTTATGTTCTAGCAATCTCCAAGTCCAGTGGGATGGGCCGGGGCTCTGGCAGTCCCATACCTCTCCTGAAGGCTTTGGGAGGGGGTCGTTTATCGCTCTGCATAATTATCAGGTGCCTCTGCTGCCAGGGGCTTGCATAGACGCCTTCCAGGACTCACCTTGTCTTCCTGTGTTTGGTCAGCGACCCTCATCATCAGGCCTTGCTATTCTAATTCTTCTGAATTGGGAGAACCAGGCCAGTTCAAGTCTCACCGTTTCCAGATAGTGAAAAACATTTGGAGAGTTTTTGGCATTTACTCAGCACCTTCCCCTGATTTCTGGGCTGAAATGGGTTCTTCTATTTTTAAACATTTTTGGGGGGCTTGCATTTTTAGTGTTGGTTGGGAGTGAGGGCAGAGTGAAACATTCAGGCTCAGGTTGTGTCTTGCATGTTAAGAGTGTGGACTCTGGGGCTCCGTCGGTTAAGCGTCCGACTCTTGGTTTTGGCTCAGGTCATGATCTCAGGGTCGAACCTCTCCTCAGGCTCCGTGCTCAGCGGGGAGTTGGCTTGAGATTCTCTCTCCCTCTCCCTCTGCTCCTCCTGCTCATGCTCTCTCTCTCTCTCTCAAATAAATAAATAAATCTTAAAAAAAAAAAGAGTGTGAACTCTGGAGCTGGCCTGCCTCGGTTCAAAGCTCAGCTTTGCTACGTACTAGCCCTGTGACTGTGGATAAGTAACTTACTCTGGCTGTGCCCCTGTTTCTACATTTTCAAGATGAGGATGGTAATATGCCTACATCCTGTTGTATCAAACAAGTTGTGAGTATTAAATAAGGTAATGTATGCAAAAAGCTTAACACAGCGCCTGGCATATTATGTAAGTGCTTGACTCAGAATCTTGGACCCGATTTTGCTTTCAATCCTGGCTTTGCCGTCCAGGCTCTGCTCCGTAATTCTGCACCTCAGCCCTTCCTCATGCAACTGTCTGTCTTTGTTCTTCTCCACCCTTCAGCTGTGATTTTCCAGAATCCTGCTGAGCAATGGTCCCTTCCTGGGGCTTCTTCTTCTGTGTTCCTAGTTTTCCCCTACCTGTCTGTTCTCTCCATTGTCAGCCCCTGGCTAGTATTTATAGCTAACATTTATATAATGTCTTTCCTATGCCAGCCACTGTTCTAAGTGATTTATATGCACGAACTCATTGAAACGTCACCCATGAGAAAGATCCTCTTTCTGCGCCCATCCTACAGAGAAGTTAGCTGACTTGCCAGGTCACGGGACTAATACAAAGCTGAGTCTGAACTTGAACTTGGTCTGGCTCTTGAGCCTGCTCTCACCCAGCGCGATATGCTGCCAGCTGCTCTTCTCCATCCCCAGAGACAGGACCTCAGCCCAGGCTCCATGCCCCCTCCCTGGACCAGTAGCCTCTTGTTCTGATTTCCTCTCTGTCACCTCCACACTGCAGGGGAGTCATCTTTCCAAAAACCAGATGCGATCATGTCATCGTCCTTGTTGGAAACATGTCGGTGGCTTCCAACTGTTCTTGGGGCAAAGCTGATAGTGGGACGTGGCTGCTAAGCAGGGTTGTCAAACATCTCTCTTCCTTTGCCATGCTGGCCCATACACAGACCCGCTTGTTCTGTTGCACTGAAATCCCAAAGGGTTTGTGTGCCTGTTATTCCTGTCATTCTCACAGAGTCCCCTTTGGAAGAGACACTGTAGGGTCACCCTACTCAGATGCTGCTTCTGTGCTGGGCTCATATCTCTCTTCTTCTCCTGAGTTCAGTGAGGCTCCATCCTGGTTGCGCCTCTCATTCATCTGCGGAGTTGTAGAACCCTATACTGGTGCCTGGGCCCATCCCAGACAAACCACTCAGAATCTCTGATGGATTCAAAGCCTCCCAATTGACTTTACTGTGCATCCAAGGTTAAGAACCCTGGTTGACTTGAAACTTATCCTCCAGACCACAGCTCAAGCGTCACCTCCTTAGGGAAGCCCTCCCTGACCTCCCCGACCAGGTCAGTTCCCCCGATTTTTTACTCCTAGAGCACCACATATCTCTCCTTGCTGTCACACATCACAGGGTGACTTTACATTTACTTACATGGTGACAAAGAGCCCAGATTCTGCATCCAAATCACTAGCTATGTGACCTTGGGCCAGTGACTTAACATCTCTGTGTCTCAGTGTTCTCCCCAGTAAAATGGGGATAATAATAAACCTATTTCACATGATCAATGAGGGTCAGGTGTGTTAATTATATGTAAAGTCCTTAGGACGGTGCCTGGCACATGTTAGCTGTTACTCTCATACTAATACCGTTGACCATTGAGCAACATGGGTTTGAACTGCATGAACACTTACGCATGGATTTTTTGCGGTTCAGTACCGTAAATGTACTTTCTCTTCCTTGTGATTTTTTTTTTTTTAAATAACATGGGTGGGCACATGCCGGGCACATCACAGCTTCCATAACTGTGGAGCAGATCATTAGGGTAAGACTCTCTATGGTCTTGTGGTGCCCGGAGTCCCAGGTGCTGATGGTAGCCCAGCAGGCATTGGCCTCAGCAGCCTCCCTCATGTCCTTCTGCATGAAGGTCCTTTCTCCTCCTCCGAAATGCAGGCTTGGGCACCCCGAGGCTTCTGGGGCAGAGGGAGCTGTCAGGAAGCTGGGCACCGCGCGCTACACCCAGAAATCAAACTGACGGCGTCTTGACAAGTTGAGTGACGCTGTGTCCCAGTCTTGCTTTTGGGCGACCCTCACTCAGCAGGGAGAGAGAGGGGTGCTTCTCCCTCTGTGGACTCATGGCACCGTTGGGGGAGGAGGGGTGGCGAGGGGCAAGGAGGCATGTGCGTGTGTTGTGGGTGACGAGGATTTATTTATACTGCCAGGCTGTGATCTGTGGCAGTGTGACTGGTCCCTGAAAGACGTCTGTACGCTCCGAGCAATGAATTCACATGACGACCTCTGCAGGAAGAGGCGGGGCAAACTCTCCGAAGAGCCTGGACCCTGAGGTGTCAGAACTGAAGGCCCCCTGGGGAATGCCCTGTTAACCCCATCGTTTTCTTTTTTTTTTTTTTTTTTTTAAGATTTTATCTATTTATTTGAGAGAGAGAGAGAGCACAAGAGGGGGGAGCCGGAGAAGGAGAAGCAGACTCCCTGCCGAGCAGGGAGCCCGGTGCGGGACTCGATCCCGGGACTCCAGGATCATGACCTGAGCCGAAGGCAGTTGCTTAACCAACTGAGCCACTCAGGCGCCCCCCCATCGTTTTCTGAAGGGGGAACTGAGACCAGAGCATGCAGTGACTTGCCCAAGGTCACAGATGGAGTTTTCATTTTGAGTTCACATTTATGGGGTCCAGACACTGTGCTCCAGCACAACATATAATCATGACTTCATTAATCCTCACAAACCTAGAAAGCAGGAACTTTCCTTTATTATATTAGACAGACACTTACATGGTATTTACTGAGCACTCTCTTACAAATATTAACTCCTTAACTTTTCGTGAGAATGCAGAGCTCTTGTCATCATTTCCACTTTCAAGATGAGGCTACTGCAGCACAGAGAGGTTAGGTAACCTGCCCGAAGTCACACAGCGAGGATGTTGTCGAGTCGAGATTCGATGGCAGGCAGCCTTGCCGTGCAGTGCATACTGCTCTGATGTAGTGTCTCTCCACATGACAGAGACTTGGCTCCATTCTACAGGTGGGAAGGTCAAGGCTCTTATAACGTAAGTAACTTGCTCAAGGCTGGGAAGTAAGAGTTGGGATTGAATTCAGACTCTAGCTTTAGACTCTGACTCATGAGCTCTCTACTAAATTCCCTCCCAGGGGGGCTGGGGTCTCATGGCTGAGGGGTCCGAGCTGGGGACAGGGAATGGAGGCTAAGGCAGAGCTGGCAGCCAGGCAGGTGGCAGTGGGGTGGTGTCGGCCAGGTGTCTACCTGGGTTGAAGCGGGACCCCATGCAGTGGACTAGCGCCCCCTGGGGCAGGGGCAGAGTCCCAGCCGGGTGCCTTCTGTCCAGGTTTCAGATCCTAGCTCACACTTCACTTCTCAGGGAAGCCTCCCAGACCTGTCTGCCCAGCTCTGAGCCCCTCACTAAAACTCTGGAAGCACCGCGAGCTTCTCTGAGGCAGTCCGAAATGTACATTTGTTTGTGCTTCTTTTACCAATCTCCTCGGAACGAGGCCGGGAGCCCGCGACGGCAGACCCTGAGTCCGATTCTGCTCGTCCAGCCCCTGATACACTCAACCAATATTTGGTGAATAAATGGATAAATAAATGAATGGCTTCTTGCCTGAGAGGAAGGAATTGGTGCAGGAAACCCAGATCGAAGTTCAAGAGGTGGGAATGTCTGTGGGGTTTCCTGGGACTAGTCACAACTCAGTCGACATAGGGATGCCCTGGCTGGCAATAATGAATAATTAACAATAACAGCTGATATTTATTGAGTGCCTGCTGTGTGTCAGGCAACTCTTTTAAAGGTTTTAGGTAATTCAAACCCCATGACCATCCCCGGAAAATAAATATCATCATTATCCCGAGTTAACACGAAGTATGGAGCCTTTGAGCAACACGGCCAAGGGCACAGACAGGTGGTGGTAGAGCTGGCTTTTGAATCCAGGCAACCGGACCTGGAGCCTCACCCTTTAAACACCTTACGAAATCACCTCTTCCTGGCAGACGGAATCCCTCACCTGCTTGGAGGGGTGGGGCTTCTCATGCTCTGCTGACTCAGGTACCAAGTTGGAGCTGAATCTGCCCGTTGCACACTTGATGTCTTGAAGCCCCTTAGGGTTGGAGTTGGCGTGCAAGTGCACAAAGCCTTCCAGAGGAAGGAAGGCGACTCCTGTTCACTGTGAGAATGAGGACGCCCTCTTCTACCCGAGGGTGGATCTCCGTTTCTCTGAAGCCCCACGCGTGTGTGTAGCTGCCGTTTCATATGGTCTCCCGCGGCTGTCTTGGGATCGGCAGGAGTGATTCAGGTGCCGGCAGGGGCCAGCGAGTAGTGAGTGGGGACCTTGGGGACTCGCAGACTTATATGCCCCACTCGAAGGGCCTGGCCAGGACTCATGTCCAGCCCGTGGCTACCACCAGGAGAGCTGGGCCAAGTTTCGCTAGTTCTGAGCTTCTTGCCAACGTTCTGTGGCAATCTGAGCGATGCAACGCCGCCGGAAAATCGTGGCTCCCCGCAGCTATGAGTCTCACCCCGAAGCCTGGAAATACATCCCTGCGAGAGATTGGCATGCTTGCTGTGGACGGTGGCCGGCCTCATCAGGTTAAGAACCACTGACGTAGCTAATGAATTGAGATCGTTTGTTGAAATAACATGTAAACCCTGGAAAGGCAGACTAGGTTAATGGCAATGAAGAAAAGTTTAGAAAAAACAAGTTTTCTGGAAGGACATGAAGGACTCAAATTACTTGTGAATTCAACCCCCCACCCCCCTCTTGTCCCCTGCTAGCCCTGACTTGACATCACCCACCTTACCCACCCACCGCCTTCGCTCAGCTCCAGCTCCCAATGCTGCGCTGTCCCTTGTTCTAAATTCTGATTGGCCCAGTTCTTCCTTCATAAACTGCACGTCACTGACCAGACCTTGGTCCACTCAGCATTGGCTGGAAATCTGAGGTCAGATGCTCTACTGTCCACTGGGCTGATGCTGTAGGTGGGCATTTTTCTAGAGGGACAGTAAGTAGGGTTGGCCAAGATTGGCCTTTCCAGTACAATCTGGAAATCTGTGTGGATGAGAATCACCATGAACGTTTTCAAAGTGGACAGTAATGCTGAGGGTAAGGGTGGGTGGGTATAAAGTGCATGTTTTCAGATGCTCAGTTATTATAAACCTATGACGTATTAAAGTTTAGTGTGGAACCGAGGCTGGGATAGAGAGAAATCAGTGGAGCATAAGAGAAAATTTAAAAGTGAACAAAAGATATATGAGGTGATATGATAAAAGAGGCATTTCAGGTCAACAGGAAGAAGATACATGCCATACGTTTGTTACAACTGGCTACACATTAAGAAAAAAAAATGAAGGTCTTTCCTCAGAGCTCCTGCTAAGATGAATTCCAAGGGAAGTAAGGATTTCAGTGCAGAAAGTGAAACTGTAAGATGTTGAAGAAAATACTGGGAAGGACTTTCTAAATATAACAGCAGAGACATAGACTGTAAAGGAAAATGAAAAAATTGGCACTTTATTTAAATACACACACACACACACTTGCCTTATTATATGTTGAAAAAAGAACAACAAAATTAAAAGGCAAATGAGAAACTGGGAGAATATTTACTGCCTATATCTGGGTAAATGATTCATATCCTTAATCATTATATAGGAAATGTGTTACAAATCATTTGGAAAGAAACAAACTTGAATTTAAATACAGACAAAGGGTATGGATAGAAAATTAATGGTAACAGTGAGCATGTATTAAATGTTTATTTCTACCAAGGACTACTAGGCAATTTCCAGGCATTCATTCACTGAACCCTCATTAATTTAGAAATTAGATATTATTATTATTATCATCCCACTTTCAGACACAGGAGGGAACACTTAAAAGGGTTAAAGAACTTGCCCCAGAATCAAAAAGCTAATCACTTCCAGAGCCCGGCTGTTAGGTTTGAATGTGGCTGTTAATTAACCCCTAATATGGACTTGGATTCCAGTGCAGCTCTTAATGCAGGAAATCCTATTTAAAATTCTCCCCAAGTTTGCACAACAGAAGCACGGCCTTCCAATCAAACAATTACGTATTTGCAAAGGGGCGGTGGCTGGAAGAAGGCGGGGAGTATCCAACACTTGAGCAAACTGTCACCGGGCACGAACACTTACACAGCATTATCAGCTTTATTGACTTGCTTCTCCAGGAACAAAACGAGAGATCTTCACCAAATTACAGTCTCCCCCTTTCAACTGCGGGGCGCGCGTGTGTTTACAGCTTCTCACATGAGCCGCGTTTCACAGTCCGCAAACCTTGGTCCACACAGTCCCCAGGAAGGCTTCCCTGCTTCTTTGCCTCTTGGGAAGCTTTGGTATTTTGCTTGCTGTTTGGGGTATAGCTGGTATGGTTGGGTCACCCCGGCTTGCGGTGGTACCTGCTGTGAGATTTTTTCAATCTCGTGGCTCCCGGAGAAACCCTTAAATATTCTACTTTCCATCAAAACTATATAAAGATATGTGTGAAGTCCTGCCCCCTGTTCATTTTGTTTCCTCCCGCCTCCTTGATGAATACTAATGTTAGCTTCTCTTCTAGTGTATCCTTCCAGAGTTCCTTTACGTGGGTATGAGTACTTTAGAATACAGATACTTTCTTAGCCCGCCTCACTTTCTTGCACAAAAGGTAACATGCAACATAGACTCTTCTGCACCTTGGGTTTTTTTTTTTTTCGGTTTCACTTAAAAATATGCCCTCAAGATTTTCCCGTATCAGTGCAGAAGACTCGTTTTGTATACCTACCTGAGCAGAATGCCACCGCGTAGCTACATTATGATTTACTTAAGCAGCTCCCTACCTACGACACTTGGCTTATTTAAAATGTTTTGCTGTTGGGGCGCCTGGGTGGCTCAGATGGTTAAGCGTCTGCCTTCGGCTCAGGTCATGATCTCAGGGTCCTGGGATCGAGTCCCACATCGGGCTCCCTGCTCCTTGGGAGCCTGCTTCTCCCTCTGCCTCTCTCTCTCTGTCTCTCATGAATAAATAAATAAAATCTTTAAAAAAAAATAAACAAATAAATAAAATTCTGTTAAAAAATTAAAAAATAAAATAAAATATTTTGCTGTTATAAATAATGCCGCAGCGAGCAACCAGTATGCGCATTTTATTTCCTATGTATGCAGGTTGATCTCCAGGATAAATTCCCAGAGTGGGACAAGTGGGTCACCAGGGAAGAAGCATTTGTACTTTTCATGGATAGTGCCAACTAGCAATTGGCCTGCCCACCAGGGAGATATGTATCTGTGTCTCCCCAACTTCTGAATGGAGACGGTTGGGATGCACGTTTGAAAATTTTATTTTAGGAGTTGGCTCTTTCACTTTAAGGTGTATTAGGAAAAAACATAATTTGCACATCAATCCCACGAGTTCACACACTTACAGAATTTTATTTTAAAATAGGTTTATTTACGTAAAGGGCATGCTGAGTTGAAGAAAAATGGCAAGGACGTATTATTGGTAGTATGTGGACATGCAGAATTATGACGGCTCAAGACCAACATTTGGGAAATGTCACTGTGATGATTTTTTCTCTTCGGGATAATGAAATCAAGTGTTTGTACTTCCTGTGTGGGGGGCACTGTGCTGGGAGCCAGTCCATGAAGCCAGGCCATGAAATGCACAAGGCACCAGAGACTCAGAGAGGTTAAGTCATTTGCCTGAGGTCACACAGTTAACTCCGGAGCCCCTGTTTGCAACCTTCCCTGTGTTCTGACGGTATTTCCAACTGGGATTTTCAATTTCACCTGGCCCATCTGCCTCCTGGGAAATGTACCTTCAGGGGCTTTTGTGGCCTGTAAATTCCAGGGATGACACAGTCCAAATTTCCAGGTCGCTTTTATTCCTCCTCTGACTGATGTTGTTGGTGCGTGTTTTCTTGGCCTCCGTGCTTCAATCCAGTTTCCCGATTTCCTGCAGCTTTGCCTCAGCTCAGCCAAATTTCAGCCCACCTGTGAACAAAGCCACACAGCCCATTCAGACCGAGAAAGGCTATTTTAGGCTGTGACTTAGATGTTTAAAGATTTTTTTTTTCCTTTTGGTTTCTGATCTGTGCTTCCTTCCTCCTTAGCTGCTTGCGCCTGGAGTCAGGTGATGAGCCAGTGATGCTGAGCTGGGATCTGCCTGTCCTTTGGGCCTGGGGGTTGGGTGTTCATGGTGAAGACTCTGGCTTGGGGGTAGTGGTAGGGATCCCCCAGCAGCCCGTCCCAGGATGGTGCTGCATTTGTTTGAGATGAAGGTTGCCATCATCCGTAACCGCCGTCAGGTGGGAGACCCTCTGGGGAGGCTGAGGAGCAGGGAGGCAGCCAGGTGACACGCAGGTGTCCCCACTCAGCTGCCTGGCAAATTTGGGATTTCAATCCTGGCTCTCCCATGTTCTTGCTTTGAGACCTTGAATACATTACTTCTCTAAGCCTCAGTTGGCTCATCTGGAATACCAGGGTAATAATAACTCTTCCCCCCTCAGCCATGGTGAAGACTTAATGATGTGATACAGGACACTTAGCGCAATGCTTGGCAGATAGGCCGTGTTCGATTCGTGGTGGCAGTAAAAGTCCGATAGTTCATTATTATTTTGTTCTTGTGATTCAGCAGTCTCTGGGAGCAGGATCCAAAGTGGAAGGAAACTTAGAAATCCAGGCTCACCTAGCAGAAAGCATGATGAAACTTTGACCCCGTGAACTAGCAGGGAGAGGAATCATGCCAGGATCTTGTGGAAACGTGATTCCCAGGGTGGAAGAGATGACCAGGGACCTGAAAATCAAGGGCTGATCCTGGGGTGGGGATACTGTAGTTTCAAACCTATTTCTGAACGCATTTGACCCTGAGCCAAATGAACTCATTCAGGAGGTTAGGGGATGTGTTCACATGGGGGTAGGTTCCCAGCCAGTGGACCGGAGGGAGAGAGGGTGGGGGGTCTGAGAGAGGTCGTAAACCCACATTCGTACAGGGACCAGGCGGGGAGAGGGAAAGCAAGCATGGTGTGAGACTGTAGGGAGTGGCAGGGACTGGGACCGGGAGCCTTGTCCCTATCTGCAGGGGGCAACCACTGCTCAGCCCACAGGGACGTGTGTCTAGTGTTGCCATAACTTGTGATTTTTCAAAGGAGCCAGAAGTTTACATTTTTATCTGACATTTCGTGATTTTTAAATGTAGTCAATTAGCTTGAATTTTTAAGAAGTACCATATGGAGCAAATATAGCATGTTTGCAAAGTTGATAATGGCCCCTGGGCTCCAGATTGTGACCTCTGAGCATCAAGGAGGACCCAGTCCAGGGATGGGGATGGGTGATAGACGGACTGGAGGGGACGCAGTCTGTGTGGCCTGGGATGGGGGGAAAGTTCTAACTTAGAGGCTGCATGGATTCCCAGGCTCATCTCAGAGCTGGTCAATGGCCACAGCCTTCAAAGCTGGGAAGGGGATGTGTTTTGGTTAAAGGCCAGGCTGATATTTAACCTGGATGCACCAGCATTACTGTACCAGTTCTGATAATCTTGAAATACTTTAAAACTGATTGGTAAATAGCCACTGGGCCCTCTGAGCCTCCTCTTTCTACCACTCATCCACTTCTTCCCTTGCCAGCTCCCTGCCCCCTACCTCTCCACGATCCGGCAACCACAGAGTTAACTCCCAGCACAGCTAAACCTGCTGTTCCTTCTGATTGGTCAGCGAGCAGTACCTGAGCCAAAGTGATTAGAAATATCTTGATGCCCATCACTGGTTACAGGTAACAGATGCCTACTTGGATTGGCATAAGCTTGAAGGACACGGGACACAGAGGACATGGGAAGAGTCTGATGGAATTGGAGGACAGGACGGCAGGCCCTGGAGGGACTGGAACCAGGAGCTCCATCCCTCGGGTCACGTGGCCTGTTGTCTTTGTTCCTCTCTGTTCCTTGGAGCCCGCTGTAAAAAAAGGGCCACATCAGCCCTGGAGCTGCCTGTGTTCCTGGCTGCCTGTGTCCCATTCACTAAACATGTGAGTCATTTGAGCCAAGTGCCTACCTCTGCACCAGTCACCTGTGTCCGGGGGAGTGGGCTGTCTCAAAGTGCAAACCCACCCATCTCAGAGGCGGCACTGGGCATGAACATGCACCCTGTAAGATTCTCCTTGAGGATCCTAGAGTCATGAGGCTCCCTGCAGTGGGACTGTGGCTTTATTCCAAGCTCTCCCAGGTAGCAGGAGGGAGGAGGGCAGAAGTGATCAGGGGATGACCTGATTGGTCTGGGTGATCTGAGGGATTGGTGGTGGTGGTGGTTGGAGGCGGGGGAGGGTTGCTGGCAACTTGAGCCCTCCTGAAAGCCTGGGCAGGGGGAGCCTCCAACAGCCTCTAAATAAACCAGAAACAAATTTTCCTCTGCCATGTGCCCACTCGGCCTTCCTTTCTCCTGTCAGGCTCTAATTCGCCTTGCACAGTGCTCTCCAAGTCATTTTCTAGAACAGCACATGCATGGCTCGGGCTTTGAGTGATTAGCAGTGATGTTTACAGCCCCCCAGCTGCTACCACACCTCAAGACTCTCCATATGTACCAGCCACTGTGCGAAATGCTGGGCTTGCCGAAGCTGGGGAGCCTGGGGCAAGTCCCTGCACCCCTCGGTCCTCATCTGTGAAATGGGTGTAGTAATGTACTTACTTCTAGGGATGTTATGAGGATTAAATGAGTTAATGCCTGCCTGGTAAATCCCTGAAAATTAGTTCCTGGATGAGTAAATGCTCAATAAATACTCTCGCTCATTTACTGAGCACCTCCTATATGCCAAGTACAGTATATGCCCAGAGCAAAATTCCCTTATGTTGCTTGCAGCTGAGCATCGGAGAGATGAAATTAAACATGTAATTACAATACAGTGATTTAAATGCTATGATGGAGAAGATTTGGGAGGGGAAGATATTGGTGGGGTTTTTTGTTTGTTTCTTTCTGCCATTAGAATGTAAATTCAGGGCGCCTGGGTGGCTCGGTTGGTTAAGCAACTGCCTTCGGCTCAGGTCATGATCCTGGAGTCCCGGGATCGAGTCCCGCATCGGGCTCCCTGCTCGGCGGGGAGTCTGCTTCTCCCTCTGACCCTCCCCCCTCTCATGCTCTCTCTCTCTCATTCTCCCTCTCAAATAAATAAATAAAATCTTTAAAAAAAAAAAAAAAGAATGTAAATTCAGTGAGAGCAGGCATTCTGGCTCCTTGCTCACAGTTGTATCCCCAATGCCTAGGAAGACCCTAGCGCTCAGTAAACATTTGTTGGGTGAATGAATGAAGGAAGGAAGGAAGGAAGGAAGGAAGAAGTGCTATTGTAGCTGCACTGGAACAGAAAGGCATTAATGAAGTTGGGGAGGCAGGAGAGAAAGGAGAGAAGCTTGGAGCATCCCAGAATCAGAGCCAGGTAGAGCCGGCTCTGAATCCCAGCTCAGCAGTGGGCCAGCTGGGTGACCTGGGGGAAAATCTCTCTCTCTCTCTCTCGAGTCTGAGCCCTTTTCACTGTCACTAAGATGGGAACGAATAACACCTTCCAAATGGAACATCATGAGTACTGGAGAAAGTGCCCGTGAGACACTGGGCAGCTCTCAGGAAATGTTTCATTTACCTTCCCATTCTTTGTGCCACTTGGCATCTCCTCTTGTTGAAGAGACATGATGGGGCAGAGAAGGTTCTTGATCATATGTAGTCAGAAATGCTCAAATCCTTCTCCCTGAGATATTCCAAGGAGATGTATACGTGGAGGAAAGTGAAACCCAGCAAAGAGACCATTTATTATTAGTTGGGATTTTGTCCCGAATCTCAAGGTTGAGCTCATGAGGCCCTTGGAGACTCCCTTTTTCTATATTAGGTACGCCCAAGGAAATTTAAACCATAATCAAAACAAATTCTTGGCTATACGAGAAGGTCCACATATCAGGGAACCAGAAGAGAGCACAAAAGCCAAGAAGAGAAAGAGAACTTGCCACAGGGTTTGGAGCAGAGCTGGCCCAGGCCACTCACCCTAACCCTCTCAAGTCTAGACCATGGGGTCTGAAGGCAGCGGCCTCCCGGGAGCAAGGGGGTTTCGGGAGAGAAAGAGAAAGATGGCAGGTGTGCCTTTCCGAACGTGTGCAAGCTCCACCCACTGAGGCGGGGCCATTCAGTGCCTTGGAATCTGACCAGCCAGATCGGCTCTCCTGCTTCGAGGGGAGCAGGGAGTGAGGGAAGCTCTGAGCTCCCCCTACAGGCCAACACCGGTCATGAACAGGTGTTTCCTTGGAGGAGGGTTGGAGGCACTCACTTCTCAGCTCTAAGGTGAACGCCCCCAAAGTCTTTAGTGACTGAAGATTTTTTTAGTCGGGCTTATTGAGATATTGTTTTCATGCAGGGAAAGTTCGCCTCTTTTACATACAGTAAAATCCAGTACAGTTTATATATAGAACATTTCAAGAAAAACACTCAACACTTTAATAGCATGTAACATAATATCTACTTATTGGTGTCTATTTATTTTCACTTGTTTATTTTCTGTCTGTTACTAGAATATCAGGCTTAAGTAAACACGTGATGAGCTGAACGAATGAGGGAAGAGAGGGGTAGCATATGGCAAAGACTGTTGTGTCAGATCAGCCCTGGGTGGGAATCCCAGGTCCATGCTCTCAACCTCTGCAGTCCATTGTTTCACGGAGAAAGCAACTTTCAGGCTGACTTTGGGAAAGAGAAGAAGGAGCTCTGTAGTTAGCACAGTGATGGAAGAGCAACTCTTGAAGGAGAAAGACAACATGCAGAGCCACAGGGGCATGTTTGGAGACGTGAACAAGTCCTGTGTACTGAGAACATAGTGTGCGTTTGGGGAGACTAGTTGAGATTACAAGGGAGATTTAATAATAATGCAAGAGCTTATACTGCTTACGGGGTGCCAGGAGGTTCTAAGATTCTACGTAGATGAATCCATTTATTCTTCCCAGTGGGCTAATAAGCTTGTAGCATTGCCATCACCTCCATTTTATTTTATTTTATTATTTTTTTAAAGATTTTATTTATATATTTGAGAGAGATCATGAAAGAGAGCGAGAGCACAAGTGGGGGGAGGGGTAGAGGGAGAAGCAGACTCCCTGCCGAGCAGGGAGCCCGATGTGGGACTCGATCCCAGGACCCTGGGATCATGACCTGAGCTGAAGGCAGATGCTGAACCGACTGAGCCACCCAGGCGCCCCCATTACCTCCATTTTATAGACAAGGAGACCGAAGCGCGAAGAGATTAAGTAACTTGCCCAAAGTCATACAGCTGAGAAGAACCCAGATAGTTAATGCTCTAAAGTCTGTACTTTGAACCTCTATACTATACTGCCAGGTTATGAAGGGCATGTTTGTTAGTTAGGGAACCATATAAGCTGCTGTAACAAATAGCCCCCAGATATAGTGACTTAGGCAAGACAGAAGGTAGGTTTTCTCCAGGTGTCTGCCCAAAGGGACAAGGTCCAAGGCTAGTAGTGTAGTACTATCATTTCAGCACAGGTCTCCAGGTTTGGGTCCAAGTTGTTTGGGGCCAGGGAGGGTTGGACGCATTCTTTTAAAGGGAAGGACCCTGAAGCACACCTATCCCATTGGCCAGAGCTTCGTCACATGGCCACACCAAGCTGCAAGGGAGGCTGGGAAATGTAGTCTCTAATTGGGTGGCCACGCTTTCTGCTCAAACTCAAAGGTTCTATTACTAAAGGAAAGCATGGGTATTGTTGGAAAAACCAGCAGGTTCTGCCACAACCTGCAGGCTATTCATTGGACTTTGAACGCTGTTCTGTAGGGGATGAGGCACTAGCAAATGGCCTTTAAGCAGGGAGGTTTTATGCTCAGACTCGGGTTTTAGATCACTCCAGAGCCCTCCAGAGGCATGCTCAGAGGATAAAGGGGTAAAAAAGTAGGAACAAGGGGACCTGTTCAGCTGCTGTCTCTGGAGTCCTTGCTGCAGGCAGGAGTCAGTAGGTCGGGCTCGGGTGGAGGACTGGCGGCACAGGGAATGGGCTGTGGCTGCATTGGGAGTCAGCTGCTGTCAGAATCATTCACTCCTTCAACCACTATTTATCAAATGCACATCTGGGCGCAGAGCACAGCGATGGCCCTAACAGGGGTGAGGAACGCCGGGGCCAGGTACTGTTCTTGGCGAGTCCTCCAGTGATACTCGATGCCCTTTGAGTCCTTGGCTCACCACACTGACACTGGCCTCTTTTGTTTGTTTCTCTTGGCCTTAGGACCCCCGGAGCAAACACAAGTTTAAGATCCACACGTACTCCAGCCCCACGTTTTGTGACCACTGTGGGTCACTGCTGTATGGACTCATCCACCAGGGGATGAAATGTGACAGTAAGTACAATTTGCTCAGTGGCTGCTTCTGCTTCCTCGTGGGTTGGGGGTCCAGGTCCACAGCACGTTCTCCCAAGTCCCGGGTGGGCTGGTGTGCCGGTTGTCTGTTGCTGAGTAATGAGCCTCGTCCCCCTCAAATCTAGCGGCATTGAAACTGGCCATTCGGGGTATGCAGGGTGCGGACTCAGACTTCAGGGAGGACGGACAAGTCCCACCTCCTCTGTCCATCCGGACCTGGGGCGGTGGGGGGGGTGAGGGGGTGGAATGGGTTGGAGGAGCCCTTCAGATGAGACCAGGCTGGAGGGCCCCAGCCTGAACCGCGCTCCTCTCCGCCCTCGCAGCCTGCATGATGAACGTGCACAAGCGCTGCGTGATGAACGTCCCCAGCCTGTGCGGCACCGACCACACGGAGCGCCGCGGCCGTATCTACATCCAGGCCCACATCGAGAGGGAAGTCCTCATCGTCGTCGGTAGGTGGCGCTGGGGCTCCGGCGCCGGCTCCCCGGGTCGACCTGTGTGTTGGGGGAGAGAAAGCTGGTGGAGGGATGGGCAGGGCAGGGGGGGCGGGAAGGGGACTGCGTGACCCTGCCCCCCAAACCCCCCGCCCCCGCCCCATCACAGTCCCTCCCCGCTGCAGGCACCTGTGCTGGCTGGGGCTCAGAAAGGCCTCACTCCCTCTTCTCTCCCTCTCCCTTTCCCACTCTTGCTCGGGGTGTGGAGTGTGCAGTTCTATTTCCTTTGTTAGGGTAACCAAGAAGGAATGCTTGGTGCTTCCGCAGACTTTCCCAGTGGGAGGAATAGTCTTGGTGACAAACACCAAATTCTGGATTGTGACAACTTGGGCAGGAGTGGGGATGCCGTGTGCGTCACTGGGGGCTTTTGGCGTATTTGAAATAATTTCTTTCTTAAACCTGACGGTGGCTACGGGGGTCCTTGTTCTAGGATTCCCTATACTTTTTGCACTTCTGAAGTATCTTGTAATGATAAGAAGGAGGGATAATACAGCTGGTAGGAGGGGTGCAGGAGGACTAGGGGGAGATAGGAGCAGGGCGTCTTTGGCTTCCGGAATGGAGCATTCAAGAAATACATGCAAAGCTCCAGCAAAATGGAAACCTGGCTTTGCTGGACTGGTAGATACTCAGCCATAAAGCTACCGTAAAACCCACACTGAACCAGACAAGAACGGGACTAAAACTTTGGAGGAATTCTCTTCTCAAATGCTTGTGACACAAACCATAGACTTTATAATGAATCAGTATAAACTAGGTTTTATGACTTGGTAACTTAGGAAACTGATCACAGAAGGGATTGATTTTGCAAAACTTGGTCTACTTCTGAGGCTCCAGTTTGGTTCGGCATCTCTGATGTGTTGAGCCCTATGCAGGGAGGGGCTTCACTTACACCATATAAAAGTCGAAAAATAACCCTGTAAAATACAATCCTTGTTTTAAACTGAGGTTCGGGATACCCAATGGGCTCTTTGGAAATATGCATCCCATTGAATTGCTCTTTTCTCTAAAAGGAAGGCAAGTGGCTGACTTCTTCCCATCGGGATGTTTGGGGGTTCCCCAGAGAGAAGCAGGCAGTCACTGGTTCTAGAGGAGGTTTTCCTGGCCGTATCGTCTTAGCTTCCTGGAGCTGGAGTGGGGCAAAAATGAGACCCTGCTGCCCTCTACTGTCCGTCTCCAGGAACTGTGCTGGCTCAGGTCTGTTACGGGGGCATCCGACTTTGATGGAACCCACCCATTGTATACAGGACCTTACTTAGTATAACACCCTCAAAGTCCATCCATCCATTGTTCCCACCAAAAAAAAAATAATAATTATGTGATTTGATAGAGGTGTTAGCTGACGCTATGGCAGTAATCATATTGCAATATATAAATGTGTCAAATCAACACATTGCACATAAAGGTACACTGGGTTATATGCCAATTATATTTCAGTAAAAAAGCCTCCCACGTTATCTCTTTCATCCTCACAACAACCTTGTGAAATATCTGTTATGCTTGATTTATGAATGAAGATGCTAAGGCACAGAGAAGTTAGGCTTCTAAGAACTTACACCGTTAGCAACAAAACAATAATAAAGCAATAGCTAACGTCGGAGTTTTTAAAAAATGTGTCAATCACCATGCAAAGCACTTATAGGCAATATCTTGTTTAAATATTTCGAGCAACTCTAATGCGCTAACTAGTAGTATTATCATTCTACTCATCAGGAAATAGGCTTAGAAAGCCACACATTTCATCACCTAGGTCTGTTAGACTCTCTAGTATGATATACTAGGTTACTTTTTAGCTTGGTCCCCCTTCCCCCACCTTATTTATTTCCTTTGTGGTTTAGCTAGGTTACCTCTTATGGGCATTTCTTGGGGAGTCTTTTTCTGATGTGGTACAATACAGCATCTCTTCAAATTCAAGGTCAGAGTCTTCCTCCTTACTCGAAGGTTTGCTCGGCCATATCTTGATCACAACCTGATGATTCTCTGGCAATCCCACTATGTGCCTATGAACCGGGGGTATATAATCTCCCTGCTGTACCAAAATGCCACAAACTGGGCAGCTTGAAATAGCAGGAATTTATTTTGTAACTCTTCTGGAGGCTAGGAGTCTGAAATGAAAGTGTCAGCAGAGTTGGTTTGCTCTGGAATGCTCTGAGGGAGAGTATGTTCCATGCCTCGCTCTTAGCTTCTGGTAGTTTCCATCAATCTTTGGTGTTCCTTGGCTTGTGGATCCCGGTCTCTGCCTTCATCATCACATGGCATTCTTCCCTGTGTGTCTCTGTGTCCAAGTTTCATCTTCTTATAAGGACACCAGTCATTGGATTATAGCTTCTCTAATCTAGTATGACCTCAACTTAATCACATTCACAAAGCTCTCATTTCCAAATAAGGTCACATTCCTAGGTACTGGGATTGGGACATGAATATATCTTCTTTGGGGGACAAAATTCAACCCATAACAAGGGAAAGGGAGGCAATTTGGGGCTCCCTTAGAGTTAGGGGCAGAATTCTGCATGCTCAGGATTCTGAGAGCATGGTTTGGTTCTGAGAAAACCGCAGTTTTCATAGTTGTGGTTTTCCAAGCACTTTGATACTGGGCCATTCAGTGGAGAGGCAGTGTTGTTGCCGTCCTATGGAAGAGGAGCCCAAGACTCAGCGAGGCTGGACAACTTGTCCGGTATCAGAGTGGGGGTGAGCAGCTGGGTCTCCCGATGGCAGGTAATGGTGGCCCCCTTCTCCGTGCCCAGTGCAGTCAGTCCTGGGCATGGGCTTGTTGCTTGCTTGATGGTAGAAGAACCTGATGCTCTGACCGCAGTTCTCTAAAAATAGAGCTGAGATGGAGATTTTCGTTCAAAGTGATTTATTGGGGCTGCTCGTGGGAGAAGAGGAGCAAGGGCAGAGCAAGAAAAGCTAAGCAAGAGAACAGTCTCCCTGGAAGACTAGCTTCGGCCTGATCCTCCCTCCTGCAGGGAGCTGGCCTGTCAGGGTCGGACAGTGCTGTGGACTGCACTGTCTCCCCCTCCCCCACCCCAACCATTCCTATGTTGGAGCTCTAGCCCAATGGGACAGTATTTGGAGATGGGGCCCTCCAGAGATAATTAGGGGTCGCTGAAGTCATACTGGTGAGGTTCTCTGATAAGACGAGTGGCTTTATAAGAAGAGGAAGAGAAACAAATTTCCCTCTCTGCACCATATGGGGGTACAGCAAGAAGGTGGCTGTCTATAAGCCAGGAAGAGGGCTTTCACCAGGAATCTGATATGGGACTTCCCAGCTTCCAGAACTCTGAGAAATAAATGTTGTTTAAGTCACCTAGTCTCTGGTGTTTTGTCATAGCAGCCTGAGCTTACCGGACAGTCGGTCTTTGCTGCAGGCTGCTGGGGTGGGAGGTGGGAGGGTGGTGTTACCTCCCAGGCTAGGTGGCTTCCGTGTGGCCCACGGCGATTGTCTGGACACGGGGCAACTGTGAGCCCTTGACAGCCAACACTCACAGCAGCTTGGGGGTGGGGGCATGGGGCCAGTGTGGAGGGTCTTGGACACCTGGATGTCCCTCCAGTCTCCCAAGCATCCTTCTGGTTTCGTGATTGGGATTCCAGGCCCTCCTGCTTGATCTCAGACAGATGGATCAGAGAGGAGAGAGCCCTCCCCAGCAACGCTAGGCCAGATCACCTCACTTCATCAAGACCATAGAGGCACGTTCGGTGTTAGAACTTTCCACTCACCAGTCCACGACACTTTGCCACTTGCTCTGACTGTCTCATGCTCTTTGGAGATCCCAATATCTCCAGAGCAGGTTACAGCTGCTTCTGGAAGATCTGAAGGTTTCCTCATCGCCCTTGGCTCCTGAAACCCAGGCTTTATATCTACTGTCAGGGATCTTGCAAGTCAAGATCAGACTGGAAATCCAATCAGTTCCCCTTCTTTTAAAAACCCATCAGTGGTTTCTCATTGCCCTTCAGACGGATAAATTTAATGTCGCGGCCTCATTCTCAATTCTCTCTCTCTTCTGCTTTTCTTTTAACCCTTCATCCTGCCCAGGCTGCCCCCCACCTTTGGACCTCTGTACCTTCTGTTCCCTTAGTCTGGAATGCTCATCTTTGCCCTCTTGTCTTCTTCCCACAGGTCATTCTTCCCCTTCTTGTAGGCCTCAGCTCACCTTCACTATCAGGGAAGCTTCCTCTAGCTTCCCGCCCTACTAGATGCTCATGGTTTCTGAACTTGAGCTTGTGTCAGTTATGGTTTTATGGTGGGTTGATTATGTCTCTATCTCCCACTGGGCTTGAAGCTCCATGAGAGCAGGACAGTGTCTGCTTTGGCTCATACTCTCCCCAGCACCTCGTATGATGGACATCACTAAATATTTGTGGCATCAGTGGATGTGTGAGGGTCCTGATGGATACCAGGACTTCACAGATGACCTCCTTAATCAGCACTTCCTGAAGTGAGGAGTTGGAGTTCTGCAGATAAGTCCTTTTACACGCTTATTCTTAGAGGAAGGAGACCTTACAAAAACTCTTGAGGACCAGGTCCCAGGTAAACAGCAAGTATTACTGAGACTGGGACCCACTCTTTGGAATCATGACCACCGCAATTCCCTGGATAATGCAGAAAAGACCCAGAGCAGTGGGACTTGTAGAGTAATAGGAAACCATGTGGAGCTCATGATGCCGAGTGTTATCATGGGAGCAGGCCGTGTAATGTCAGAGGCCCACAGGAAAGTTGGACAGTACTCCTAGAGTTGATAAAGCCGGTGTCCTTACACATATGAGCCCCCTTTCAATTTAGTATCTCTCTATTAACATAACAACTGGCATCCCATTGTTTACATCCCCACCTATATTACAGCCATCTGCAAATCCTTAACCATATCCGTATCTGTATCCATAACTGGATCTCACAAAAATTGGGACTGTTTGGAAAGAAAAGCAGAAAGAGCAGTTTTTTTGATCTTTCTCTTCGGGACTCCTGTCCAGTGTTCTCACCATTGTATTGTGCTCTACAAAACCCTTCTTATGGAAGCATCTCCCAGAAGACTTAGGTCCTCCCAATATTGTGGTATTTTAATCCTTTCCAAGAGCTGACGTTCGCACATGAAAAGAAGAGCACCAAAGAGATATAAGTTCTCAACAGGCTGTTGGGGACAGTTGAGGTCACATCTACCTATACACCAGATTCCAAAAGAGGTTCTGAAAGTACTCTTTGGAGAAAGGAAATGGATGCTGAAGGCTCACAGAAGACTCTCATTTAAAGAACTGGGTCAGGGTAGAGAAGGTTTTGCCATCATGGGGACTCAAACAAGGGGAAAAGAGTATAAGAAAACCTATGGGGGCCCTTCGCCTTGATACTCCACTTGGGTATCTTTCTTTTAAAACCAATATGGCAGGACTTGAAGACTGGAGGGCGGGCCTGGGTGTGTGCTGTACCCTGAGGAGTGAGGTGGGACGTGTGGGGCTGGTTTGGAGGAATTAGGTGTTTACAGTGTGAGAAAGGTAGCATGTTATAAGAGCAGAAAGGTGAGATGAGCTCAGTAAGCATAGGTGTTCATTCATTCATTCATTCATTCATTCAGGGAGGGCCTGAGTACCAGCTTGGATCCAATGACCAATGAGACCTAGTCTCCATCCTCAGGGAGCTCACAGCCTACTGGGGGAGATAGGCATAGATCACTGTGTTGCCAGGTGACAAGAAGTGGCGGGGGGTGGGGGAGTGTAGGAGACTGAGTTGTTGAGTGTGGCTTCCTTTCCCTACATTCAGGGTACAGACTCCTCTAGAATCCACTCACTCCCTCTCCCAGGCATTCAATTGTTCGTTCAACAATATTGAGTTCCTACTTTTTGCCGAGCATATTCTAGACCCTTGAGTTACAGCAGGGGATGAGACAGGTCTCTGCCTGGATGAACATCACAACCTTGCCAGTGTCTTGGGACCCTTGGGGTCTTTCCACACCTTTCTTCCTTCTGCTAGCCACAAGGAATCTCATGCTTGTCAGGCTAAAGTCCACTCCCCGTCAAAACCTTTCTCAAGACACTCCGTGCCCACAAATCCCCTTCATGAATGTGATCTCTTCTTTAAAACCTCTGAGGTTTGGGAGTTTGGAACACAGAGCAAGAATGACCTGAGGCTATTTCTACTTTTTGCACTTGCACATGCTTTCACTAAGATGGCTGTCTGCTTGAAAGGGAAAGAGAAGAGGGGAGGAAAAGGAAAATGTAAGGAAAGAAAACACAGATGGAATAATAGCTCAAAATAGGACCCAGCCATGCATCAATGGCAAGGACTAGAAGGTGGTCATAAATTAGGCCACTAGGGGGCAGTCTCTGCCTTTAAAGCCATTCCTCCCCAAAGGATCTCTTTCCAAAGATGCCCAAGTTTTACAGAATGAAATGAAACCACAGCATCATCATTGTCCACATTGGAAGGCATCACAAAGTACAGCTCAGCCCCCTCTCCCTTACCCCTACGAAACAGCCGAGTCACTGAGGCCCAAGAAAGGAGGTCACTTCTCAAAGCCATACATCATGGAACAGGGATAGGATCCAGTTTTTGCGGATTTCCCCCTCCCTTACACATTACCAGTTAGTATTTTCCCCCCAAATGTCCTATTATGAGAAATGTACAACATACAGCACAGCCGAAAAAATGTTATAGTGAACACTGTTTGTTCACCACCTAGAACCTGCCATTAACAGTCTACACTTGCTTGATCAGTAACCATCCATCAATCTGTCTTATTTTTGATACATTTCAAAGCAAATTGAAGCCATCAGTTCAGTTCCCCCCTAAACACTTAAGCACATACATCATCAACTAGAATACAACACTAATTTACAGGTTTTTGGTTTTTTTTTTACGTTTGAGGTAAAATTTGCAAACAGGGAAGCATAGACATCTGCAGTGTACAATGGCTGAATTTTGACAAATGCATCAAGTTAATCCTCTCTTTTGATATCACAGCCGCCACTGAGGGTCTGGTAACAGCCGTGAACACCATCTATGCTCAGAAGAATGCCTGGTGTGGACAGACATGCTTGCCCCACACCCACCCGGGAGCTGCGGGAATGGGGCACCATGGCACCTATGATCCCTTAGACCACATCGTACTTAAGCATTGTTGGATTTTTTTGTCTGGAGAAACTGTAACACAGCAAAATAGGTTTGTTGAAAACATGTCATTGTGTCCTGGAAAGCCAATTTCCTTAAAACAAACTCGCAAGACACCTCTGTTCTGTTGCTCTGCATTGTTTGGTAGCAAAGAAGTTGAGTTAAATCATATCCCCATCTGTGCAGCTCTGTTTTTCTCAGTGCAACTTAGATAGTTGTTTGCACACCGGTGAGGTCGGCGGATCCTTGGCCACCCTTCCTTTGAAACCTGTGGCTCGTGAGGTGGTAACTGGGTGTCCTGGACACTCAAGAAGACAGAGTTGTTTTGAGACGGAGGGGGCCAGGCTCTTTCTACTCAGTGTTCCTCGTCCTCTTCCCTGAATGTTTACTCTCATCAGAATGATGGAGCCCAGACCACTGTCCGAGGCCCCCCAAACCTCAGGATAAGCTGGGTGCTCAGTTACTGTCCCTTAATGTCTGCTGAATTGTATCCCAGAAGGGCACCGCCAAGACCTGCAGGACTGTGACTTGTCACTGCCTTTCAGGAAGTGGTCCGGTGACATCTGTTAAAACGTGTATATACCTGCACACCTGGATTTTCAGATTTCCCATTTCTGTCTTACTGAAATAAAACACCAGCACGCAAGGAGACGAAGTCCAGAACAAGCATGTGTATCGATACTGTGTTTGTGGTGGCAAAGAATTAGAATCAGCCTAATTAGGACCCCTCCATTTTGTCTCTTTGCCTGTCTGAACATGACAGCCTTGCCAGTGTCTGGGGATCCTTGGGATCTTTCCACACCTTTCTTCCTTCTGCTAGCCACAAGGAATCTCATGCTTGTCAGGCTAAAGTCCACTCCCTGTCAAAACCTTTTTCAAGACACTCCGTGCCCACAAATTCCTCCATCACATGCGGTTGTTGAATTAAATGGGTGAATTAAAGGGGTGCGTGGGGCTTCTGTGGAGCTGGTTGTATTACGTTTTTTTAATCTGGGATCTAATAACACACATGTTTTCCACAAACTGTACAATTAGTGATTTATATGCTTTTCTATAGTATATTATACTTCATATTATACTTTTATTCAATATTCTAAATAATTAAAAATAAGTTAATTAATAATTAAAATTAGGTTAGAGCTACAGCTGTTGACCTGGAGCAGGGTTGGCAAGCTATGGCCTGGGAGGCCAAATCTGGCCCTCTGCCTGTTTTTGTAAATAAAGTTTTATTGGAACACAGCTACACCATTCATTTACCTATTGACTATGGCCACTTGGGATACAATAGTAAGTTCACTGAGTGGCTGTGGCAGAGCCCATGTGGTCTGCAAAACCTAAAATATTTACTTTCTGGCCCTTACCAGAAACATTTGTCAATGCTTGACCCGGAGGAACATCTTTGATGTATTATTAAGTGAGAGGATTAAGTTGCATAAAAATATATTTAGTATGATCTCATTTCGAAGAAATAAGCAGCTGCAACAGACACTTCCTATGTGTGAAGTGATGTTTGTGTATTTTTGTAAGGGTGGGAAGGAAGGTGTGGAAGGGTACAAACCAGGCTGTAAACATTGGGATCGCAGAAGGATCGGGAAGTGGGAACGGAGAGAGACTGGGGCGGGGAAGGGGGCTCTTTATATGTCTTACGAACTGTTTCTCTGGTCGCAATAAACATAACCGTTTTAGTAATTCTTCAAACGTAAAATAAAAGCAGAAGAATCTCTGAATAGGAAAAATGAATTCAAATGAAATTCTCCAGCGACAATAGCAGTGAAATTAAGTGGCTGATACCAGAGGCTTTGGGGAGGACTGCTGGGTGGGGCTCAGCTTTGGCAGAGCCCAGCCCAGGCGTTTCTGGGTTTTCACAATCACTGGCATGCATCTTGTGTAGCATTCAACCCTGCGGGCTGGGCCTGTTCTCTGGCCTTCGTGGCGTCGGCCCTTGGACGCCTCCTTGCAGCCCTTGTTAAGAGCATCTCCCTACTCAGGTTCCGGGGCCCCAGGCCTGGAGTTGCATCTGGGGGTGTTCACACTTCAGGAACTGCAAGGCACCGGCTGCGCCCAGGTGTGGTCTGTGGATCAGCAGCAGCATCACCTGGGGAGCTGGTTAGAAATGCAGGGTCTCATGTTCCAGCCAGGCCTGTAAAATGAGAATGTGCATTTCAGCAAAATCCCAGGTGATCTGTATGCACTTTAAAATTCCATAACCCTTGGGGCACCTGGGTGGCTCAGTTGGTTAAGCGTCTGACTCTTGATTTTGATTCAGGTTGTGATCCCAGGGTTGTGAGATTGAGCCCTGCATGGGGCTCCATGTTGGGCATGGAGTCTGCTTAAGAGTCTCTCTCTCCCTCTGCTCTTCCCCTCCCCCACTTGCTCTCTCTCTCTTTCTCTCTCTCAAAAATAAAATTCAATAAGCCTTGCTCAATCACCGGGAAACAGGGGAATGTGTCTTGTCCACTAGATGGCAGGCATTATCCGTGCTCGGCTCCTGCTCGGCGGCCACAGGTGCATCTGCCCGGGATGGTTTGCGACATCCAGCCTCACCTTGGCCGTGGCATTTCAGAGGTCATGCATCTTTGGTGTCGGTACCTCAGAGGCTGCAATCCCCATCCGTCGGTGGCCTGAACTTACCTGCATGCCCTGGGATAGACCTCATGAGGCGTGAACGCCTGGTGTGAGCTACTTGTGGAAAATGACCCAGAACCTTCCCTCCCTGCTTTGCTTTTGTCTCTCATCACCAGGAGGGAGGAGGCCTCCCCGGCTCTCCAGTCACCAGCCTCTTGCCTGCTTTTCTCACTGACTTGCTGCAAGTCTATAGTAATTTCGGGCCAGGATAGTCTGGCTTTGGAGCAAGGGCTTTGGAGTCAGGCCTGGGTTCGAATCCTGGCTCCCCTACTTCTCCAGCAAATATTCGTTGGGTGCCTTCTATGGGTGGGCACTGTTTACTGTTGTGAAGAAGACAGACAAGCCCCCTATCTCATGGCCCCTGCATTCTTTCTAATGATTGGAGAGGAACAGTAAAGCTGCAAAAATACTTTCAGACAGCAATAAAGGCCATAAAGAGAGTAACAACAGCAGAGTGTTGTGATTGAGGGTGGCCCGTGGGTCATCAGCAGGGATGATGGCTTTTGGTTGAGAGCTGAATGATGAGCAGGAGGGAGCCAGCTCCCAAAATCCAGGGGAAGAGCATGCCAGGCAGAGGGATGGCACAGGCAAAGGCCCTGGGGGAGGAGAGAGGCAGCTTATGCATTCTGGGGACTGACAGGAAGTGGTCTGGCTGGAGCCTGGTGATGGGGCAGAGTGCGGGGGGATGAAGCTGCAGGAGGGGAGGCAGGGAGGTCTTGTGAGCCTCCAGGGGTTTGGGGCTTTTTTCTAAACGCAGTGGGACTTAGATCCCAGGAGTATTTGTGGGGCGTCACACAAGGTCACTGTTCTCTGTCCCCACAACCACCCTATGAGTGGAGTAATTTTATTTTCCTCATTTTTACAAAAGAGGAAACTGAACCTTAAACAGTCTGAGCCTCTGGCCACCCAGTCAGCAGGTGGGGAGAGGCAGGATTTGCACCCGGGATCCATCATTCGGATTCCAGCACATCAGGGCATCCGTTGGAAAGATGTGGTTTAAGGCTACAAAGGTGTTAGAACAGAGACACAGATAGCATGCCAGGGAGAGAGAGGCAGGAGGGGGTTCAGTGCTGGTGATTCCCTGAGGGCACAGGTTAGCATCAAGGCCGTGGGAAAGACCTGCTCGCCTTCCGCCTGTTGCCTGTACGGGGTCCAGATCTTTCTTGCAATTGTAGTTTCGATGAGGGAGGGAGCAGGATGTTGCTGGAGGCATCCCAGAGGGCCTCCTGGAGGAGGCGGCACTGGTACAGGATAGAGGGTGAGGAAAGAGAGGAGGGCGGATGGTTGACACTTAATGGGTGAGCACATGACGTCTTCCCATTCTACAGATGAGGAAGCAGAGGTGCAGGACTTAGCTGCGGCCTTGTGCTGGTGGGGATTTTGCGTCAGATGGTTCCGTTTCCCCAGTGCTCCCGTTCACCAGCTTTTCTCCTTGGGGAGTCATGAGAGCCAGTGTTTCCTGGACTGTGAGCCTGGGGAGGATGCCCCTTCTTCAAGGTGGCCGGTCTTTTCGCAGAGAGGCAGACTTCAGTGGCCACGACCTGCCCAAGAGACGGGCGACATGCCTCCGTCGTGAGAGGTGGCCAGAGGCAGAAGGCCTTCATTCTGAGCCTCCGCGGTGGGAGGGCCCGGGGCTGGGTGATTTGATGCCGGCCACTCTTCCTGCTGGCAGGTAAGGAGTACGTGGATAGCTCAGGAGGACAAGTGGAGGGTGGTGGGAGTGCTCACCTCCTAGGGTCGTTGAGAGAATTCCACAGGCAGTGTGTGCAAAGCGTTTAGCACACCCCCTCGCATATACTGTGGGTGCCATTATGTATTTGCTGTTATTCTGATTGGCATGGTTTACCCAGCCCTTTCTGAGTTTCCTCGCTGATCTTTGCTGGATGTGCCAAATTTGGAGTTTCCTGTTTGGTGACTTTTTATTTCCTTCCAAAGTGGCCGTGTCGGGACGTGGTTTCCCGGGGGAGAAGCCCAGCTTTTCAGAGACCCTGCCTATAATGGGCAGGTGGAGAGAGCTTTGGTCAGAGGCAGTCCTGATACATGTCAGCTGTTGTGATTTCTCTTGTTACCTCCCTCCCTGGCACAGTGTATCCTGGAAAACTTACAACACCGAAGTCGAATCTTTTACAAGATATTTGTTCTACCTAAAATGGCCTGAGAGTTGGTATCTGCCCAGCTAAGGTGTTTGGGGCACCTGATTTGTAAATCTGTCACGTAAAGACACATTATTCCACTCACATATGCAGCCAGCATTTACTGAGCATTTAACTATATGGCAGGTGTTTTTGTTTTTTATTTTAAGATTTATTTATTTATTTGAGAGAGAGAGAGTGCGTGCGTGCATGCATGCATGTGCAAGCCAGACCAGGGGCAGAGGGAGAGGGAGAGAGAGAATCTCAAGCAGACTCCCCCTGAGCATTGAGCCAGAGGTGGGGCTCAATCCCAAGACCCTGAGATCATGACCTGAGCCGAAACCAAGAGTTGGCTGCTTAACCGACTGAGCCACCCGGTCGCTCCTATGCTGGGTGTTTTAAGGGGATCATCTCAAGTAATGTTCACCTTGAATCTTTGAAGTTTTACCCCCATTTTTCAGAGGGAAGAAGCTGCATGTTGGAGAAGTTAAAATTGCACAGCCAGGATGTGGCAGATCTAGGACTGAAACCCCGGGCTGTGTGATTCCAGGGACTGTGCTCCTAACCACTAACTACTCCCTGTTCCCCTTTCTGAGTGCTCTGGGTCAGCTCAAGCCGGCTGGAATTGAGGGCATCCAGAAGGTGAGAGGGAGAGGGACAGAATCAAGTTCACAGCAGTATCTTGAGAAACCGTTTCCAGTTAAAAATAAAAAGGTGTTCACGGGGTGTTCAGGTTACACTGGGAAACATCAGGCTACAAAGGGGTTTGCGTACGGGGCGGAGCGGGGTGCAGATCTTCATGGCCACTTCCCACCTAGCAGCGTGGATGCCCAGCCTTGCGAAGCCCCGGTATTTCGGGAATCAAGAGCCACTCTGAGGAACATGGAACAAGGGATTTACGGGAGGAATTAGATCTTATGTAAGCTTGGAGATACTGGGGACAGGGAGATCTGGAAGGGGGAGTCAGAAGCCCCGGAGGAAGGCCCACCGCACAGGTGCATGGGGTGGAGTTGGGGGGGGGGGGCTCCAAGAAGCCCCGCCCATCCAGCTGCCAAAGCGGATATTAATGAACTTGGTGAAGCTTCTCCTTGTTTCCTCCCTGGCTCCTCCGGGACAGGTATGCCAACAGCCTGGAACTCATTTGCAGATGGTTCTTAGGTGCCCCCAGACTCTCTCAGTTCCCAGGTGCAGCTTCCCCAGCTCCCTCAGCCATTTGCTAATTCCTAACCTAGAACCCACAACCCGGGAGGAAGGTCACGTGACGTAGCTGTATCCACCCCCCCCCAGAGCCGGAGCTCCTCCCACACCGCTCTCCTCCAATCAGAAGCGCTTCCTCATCAAGCCCCCCGCCCCGCGGGAAGAGAATCGTCCAGGTGCTGCGGAGGAAGAGTGGTGGTCACCTTGCGTGTTCCAAACCCAGGGCTTTCACACTTTTCGGACTGCGACCCGCTCTGTGGCTTTACATATCCCAAACACAGGCGCACTCTCACCCCCGAAACCAAGCTGTCACGAAATAATACTCCCCTCTGCTTATGCCAGGCTCGGCACGCTGATGCAGCCTCTTTCCTTCTGCAGCCTTCCAGTCTGTTCTCTTCTGTTTTCCGTCTTCTAAGAAATCCTTTAAGAAAAATGTCCTCGACTCTCTCCATTGATTTCACTGACCATGGACAAATGTGGCATGACCCACCATTTGAAAAACACTGTTCTAGACAACATAATTCTCTTCCCGCATCCTGAGATGACATTCTTCTTTTTGGGGGGTTTGGGCTAAGGCCAGCCACCTCACACTGCTGATTTATCATGGGTTTGCAGCCCATCAAACCTCTCACGCCTACTGCACCAGGTGCTGCTTAGCCTACGTCCCCCGTGTCCTTGGGCAGGTTTTTGGTTTTTTCCAGACGCAAGATTGGGCCGGATGCATTTCATCTTCTTGCATGTGGCCCTTTGCTCTAGGGCTCTGTGGAGAGCTTTTTCTATCCCGTCACTCTTGTGCCAATTGTCTTCTGGATGTCGCTTTGTTGACACTGTTCTTTGTATTAGGACTGGGTCATTTCCCCGCCCCCCCATCTTTCTGTTTCTGTTTTGTTTTAAAATGTAGATTTTATTAGTATTCAGGTTGTCATTGAAAGGGTAGTTTGTTATCCGTGGTTCCCAAGAGGAGGACGCACAGCATGGCACCCCACGCAGGGCCACGCAGAGGAGTACCAAGGGGGAGTGGGAGGGGGAGATGTGGGCAGGAGCCTTTCTCTCTTTTCCATGGGAAGGAACAGGTGAGGCAGGGTAAGCAGGCTGAGGACTGGCTACTGTGAGAAATAGCAGGCTCTGGGGTATAAGCACTGTCTCTGGGGGTGGTCCTTGCAGGGAAGTAGTGGCCTGGAGTATGAGGGCTTCATAAAGGAGATAGTCATAGTGGGCTGTGAGCTGAGGATTGGTTGGTTTGCTTATGAAAGGTGCAGTTGCTATTTCTAGGAATTGGCTAGCCCTGGAAAGGGTCAGCAAGCCCCAGATGTCAAAGCATCAAAGATGCAGAAAATAAAAAGCTATGATTCATATAATTTATTTATTATTTTTTTTTTAAAGATTTTTATTTATTTATTTATTTGAGAGATAGAGAGAGAGCATGAGCAGGGGGAGGGGCAGAGGAAGAGGGAGAAGCAGACTCCCTGCTGAGCAGGGAGCCCAAAGTGGGGCTCAATCCCAAGACTCCAGGATCATGACTTGAGCCGAAGGCAGGCACTTAACTGACTGAGCCACCCAGGTGCCCCTGATTAATACATTTTAAACTAGAGTTTAAAAACCCAGTGTGCACTGAAGAGCTTACGCTGTAAAGCAACGTCCCCTGCCCCAACTCTGGTTCTGCTCTTGAGAGCTGTGTGTCTCAAACTTGAACTTATGTCAGAATCACCTGGACAGTGTCCCACCACAGAGTTTCTGAGCCAGTAGGTCTGGGGTACACCTGAGAATTTGAATTTCTAACACGTTCCCAGGGGCTGCCAATGTGTGTCCTCGTTCTAGGGGACCACACTTGAGAACCACCATTTTAAATTCTTTTTCCTGGTGCTTTATATTCTAATGACATGCCTTGTCATGGTTTCGTTTCAGTGCTTCATGGCTCTGACTTTCTGAGCAGGATTTAGCTCTCTGACACTGTCCCTCTGGTCCCCCTCCACGCCTTACCTGCAGCACAGGTGTCCTGCCATGTTTAATTGACCTCATTCAGCAAAAAGACATTGTCATGGGGCATCTTGTAGATGTCAGGCACTGGACCTACTCATGGGGACTTGTCGGAGAGCAAGACAAAGTCCTGCCCTTATGGGGCTCATATTCTAGTGCAGAGGTCCACAAGCTTGTCCTGTCAAGGACCAGATAGACTCTGGAGCCATATGGTCACCATCAAAACTATTCGACTCCATCATGGTGGCATGAAAGCAGCCACAGTATATAAATTAATGGGTGAGGGTGTGTTCTGATAAAACTTTATTTGCAAAAGCAGGCGGTGGGCCAGATTTGGTCTGCAGGCTGTGCTTAGATCTCTGTGGTAGTGTGTGAGACAGACAATAGGCAAATAAGTAAAATATACAATATGCCAGATGGTAAGTGCTAAAGAGAAAAATAAAGCAGAAAAGGAGGGTGGGGAGTATGAGGGAGGGGATCGGGTTTGCAAATTTAGATATGGTGGCAAGGAAAGAGTCACTGAGATGGGGACATTTGAGAAGAGACTTTTGAAGGAGATGAGAGAAAGAGCCATGCAGTCACCTGGCAGAAAAGCATTCCAGGAAGAGCAACAACCAGTGCAAAGATCCTGTGGCATGAGTGTGCTCACCATGCTTGAGGAAATAGCAAAGAGCTTCAAGTGTCTGGGTGGAGTGAGGCAAAGGGAGGGGAGCAAAAGAGGGGGTCAGAGGGAACAGGGAGGCTGCTATCGACGGCTTTGTAACCCACTGTAAGGAATTTGTCTTTTACACTTAGTGCAATGGGAATCCATTATTGTGACTCCAGTAATTCTCATAACTCCTTTAAGTTACGTATATATATATGTATATATGTTGTATATATATATATATATATATATATATATATACATATATATATATATACAACTCCATTTCTTGTTTTCTCAAGTCTAGGCAGCATCTCTTGACTTTGTATTTTGTGAGAGATACCAGGTGTTGTTATCAGGTACTTTTACAGACATGACATCATTTCATCTCTCTAAGATAGACTAATATTGTCCCCATTTCCATAGAGGAGGAGATTGAAGGTCAGAAAGGTTAAGTGACTTGGCTAAGGTCACGCAGCCTAGTCAGTGCCCGAGCTGGGATTGGAACCCAAGTCTGCCTTAACATAGAGATCTTAGCACCCACATTACACTGAGAGACAATGCTATAATCCTCCGGGGATGGGGGGCCCTGTGGCTTTTGGATCCCATAAATAAGATGGAGAACTGTTGCCAAGGAGGGGGGTGGTGTATCAGTCAAACAAAACAGCACCTGTTCTGAGAGAAGGAACAGGTTCTTTTCCGTGGGAACTCTGACCAAGCTGCTGACAGCTCATTTATGTGATGCTGGAGCAGTTTGACATTCATAGTACAAGACTTGCATGCAATTAGCCTGAATCGTTCTAACACAGTCTCTTGAAAACATTTGGAATTTTCCCTCTGTCTGGCCTTGCGCATGAGGTAACCACGGCTTTATTTAGTTGGTCATGCATCCCGGAATAGTGCTGTCTACATCTGTCCTCATCACCGTGGTCTGATTGAGGTCTTGTTTTCCTGGAGGGCAGATACCGTTGTGCAGACTGGCTTTGCGGGCTCCCCTCCCGCAGGATCATTTGCACAAACGTGGTGGCAGAGCCTCGCTGCGCATGAGGGAATGATTTCTCTGCGTGGAAGCTGGAGTCCTGTTAAGTATGCCATGCAAATGAGATGCAAATGAGGAGGTATGGGCATGGGTCAGGAGGTCAGAGCTCTGGGGGTTTCTGCCCCCCTCCTCATCCGTCGGCTGATGAACTTGACAGTTCCTGGAACAATCATCTCTTCTGCCCACCAAAGGGCTCTTAATGAGAGCAGAAGCTGACTGCTTCTGCAGCCTCTTCAGACACCTGGTGATTGGAAGCTCGAGAGACAGGGAGCTTTCCATGGGCTGTCAGATGCCACTGACTTATCATCAGCTGCCTGCTGGGTTCTGAGACGTGCCGGGGAAGGAGGGAAATGGTGGGTAACTGACTGTTATTGTCTGTTCTTCCTCCCCCTATGGAGGCAGCCACGGATGGCTGGATTGGGGCTCTCACGCTAGTGTCTGTGGTCTTTGTTGGGTGCCTGGCTTGGCTCACAGAATGAGCCTCCACGGGGATGTGGAAAAAGAGCTAAGAGCCTGCCCCCCGAGTTGAAGATCAATGATCCTTTGATTTTATTTCTTCTTCCAATCTGACCCACTGTCTTCACCTGTAGCTTGAGAAATCCCAATCCAAGAAGGCCTTTTGAAATGAGAAAAGAAAAGTGAACCGCACTGCAGGAGATTATGAAATGGTTAGTGGAGAAAGACACGGGGACATATTCACAGATCTAGCGGATGCAAAGGATGCTCGGTGGCATCATTCTGCATATTTCTGCTGGTTTTGCAGGGGCGTGTGCATGCGGTTCCCTTGGCAAAAATCATTCAAGTCTCTCCCTCTCCGTGAATATAAAATGCACAAAAACAAGGGTCTCCTGAATGCCAGGCACAGCGCTGACTCTTTACCTGTGTTGAATACATGTTATCTCCATTTACAGATGGGGAAACTGAGGCTCAGGGAGCTTCCCTGACTTGTCCAAGGTCTGGCTAATAAGTGGTAGAGCTGAAGTTTGATCCCAGGTCTGTTGGGAATCTAAAGCCCAGACCCTTAGCCACTGTGCCAAATTGAGGGTTTAGGAATTGAAACACTGATTTCAACTGAGGGATGAGTATGCTTTTCTTCAGCTTTGCAACAGATGCATGGCTTCCTTCCTTCCATCTCCCCATGTGGTCCTCCCTGGCCTCAGACTCCTCATTGATGCTTCCTGGCATCAGATGGAGTTGCAAGTCCATGTTTCAGATTGTGCTGACTCTGTCCTCCCCCAAACTTATCCAAAGAAGCCCCCAGGCTCATCACTATCTCTGTCTGTCATTAATTCAAGACACAGCTCATGGGGCTTGTGGCCTACAGGTTCTTCTAGGTAGGAATGATGGGTAAAGGCAGATCCTGAGCTTGAGATGTCTTTGTCCCCAGGCTTCAGTTAGTAGGGGTGCCACAGAGGAAGTGTCTCCAGGGAAGGGGTTGTTGACTGGGGCTTGGGGTCTGAGAGTGAACTCAAAAGGCCTATTTCCATGGCCTGGCTATTGGTGGATCTTGGGCCCAGGGCACATTGGCAAGGACCAGACTCAGCCCTCACCCAGGAGCACGTTTGATGGGGCTTTCCCCAAACGTTCGTAGCAGATAAAATGGGATGATGGTTGTAATGGTGCTTATGGTCAGCACTCAACACATGTTCATCAAAAACAAAAACTTAAACAAGACAGAAACTCGCTGACAGGTGTCATATAGTTGCAGGTCCATGTTTTGCATTGTGTGGACCCTGTCCTTCCCCAGCAGGTATACTCTTGGGAAGGGATAGGGACACTGGTGTTTCTTTGGTCTCCTTAGTTCCCTGAGACAGTTCTGTGAAAAAAAACACCTATCCCATATACACTGTTATTCTGATTTTACAGCAGAGGAAAATGCACCTCAGAGAGGTGGATTTACTTGCCCAAAGTCCCACAGCTAGTGGGTAGCGGGACTTGAATTAAAATATGGATGCGATGGATTCTAAACCAAGGCTCTTAATGCACAGTGTGCCTGGGGAACACAAAGATATTCCCTTTTAGACCTTCCTTCCTTCCTTCATTCATTCTTCCATGGTTCTTTGAGTCTCTCCCGTGTGGGAGGCCATGTGCCAGATGCCGTGAGGGCTTTATGAAGGAGTGTGACCCTTTACACACAGAGTATTTCACAACCTACTAAGAGAGGGAGAGGAAGAGAGAGCTCACTCTAAAAGGGGGTGTGTGTGTGTGAAGTGATAACCCAGCTTGAAAGAAAGTGCTGGGGGCGGGGTGCCTGCTGATGAGCCAGGAATCCCAAAAGGCTTCACAGAGTCCAAGGCCAGGAGTTAGTTCGGGAGGGGTGTGGGGGGAGAACCAACCCCCTGCTAGGGCTCAGCTAGGGGCTTTGTCTGTTTTGGCCTTTGAAAGATGAATAGAAGCTTTCATGGGCTTTTACCCTCTGAAATGCACTCTTCATACCCAGCCAGGAAGATCCATTCTAAAATGTGAATGGGGCCCTGCCGCTCCCCTTCTTAAGCTACTCCAAAGCTGCTTCTTAGAGCTTTCAACTGAAATCAGGCCCCTCCCCACTGCTCTGGGAGCCTGCGGGATCTGGGTTTTTCTCTCAGTCTCTCAGCCTCCCTCTCCAACCTCATCTTCTCTCTGACCCTTTGCATGATGTCCTTATCCCTGCCCCACCAGATGATTTTCCTTCCTTCTTGCACCTGCTCTTCCCTCAGCCTGGATTGCTCTTCCTTGAGCTCTACATGTGGCTGGCTTCTGGCGTCCACTTAAATGTCCCCTTCTCAGAAGGGCCACCCCTGAGCCTTATCCGAAGAAGCCCCTCGCAGGCCAGGCCCTCTCTATCCCGTTCCCTTGTCGAAATACTTTCTTTATATTAATATCACATGTATCTGTCATTAGTTGTTTCTTTGCTTATTTGCTTCTACCTTTTTCTCCGTCACTGGATGGAGGTCAGGAACCTACTTTATTTTTCATGCCACTATGTGCTAGTGCCTACCACGCATCTGACACATCCTGAATAAGTTATTAAGTAGGTGGAAACGTGGGTTAATGGTGGGCGCTCGGGCTGAAGTGACCCCATGAGTGAAGGGACATTGGGTTTCTGGGGTACTGAGACTCTAGAATGTGGTTGCGAAGACAGATCAATGAGTGCCAGGTCACAGAAGACCTTGCTCACACATTCTAGGGATTTGGGACATTATTCAGTACTGTGAGCCATTGGAGGTGGTAATGTTCTGATCTAGATATGACTGGCAGTGATTAAAAAGAAGGGTCGCAGTAGGATGGATGGAGGTGATGCATGCTTGAATTAAGGAAGTGAAAAGAAATGTACAGATGAGAATAGTTGATATGGGGAATCGAGGAGAAGATGGAAAATCAGGGATTAAGTGAGATGGGTGGCTCGGAAAGATGTGTAGGTAGTGAGCATGATAAGCAATCAGGGTGAGAAGTCAGAGAGGCTTACTTGGAGGGAAAGGTGGTGACCTTGGTTTTGTATAGGCTGGTTCTGGGTTTGCATGGGTGTCTATGTCTAGTAGGTGGATGCATCTATATATCTAGAGACTCAGGTATCAGTAGTGAAGCAATGGGAGCTGAAACTGTTGGGCATGTCAGGGAGGTATTAGGGAGTGGGGAGTTGGAAGAGGAGTATGGTCAGGACCCCAGGAAATAGAGCCACTTCAGGGGTTAGTGGAAGAAGAGGAGCCAGTGAAGGGGAACTTAAAAGTGGTGCTTTTAGAGGAAGAAGGTAGACCAGAAGAGCAGGGTGGGGGGTCACAAGAACCAAGACAGGAGAGCGTTCAAGAAAGTGGATGTGGCCAGCCCGTTAGATGCTGCCACCTGGTAATGGTAGAGAGAAGAGGCTAAGAATGGAAACAGAATCACTGTATGTGGTCATTTAACTGCAGGATTTGGACAGCGCTTGTTCACTGGCATGATGGGAGCAAAAGCTGGTGTTAAGGAGAGCAAGTGGAAAGAGAAGTGTAGGCAACTCTTAAGAGAATGTGAGTTATGAGAGGAAGAGGCTGCTGGAGAGGAGGTCTTTTACAGGAGGGTTTGAGCACGTTAGTTGAGTGAGTGGAAGAAGGCATGGGGAAGGAAGGGCTCAAGGTGCTGGGGAAAGGAGACAGAAAGTGTGCAGAAGGGATCATAGGCATTGTCCTCCTATATCTAGCTAAACATTTGAATCCCAGCTCTGCCACCTGCTAGTTGTGGGACTCCAGGCAAGTGCGTCAACCCTCTGAGTCTCAGCTTCCTTATCTGCCCAGTGGAGAGAGCGTATACCTCCCAGGGTCGTGGCCCAGGATGAAAGGAGAAAGTGTATCAGGGCCTTCACAGAGCCAAGTGCCTAGTGAGTTTTGAGTCAGTGAACACTTAGCAGACTTACTTATATATACACCATTTAGAAAAGAGCAAAGTGACACACACCAACCCTTAGTCCCTGTTAGGTCCCTCCTGCTTTGAGCTCTGAACTTACAACACACATCACATTTGCAGTGATTCCTTGTGTAGTGGGTATATACTGTAGTGCGTTACCAGGTCCCCCGTTCAGGGCTGAGGCACTTCTGCTCCGAGCTGTGGGGAGTGTTGGCTGCTGACCACTCATAGCTCAGTCCTTCTCCAGGAATTGTCCTAAAGAGAGTCGCATTGTTCAAGGTTATGCGCACTTGTGGGGGCAGCCCAATGACTGGATACAGTGGGGAGTGAGAACAAAGGCCCCTCCCCTACCTCCATCGAGGACGTGTCTGAAGGGCAGTCCCAACCACAGAGCTGGGAAGAGATGGGGTGAGGTGTCTGTTGCATCTGCATTGCCATAAAACTCTTCCCTCTGTTTTACCCTGCTTCCTGCATTCCTGGCTGGGGCTCTTCCCAACGAAACTCCCTCAATAAGCCCCCGCCCCCCAATCTCCATGGCAGGGTCTTGTTTACAGGGACCCCAACTTAAGACACCTTGTTTAACGTCTGTATCTTTTCCCTAAACTATAAGCTTTTTGAAGGCACCAACTCTGTCTGTCCTTGTTCATTGTTCAGCCACAGGTCTGGACACATAATAGATACTCATTAATTATATACTGAATTAATGAACGGACAGGTTTCCCAGACACACACAGGATGTGTGCCCTGATACATACAATTTTCTAGAGTTGTGAATTACAGAACAAGTTATTGAGAAGTGCCTTTCTGTGGGTGTGTGAGCCTTCCCCGGGCCCACCCGGTGTGAAGCCATCCCTAGCAATAGCTCTGTGTCTTCTAAGAGCGATTTCCAGGTTTCCATCAGCAAATAGCAGTCACGATTTATAAAACATTCACACAAGAACATTTGGGCTGCATTCTACATCATTTTAGTAGAGAGGGGTTGTTCCTTGGGGCCTTTAATTTTCTAGCTTTCATTATTGGAAGAGTAAAATGTATCACTTGCATTCCAAAATTGATTTTTGGTTCCTGAAAGAAGCCCATAAAAATAAATAACTTCCTGGGAGGGAAAAAAGAAAAGAACTCTTTACACTGGGCAATTTGTTAAAAAAGGAAAGAAAAGAAGAGGAAGCCTGGAGGGGCAAAGCAATCTAAACATTTAGATTGTATCTTTTTTTTTCCTCTTTTTTTTTTAAACTTGAGGCTTACTGGACTTTGAGAACACCCATGCTACTGACAGAGCTCACTTTAACATCTACGTGGGACAGGTGACTGGCGCATCCTCTGGTGAATGCCCCGCGATTTGCATCTCTGGTACCCTAACCCACCACTGTGTTGCTATTAGTGAGGAGACGGATGGCCAGCATCTCATTAGCAATTGTAACAGTAAGCTTTACTGTGTAACAAATCACTCCAAATGTAGTGGGCTTAAAACAACAAACTTTGTCAGTTTTGTGGGTCTGCTGGGAAGTTCTTCTGATCTGAGTTGGCTTGTCTGGGGGTGAATGATCTAGGATAGCCTCACTCCTGTCCTGTGTTTAGCGCAGCATAAACTGGAGTGACAGGGTGACTTGGCCGTGTGTTTCCCACCATCCAGCAGGCTAGTCCTAACTTGTTCTCATGGTTGTTGTCAGAGGAGTCTTGAGAGCCCTGGTGAGAGCAACTCAATTCAAGCCTCAATGTACAGCAATTTTTTTTTAAGATTTTACTTATTTATTCATGGTGGAGGGGAGGAGAGGGACAAGCAGACTCTGTGCAGAGCCTGATGCAGGGCTAGATCCCATGACCCTAAGATCATGACCTGAGCTGAAATCAAGAGTCAGAGGCTTAACTAACTGAGCCACCCAGGTGCCCCTGAACAGCACTTTTAGAACTCTGTACCACATTGGCTAACATCCCAGTAGCTAAAGCAAGTTGCATGACCAAGCGCAGATTCAGAAAATGGAGAAATAGACTTTCATTGGCATTTCACTTTCTCAACCATACAGAGGAGTATGTAGGCAGGGAAGATACCAAGTAGTCTTATTTTATAGCTAATAAGCTGAGAATCAGAGAGGGTGAGCAACTGGCCTGAGGTCACACAGCAAGCCAAGAACCTTCTGTGTAACCCATTGTAGGTGAGCTCGCCCTGTGCTGCCACATTTTATCTCCCCTTTCTTCATTCCCTCGACCACTCTGGCTTCTAGGAGGACAGCTCCCTGGGGGGACTATCACCATGGTTGGCCCTTCACTCAGCCTTGGAATGCCACTGTTCTTTTATCAATTAGTACTCACCCTTGCTTGCTCTGCTGGTGGTTCTCTGCTCTCCTCTCTGCTCCCATGGTCCCGTCACTCTCTGCTCTTCTCTGCACCTTGGGAGGCCGACCCCTGCATCACCCAGGTCCTCTTGCTCTCTAGCTCCTGGTTGAGTTCACACAGAAGAAGCACCGGCAGGCAATTGTAGGATCGTGGGAGAGAGATGAGGTGTCTCTTTCCCAGCCCTGCTCCGGGCCATGTGTCTTGGCAGTATTTCTCCCCAGCTCTGCTAATTCTATTTCCTCCCTTCACCCCCAGGTTTATGAGTGGCCAGGGTGTTCACCATTGCTAGTCCCTGGTGCCTCACCATCCATCGTTGACCCCTTTAACCCTTACATTTGTGACAGTCCCTTGATTAAAGTCTCTTGAACCATCCAAATTGGATTCTGCTTCCTGCTTGGGCATACAAGGATATACTTTCATTAGGTTATATTTTCTTACAAGGGGAGAAAGAAATGGAGTTTGCAGGATGCAGTTTGGGAAACCGAGCATCATGCTGGGCATGCCCATGGAAAGGAGTGTGTAGCCTCCAAAAATGCTGTTGTGGCAGGAGGAACTAGAACCCGAAGCCTAGAGTGTGAGAATTCCCATCGTCTAGGCTCTGTTCAGGGAATTCTCAGGACTCTGGGACGGACACGTAAGGATATTTTGGCATCACTGTTTGTGGTGGCAAAAGGCTAATCACCTTTTGAATACCTGTTGATGGAAGAATGAATGGCTGAGTAGTTTGTGGTCTGTCCATGTGCTGGTATACTAGGCAGTTTAAAAAGAAGGAGATGAACCATGAGAGACCATGGACTCTGAGAAACAAACTGAGGGTTCTAGAGGGGTGGGGGGTTGGGGGGGTGGGTTAGCCTGGTGATGGGTATTAAAGAGGGCACATACTGAATGGGGCACTGGGTGTTATACGTGAACAATGAATCATGGAACACTACATCAAAAACTAATGATCTAATGTATGGTGATTAACGTAACATAATAAAAAAACATAAAGAACAAACAAACAAACAAAAGAATGAGTTCGTTCCTAACTGACTGATATGGAGAAATTGGCAAGATGTCTTGTTAAGTAGGAGAAAAGCATTTTGCTGAGCAACGTGTACAGTGTGATTCCGTTTTCTGAGACTAATCCTCTTGATCCATTTGTTTCCAGGTGGTAGTCTCTGCAGGGGAAGGGGGTGGAAGGGTAGACACCTGGTTGCCACCTGGTTGATTAGCTGGGGGTAGGGGAGCAGGAGAAAGTAGGGTGGCAGAGGATGGGGGAAGGGAACTTGGGGGAAAAACTAGCAAAGTGAGGAAGGACACACAGATTTAATTTGCTGTTCTTTTTCTGTTTTTGAGATAAACACTTAGATTATTGTTTTCCAGATGAACACCTTTTTCTTTAAGCACAGCTTTAGTGGATGCTCCCAAGTTTTGAAAATTTTGAATTTTCATGATTTATTCCTTTTCCTATGGGTTATTTAAAAGTGTATGTTTAATTTCCAAACATTTGTAGATAGTCTTGTTGTCTTTTTGCTGCTAATTTCTAGTTTGTGGTCAGAGAACATGTATCACTTCATTCCTTTACGTTTTGGTAAATATTCCTCCTGCACTTATAAAGAATATATATATTTCCTGGCTGTTGCGCACCACATTCATGTGTGTAAATTAGGTTACATTTGTTCACTGTGTTGTTCACGTCTTTACATCTTTGCAGAGTTTTATTTTGCTGGCTTGTTCTGTTACCGAAAGAATTGTGTTCGAGTCTCCTATTACGATTGTGGGTTTTCTCCCTTGTAGTTTTCTCAATTTTTGCTTTATATATTTTGAAGCAGTGTTGTTATTATTATAAATTATAACTGTTACATCTCCTTGGTGGGTTGATGTTTTTTGCCACTTAAAAATGTATCTCTTTATCTCAAGTTATGCTTCTTGCCTTAAAACCTCTTTGCCTCATACAAAGATACCATTTTTCTTTTGGCTAATGTATAATAATGTTTATTATATATGTACATGTCATTTCAATGATACATTATTATTGTTTCGTACAATCAATGTTCATTTAGTGGTTTTTAAAAAAGATTTTATTTATTTATCCATGAGAGGGCGGGGGAAGAGAGAGAGCACAAGCAGGGGGAGCGGCAGGCAAAGGGAGAAGCAGGCTCCCCACTGAGCAAGGAGCCCGATGCCGGGCTTGATCCCAGGACCCTGGGATCATGACCCGAGCTGAAGGCAGATGCTTAACTGACTGAGCCACCCAGGTGTCCCAGCGTTCATTTAGATTTACTAATACATTTATCCATTCTGTTCTTTTTCACTCCTCCTTACATAGTCACATTTTCATCTGCAATTATTATCTTTCTATCTAAAGAACGCCTTTAGCATTTAGTTTAGGCTGGCTGGAAATAAATTTAGAAATAACTTTATTTCACATTCACATCTGAAGGATGTTTTCGCTGGGTATAGAATTCAAAATTGGGAGTTATTTTTGTTCAGCGTTTTCAAGATATTATCCCATTCTTCTTCTTCCTCCATTTTTCTTATTCTTCTTGTTGCTCCTTTGAAGGTAATGTCTTTTTTTTCCCCCACATCTAGCTGCTTTTTTGATTTTCTCTTTATCTTTGATTTTCAGCAGTTTGATCATGCTTTTCCTAGGGATGAATGCAAGCATGCATGGATTTAACATGTTTGGTGTTTGTATGCTTCTCGAATTTTTCACTTGATGGTCTTTATCAGTACTGAAAAATTCATGGCCATTCTTGGCCCCATTCTTTCTCTTCTTTTCATCCTGGGTTTTGATTACACATATGTTAGACCTTTTCTCTGTGTCCCTGTCTCTACAGTGTTTTCAATACTTGACATCCTTTATGCTCTCTGCTTTAGTCTGATTGTTCTCACTGAGCTGTTTCCCAGGTCACTAATATGCCCTCCAACTACTTCTCATCTGCTGCTAACCCCTTATATTGAGTTCATAATTTTAGCTATTATATTTTTAAATAAACTTTAATTTTAGAATGCTTTTAGATTGACAGAAAAGTTGCAGAGATAGTACAGTTTCCTTATATCCTTTACCCAGTTTCCACTATTGTTGACATCTTGCATTATCATGGTACATTTGTCAAAACTAAGAAATTAACATTAATTAGTACATTACTACTAAGTACATGCCAGACTTTGTTCGGGTATCACTGGTTTTTTCCTTAATGTCCTTTATATGTTCCCAGATCTCACCCAAGATATCAAATCACACTTATTATCATGTGTCCTTGGGCTTTTCTGGTTCATGAAAATTTCTGTCTTTTTTTGTTGTTATTGTTGCCTTTTGTGATCTTGTTGCTTTCGAGGGGTACTGGTATACAATATCCCCCAATTTGGGAGTTACTGTATTTTTAATTCTAAAGTTTACCTTTTTTAAGTGTTATAGTTCTCTGGTAAAAATTTCCCATATTGTTATCCCTCCCTTTTTTAAACATCTTAATTGGAGGCTTCTTCCTCCTCCAAATTAGAGAACAACACATGAGGTTCTCTTCCTCCTCGGGTTCCCCCCCACCTTATATGGAGCCTGCTCAAGGTTTCCAGCCCTGAGGTTGACCACTTCCTAGGGTCCTCCTCCTTCCTGGGTCCTGACCTCTAATTTTTGTTTCTCCAGCACCATGCACGAGGCTGCCAGAAACTCTCAGTGGATGTCTCTTGTGTGTCTCAACCTTTGCATTTAAATTGGCAAAACCTCAAGGGAAAACCAGTCCCTGGGTGTCAGATTTGCTTCTTTGCTCTTCCCTTCTGTCTGGGAGCTTGGCCCCTCAAGTCCTGCTTTTGCCAGCAGCTCTCATCCCTAGTCTTATCACCCCAGGCTTCTCTGCTTCTTTGCACCCTCCCTCTGCTTTGTTTCCGAGTCTCTTGCCCTGTGCGGAGCCCCAGTGCCAAAGTGCCACATAGAACATTGGACTCATTTCATTTCTAATTCCTTCAACATTACAGTTCTTTGAAAAAAAATTTCATTTGTTTGTCTCTCTGGCTTTTATAGCTGTTCTCAGTGGGAATGTTGAGCTTCTAGAAGCTACTCATCATGGGCTCCAAGTGGTATGATATTAGGTGAAAATGTAAAATATAAAATAGATTTATGGCTCTATAATTATGAAAAATTGAATGTTAATATGGCTAAAGACCCAAACGTGAATGTACAAATTAAAGCTTTTATTTAAGTTCAAGTAGGATCAAAGGCAACATTTGTTTTGGATTCTGTTATATATGTGATTCAGTTAAAAAAATTTTTTAAAAAGGGAGGTAATAAGAGCTTCAGTGATAGAATAAAGAGTGCTCATTTCCTCCAGGTCCTCATGGTGGTGGGGGACCCTGAGAGCTCTGGGGAATGAATACACCACAGTTAAGGTCACTAAGTATATTACAGAAGTGTTGATACAGAATTATAGCCAACAATAACAACATAATATGAACTTAACATTAACTATGTATCAGCCATTCTACTAAATCATTTAATTATTACAACATCCTTCTAAGACTGCATCCTTATCATTAGCCCCATTTATTTTTTTTTTTAAAGATTTTATTTATTTATTTGAGAGAGAGAGAGAATGAGAGAGAGCGAGTACATGAGAGAGGGAGAAGCAGACTCCCTGCTGAGCAGGGAGCCCGATGCGGGACTCGATCCAGGGACTCCCGGATCATGACCTGAGCCGAAGGCAGTCGCTTAACCAACTGAGCCACCCAGGCGCCCCCATTAGCCCCATTTCTTAGACAAGGAGACTAAGTCACTGAGAAGTTAGGTAGTATTTCGGACACACAGTGCTGAGTGGAAGAGCTTATATTAAAACCCAGGAACTCTGGCTCTGTGCCTGAGCTCCTCACCACCCCACTCTACTAATTGCCAAAGAAAGAGGCTTTTAGATCAGATAAGAGTACTTGACATGCGGGAGGTGCTGTGCTGGAGGAAAAACTCAGTCCCCAGATCCTGGGGCACATGAAGCAGATGGTCTCAGAACAGTCTGTTCTTAAATCAGTCAAGACCCTGCCTTTTCTGAACAGGCTGGATTCCTGCCTCCCACAGAGTGGCAGTAAAGTGTGACAGGGACGAGCTTGGGCACTGGAGGGACAGCAGCTCAGCACCTGATACATAGTAAATATTGTCATTCCTGCCATCATCACTGGCCAGAACAACCCACATCACCAGACCTGTAGACTCTGTCTGGGCTTGAGACCTCAGGATACTCCCAAGGTGATAGGATTCTTGGCCATTCATTCTTTCCTTCAGCCTGTGCCTCACACCGTGTTGGGCTGTGAACTCACCACTGTCCATAAGACAAGTGAATGGAGAAGCAAGTAAAGTGTTTGATGTGCTGTGTTGGACATCAGTGCAAGGTGTTGTGAGAAACCCGAGGAGGGGCATCCACCCAGGCAGGTCTTGGAGCTCTGCAGTGGTTTTAGGGCATGCAGCGAAGGGGACATTTCATTTATCCATTTATCAATTCATTCCTCAAATGTTTATTGACCACCTACTATGTGCTAGACGCTGTGTTAGGACTAGGAACACAAAAATGACAACATAGAAACAGACCCTACCGTCCTGAGACTTTAACCGTGCAGGAAATCAGTGAATTAATGACACTTAATAATCATATATTGAGCACCTAGGAAATACATGGCCCAGTCCTAGACACTGATTAGGAGAGAATGACAATAAGATTAGGAGTTGTTGAGTATGTAATAAGTTGGCATGCATGATAGCTTCAAAAACCATCTCAGTCTGGCGAGGTAGGAGCTCCTCTTCTCAGGGAACTTTCCATGGGCACACAACTAGAAAACGGCTTCACTTTGACTGAAACCCAGGTCTGTTGGAGGCCAGGCTCTTAGCTACTGGGCAGCACTCCTTCCCCAAATAGTAGAAAGTCACGGTCCCTTCCCTTAAAGAGTTTGTTCAATGTAATAGAACACGTAGGCAAGTAAACACATCTCTAAAGTATACTGTGCTACAGAACATAAGAAAGGAATGAATCCTGTTGGAGGGCTAGATGAAATCAGGAAAGTCTTCAGGAAAGGGGCGGTGCTAGGGATGGAACTGCAAGGAGGGGTTGGCTTTGAGCAAAGGAGGGAACCCACCTGGTAAAGCGTAGTGCACCTTCTGACTTCTAGGGGGAGCTGAAATGATCTCCACTCCAGGGCTGGTGTGAGGATATGGTCAGGGCTAAGGACTAGGATGATGCTGTTGGTTTTTGAGCCTTAGCTGGAGGGTGGGCGGGGCTTCCAGACAGAAGAGGAGGAGTTTAAGGACGTCGTCAGCATGACACACCCTTACGTACTCTCTCTCCGGGTTTCTATTTGAGGCTTGCTCTGTCTTCAGACCGCTCAACGCTCCGTATGACTTGTTGCGTGGTAAGAGGGGCCAGAGCTCTCTGGTGTGGGACGCACTTCTCTCTCCAAGCTGCCCTGAAAACAAACAGGATTAGAAGAAAGGAAGCAAAAGGAGCCCATCCAATTTCTGCTGATTCTAATGTTCCCAGAGTTGAAAACTCTGGTCCAGCCCAACTCACCAGGGCTTCTACTTGCGATTAGGGCGGAAGTCCAGGAAAGAGAGGGGCTATCTGCCCGGTGTGGCCGCTCTGTACCTGTCTCATGGGAAGTTGCTGGAGAACATGATCCTGGGCACTTGATCCTGTCTGTCTCCTCCTTCGGGAGGAGGGAGCAACACATAGTCAAGTATGACTGGAATTTGGGATACATGCAAGGGAGAAGTGGCAGAGAAGGCTGGAAAGTGATGGTGGGGACAGGAGCCAGTTATCACAATGGTCACATTCTGGAGGGATCTAGACATCTTCGGGCCCTGCGCCAGGGTCTCGGCTATGGTGTTACTATCATTATGAAGGTGCCCAGTTCAGCTTGCTCCTCTCTTCTGGGCTGATTGCAATTTGCATGAAGCTTAATTCTCTCTCTGTGTCTCTATTTATTGAGGTGAAATCCATGTAACAGAAACCTGATCATTTCAGAGTGAATGATTCAGTGGCATTTAATACATTTACAGGGTTGTACCACCATCAACTCAATCTAGTTTCAAAACATTCCCATCACTCCAAAATAAAACCCCATCCCTTAAGCAGTTACTGCCCATTAAGCAGTTACTGCCCATTCTGCCTGCCCTCAGCCCCTGACAACCAACCATCTGCTTCCTCAAACTCTTTTTTTTTAAGATTTTTTTATTTATTCATTTGAGAGAGACAGAGAGAGCGAGTGAGAGCACCTGCAGGGGGGAGGGGCAGAGGGAGAGGGAGAAGCAGACTCTGCACTGAGCAGGAAGCCCAATGCAGGCCTCGATCCCAGGACCCTGGGATCATGACCTGAGCTGAAGGCAGACACTTCAGTGACTGAGCCTCCCAGGCGCCTCCTTCTAACTCTTTTTAAAAACAGTTTAAAACTCTTCAGTACCATAAATACCTTTCACTGTAAAGAAGAGGATAGTCATGCAATGCTCTGTCATCTAGACCAGGGCTGGCTGTCAAAACATCAAATACTTCCATACCAGCTTGCAGATCATCCAGACTCCAAGTACCCTCTGCCTCAGTGACCTCTTGGTCCCATCTCCAGGACCCCCCAGATGTGATCCAGCCATGAAAAGATTAATGCCTAGTCCAGGGGGAGCCTTCCCATCCACTCCAGGGCTTTGACTATGTCCATTCCGATGGGTAACACTGCTTGCTAAATATTTTGGCTGTCAGCCTTGTGGTGGCTAGACTTCTTCTAGCTGTAAAAGCCTCTCCCAACCCAAAGACTACCTCCCATTGCTTGCCTGTTTGCATCCTACCTGCCTTCAACAGCTTGACCATTTTTTAAATGTCATAGTCTAAAGTTCGGTATTTTTCCCACCATTTTTTGTTTTTTTTACACCTTGATGAATGATGTGCTGACTTTACCTAAAATGTGCCAAAGGCAACTTCTGAGATGGAAGGATGCTATTTTGGGAGAAATATGTCTGAGACATCTGAAGATGGCTTTTGCTTGTTCATTACAGGAGAGCGAGTGATGTGTTTAAGGCAAACTGCATATGACCGTAGTTACGGATTAAATAAGAGGCACACTTTGGGGCGGGGGGCAGGTCTGACCCGTGTGGGTTTTCACAGGCAGTGTGATGTCTTGGTGAAAGATTCAGTCTGGAAGCCAGACAGCCTGAGCTCAGATCCTAGCTGTACTGATATCATCTCCGTGACCTTGGACGAGTCATTTAACCTCCTCTGCTCAGTTTCCACGTAGGTAGAATGGCGAAAACAGTAATGTTGGTGTCATAAAACCTTGGGGAGTATTACATGAGATAACATGTGTACTGAGGATGGGGCCTGGCTCATAGCAAGAGCTCATTTGCCAGCAGTTTGTTATTATTGAATCTTTATTTCTATCCTATTTGGGAGTAGATCACTTTTCAGCTTCCTGAAAAAGAACAAAAAGAACATGGACTGGAAATCAGTAGGCAATGGTGCGTCACTGAGGATTTTTTTTTTTTTTTTGAGAGTAGGAATGACATGATAAGATCTGTGCTTTAGGAAGATTAATTTGCTGCAGCTCATGAGCTGACCTGGAAGAAAGACAGGGTGAAAGCAGCGGCATCCATCAGGAGGCTGACGCGCTGGTCCAAGCTGCGCTGTACAATATGGCAGCCGCTGGCTACAGGTGACTCTTTCAATTTAAATTAATGAACATTAGGTAAGCTGAAGGACAGTTCTTGGGACACGGTGGTCACCTTTCGAGTACTCAGTAGCCACATGTGGCTATTGACAGTGGACATTTCCGTCCTCCCAGGAAGTTCTGTCGGATGGCGTTGCTTGAGAGCAATTGTTCCCATACCTGAGTGTGCATCCGAATAATCTAGAAGGCGTGTGAAAATAGAGATTACTGTGCTCCATCCCCAGACTTTCTGATTCAGGAGGTTTGGGCTGAGGCCTGGGAATTTGCACGTCTACCAAGTTCCTGGGACATGCTGATGCTTCTGGTCTGGGACTGCCCACCGCCCCCCCCCCCCCGACTTGGAGAACCACCTCCCTGGAACAGCACTTCTCAGGTCACCGTGCGAGGGAAAGAGGAGCTGTTTTGAGCTTGTTGGAAATCCCGTGTGTCTTATTTATATGTCCCAGCTAGGCCCATTTGGGGTTTGGAATCCCATCTCTTCCCAGGATTAGCAGACTCCTGGGAGTCTGTTTCATGAAGGGATAGGCATAGGAGCTTTGGCTTTTCTGGCTGAAGGAGAAAGGTAGGGCTACTTCAGAGTCTGGAGAAAAGAGGGACAAAAAGGGAAGCGAAGCAGTGCCATCTGCAGCTTTCGGTATTCTCCCTAACGTTCTGGAGCTCTGCTTTTAAAGGAGGTCTCATGGTGAGGAAGCTTCCAGAACTGAAAAGCCAAGAATTTGCTGCTTTTGTCCCTTACTCATACCTTAACAACCCTCTCCCTGAGGCAAGAATGACTCATGTCTAGCTGCATGGTAGGGGGTGGGAGGGAAGGGCCTCCAGGTATGAGTGACAGAATTCAGTGAAATGCAAAGGGGAAGAAACACATCACTTAAACCCTCAACATATTACCCAGCCACATGTGTGCCTCACACTAGTTGTTTGAACTGCAGAATTAAACATCACGGGGCTTGTTCTCAGTGAGCCGGGGTCCCCAGAGTGTTTACCTGAGTCTGAGCTGAGCTTGGACTATCAGGCAGAGGCATAGGGTGGGACTGTGATAGACCGGAAGCAATAAGCCCCTCCCACCCCAGCTGTGCGCCCTTTTATAAATGGTCATCAGATGTACCTGCGTGTCTGAGTGCAGTTAGGACAGTCTTCCAGAACACACCAGCAATATTCTCCATCGGCGGGCAGATAGCTGTGATCCTCCCAAGATGGCTCTTCTCACGGTCTCATCTGTGCTCTTCGGATCCTCCCTGAACCTCCCCACAGCCCAGCAGCTAAAGTTAACACCTGGACAAATCAGGGGCCTCCAAGACCCTGTTGCACTGCTGAGGATGGGGTCAGTTACTAGTTCGCTGGCACCTGGACTATGCCATTTTGGAAGTGTTTTGAATATAATGTGTGTGTGTGTTTGTGTGTGTTTAGTGGTGAAGAGTGGGAGAAGGTCGTAAAGACTCAGTAGGTGCTACAATGGTCATGAGATATGAATAGTTTGGCAAAATTATAATAAAAAGAAAGTGAGAAGGGTGACAGTCTCCCTTAGCTTGGTTAAGACCCATTGCTTTAATCATCCATCCACCCAACCCATCCATCCATCCATTCACCCAATCCTCTATCCATCCATTCATCCATCTATCCATCCATCCAACCCTTCCATCCATCCATTTAGGATAAGTGAATCCAGCAGGAAAAAATCTCCCTCTTTCAGTGCTTCTGTGCCATTGAGGATGTTTGACAGCACATAAGGGGGAATATTCCCCTGTTGGGACTCCTGCTAACAGATGTTTTCTTCCCCCATCGCCCCCGTATGATGGTTGAAGAAACAGAAAACTTATCTTCAAATGACAGCCCTTTCCTCTGACTGCCCCGGGGAACATGGCATGGGAATATGGCTTTCACGTTTTAAAAAATCCATTGGATTCCATGAGTCAGTGATGTGGTTAATGTAGATAGGGCTCTTCTATCAAAGCCGGGAGCCCATTAAAGAAACAAGAAAATATGTACTGTTTCTCCAGAGAAGGGAGGCGAGCCCACCTTCCTTGGAGCTGGGTAGGCTTTTGTCCCAAGCCTCTGGAAATTAAACCCATCACTTAGAGAGCAGATTGCGGGGCTCCTGGCCCTTGCTGCTTGGGATGTGCAAAGCTGCCGACGGACAGTTTTGATTGAATGTCCAAATTAAGCTGCCAAGTAGCGACTCTGCAGCTCCAGGGACCCCATGTTAGTATTTATGTCACATCTTTAGAAATAATCACATTGTGAAGCAGCGCCCAAAGCCATGTCAGCAGCCACTACGGCAGAGGGTTTGAATGGCACCCGCCTGGTGCTTCTGCTGCATTTACTCAGCGCAATGGCAGGGGAGGGGGGGTGGTGGGGGTCAGGCCCACCATCACGGTTCCTGTCCTAAGGATGTGGTGAAGAAGCTGTAAGCCTCAGCTATCCCTATTGTCTTTCAACTTGGGACATGAGGTGGTCTCCAAACAAGAAACAAAATTAGCTTATTGGATGCCTAACAAACCATCTGTCCTAGGCATAAGGAAAGACCCCCCAGGGCCAGCCTAAGGGGAACAGATGTTCATGAGGGCAGGGCTTATTCTTGTTTTTCCAAGCTGGTCTGAAGAGCACCTCTTCTATCTGCATCAAGTCCTGCCACCCCTGGGGGGAGCGGGAGACCTGGTGGTGATATTGCCCACACCTTTGAAGAGTACCAGGTATTCAGAGACTGGGCTTGTGAGACCTCAAAGGGGATCAAATCAGAGCCTGCCTGAGGAGGAGAGTGGTCTCTGGACTTCTGGGGTGAGATTATGTAGAGTCAGGGGGTGTAGAGCAGCCCCGGGAGTTGCAGGACCCTGAGTGACCAGAGAAATCTTTGTATATAACAGATGATACTGAATTGGGCTTAGGGGCTTAGAGATTTCCAGGTTTTTTGTTCCAAGGAGAACCCAGTTACAGAGCACAAAAGTTGCATGGTTTTGACATACAGACTCAGAACTTGGAGGAAAGCAGCTGACTGAATCTTAGAGCCTCCAAATTGTAACCAGTACCAGTTTATTAAGAATAATGTGCACAAGACTGGCGTTCCATTAAGCAATGAGTTCTTTCAGATTTAGAGTAACATTTTTTTTCCTAATTAAAAAAGTAATTCATGTTCAACTGAGACCATATATTTAACTTCTCCTTCGTCCAAATCCCCGCTGAATGACTAAGAGATTAAAAATGGGAAAAATTTATGAGGGCAGCAAACTAGAAAGAGAGTGTCAATCACATGCCAGGACCATTGAGGAATTTCTCTAGGATACAGTTTAGACAATACTGGCTAATTTTGTCTTTTCTTATCCAATGTCTGAGCCTCTTAATACTTTCCTATTATGTAATCGCATTGGTTGGTACTCCCAGAATGATGTTAAATTATAGTGGTGGTGGTGGGCGTTCTTAATTTGATTGTGGTCTTAATGGAAATGGAGATGCCTCTAGAATTATACCAGTAAGCATGATGAAGGCCTTTGATGTATATATTATACCAAGAAAAGCATCCATCTATTTCCATTTTTCTAAGGTTTAAAAGAAAGAATGATTATTGAATTTTGTCACTTTCCTTTTGTAATTTTTGTAATTTTTTGGAGATAATTATGTTTTTTCTCCTTTGACCTAGTTTTATAGTGAATAATATTAATAGATTTTCTAAAACTATGAAGGGTTTTGTTTAGAGAGTGTGTGATCAGACTTGAGATTTTGAAAGATCACTTTGGTGTGGGGCATGGAGGAAGGGGTGGATGAAGCAAGACTAGTCAAGGAACCAACTAGAAGGATCTTAATTTCACCAGGAAAAAAAAAATGAGTGCCCAAACTAAACCAAGTGAGTGACTGCTATTTCCTAATCACTCATCACCTGCCAAGGACAATACCAGGCATTTTACAGGCTTCAAATATAACTGAATAATGACAGTAATCCTGTGACACAATTATTACTGTTAAGGTGGTAGCTGTATGGATAATAAGAAAGGCTCAGGGGGCACCTCGGTGGCTCAGTCGGTTAAGCGTCTGCCTTTGGCTCAGGTCATGATCCCAGGGTCCTGAGATCGAGCCCCGAATTGGGCCCCCTGCTCAGTGGGGAGCCTGCCTCTCCTTCTCCATCTGCCTCTCCCCACTCATGCTCTCCCTTGCTCTTTCTTGTTCTCTCTCTCAAATAATAAATAAATAAATAAATAAATAAATAAAATCTTTAAAAAAAAAATGAGAAAGGGGCTCAGGTACATGAAGTGATAAAGAAGTAGAATGAACAGTATATAGTCCTAGGTGAGGTTGCACCAGGGGGAGGAGACCAGGGTGATTTCCAGATTGCTCACTTGGACAGTTGGGTGAATGGTTGAGCACTCATCAAAAATGGCATTGAAAGAAGGGGAGCAGACATGGTCATGGGAGAGAACATGGAGATAATGAGTATTATTGGACATTTTGAGTTGATGTACTTATGGGACATCCAGCACTAGATATACATTAAACAGTTGTGTATAATGTTCTATAGCTCAGTAAAGTGCTCTTAGGTAGAAATTAAAATCATGGGAGTAGAGCCCCATGGGAAAATATGGAAATTAAAAAAACAAGCTTCTATATAATCTGTGGTTCAAAGATGGAATCTCAAGGAAAGTTAGAAAGTATTTTGAACCAATGAAAAGAAAATGAAAATATAACACATCAAAATTTATGGCATCCAGATAAAGAAGTGCTTGAAATGAAATTTATATTGTGGAATTCTACTGAACATTTAAAGAAGAAATAACACTTTTTCTTCTAGGAAAGAGAAGAAAGGGAACACTTCCTAATTTATTTTGTGAAGCTAGCATTACCCTGATGCCAAAAACCAGACAAAAACAGTACAGGAAAAATACAGAGAAATATTCCTTATAAACATAAATACAAAAATCTTCAACAAAATAATAATAAATCAAATCCAGAAATATGTAAAAAGAATAATACACCCTAACCAAGTGACTTTTATTCTGGGAATGCAAGGTTGTTTCAATAATAAGCAATCAATTAATGTAATCCATCATATTAATAATCTAAAGAAAGAAAAAGCACACAAACATATCTATTGATGAGAAAAATATTTGACAAAATTTAATATCCACTTACGATGAAAGTTCTCAGCATAGTGGAAATAGAAGGGAACTTCCTTTACCTGATAAAGGACATCTACAGAATATCTACAACATACTTAATAGTGAAAGATTGCATGCTTTCCCCATAAGCTATGGAACAAGACTTCACCACTCTATTCAACATCATACTGGAAGATCTAGCCAGTGCAATAAGAAATTTAAAAAATGTAAATACAGGGCGCCTGGGTGGCTCAGTTGGTTAAGCGACTGCCTTCGGCTCAGGTCATGATCCTGGAGTCCCGGGATCGAGTCCCGCTTCGGGCTCCCTGCTCAGCGGGGGGTCTGGTTCTCCCTCTGACCCTCCCCCCTCTCATGTGCTCTCTCTCTCTCATTCTCTCTCTCAAATAAATAAATAAAATCTTTAAAAAAAATGTAAATACAGATTGGAAACAAAAACAGAAAACTGGCTGTATACACAGAAAACATGATTGTCTATGTAGAGAATCTGTAAGAGTCTACCGAAAAACCTTCTAGAACAAATAAGTTTAAATAGGCTGGAGGATACAAGATCAATACGCAAATGTCAATTGTATTTCCATATACCAAGAGTAAACAATTAGAAACCAAAGCTGAAAAAAAGAACACCATTTATAGTAACTCCAAAACAAATGAAATATTTAGACATAAATCTAGCAAACATGTCTGGGATCTGTATGCTGAAAATGACAAAACATTGAAATAAAGAATATCTAAATAAATGGAAAGATATACTGTGTTCATGGATTGGAAGACTCAGTATGTCAGTTCTTACAGATTCAGTTATAGACTTATTGTCTGTTTTAAAATGAAGAATGAAATTGGAAGAATCACAATCCTCAATCTTAAGACTTATTATATAAAGCTTCAACAATTGAGCAGTGTGGTTTTGGCCAAAGGATAGATATATAAATGACTGGAACAGAATAGAGAGTTCACATATACCCACACAAATATGGCCCATTTTTTACCTCTAAAAAACCATTTTTTACCTCTAAAAAAAACAAAAACAAAAAACCAGAGAAATGGAGGAAAAAGAGTAGTCTTTCAACAAATGATGTTGGAATGATTGGCCGTCCATATGCAAACAAAATGAACCTTAACCTTCACTTCATACCGTATATAAGAATTAACTGAAAATATGGGGTGCCTGGGTGGCTCAGTTGGTTAAGCGTCTGCCTTCAGCTCAGGTCATGATCCTGGATAAAGCCCCAGTATCGGGCTCCCTGCTCAGTGGGGAACCTGCTTCTCCCTCTGCCCCCTACCCCTGCTCATGTGCACACGCTCTCTCTGTCTGTCTGAAATAAATAAGTATAGATCAGAGATCTAAATGTAGAATGTAAAGATATAAAACTTTAGAAAGTGTAGGAGAAAATTTTTATGGCCTGGAGTTAGACAAAGAGTTCTACATGACACTAAAAACATGACTCAGAAAAGAAGTGATAAAGTGGACTTCATTCAAATTGAGAAAAAAAAAAACAAACCTTTTGTTCTGCAAAAGACACTGCTATAGAATGAAAAGGCAGGCTACAAGCTGGAAGAAAATATTTGCAAATCACATATCTGACAAAGGACCTGTATCCAGAGTAAAGAATTCTCAGACTCCTAAGTATAAAAACAACAGCCTCACTACAAACACACCAAAGACTTGAACGAACATACCACCAAAGATGATATAAGGATGGCAAATTCATTCATGAGAAGATATCCGATATCATTAGACATTAAGGAAAGGCAAGTTAAAGCCACCGTGAGATACCACTGCACCCCTATTAGAATGGCTAAAATAATAATGATAATAAATACTGTGAATACAATGTGCTGGCAGGGATGCAGAGCAAGAGGACCACTCGTTGATTGCCTGTGGGATGCTAAATGGTACAGTCCCTCTGGAAAACTTTTATTATATGTATATATATATCCACACACCATATGACTTAATGATCCCACTTTTAGGAGTTTACCCTTGAGAAATGAAAACTTTTTATGTTCACACAAAAATCTATGGATATTTATATTAGCTTTCTTCGTAATCACCACTAAAATGTCCTTCAGTGGGTGAATGGATAAACAAACAGTTGTACAACCATACAGTGCAATACTACTCATCAATAAAAAGGAATTAACTACTCATACATGCAACTTGGATGCCTCTCAAAGACATTACGCTACGAGAAGTCAATCTCAAAATGTCGCATACTGTATGATTCTACTTATATACCATTCTTGAGAAGATAAAACCAGTGATGGGAAACAGATCAGTGGTTGCCAGAGGCTGAGAGTGGGTGGAGGCTGTGACTACAGAGGGGCTGCACAGGGGATTTTTCTGGGGTGATAGAATTGTTCTGTATCCTGGTTGTGTGATGGTTACATGAATCTATACATGTGTTAAAATTCTCAGGAGTATATACCAAAAGAAAAAGTCGATTTCACTGTATGCCAATTTAAGAAATTAAATAAATGCCGTAGGTCAAAAGTAAATGGATAAAAGATGGATGGAAGGAGGGAGGGAGAGGGAAGAGAGTGAGAGTGAGAGGGAGGGAGAGGAGAGAAAGAAAAAGAAATAAAAGGAGGGAGAGAAGGAGGGAGGAAATAAGTCAATAGACTGAAATGAAAAAGGAGCTGGCCAAGAAGAAGGCATAAGCAAGAAGGATAGTTGCTATATACCAGGTAATTTATCTTTTTTAAAAGATTTATTTATTTGAGAGAGAGAGAGAGAGAGCACATATGGGGGGGGGCAGAAGGAGACGGAGAGAGAGAAACCCAAGCAGACTCCCCACTGAGAACAAAGCCCGATGTGGGGGCTCGATCTCATGACCCTGAGATCATGACCTGAACTGAAACCAAGAGTCAGATGTTTAACCAACCGTACCACCCAGGTGCCCCTCTATGATACCAGGTAATTTAAAACAGTAAATTAAAATGCATAGAAACAGTGAATGTGGGAATGCCTACTGCATAAAATATAATCAGTAGTATGGAAACAAATTTAAGGAGTGCTCCCAGATGGTGGAGGAAGGAGACCGAGAAATTAATACAACCGTGAAAAAAATGGTAGATGTAGAGGACAAACAATATTTATCCAGGGGTAAATGGGTATCAGATGTTCCTGGAGAAAAGACCAGGGCAAATGGAAAAGGACCTGTATCCAAAGTAGAGCTCAAGATAAAAGAATGAACTGTACAGAAAAAATATTTTAATTGTGAAAGGTAAATTCTAAGACTGAAAAGTGGTCATGAATCTCAAATAACATAGTGTCAAAATACATAAAGCAAAGACTAGTCAAAATGAAAGGAGAAGTGTACAGAAATACCATAGCAGGAGGGTCTTAAAACATACTTTGTCAGTCTTTGACAGATAAAACAGGTAAAAAAAAAAACAACAACATGGATATAGATGACTTAATTTAATTAGAGTAATTCCTAATTTCCTCTATCTTAAAGCCTGTACCCTTTAATGAGACAATCACCTTTTTTCTTTGCACATAATTGGTGATATGTTAGCTTGCAAGGAAATCCTCACTAAATCCACCCCCCAATGCCCACAAATTGCTCAGCTCACATTTTCATAATAGAAGTAGAAATCTACGACACAAACATGAAACAGAAGATCATCAAGCGGATAAGAAGGAATAGGAATCTATGAGAGCCTTAAGAATGGGAGCTCCCGATGTCACTTCTGCCGAGAATGGGACAGGCAGTTGATTAGGGTCGCCCCATAGGGTGGAGAGGAGGTGTGGAGGACCAAGCTGTGGTTGGAGACCAGGAGTGTGTGTACTGGTCCCAAGCCCCCACGTGTGATGCTTTTCTCCAGGAACACTCTCTATGCCATGTGTCACTGAGGGTCAGAGGTACCTAGAGAGGATGCTGTTGAAAAGACAAGAGGGTGAAGATGTGGCAGTCCCTGGCAGAATGACTCCATAAGGGCAGGTTCGGGAGAGACGTCATACTATAGCAGTGCACAAATGCACCAGAGTGAAAGAAAGAGTTGAGGGGGTCAGAGGGTTCGATGAGATCAACAAAACTGGGGCAAAGGGAGCAGGGAAGTAAGAGGATAAAGGTGATCGGGGTTGGAGGAAGTGTCATTCCAAGTAAAGCTTCAGGTGCCTGGGTCGGGATGGAGAGGTGGTCCTAACAGGAAGAAGGTAGATGTGTCACGTTTGGTTTCAGATTATCGTGTCTTGGTTCCTCCTCCAGATTCATTTGTATGAAAATCACATTGGAGGGATACTCTTTTAGCCTGGAGATGTATCTGGATCGTTATATAATTTGATTTGAATTCTCCCAAAGGAGAAAGGGAATCAGCATTTGCTGAGCCTCTGCCATGTGCTTTAAATTCCCCTGTAACGCTACTGTCCTCCATAATTAGGGTCACCCTAAAATCCACCGTCCAAAGTGGAACTCTCTTGAGAGTGAAGGGATAAATGGTATAAACTGAGGCTGTCCTGGGCAAATGGGGATGAATGGTCCCCCGAGCTATTATCCACCATCCCGCTGAGTCGTCTGTGATTTTACCCGCATTTTGGAGAAGGGGGTGGGGAACCAAGGCTCAGAGAAGTCATTTAACCAAGATCACCCAATTAAGTGAGAGTCAGGGCAGAGGTAGGATTCAAACTGGGGTCTGTCTGACTCCAAAGTCTGCATGTTGCTAATTTAGTTCCCGGTCTCCTCTGTACTAACGCTCCACCCTCGTTTCACTTGCCGAGACTTGACGGGCTCTCTTCTAGACACACTGTGACGGTCCCAGCTGGAAGTCTGTCTCAGCACAGATAATTCGAGGTGCAATAACTGTACCCCCACCAGCAGTGGCAGGAGGCCAGCCGTCCCAGGAGCCCTTGGCCACAATGCACTAGGGGTGACCTCAGTGTTGCGTGTGGGTGCCCAGAGACCCCAGGTTGGCTCGCTTTGCGGTTAGAGCCTATCTGATGAGGCCACAGGGGATGGCCAGTTAAGATGCCTATGGGAAGGGGATTCTGATGCATCGAGGCTCACCAAAGCCATAGCATCAGAGAATCTTGGGGTTAGAGGAAGTAACAAGTGAATAGGACTCGAAGGGACACAGATCCAGGGGTAGACTTTGGAGCAAAGGGCCAAAGAAGCTTGTAACTAGACAGGGTGTGGCCGGCAGTGGGGAGGGATTGGGGGTTAACCAAAGGCCCAGGTAAGCTGTCAGCCACCAGGGGCCCACAGGAATAGGAAGGGAGCAGGGCAGGATAGCAAAAATAGGTTGGTGGCTCTGTCATTTTTTTTTTTTTTTTTTAGCCTGTTGAGTCTCTCTGCCTCCATCCCTGCTGTGATCTCAGGGTAGGTGCTGAGGGTGTCCATCTGATCTCAGTGAGGTCATCCCAGGTCTGTGTGTTGTTCACCAAAGGTTCTGTGATCCAGATCATGAGTTTTTGAGCCTGATTCTGCAGACCCAATTGCTCTATGGTTTTTGGAGAACAGGATGGGGGGCCCTGAAGGCCAAGGGCCGTGGGTTCTTAGAGGCCGGAGATGCACAACTGAGTTGTTTTTTAAAAATTTAGTTTAGGGGCGCCTGGGTGGCTCAGTTGGTTGGGCGGCTGCCTTCGGCTCAGGTCATGATCCTGGAGTCCTGGGATCGAGTCCCACATCGGGCTCCCTGCTCGGCGGGGAGTCTGCTTCTCCCTCTGACCCTCCCCCCTCTCATGCTCTCTGTCTCTCTCTCATTGTCTCTCTCGCAAATAAATAAAATCTTAAAAAAAAAATTTAGTTTAAATAACACAATTAATACAAAAATGCTTTCTCTTTGTAATAAATTCAGAATGTGACAGGTAAGGCTGAAGTCTATTTTGCCCACAACCCCTAAACCAGGTTTCTCTACCTCTTCCCCAGATACAGTCATTACATTAAGTAAATTTGGGGTATATCCTTCCAGGTTCTTTTCTTTTCTTTTTTTTTTTTAAAGATTTTTAATTTATTTATTTGACAGAGAGAGACACAGCGAGAGAGGGAACCCAAGCAGGGGGAGTGGGAGAGGGAGAAGCAGGCTCCCCGCCGAGCAGGGAGCCCGATGCGGGGCTCGATCCCAGGACCCTGGAATCATGACCCGAGCCGAAGGCAGACGCCTAACGACTGAGCCACCCAGGCGCCCATGAATCCCCTTTTTTTAGGATTTTATTTATTTATTTGTGTGAGAGAGAGTACCAGCAGGGGGCATAGCAGGCAGAGGGAGACGCAGGCTCCCTGCTGAGCAAGGAGCCCGATGTGGGACTCAATTCCAGGACCCTGGGATCATGACCTGAGCCAAAGGCAGATGCTTAACGACTGAGCCACCCAGGCGCCCCAACCAGGTTCTTGTCTATATATTTAAATTCATATATGACATTGTAGAAAATTTGTTGTTGTTGTTTTATTTTTTTAAGTTTTTTATTTTAATTCTAGTTAGTTAACATAAAGTGTAACATTAGATTCTGGTGTACAATGTATGGAAGTGATCCAACACTTCCATGCAGCATCTGATGCTCAGCAGAAAATTTATGGTACTTTTCTCTTGAAGATTTGGAGGGCCCTGTTTTTCAAATCCATTTATTTTGACATAATCTCAAAATTATAGAAAAGTTGCATGGCTAGTACAGGGAACATCCGCATCCTCTTTACCTGATTTACCAATTGTTCATATTTTGCCCCATTTGGTTTATCATTCTCTCTGTTAAATATTTTTTTTCCTGAAGATTTTATTTATTTATTTGAGAGAGAGAGAGAGTGAGAGAGAGAGAGCGCAAGAGGGGGTAGGGTTAGAGGGAGAAGCAGACTCCCCGTCAAGCAGGGAGCCCGATGTGGGACTCGATCCCGGGACTCCGGGATCATGACCTGAGCCTAAGGCAGTCGCTTAACCAACTGAGCCACCCAGGCGCCCTCTCTATTAAATATTTTTATAAATGTATATGTTTTTTTTCTGAGCCATCTGACAGTAGGTTGGAGTGTATGGTTCCCATTTGCCCTAAATACTTGAGTGTGATGGAAAACTACATCAAAAACTAATGATGTAATGTATGGTGATTAACATAACATAATAAAATGAAAAAAAAAAATGTAAATACCTGAGTGTGTATTTCCCAGGAATGAAAACATCCTCTTACACGGGCATGGTACAATGATCCGAATCAGGAAATGTACATTGACCCAATGCTGTGATTTATTCATAGTGGGGATCTACGTTGCCACAATCGAACCGCTGGTGTGCACATTTTTCTTAAAAAAAAAAAAAAGGAAGAAACTTTGTATTGTCATCATCTCTCTTCACCTAGCCATTTTGTTCACCATGTTCGTGTAGATAGTCCATGTGATTAACATGTGCGTAGTATTTCGCAGTATGAATATGCACGGATTAGTTACCCCTTCCCCTGTGGAGGGGCACTCAGTATTTCCTATGCTTTGTCATTGCAGACATCCTCAAACATAACTGAATATTAGTGGGCATTACTTTGAATAGCTGTTCTGGGGACACCTAGGGAGGACAAGTGAGGACTCATGATGTTGAAGGAAGTGCCTTTTAAAGGAGTTGATAAAGAGAAGCTTCTGGTTATCTCCCACAACGTGTGAGATAAAGGCTTTAGAGCAGCACAATTATTCAGATTTTTCTAATAGATAGTTGTATTTTGGGTGGTTGCGGGGCGGTGGGTCGGGGGAAAGAGTAGGAAAGTTTTTGAAGAACAATTCTTAGGAAAATAGTTAACAGTAATGCTGTCTTTTTATGGATTCAGCACTGGTAACTTAGGTAACTTTCAGCAGCATGCAGAAGGCCTTGTTTGCTCTGAGGACCCTTTGATGGAAACAGCCAGACCTCACCCCCCACCTGCTTCACATCCAAGGCGAGCGGTGTTCTCTGGATCAGGACACTTCTCTTCTGTACATTTAGCACACTTCCACCAGGGGGGGGAAGGTTGCTATTTCTGCTTTGTGTGAGGCATTCTGTACCATCTGGGCTGGCTGGATTTCAACAAAGATAGTAAAGAAACATTTATCAAGAAAAATCAAAGTCAGTCTCGCCAAGTGTGGTCTAGAGAGATTTGCTTCCTCAGTACATCGTGGCTGGGAAACATGTCTCTACTTTGAAAAGCTTCAGGAGGAACAGGCCTCTGGATCTTAGCCTGCAGCTGCTGTCACCTGCTCATGATGTGGTGGTTTCGGGAGCTAGAGCTCTTGAGATGTGAATGGCAGCAGGCCCAGAATCAACTCCACTCCTTTCCTGTCCACGGCAATTTTTGACCTCTTCAGTGGAGGATAGATTCAAAAGGACAAAAGCGGAAGGAAGGATCTAGAAGGGCTAGGGGGGAGATGGAGTCATGTCTCAGTCACGAATATTGGGTTCAGGAGAAGCAGAGGCCCAAGGAGAGGTCATTCTTAAAGCATTAATTATAGGGCGCCTGGGTGGCTCAGTTGGTTAAGCGACTGCCTTCGGCTCAGGTCATGATCCTGGAGTCCCGGGATCGAGTCCCGCATCGGGCTCCCTGCTCGGCAGGGAGTCTGCTTCTCCCTCTGACCCTCCTCCCTCTCATGCTCTCTGTCTCTCATTCTCTCTCTCTCAAATAAATAAATAAATAAATAAAGCATTAATTTTAAAGTTTGGCTCAAGACTCCAGCACACACTTGTCTTGTCAAGAGCCCTCGGAAGGAGCTGTGAACTTGTAAACTTACAGTAGAAGAAAGTTCTGGTGATGGTCCCGTGGTGTCAGTTCATAACACGGGGAGTGAGGTGGGAAGGGGGTGTGGGCCTTGACAGAGAGAAGAGATGTGAGCCATTCCCACTTGCATATGTGTGGCCAGTCAACCAGACAGACAAGTTTCTGGCACGTCAGCGCACCTCAGATCATGTTTTTATGCAGCTTACTCTGTGATAGATGTGTCATTACAAGATCCCAGCCTAGGAACTGGCACATGCTATTTTCCCTGGAAGGCTCAAGAAATGAGAGAAAGTAACAGTTGGAGATTATATTCTATGGGGAAGATGCATGTGGATCTTAAGAAATTATATCATCCAGAAACGCTTTACTTAATGTGTGCTGCATGGACCTCCAGCAGTAGCATCATCACCTGGGAACGTGTTAGAAAAACAAGTGAGCAGCTCTCCCTCCAGAGTCACTGAATCGGAATCCATCTGTAGGAGTGGGTCCCAGGGATATGTGCCTCACAAGCCATGTGGGTGACTCTTATACACACTAAGGTTTGAGGAGCCCTCTGGAAAGGTTCAAGTGGGAAGGTCAGATGCATTACTCTCAAAGAAGAAGACCCAGACATCCACTTGGAAATGGTTAACTCTTCTTAATAAAAGTGGACAAGTGTAATGAGAGGAGACCCTGAAAATGTGTAGCAATAATAATAAAATAGCAAAAATATAGCTGGCGTTTATGGACTATTCCCTGGGAGCCAGCTTCTGTGCTAAACGTGTATATTCTGCATCCGATTATACTCTTACAACAACCCAATGAAGTATGTATCATCTCCATCTCATTGGTCAAGAAATCGAGGTCCCAAAATGTGAAGTAACTGCAAGGCAAGATGCAAAACCTGACATCTCGTAGCCTTGTCTCCACTACACTGTCCCTCTGCTTCCTTCCTTCTTTAAGCCAGTCTTACAGGCTCCTTTACTCAGTGTTCTTCATTGAGGGTGGAATCTATACCTACAATGCTGCAATATCTTTCCAGCCTTCTCTCTGGGCTGTCTGGGTCATGGTTACGGGTGCCCCGTGGATGACAGGTGCGCCCTGGTTTGGAGAGCAACTCTTTCTCTTTTAGCTTTTGCTTTTTGGATTGAGGTAAAACTCACATAAGATAAAATTAACCATTAGCCATCTTAAAGTGTACCCTTCACTGGCATTTAGTATGTTCACGGGGTTGTGCGACCATCCCCCATGTCTAGTTCCAAGAAATGTTATCACCAGTAAAGGAAACCCCTTCTCCATTACGTGGTCGCTCCCCATTCCCCCCTCCCCACCAGCTCCTGGCCACCACTGGTCTGCTTTTTCTGTCTCTGTGGATTTACCTTTTCTGGGTGTTTCGTACAAATGGAATCCTACAACATGTGACCTTCTGTGTCAGAGTGCACAGATGTTCATAGCAGCACTATTCACTAGAGCCAAAAAGTGGGAGCAACCGTGTCCGACAGATGAATGGATAAACAAAGTTTGGTATATCCATACGAGGGGATAATATTCAGCCATAGTTGTACTACTGACAGGCACCACAACGTGGATGAGCCCTGAAAACATCACACGTGGTGAAAGAAGCCGATCTTTCTTTTTTTTTTTTTTTAAAGATTTTATTCCCCGCCGAGCAGGGAGCCCGATGCGGGACTCGATCCAGGGACTCCAGGATCATGACCTGAGCCGAAGGCAGTCGCTTAACCAACTGAGCCACCCAGGCGCCCCAAGAAGCCGATCTTTCTTGTTGGCTTTGTGGAACACAAACTTAAGAGAGTGTACAGTTAATCTTGGGGGCACAGTGGGTAGAGCAGTATGAAAGTCAGAAATCCGTTTCGAACTCATATACAGCAGAGGCTGCATCTTACCGGTCTGTCTCGCTTTGCATGCTTCTTAGCTATTGATGTTCCTGAGTTACAATTCCTGTTAAATGAGTGGGATGCCAAGGACTCATCCACATGTTGTCCAGCCCTCACTGGTCGATGCTTAAACATTGCGGGGCTATTAATGCTGAAACTGCGTTTTCTCTTTTTAGTAAGAGATGCTAAAAACCTTGTACCTATGGACCCCAATGGTTTGTCAGACCCTTACGTGAAACTGAAACTGATTCCCGACCCCAAGAGTGAGAGCAAGCAGAAGACCAAAACCATCAAGTGCTCCCTCAACCCTGAGTGGAACGAGACATTCAGATTGTAAGTTAAAATTATCACTGCCCAGCGTGGGCGGTGGGGGTTGGCTTCTGGGCCACCTGAGATCAGAGAGTGCCCCTCCCGGCTTCCATTTCATTTCCTCCCTCCCTCTCCTTCCCTCCCTCCCTCTCCTTCCCTCCCTCCCTTTCTCCCTCCTCCCTCCCCTTCCTCCCCTTCCATCTGCATTTTTGCATTGCAAGCCAAGTAAAAATTGGAACTTATTTTTTTTTAATAGAGTTGAGAATGTCTATGGTGTGGGGAGTGGGTGGGATAGAAAGTAGTGTGATGTGTTGCTAGGTGAAGGCAAGTTGTGGGAGAAGCTCTGGTCTCAGTGAACAGTGGGACATAACCCATAGGGTGTGGTGATAACCCCTCTAGGGCTGAGTCTGTGGATATGGATATGCTGGGTCTGCAGCCTGTTGAGAGTTCTCTGCCACCTTCCATGGAGGATCTTCCCGGGCCAGTGCTCCAAGAACCTGGGCTCACTTTTTGATGCATCTGGGCCCACAAGGGTTAGTGACATCAGCCAATATTTAAGGAGCATATCCCAGTTATAAAAAGCACTCTATTGAATGGTCTCAGTTCATTGACCATTTCATCCCCGTTTAACCAATGGGGCTTATAGAGGTTAAAGAATGTGGCCAGAGTCCCCCAGCAAATATGGGGTCGAGGAGGATTCAGCTTCTGACACTCTGACTCTGGAGGCTACGGGCCAAAAGCACGATTCCTTGTGGGAGCCCCATCCCCCGTTTCCTCTCTCAGGGCAAAAGTGGGGGTGCACCTCAGCCTCAATCAAGGACATGCCTCAGAACAGTTTCCCCCCACCAGGACTGACAAGACTGCTTCCTCCACAGATGTCCTCAGCCTCATGCTAACTCCCGTGTGTGCAACCAGTCATGCAATTATATAATTGATATCCATATCTCTTATAGCGACGGTGTCAATAGGGTTTCCCGAACATCACGAACTCTATTAAGACTTAAGGCAGCAGAAGCAGCTAGAACTGCTTCTGATGGAGCTGGCCCAGGTCCTCCACCCAGCTGAGCCACAGGCTGTGGAACTTGAGAAGCTCTCCCTCCCTGGGGAGCTTGCCTGGGAGGGAAATGGAATATGTTGCTTGCAACAGCTTGTAATCTTTAAAAATGCCTACCTTCAGGCCTTGTCCTCTTAAACATTTCATCTGCTTGAGAAATCACTGTAACCTCCGCTGACTTCTCTCTTTTTGCGCTTGGTAGCCAACTGAAAGAATCGGACAAAGACAGAAGACTGTCTGTAGAGATTTGGGATTGGGATCTGACCAGCAGGAATGACTTCATGGGATCTTTGTCGTTTGGGATTTCCGAACTGCAGAAAGCTGGTGTTGATGGCTGGTAAGCAGGATTTTGCTTTGAAAGCTACCATATAGCTTGGTGCATCGATTATGGGAAGAAGGATGTTTTCCTTTTTGTACTAAAAGTGAAATACTAAAGCAGAGTCAGAGTGATGGTTGGTAGATCAGATCTGCCTCATGGAAATGTTTTATTTGGTCCTTGTACTTAAAAAGAAAAAATCAGTTGCTAGTATTTTCAAAATCGGGACATTTTCCATAAAAATCTGGACTTCTGGGGGTGCCTGGGTGGCTCAGTTGGTTAAGCATCCAACCTTTTTTTAAAGATTTTATTTATTTATTTGAGAGAGAGAGAGCATGAGCAGGGGGGAGGGGCAGAGGGAGAGGGAGAAGCAGACTCCCCGCTGAGCAGGGAGCCTGATGCGGGGCTTGATCCCAGGACCCTGGGATCATGACCTGAGCCTAAGACAGATGCTTAACTGACTGAGCTACCCAGGCATCCCAAATGTCCTACTTTTGATCTCAGCTCATGTCTTCATCTCAGTGTTGTAAGTTCAAGCCCTGCATTGGGCTCCATGCTGGGCATGGAGCCTACTTAAAAAAAAAAAAAAATCCGGACTTCTGGTTTGCAAAGCCAGAAATATCTGGATGCACTGGGCCTAGAAGGCAAGAATTGAGAACAGGTGAGAAGTTAGTTAATGCCTCCTTCAGACAGGACACGAATTTTCTGTTTGCCATAGTCTCCACCATCCCCTATTGCTTTATATCCATCTAACTTTACTTGACTGGCCCCATGGGCACTAAAGTGGCTCTCACAATATACCCTAAAGATATACGCAATCCACTGTCAGATTCTGGCTCCGTAAGAAGATGCTCCTTCTTTGGGACTGCTTACCAAGCCTGGCCACGGAGGTGCTGGGAGGTTACGGCAGTGGGCAGCTGCAGTGTCTCCTTTGTTCTGCAGTTTTTGCTTCGTTCCCTTCTCATGGCAAAAAATCCTTGCTCAGTATTCCCAGCGAAGAGACTGGGTGAGCCGCCTTAGCATTTGTTGGTTTCACCGTCATCTGAGTAAAAGGAGTCAGAATACAAAGTCCAACCTGGCACCATAGCTTTGAGCAAAGCGGGGATTCCTGGCTGCCCTTATCTCTTTAAGAGAAATTGTCTCCTTTCTGAATGGTCTCACTGGGGGCTTTTCCAGTTACAAGTGAAAGAAAATAAAAATCAGACCAGTTTAGCAAGAAAGAGAATGTGTCACCTGGACCACATATCCTTTCCATTGCTCACCGTACAACCTCCTTGTCTCTCCTCCCTTTTCATCATAGACTTTGTTGTTGTTTTTTAAAGATTTATTTATCTGAGAGAGAAAGAATGCGATCTGGGAGGGCGGGGGGAGTGCAGAGGGAAAGAGAGAATCTCAAGCAGATTCCCCGCTGAGCGCAGAGCCTGACGCAGGGCTCCATCTCACCACCCTGAGATGAGACCAAGAGTCAGACATTCAACCGACTGAGCCACCCAGGTGCCCCTGTATTTATCACAGACTTTCATTCAAATAGATTTTGAGTCTCTCTCTAGTCCATTCTAGTCACTAGAGATCCGTCAGGTATAAGACAGACATGCCCTCATGGTGCTTAGCTTCTGGAGTGAGAAGAAATGACACCAATGACTGATCAATGACAACATGATGACAGATGTGAAGGAGGATGAAAGCCAAGTGGGTACAAAAAAACCAATAGTACTAAGGTGTGTTAAAGTACAGATCACAAACGGTTAACAACAGAATTCTCAAAAAAATAGGGAAGGAGCATTTGTCACAGTTTTCCTTAGCTCACGAATGGGGAGACCAGGAACATCAATGACTGATTCTGAAGGTTTGAGAAGCTGAGACTGGTATACCAGGAAACATAGGAATGCTGAAGTCACTTTGCTAAGTTAGAGGTAAAGCCGGCTGCCAAACAGGGCAACGAAATCACAACCTTGGAGGCGATCTGTCTACCGGACTGGAAGAACTTTTTTTCTTCTTCTTTTTAAAAGATTTTATTTTTAAGCAACCTCTACACCCAACGTGGGGCTCGAACTCACAACCCAGAGATCAAGAGTTGCATGCTTACCCGACTAAAGCCAGCCAGGCGCCCCAGACTGGAAGAACTTCTAAAAGTTAGCGTTTGTCTTTGCAGAGCTGGGAGGCCATCTGGGCCCAACTGTCTTGTGGATTATAAGTAACAGTTCTAAGTAATAGACTAATAAGTAGTAGTGGGGAAGGAGATAACTATTTAGAAAATGTTCTTGCATGACAGTAAGAGGTCACGCTGCCATCTTTTTGCCATTTTCCTGTTTCACATAGGTGCGGCAATTCTCCACCAAATACTAGCAAACCAAATCCAACGATACATTAAAAAAGAAAGTCATTCACTGCGATCAAGTGAGATTTATCCTGGGGATGCAAGGGTGGTTCAATCAGCATGATACATCACATCAACAAAAGAAAGGATAAAAAAAAATACAATCATCTCAATAGATGCAAAAAAAAAAAAAGGCATTTGACAAAGTACGACATCCATTCATGATAAAAACTTGGGTAATTTTTCTTAACGTATGGATGATCTGACTTTGCATGCTGCTGTTAGCTCTAGTGACAGATTGCATGTTCCTTCCTCTTTAAGTCAGGCGTAAGGACGTTAAAGAGAAAGAATGTATGATCTCCCAGGAGGTCTAAGTGAGACAGGAGAGAGAGAACATAATGATAATAATTACCAGAGCAATAGCTACCACTTACTGACTCTTAACTGGATGCCGGGCTCTGGGCTGATCACTTTCCAGGTGTCCTGGAGTCACACACTGATACCCACGAATAGCCTCTTTCTTTTCTGTGATGCACCCAGACTTTCTTAGGCAGTTTCGTGACCTCCTGGTGGTGATAAGGGGACCCTCCTGCATGTGGTATGCCTTCTGGGCTTGACTGCTGCACAGTAGCCGATCCTGCCTGGTTCCTGAACCCGTGCCCACTGAGGCTGGACGGGTTCCCCTACCCACCCCTGCCAGCTTTGGAGCCTCATTTCTGGCTTCCTGTTGGAGTCCCAGGTCCTGGCCTGTTGCCTCTTGTTGTGAGGTCCCTCCACATAGTGTCCTCTTTTTCCCACTCTGCAGGCTACCTGTGTGAGCCCTTATTTCTCAGCCTCCTGCATGCGGGCCAGGAGTGCTGTCTGAGTGATCCCTATATCCCTGGCCTGCTGCAGCTGCGATGTGTGGCCCTCCACATAGGTCTCTGCCCAGGGCAGAGAAGGCTGGGCAATGCCCCTCTGCTTTTGCCTTATCCTTGCTCACTTCTCATGGTTCTTCAGGCCCAAACGGTCAGGACCCTCTCCCACTGGTACCACCTCTTCCTGGTCTGATGCCGGTCCCATCTGCTCCCTGGAAAGAGCAGAGTGCAGGGAGGACAAAAAGACTGAGTCCAAATTATCCCCACACGTACACGTCATCATCCTTCAATTCTCCCACCAGTTCTGGGCGGAGCGTCGTTCCTGGGATCAGAGTAGTCAAGCAACATGTGAAAGGACACACAGCTCGTACGTGACGGTGCTTGAGTTTGGGTCCAGGTCTTTGGGATGCCAGGGTCTAAGCACATGCACATCCCATTTTGCCTCCTGGTACAGGGGTTTGGCAGAGGCCTAGAAGGTAGATGGGTCGTTTTGACCTTGGCTCTCCTAAGTGGATGGATGCTTTGTGACTTCAGGTGAATCACTTCACCTCTCTGTACTCCAGCCTTCTCAGCCATTACAATTCCATTAGTCAGGGCTAATTGCAGCATCCCTCATCCCTCCTCCTAGGAGAGTTGTGAAATTGATGGAATTATAGGAGGGAACTTTTGCTAAATAAAAGCCCTCTTCAGATTTTGCAGATTAAAGTCCTCTTTTGCAGATAAAAGCCCTCTTTGTTTTTGCAGCTAAAAGTCGCCCCTAAACGATTCAGGGCCAAGACATCTGTGATGCTGTCTTGACTGTAAATGGATCAAATTCTAGAAATTTGGATTCTTGTCCCTGTGGGGTCTTGGGTGAGTTCCATGCCATCTCCGAGACTCAGTTTCCCCATCTGGTAGGGGATGAGCTCTCCCAGCTATTCTGTTGTACTGTAATTGAAGACCATGCAGCAGAAAGGCAAAAGGCTGCTGTCTGAGTTCCCAGATGTGGTGTGCCAGCCTCAGGCCCCTCATCTGCCACTTGGCCACCAGCCCCGCATCTGTTGTCAGATCCACTTCTTTGTTTCTAATTTTATTTGTTTTTGCTGTCTCCTTTCCTTCCCCTTGTTTTCCAGGGGTTCATCTGTTCTGCTGTGGTTTATTTTTCTGCAGAGAATGAGCTCTGGGATTTACGTATCAATTCTGTGTTTCAGTCTTCTTCTTTTCTGTGGGTTTGTTGGGTGGTTGCCTGTGAATTTCAGTCGAACACTTTGCTAATTTATTTTTCCTCTCTTAATGGACTCTGCTCTTCAAGAATAAAGAACAGGCATTGGGGGGAATAAAGATTTCCTCCGAGCTGTGATATGTCGCACTCCAGCTTTTGTTGCTTGCTCAAGGTCTGCAATTGTGGTTTTTGTTTTTGTTTTTTTGTTTTTTGTTTTAAAGAGTTTATTTATTTATTTGTCAGAGAGAGAGAGCACGAGCTGGGGGAGCGGCAGGCAGAGGGAGAAGCAGACTCCCCACGGAGCAGGGAGCCTGATGCGGGACTCGATCCCAGGACCTTGGGATCATGACCTGAGCCGAAGGCAGATGCTTAACCGAGTGAGCCACCCAGGCGTCCCATACAATTGTGTTTTTAATTTCCTTTCAAGCGTGCTTTTATTTGGGCATTTTGGAAATCACTGGTGTTAGCTTTTTGTTTCATTTTTCATTATTAATGTCAAATGACAGTGTTGGTACTTTACGGTCAGAGAATATGTCCTGTACACTTTACTTTCTTTCTTCCTTTTTTTTTTTTTTTTTCCAATTTAGCTTAGTTCAGTATTACTAAATATTCTGTGGACACTTAGTAAAAAGATTACCTTTACTACTTGTAGGTCATGCATTTCAGTGTTGATTAATTCCATCTTAATATAATATCCAGATCTCTTATGCCATCCTATTTTTTTTTTTATTTGTTTCATCTGACCAAAATGCACAGTGCTCATTAAGATTCTCCCAGTAACATTTTTTGGAACATTTTCTTTCATTTCTCGTGTTTTTTTGCTTTATATGTGTGTGGCATCATTATTGACTATATAGCTCTTCAAGACCTATTTTCAAAAATGACTGATATCAACACAAAATTATGTCTGTTGCAGTTAATACTCTTTGCCCATGATTTTGCCTTTTTGCTGGCATTTCTTCAGTGAATATACATAGCAAGTACCTATATACTGAATCTTTGGGTTCATGGAGGTTTCTTTTTATTTGGAGAATAATACATAAAATTAAAAAAACAAACAAACATGAGTAGTAAAAAATAGCATGTTTGAAGCTGATAAATGCTATAGAGAGGGGAGCCTGGGTGGCTCAGTCAGTTAAGCGTCCAACTCTTGATCTCAGTTCAGGTCTTGATCTCAGGGTCATGAGTTCAAGCCCCTAATTGGGCTCCACACTGGGCATGGAGCCTACTTAAAAAAAAATTTAAAAATAAATGTTATAGAGAAAAGTAAACAAGAAACAGGGATAGGGAATGCTGGGGGTGGGAGGAGGGTGATACTCCAATTTATTTAATATAATTCTCAGGAAAGGACTCACTGAAAAGGTGACACATGGCAGAGACCTGAAGGGAGGTGAGGGAGTGAACTTGTGGAAATCTAGGGAGAGATTGTCCCAGATGGCGAGAACAGCAAATGCAAAGGCCCTGAGGCAGGAGTATGCCTAGTAGGTTTGAGGGTCAGCGAAGTGACCTGTGTGGCTGGAGCTGGATCTCCAAAGGGGTATCAGTGGGGAGCAAGGACTGGCAGGATGAGGGGGCCTCGGCAGATCCCACAGGGGCCTTTTAGGAACTTCAACTTCTGCCCAGAGTAAGTTGAGGAGCCAATAGATGAGGACATCTGACTGACCTTTCAACATGTCTCCTTTGGTTGCAGAGTGGTAAATACTTCTTGCCTAGTGGATCCTGCCCATTTTCTTATGTTTAATCTCAGTCCTTTGATTTGATATAACACGTGGCATGTTATTGGATTGAAAAACAAAAAACAAAAAACCAGACCTGAATCCAAAAGTCTTTCTTCTTTTCCCTAAGGAAATGTTTTAATGTTTATGGTCATAATTGCCACATTTCCATCATGATGTTTCAGATTCTGAGGGGTTTTTTTCCTTTCCTATTTCATTCTTTTCTTTGTATTCTTGCAAACAGACAACTATTGTATAATTGTTAAATTTATGTTTCTTTAAGTTTTCTTTTGTTATTACTAATAATGTCATTTTGGTCTTATTACAAATCCCACCCCTCCCCCCAAAAAACTAAGGCTTTGGAATCAGACTTCCTGGGTTAGAGTCTCTGCTCCTCCATTTCCTAGCTGTGTACCCCTGGGGAAGTTACTTTGCCTCTCTGACTCCTTTTCTCATTTGGAGATAATGGCAGTAATTATGTCCTAGGATTGTTATGATACTAAAGTAGTTAATATAAGTGAAGCGCCCAGTGTCTGGTGAATAGTAAGCACTCAGTAAGTGGTAGTGATTATTATTAATTGAATAATTATTAGAAAAATGTAAATAAGAAAGCAAAATACTATCCAGAATCCCATTGTCCAGGGATAATCACTGTTGACATTATTAAGAGGTTTTTTCTGTGTGTATTACGTATGTGTGCATGTGTGTGTGTCTGTGCTCACGTGTGTGTATATGAAACAAAAAATGAAATTTTACCATACATACTGTGTAGCAGCCCTCATTTTTCATCTAACAATGCATTATGAACATATTTCCTTATAATTCAGTAATCTTAGGCAAAATCATTTTCCTGTGGCCCGTTCTATAGATCTGCCTCAGCTTACAGAATCATATTCTTATTATAAGATGTGTAATGCTTACCTAGATAAATAATGCTACAGTAAACATACTTGCAGCAAAACTTCTGTGCATAGCTTTAATGATTTCCTAAGAAATTCCTAATCCTGCAATCCATGGCTTTGAGGACATATGTACTATTAAAATGTTGCTAAACTGTTCTGCAGTTTTTTTCAATTTACATTCTCACCAGTGCTGCGTGATACTTTTCATTTCACCCACACTTGTCAACATCTGGTATTGTAAATTTCAGATACAATGCAAAGATTATACATATTTTGTTACTAAGTATACATATTTACATAATTTCATTATCATACATATTTTGCTACTAATTATGTTGAATATTTTCATTTGTATATTGCCATTTGTTTGTATTTATAAATGACTATGTCCTGATTTTGCCTGTCATTTTCTTACTGAATTGTAAGAACTTTTTACATAAGGTGGATCATAATATGTCTTTCCTGATATACATGTTGCTATATTCCCTCCTTTCATGTTGTATATTAATTTTGGTAATATGCACTTTTCTTAATGGTATACAAAACATTCAGTTCAACTCTAATCAATATAATAAATATCAGGTTCAACTGCCAGAAAAATTTCTCAGGGTTGTCTTCCAATTCCCTAATTGTTATCTGAATTATCCATCTTAGTATTCATTGTCTCCAGTGGATTTTTAAATTTAGTAATTACATTTTCCTTCTGAAAGTAGCCTTTCCTAATCTCAGATTGTTCCCTTTTCAAAGATGCATTAGCTTCTTGAATCTCATTAAAAGTATGAGCTAGATATTTTTTAGAATTTTCTCTCTTTTGGCAATAGTACTATTTCATGGGAGGTACTTATCTGATTTCTAATTGTTTCTCTTTATTTGACTGAGTTTTTCATACATCCTGTTATTCTTCTGTATCTGCCCATCCTTATAGGCAGATGAGCACAGGAATGATGAGTGTCCCAGTTGTAATTTTTCAAAATCAGGTGAAGGGAGACTCTTTTGTATTTTTTGGAATTTTTCTTTGTCAGAACAGGGATCCTGTTCCCTAGAGCCATTTTGGAAAGATCCACAGCTGGAAACAGCTACACAACAAACAGTCAGCCCTACTGCCCTATAGGGGGACATTTTCCCCATGTCAAAGTTGAAAGGGGTCCCTGCTTCTCTTTTCTAACAGACACAAGTCTATTCAGGGCAATAGGGACAGCATACTGGCTCCAGCACACATAGCGAGGGCACCGTGACATGTCCCATCCTTCCTGAATATGGATCAGAATGGGTGGCTGTCGTCTAGTCCCTGGTGGTCTGGCCCAGGGTTGTTAGTGGGATTCTGTCAGGAGTCCCATTGACTGGTCACCGCTGGTCAGTCCCCCTTGATCTGTAGTTTCCAAAGTGGCTTAGACCATACATAGTTTAGATGGCACATGGTTGGGGCATTGGTAATACTGAACGGTACCCTGGCCAAGCTGTTCTTTGGCCAGTGCTCCTTCAAACCTTCAGATTACCACAGAGAGAAAGTCTCAGCCAGTGTTGCTGTACCCGTAACGTTCTTCAACTC
>NC_138373.1:18756152-18861276 GCF_054177405.1 Leptonychotes weddellii | reverse complement strand
CACACCTCCCCCAAAAGAAAAAACCCTCAACACATTTTTTTAAGGTAAAGCTGTCTATAGTCTTCCTTTCCTTATCCTAACTGACAAAATAATATCAAGTCAGGTCATGGAATTTGTCCTGTCTCCCTGTCTCCCTTTAGGTTTAAGTTGCTGAGCCAGGAGGAAGGCGAGTACTTCAATGTGCCTGTGCCGCCGGAAGGAAGTGAAGGCAATGAAGAGCTACGGCAGAAATTTGAGGTGAGCTGTCTTTCTTTCTCCGTCAGTGGGAAATGGTTGAGTTTGCCTCATATGCTGTGGCTCTGGTTATGAAAGGCCTTCTACCAAGGCCTTTCATGACTCTGTGCCTTTGCAATGTTATTCTGAGTCCCAGAAAACTCCTATGCATCCTGCAAGACCCCAACCAAGCATACCCTGCTTTGTGAAGTCATTCCTTCCTCCTTGTCCTCATTTAGATTTAGACTTTTACTCGAAAGTGCTCCTTCACTTCTCAGGTCATTTTTTTTTTTAAGATTTTATTTATTTATTTTAGAGATAGAAAAGGGGGAGGGGGGAGCAGAGGGAGAGGGACAAGCAAACTCCATGCCGAGCATGGAGCCTGATGGAAGGCCCGATCTCACGACCCTGAGATCATGACCCAAACTGAAATCAAGACCCGGACGCTTAACTGACTGAGCCACCCAGGAGTGCCCCTTCTCAGGTCATTTTGATGGTAGCTTGGGCTGGGATGGTAGTAATGGTGAATGAAGGAAGTGGAGAGAGGAGTGCTCTATTTTGGAGGCTGAGTCAACCAGACTTGCTGAGAGATAGAATCTGGATTTGGATCTAGTGGTGGGAGGGTGCTGTACTGTTAACAAATGGAATAGTTTGTGCTGGTGACTTCATGAAATACCCATGGGTATATCTTCTGAAGAAGAGTCCTTGGCCCTGACCTTGGGCTACAGTCTGGCTCTGCTTCTACTCCAGCTAAGCCCTTTCCCTTCTGGGGAGCCAATAGACCCCGTTTTCAGCTGTGTGAGAGTTGCAGACGCATCCCAGTTTTACAAAGAAAATGTTTTGGGGAAAATGAGTTTGAGTTCTTTCATTACATGTGTATTGAGTGATTTTAAAGTAGTTTCATAAGGGAAAACACATTATTTTGTTTGTACAAACTCAATATACTGAGTCTGATGGGAAATCATCAGTTCTAGATAAACAGTGTTGGCCTGCTAACTCCGAAAAAATTGTATAAAATAGCTAAAATGAAATAGATTATTATCATTGTTATTCAGCAAATAATCACGCAGGCAAATAAAAAAAAACTCGTGACCAGGTAAAGTTCTGTAAAAGAGAGGTCCATGTTGACTCTGAGAACATATATAAGAGCGGGGGACAGGAGGACAGGGAAGGTGTCATTGAGGCGGCAACGGTGCAAGTTAACGGAGTAGAGAGGGGAAAAGAAAATTCCATTCAGAGAGGACAGCATGTGCAAAGGCCCTGTGGCAGGGACTTTTTTAGCAACTATGTGAAACTTAAAGAAGGCCAGTGTGGGTAGAGGAGAGAGAGCAAAGGGTAAGTTCAAGGTACGGCTGTCATCACAGTAGTAGAAGGGCTGTGCTGGCCTTGGCAAGGATTTTGGCTTTTATCCCAAGATCCATGTTAGTTTCCCCCTCAACTTGACAGAAATAGCACTTGAGTTTTGACCCTTGTGTGTCCTCCACAAAAGCCAGTGGTGATGGGTCTGACCCAGGGGGCTATCCCTTCCTGGAAACAAGTGGGATGAACACATTGGCCTTGAGCTTATCAGCCATTTCTCCAGCGAACTTGATAAGGGAAGGTTATTCCCATAGAGCTGGCTCAAGCCCCAATGAGCCGGAAAAAGGACATCCCACGCAGTGGAGCCAAGAACTGGACACTCTTGATTAGTCCTTCCAGAGAACACCTTCCATCTCTTTCCCTCAACTTTTTGATGAAGCTGTGCCCATTTGCTGCTGTGTTAAAAATGCACCGCTGTGGGTAAAAAAAAAAAAAACCAAGGCCACTCTTTTCTCATATAAAATGGCGTCTCAGTTTGCAAAATGATTTCTTCCATCCTAGGGCAGCCGGGGTGACATTTCAGGACACCAAGGAGAACAGTTCCTACGTGAACATAGCGTTTGTCGGGGCCAGTTATTGGCGTGGAGCAAAGGACTGTTTTATCTGCACGTGACAAAATGCAGCCGTTTATTTCTAGCGAGAGCCCGCAAACGCTTGTTTATGCCTGAATTATAATTGCTCCGTACCGTAGTTGTTGATTAAAAAAAAAATGTTTCCAACAGACCGAAAATTGTTCTCAGACACACAGAGAAATTTCAGGTGACCTTGAACGTGAGAAATGTAATCCCTGTGCAATAACCAATTAGCACCCAGAATGACTCAGAAATTACTTTCAAGCCTCTTAATGTGGAGAAATTCTGAGTGACGGTAAAATCGAGCTGCTGGCCTTGGGGTAATAGAATTTCACGGCAGGGTGAGCTTGGTACGGTGGCTGTCCGTGGTGTATTTCAGAATGTTCCAGTTGGCTCGGTCTGGTGGGGGGTGCGGGCTTTTGCCTGACCAAGGGCTTGTCTCTGGGTCAGTGAAGGGAAAACTCCATTTTGGATGGTTCAGAGTGGGTTTTCAGACGGTCTCAGAATTTTCTTACATCATACAGTGCTTCCTCTGGGCCATTTATTATTTTAAGTGCTCCAGAAATATTAGCATATTTAACCCTTGCAGTACCCCCTTGCAGGTAGATACTATCAGCATCCCTGTTTTTCTTTTATGGATGAGGAAACGGAGTCCCAGCAAGGGTAAGCAACTTTTTACCATCCCAGAGCTAGCTGCTCATTATCCTGGGTTGAGTTTCCCCAGCAACAGACCATAAGGATTCAAGTGCAAGTAGTTTCTTTGGGAGGTGATCCCAGGAAGCGTCATTGCCGAGAGGGGAAGAGGAGGTGTGTATCATGAAGCAGGTTAGCACCGTGGGCAGCTGGGGTTTAAGCACGCCGGAAAACTCTGGGAGTTGGATGTGTGCCTGGGGGGCGCCAATTGGGGGGCACGAAACTGCAGTATCATCCACCAGCTCAACTTCTGTTGCTGGCTGGTGGCTGCTTTTGGGGGAGTTCCCTGGCCAGCACTTGTGGGCTCGGCTTGCTCCTGCAGCCAGAATGTGAGCCGGCAGATGGAGCTGCAGGTGTGAGCGGTAAGGAGCCCCAGGTGTAGAGAGGAGAGCACCAGGGGGTCTTGGCCGGACACCTGGTCTCATCTGTGCAAGTGAAGCCCTATTCCACTCAGGTGGTTCAAGCTCCAGGCTGCCCAGATTTGAATCCGGCTCTGCCACTTTCCTGCTGGGTGACTGTAGGCAAGTTACTTTCTCTCTCTGAGGCTTTGATTCCCCATCTGTAAAATGGGGGAAGCACATCGCTTCTTAGCTTCTAAGGTTATGTGAGGATCGAATGAGATAATGCATTTAGGACAGCGTCTGGCGCGTCATAGCATTCAAATGTCAGGCCATTGTTGTCATTACCAGCTTCCCCCTTGGAATAAATAGAGCTCCGACCATATTCCTTCTGGGCTTTGGAAGAGCCGGTTGGGGATTGGGAGGGATCTGTGGGGGCTCCAAGCCTCCTGAGGTCTCACCTCTGCTGCTGGGTACTGGGGTACCTATAGGAGCCCCTCTTAATTGCAGAGGAGTCTGTAGTTGAAGCCAGGGCCGTCACTAATCATCTGAAATGTAGCCCCGGAGACTGGGTCCCGAGGCACCTCTGCCCCCCTGCAATGCAGTCTGGAAAGAGGCAGGGCTCCTTGCTCAGAAGTGTAGTCTATTTGCTTTCTCTTTGAGCACCGACTTCTAGGGCTCCAAATTGCAGACATAAAAAGGCAACCATTAGTGTATTCCTGTTTCTGAAGACATATCCAACCCAGCCCGATAGAGGATCATTTTAATTTGGGACTCAATTTTAAAATGTTTGCTCTTTGATGGAGTACCTGCTAGGCCTGAGGGTCCTGGGGATCAGGAGGCTTTCAGAGGGACACAGGATGGGCTTCTTGTCCTTCAAAGGTTCACTGTGTCGGGTCACAAACCCAAATGTTTTCAGGAGCCAGGCAGATAACAAGGAGGGGAAAAAGCTTGGTGTCAGACAGTAGGGTGTGGTGGGGACTGCGGTAAACTTGGGAAGTCCAAGATCAAAGCCCCAGCCTGGTCATGTTCTGGTGGGAGCCCCCTTCCGGGTTCCTAGATGGCTCTTTTCTCACTGTGTCCTCACTTGGTGGAGGGGCTGAGGGACCTCTCTGGGGCCTCTCTTATGAAGGCACTGATCCCACCCATGGGGGCTCCACCTTCATGACCTAATCCCCTCCTACAGGTCCCATCTCCTAATGCCATCACCCTTGTGGGGTAGGATTTTAGCATGTAAATTTTGGAGGGGAAGACACAAACATTATCACCTACATGGGGAGACACAAGCACTATGGCTTCGAAGGGGGTCCAGACATCATAGGTCTATAGCCTATACCTATGGAAAAAAAGAAGCAAATTCAGAGGGGAGAAGTTTGCTCGCAGGACAGAGGGATGAAGCTGGTGGCTACTTGCTGCTCCTTGAAGGACAGAAAAAAAAATTTCCACGAAGCAAGGCCAAATGGAGAAATTGGGAAGTTGAAGCCCCTTACTCATGCTTCACCAGCAGGCTGTACTGGGACCTGGGGTGTCCCCCTGAGGGCCAGGATGAGGGCTGGGGACCAGGGGACAGTCAGGATTTGGATCCTCACAGGTTGGACAGTGAGGTGTGTGGATCAGGTGGGTCCTGAGTCAGGATTCAAAGAAGGTGGGAGATGTGTTCCTAAGGCAGGGAAGACGGTAGGGTGGGGAGAAAGGCGGGAATGTGTTTGACAGCCTGGGCAAAAACTTGGGGGCCGGAACGTAAGGATTTGGGATGATGGAAAGATACGGCCCAAAAAAGGCAGTACAACTTCTGTCTTCGGCGCTTTGCTTCTTTACGATCTCCCTGAGGTGCTCATGTTGCTCAAGTTTTAACCACTGGCTCTATGTCTCTGACCCCCCCACACCTCTGTCTCCAGCTCAGATACCATTTCTCAGTCTCAAACCCACAGAGGCCATTGCTTTCTGGGTATGGATACTTGGCTTTCCCAGAGACACTCAGATCTCAACATATCTTACTACGAAACAACTTGACCATGTGTGTTCACAGCAGCTTTGTTAATAGCCCCAAAGTGGAAAGGACACAAATGCCCATAAAGAGGAGAATGGATAAACGTAAACAATGAACAGCAAGACAAAGGGGCAAACTACTGACTCTTGCAACAGCACGGTTGCATTTCAAGAACAGGATGATGAGCAGAAGCAACCAGATGCAAAAGACTACTTCTTCCATAAAGGGAAGCCTGTCAGACTTTGACAAATCTTCACCAAATATGTGGGTTTCCCACACCCAGAAATTCTCCAGTCCTCTGTGGACACCAACCGGGTGTCCTACAATTGAATTCCCAGATGACACCTGGAGTTAGAACAGACCCCACAGGTTAAGGCCTCGGTCCCAACAAGGCTGCCCTCACTTTAGACTCCAGTCGCAAATGGTGGGTTCCCAGGTCACCCACACTTCTGTCTGACTTGCTACCAATCAGGGGTTCCCACTATACCTCCTCCTCAGATTTGATAATTTGCTAGAACGGCCCACAGAACTCAGGGACACACTTATTTCTAAGAACTGGCTTATTGTATAAAAGGGATATGATAAAGGATACAGATGAACAGCCAGACGAGGAGATACATAGGGTAAGGTCTGAAAGGAGTGTGGGAGCTTCCATCCCCCACAGGGTTGGGATTCACCATTCCGGAAGCTCTCCAAATTCTGTAGTTCAGGGATTTTTATGGAGGTTTCATCATGGAAGTATGATCGATTATTAACTCAGATCTCCAGCCCTGGGATGGGACTGAAAGTAATAAGCTTCTAATCATGGTTTGGTCTGTCGGGTGACCATCCCCCATCTAGGAGCCCACCAAGAGTTTCCTCATTAGAATAAAAGATACTCCTATCAGGAAATTACAGGAGTTTTAGGAGCTTTGCATCAGGAGCCAAGAGCAGAGAACAAATATATATTCCTTATTATGTCACACTCTGTGATTCCATTTAATGAAGTTCAAGAACAAACAAAACTGACCTATGGGAATAGAAATCAGAACAGAGATGGTGTTCGTAGGAGGCAGGATTGGCTGGGAAGGGGCACAGAGAACTATCTGAGGGTGATGGAAATGTTTCCTCTCTTGATTGGGGTTTGGGTTCATGGGTGTATACATTTGTCCAAATTCATAGAACTATATGCTTAAGATTTATACATTTCAGTGTATCCAGTGTAATTTTTATTTTTATTTATTTTTAAAGATTTACTTATTTATTTGAAAGAGAAAGAGAGTGCACGCTTGAGCAGGGGGAGGGGCAGAGGGAGAGGGAGAGAGAGAATCCCAAGCAGACTCCGCACTGAGCACGGAGCCCGACATGGGGCTCGCTCTCATGACCCTGAGATCATGATCTGAACCAAAATCAAGAGTTGGACTCTTAACTGACTGAGCCACCCAGGCACCCCTCCACTGTAATTTGTGAAACATTAATTACAAAAAGAAGAAAACTGGTGGATGCTTTGTCAGCAGCACAAATGGGATGACAACAATGAACACGCACGTTCTGAGGGAGAAATAAACCTTGCAGTGTATGCCACTGTGGGGAGGGGGGAGCCTCAGCATGCCCAAAGTCAGGCTCTTCCCACTCTCTTGCCCACACCTCCAAATCTGCCCTTCCTCTGCTCCTCCTCTGAGTGGGAAGTGCCACCATCCTGTCCTCCCAGGTGCTCAACGCAGAAGCCAAGGACTCGTCTTTCATCCCTTATCCCCCTCTCCCAGGCTGCACCCAGCTCTGATGAGTCTACCTCCAAATCCATCCACTTTGTTCCATCTGCATCACAGATACCCCCGAGGTCGGGCCCCACCATCTTGCACCTTGATGACTGTGGTCATTTCTTTCTGGTGGTTCTCATACTCACCTTCTTCGAATGGGTCTCTTCGCTGGATCCAGGGTGATCTTCTAAATGGAATATGATCATGCCATGGCCTCCTTAAAGCCTTTATTTTTTTATTTTTTTATTTTTAAAGATTTTATTTATTTATTTGACAGAGAGAGAGAGATAGCGAGAGCAGGAACACAAGCAGGGGGAGTGGGAGAGGGAGAAGCAGGCTTCCTGCCGAGCAGGGAGCCCGATGTGGGACTCGATCCCAGGACCGTGGGATCATAACCTGAGCCGAAGGCAGACGCTTAACGACTGAGCCACCCAGGTGCCCGCCTTTTTTTTTTTTTTTTAAAGATTTATTTATTTGGGGGGGCAGACAGAGAGGGAGAGAGAATCTCAAGCAGACCCCTCTCTGAGCTCAGAGCCCAACACAGGTCTCCATCTCACGAGCCTGAGATCATGATCTGAGCGGAAACCAAGAGCCGGAGCTTAACGACTTTGCCACCCAGAGACCCCACCCTAAAGCCTTTCACGCTCAGAATCAGCTCTGACCTCTTAAGACCGTTTACCTGGTCCTTGTTGCCTTTGGGCTGCATCCCGTGCCACATCTACCTTGTACTCTGTGCTCCAGCCAGACTAAACAGTGTTTGCTTCTTCAAGTGTGTCCGGCTTTCTGCTCCATTAATGCTGTTTCTGCTGCTGACATCAAGTTGTTTACCTGGAGAACTCCAGAATATCCTTGACACAGGGTGGGGGACCCAGTCCCTGCTGTGGGGTAGATTCTTTGAACATCCAAGGTTGTTTTTCTCCCTGATTGATCCCCGGCATCTAGAGCATCACCTGGCCTGTAGCAGGTACTCCATGAGTATTTTTTGAATGAATGACTCTTTCCCAATATTCAAAACCCTGAAAAAATGTTTGTTGCTTCCTTGTCTTTAAAAGACAACTGAATAGGGGCAGCTGGGTGGCTCAGTTGGTGGAGTGTCCGACTCTTGATTTTGGCTCAGGTCATGATCTCGGGGTCCTGAAATCGAGCCCCGTGTTGGGCTCCGTGCTTAGCGTGGAGTCTGCTTCTCCCTCTCCCTCTGCTCCTCCCCCTACCTCTCTCTCTCTCTGGAATAAATAAATAAAATCCTTAAAAAAAAAAAGACAACTGAATAATAAGACAACTATAATAGCTGCCATTCATTGAGCACCTACTATGTGCTAGGAATGGTGCTAAGAACTCCGAGATACATTCTCTCATGTCCTGATCTCCATTTGCTTGAACAGGTTTAGAAAGGTTCATTCACCAAAGACAAGTAAGTGCCTACTCTGCTGGGTACCGCTCTAGACACCAGGGAAAGGAGAATAAGACAAAATCCTTGACCTCATGGAGCTTATGTTCTAGTGTGAGGACAAAGACGAGGAATTAAGAAATAAGTTAATATTGGGTTTGTAGGATTGTGATAAGAGATATGGAGAAAAATAAGTAAGGGGAATGAGGATTGCTGAGAGCTTCTGCATATTGGTGTTGGGAAAGGCTGTCTTTTTTTTTCCCCAAGATTTTATTGATTTGAGAAAGAGCAGGGAAAGGGACAAGCTCAGTGCAGAGCCCGAAGCAGGGCATGATCCCACGACCCTGAGATCGTGACCTGAGCTGAAAGCAATCTGACGCTTAACCGAACGAGCCACCCAGGCGCCCCAGGAAAGGCCATCTTACCCGAAGTGAGGAAGCTCTGGGAAAGAACTCCAGGCACAGGGGACAGCAAGTGCAAAGGCCCAGGGGCAAGGGCGTGTTTGGTGCTTTCAGAGAACAGCAATGAGGCCAGGGCAATGCAAGGAGAAGAGATCCAAAATCAGAGAAGGTACAGAGGGGCTGGGACATCTCTGGCCTTTGGCCTTTTCTCTGAGAGAGATGCTGTAGTTCAGGATGTCTGGGTGGAGGAGTGTCCTGAGCTGATAACTCCCTCAGGATAACATCACTTATCCACACCAGAGTCAGGATTCTAGCCCTAGAGGCGACTCCAGGAACAAAGTCTTTCCTGGTGGCTGCAGGTCTCACTGCTGACCTCCTCTTCTTTCCTCATTGCAGGGAATCTGCTACCATTCTGAGTCACTGTTCTGCTGCTCACAGCAGCGAGACCCTCCCCCACTGCACTGAGGACCGACATGGGCCTCACCATCCACTTATCCACACGGCAGGAAGCCGTGTTCGTTGTTGGGGAAGTTGCAGAGCTAGAGTCTGCACCTTCACAGAGCTTCCAGTGTGTTGGGAGAACAAGGGAACAGTTACCATCCAGTATAAATGGGAAGTGAGACAGATGAAGGAAACAAATAGGGACACTTAATCCAGACAGACAATCAAGGAAGCCTCCCCTGGGGAAGTGAAAATGTGAAGCAAGGGGAACTCGGTTGGCAAGGAGGAGACAATAGCCATCCCCAAAGCAGCAAGAGCAGGTGCAAAGGCCCTGAGGTGGGACGTGAAAGGAGAATGAATCTGAATTACAGGGAAGGTCCAAGAAGTGAGGAGGTTGGAGAACCTGGTCATACTGGGCCAGGTAGACCAGTGAAAGCACCAAGGGCTTTAGCCCAAACCTAAGGAGTCACAACTGAAGCATTTTAAGCAGGTGGTGACTTGGTTGGGTATGAAGAAGTGGAAGCTCACTCTGGTTGCATGCAAAGCCGAGTGAGGCGGGAACCAAGGTGGGCTGTCTAGGTGCAACATGATAGGTGGTGGTAAAGATGGAAGGCAGGTGAACTCTAGAGACAGCGAGGAGGAAGAAAAGACTCTTCCCCATGGTGGCTGAGGCATGATGGGTAAAAGAGAAACAAGGGTATCAAGGGTGGCTCCCAGGTTTCGGGCTTGCAGAGCAGATGTTGGCCATGCTTTTCATTGAGATGCGGGTCAGGGGAGGGGGCGAGCTGCAGGAACCACAGCTCATGGCAGGTTCCTGTGGCTTCTTCCAAGGGCATCCTCAAACCCTAATGATGTTTTCTGTGTGCTTCCTCTGCCAGAGGGCCAAGATCAGTCAGGGAACCAAGGCTCCAGAAGAAAAGACGACCAACACCATATCCAAACTTGACAACAACGGGAACAGAGACCGAATGAAACTGACCGATTTTAACTTCCTGATGGTGCTCGGGAAAGGAAGCTTTGGCAAGGTACGGTATGGCGTGGGGGCTGCACCCACTCCAGAACGACAGGTAACAAGGCAGGCACATTTGCTGTTCATATGGGGCTTACATTCCAGCGAGGGAGAGAATAAAAAGGAAACAGACACTACACTACAGTTTGTAATGAAAACTGTGAAGAAAATGAATAGTGTACTGTGGGCCACGGACAAATCAAGAAGAGATCCACTTAGACCATCAGAGGAGGTGAACCCTGAACTAGCTATCCATGCCAAGAGCTAAGAATGAATGTTGCCAGCAGAGAGAATAGCAAGTGCAGAGGTCCTAAGGTAGAGAAGGGCTTGGTACCTTCTAGGGACCATCAGAGGGTGTTGGGGCCAAAATGTCATGAGCATGGCGAAATTGTAGGATGTGAGATTGTAGAGATGGGCAGGGGCCTGATCCTGCAAAGCCTTGTGAGCTGTGATGAAAAGTTTGGATTTTATCCACTGTGCAGTGGGGAGCCATTGAAAGTTTTTGGGCTGAGAAGTGACCTGACCCGATGTGCCTTTTGGAAAAGATCACTTTTGCAGCCAAGAATGGAAACCATTCCTTTCAGAGAGCAACGGATTTGAAGGATGACCTGGGGACTCGTAGAGTGGTTCTGGATGCTTTTATAGGTACTAGGAGACACTGTTTTACTGAAGTCGAGATTGTGTTATAAGTATTCCTGAGTTGTTTAGTGTTGTTTTGAGTCTTTTAATCCCTTGGTATGCCATAAATATGTCTCATATAAATCTCATACCATGAACTCAAGTGTGCAAAAAATATAAATTTCTTCTCCATCTCTGTAGCCCAAGCCCCCAGTCTGGGACTTTTCCTGGAGTTCTTCTTACCTAGCTCCTCCCCTAGTCGTGTGAAACCCATTCACAAATCCTAACAGATCCTTCGCCAAAGCAGGCCACGCATTTACTGACTTCCTTCTATCATCACAAATGCAGCCCTAATCTAAACCCCGCATACCCCCTGGACTCCTGCAGAATTTCCTAACTGGCTTCCCTGCTTTCACCCTTGTTACCTGTAATCAATACACTTCCATTTAGCAGCGCGAGTCATTTTGTCAAAGTTCCATTAGGTCAAGGCACTCCCCTGATGAAAACTCCCCGATGACTTCCCATCACATCAAATAAATTTCATACTACATTCTTGGCTTACATTGCTCTTTACAATCTGATCCGGGTTCTCTGCCCGGTGACTTCTTTTTCTTGCCCCTGTTATCCACAGTGTTCTGGCCAGGGTGGTCCTTGGGTTTTTGAAACATACAAATCTCCTTTCTCTCTTACAGCTTATGTGATGCTATTTCCTTTATTCTTTGCATGGCTGGCTCTTTCCTGTAATTCCCATCACAACCTAGACAACACCTCTTCTGAGAAGTCTTCCCTAACCACTTCCTCAGCCATGCATTCATTCCCCATTATATTCTGCTCTCTCTTAGCAGCCATCACCAGATAGTATATGTTTTGTTTTTTGGTTTGTCTCTCTTCTAAGAACTGAGCACTGCAAGAGGGGGACCTTCGTCCTATTCACCAAGGTACTTCCGGTGCCTATGGATTGCATCCATTCAGGGCCTGGACAGAATGCACGATTTTCTCTGTCTGTGGGTCACAAGGTCATCTGCTGAGAAAGAATAAGGGATCTGAATGGTGGCCCCGAGTTTGCAGAGCTTGGGCACAAAATGGGAATGACAGCAGGAATACACAGCAAGATTACTGAGAAGATCTCTAAAGTCGGTGATGGAAGTGGTCCATGCCTCTGTGTGATTTTTGCCAGCACCTCTGAGCAGCTGGGTGTGGACATGGGGAAGTGGGTGGCAGATTTGAGCTGAGGGGGAGATTAGCAAGATCAGTGAGCCAGAAGGTTAATAGGGAGTCAAGGATTCTGGGAAGAGAGTTGCCCACTGCAGATCCAACAGAAACCTTTAGTGGGTGATCAGTAAGAGTATATTGGATAAATGAATAGAAATGGCATCTAGACCAGGCTGGAAAGGAAGTCAGAGAAGGAAGAGGGTCATAACCTCAGGTAGGAAAGAAGGAGTCTAGAAACCGAGGGATTAAGAAAACAAACGGGTGAGGTCAAGAGATTTAAAGTGCTAGGAAGACCAGGGGCATTTAGATTCCAAAGATGGGTGGGTTGCAGTGATGATAAGGATGGACGTGGCCTAAAGGAAGAAGGGGTTCTAATTATATGGGCCTGTTGGGGAGTTTGTAGAAATTAAATTATATTTTTAATAAGTGACGTATTCACGTGGTTTGTAATTAAACTTATATTGGAAGGATAAACATTGAGACATCTGCTCCCACCCAAATCCACACCTTTCTGTGCCTGGTCACCGCAGCTGCGCTCCAGAGGCAACCATTCTGTTCATTTAATTTGCATATTTCTGGTTCCCATGTGCTAATTTAACACATATAAATATGCATTTTTACTCTTGTCCTTGTTACCTCAAGGGTTCGCATCCTCTACACAGAGTTCTGCACCTTTCCGGTCACTTAACAACATAGGTTGGAGAGTTTTTGATTGAGGAATGGAAGTGCCAGAAGGATCCTATGGAAAGGATCAGGATTGGGAGGGGGGTGGAGAAGCGGGAGAATGGGTCATCAGGGAACAGTGAGGAAATGAGAGCAAATAGATCATATGTTTCCATGGAAACCGTTACAATAATTGAGATTTCTATTCCAGGCTGGGGATGTGGCCTCAAACAAATCACAGATGAGAACAACAGTATGTCATGAGAGCCAGACAGAATCACAAAAAACCTCGATAATCCTTTAAAACAGAGTGTAATCCTTTGCAACTCCAGTGTTGCCCACTGTGGTTTTAAATTAATGTGGTTTTTGTATTTGAATGCCTGCTTTGAACATCCTGCAGTCTTGCTAGGTGTAGAGATCGATCCGCTTAAATAGCACGCCACAGCACGGTAATGGCTGTCCTCCTTGCAAAGAGGGGAGAGATTGGTCTTTGGGGTGATGCCTTCACCCCTCTCCTCCCCCAGGTCCGTTGGATCAGATCTGGCCTCCAAAAATGTGCTCTTAAGCACCATCATCGTTTGTGGGGCGACTAGGGAGTGACATGTGCCTTTTGCTAAGACCTGCGGGAATAAAACACGGCGAAGTAGGCGTGAAGGCCGTTGAGTTCCAAACAAGTAAGCCCCATTTCAAAAACTCTGAAACGAAGGACAATTTGGAGAGTTTACTTTCCTGAACAGGTAGGAGTGTTTACCTGGAAGTGTTATCTTGCCAGAGCAGGGGCTCTTGGCATGTCTGGCTTACTTACAGATCAATGCCTTCTAGAACTTTTGTAATGGAGCATTCAAATGTATCGCTCATTTATTATTTAATGTTTGTTTTTCTAGTTTTATCCGTTGTGCTCTATTTTTTTTGTGTATTCATTCATTCATTCATACTGAGGTCTAACTGCCGTATAACATTAATTCCAGATATACAACATAATAATTCAATATTTGTATATATTGTGAAATGATCACCACAGTTGATTCTGATTAACACCGGTCCCCATCCAGAGTTAAATTTTTTTTCTTACAATGAGTTTTACTCTCTATTTTTAATGATCCCTTGAATCTTTGTCTTCAGCTTTACCAACCATTACACTTTTCAAGAATTCAAACTCTGTGGTTTTCAAGGGATTACTGGAGATAGAATTATGCTCCAAATATATATATTGGGCAACTACGTACTGCCCCAATTGATTGCATGAGTGCACTTTATAAGGTAAACACAGTAAGTACCTGATAAAGTATGTACAGAGCACAAATACAACTCTCTACATCATAAACCTGAATCTTCTAATCCAAAAATCCTGCCACAGTAAACATTTAATTAATGCTAGTATTGCCTGCCTTCTGAGACTTCAGATGTGCTTGTGATTTATATGACCCAAATCATTTTGAAAAGTTATGCTGAGAAGTTTGAATGGAGACTCTTATTCTTTTATATTCCTGACTCTTGCCTATGGAAGGTCCTGTGCTAATGGAGTGGGGAGCAAGAGAAGGGCGGGTGTATGCTGTGGTGGACATAGATCTAACATAAAGAAGTTCAAATCCAACAGCACAGAAGTCTATGTGAAAGATGTGTCATGGAAGATGATTGGTAATAGAGAAAAAATGAAAATCATTCAAAAGTTCATCAATAATATGAAAGTTAAATATCTAATGGTATATCCATGATACATTCAAAAGAATGAGGTCTCTCTTATCTCTGTCTGTCTGCCTGTCTATCATCATGGAAAGATATTCATGACACAATATCAATTAAAACAGAAGCAAATCATAGAGCATTATGATTAATAATATAAAATGTAATGTACATAGAATAATTATTTTCATGTAATACACTCATGGTCCCTACTCTCATTGAACTTTTCTCCCAATATTTTATTGTGAAAAAAAGCACTCTGAATATAGAAAAGTTGAAAGAATTATACAGTAACATCCATAATACCCTCTACCTAGATCCTACAATTAGCATCTGACTGGTTCTGCTTTATCACACATCTATCCATCTGTCTGTCTCTGTCAACCCATTTTTTTTAAAGACATTATTTATTTATTTGAGAAAGAGAGAGTGAGCACGAGCAGGGGGCAAGCAGAGTGAGAGGGAGGAAGCAGACTCTCCGCTGAGTAGGGAGCCTGACGCGGGGCTCAACCCAAGGACCCTGAGATCATGGCCTGAGCTGAAGTCAGACCCTTAACTGACTGAGCCACCCAGGTACCCCACTGTCAACCCATTTTTAATACATTTCAAAGCAAGTGGCAGACACTGCTATACTTTATCCCCAAATGCTGTATGTATGCAATATCATTTGACCAGAATTCAATATTTGATTTTGGTCATTTTTAAGGTAAAATTTACACACAACAAAATGTACAAAGCAGTGTATCATTCTGTGAGTTTTTTTAAAATGCGTACTTTAAAATGCAGTGGGGATCTAAACATTAGTCAGGACATCACACTAATAGATGTAACGTGCAACTGTGGTGTTTGATGTGCACTGTGAGAGCCTGCGGGGGTGGGCTTTGGCCCTAGTTGGAAGTCAGTGAAGGCTTCTGTGAGAAAGTGGCTCTTGGGCTATATCTTAAGGATGAGTTAAGTTAGCTTCACAAAGTGGAGGCGGGGGAGTCGATGAAAATCTCAGAAGGTCTCCTCTTCCTGACCCCACCCTCAAGCCAGCTTGGTTGATCTGTGTGGTGGGCAGGGCACCTGAGCTCCTTTAATAGTTAAGGTAGATTCACCTGCCGTAACAAGTAGACCCCCAAAAGTACACTGGCTCTGACATAATGGAAGCTTAATTTTCATTCATGTCATAGTCTGAGATGGTTGTTCCTGACCTCACCCCACTCTCTCCGTATGGTGGTTAAGGGACCCAGGTTCCTTCCATCTTATATGACTCCATTAATCTCTACTGCCTTGTTTTTGTCTACATTCAGAGGGTGGAGGGGGAGAAGTATGGAGGAGGTGCAAGCTGCTTCTTGAAAGTCTTGCTTTGGAAGTGGCACCCATCACTTCTGCCTACACTCTATTAGAATTTAGTCACATGGCCATGCCTCAGTGCAAGGGAGGCTGGGACAACAATTTTGGTGGAAAAGCTAGTAGCATCAACCACACTCCCTACTTTTCAGCTCTGGATGGAATTTTTCTTGGGGACACAAAAGACCTTCTGAATTGAGCCCTCAGGACTCCCAGGTGATCATGATCCACAAACAAAAAACTTCAAACTCCTCTTTCTTGGTGACATTTCCTTGTGTTCAAATCATGGAACATGCCAGGTGTTAGTGCTGCTTTTCCTGAAGCATAGCATAAGCCAGGAATAAATCAAGTAGGAAGAAGTCGGCAGCTTATGAAATTAAAAGGAAAAAGTGGAAAGTCCTTAGAAACTGGGCGCCCAGGTATAGCTGTTAAGTCTTCAAAAAGTCCCATCGAGGTCTGTTGCTCTGTATGCATCTAAGAAGGTTTAAAGTAACAACCTGAGAGGTGAGACACCATTCAGCTTCCTCTCTGAGTGCTTGACTTTCCTGGAATAATGCCCAGGAGGTTGGTGACATTGGTGCCTGAGTGTCACTATGGAGGCTACTTGAGGGTTAGGAAGCCGCCCCTTCCAGTAAGGTACCCCTAGAGACGTGGACCGTTTGTGTCACTGTCCAAGGTGCTGATGTCAATCCCTTTGGCTCAAAATTCAGACTGCACAACGGCATTGAATATAGCCTTGGCCAAGTTTCCCAAATACTTGTTCATTCATGCACATGTTTATTTTTTTTTGTCATGTATATACCTCCTTACTATCTTAAATATTTTTCTTTAAATAGATTTAACTTCCTTTTCTTCTCTTAGCATTGCCTTAAAAAAAGAATATATATAAAATCACAGGCTTGATCTACCACTTGTATATTTATTTTAATACATTTTAGGAGAATTTATTAAAAGAAGATTGCTTTTGTCCTTGTACTGCTGATGGTACAAGTACCCCGTTTTGTGAAAAACTGTCTTAAAGATCTTATGTTCACACAAGAATTTGGCACTTCAATTACTATTGTTATTTTTTAAGAACATGAGGTCTTTCGCTTCTTTTTTCTGTGCATATCTGGAAGGTACAGAAAGTGTCTGATCTTCCCTCCTCCACGTCCTTTCCTTTAGATGAGAAGCATGCTCAATATTTCCTCTATCCTTAGAAATCTTTCCTGTGATCTTGACCCTCCCTTCTCCGTTCTTTCCTCACTGAATATATCCAGAGACTGAAACTACCCTTTTGAGATTTGCTGTCTCCACTTCCTCCCCACCCATGCCATGTGCTTTTGCACTATGACTTCTACCCTCAGCAGATTCTGAAACACAGGTTTCTCAGTTTTTATCAGTGATCTCCTGGCTTCTTCCTCTCTGGATCTGAGCGCAAGGCATGGTCGCTACTTATGACAGCAGAGGGCAGACATGAGGGAAAGGAACTGGGACTGAGACTGGAACCCACGCCCCATCCCCAGGAGAAGTCCTCACTTTTATAAGCTGCTCGCCGACAGGCATAATTAAGGATTCGTTCAGTTGGATAAGTATTTATTGAGCAGCTACAATGTGCCAGGCATTCTTCTAGGTGCACAGGAAATGGCTGTGAACAAAACAGACAAAAGTATCTGCCTTCATGGGACATCCGTTCTATGGTGGTGATGATGGTGATGATACCGTCTAACACTTGAGTCTCTACTATACGCCAGGCTCTGTTGTAAGAGCTTCTATGTGTTGGCTCACATTTCTGCTATAGTGTGGCTGCTGTTATTCCCATTTACAGAGGAAATGAGAGACAGGACATTAAAGTAACTTGCTAAAGTCACACAGATGGCCAGTGGCATTTGACAGACCGGGTTTGGTTTAGATACATGTGCTCTTGATTGCTTGATACTTAACACCTGCATTCCTGGTCCCAACAGTGGTCACCTCGACACGTCATGGGCATATTCTAGGAGGTTAACAGTGTTCCCTCTTATTTTCTCATTTCTCCCCTCTCTTCTTTTTCCCCTCTGAGTATAAACAGAGTTTGTGTGCCTCGGTTGTACTCTGAGCCTCTGCCATTAGACAAAGTGCATGCCCATAGTGATGGAAGGCTCCAGATTGCCTGCTCTTCCCCATCACTCTGCCTGTCAATCACCTATCCATGTGCAGATGCTCATGGGACCTGTGAGCTATCACAGGGTCCTGAGAAGGCTCATGACAATGGACTCCCCCTTCCAGCCCTGCCCTTCTCCCCTCTCTGTGGATCTCGGCTGGTGGGATCCTCCAAGCCAGGGGAGGCATCTCTAGTGTGTGCAGTAACTCCTCAGATGGTTCCTTTTCAGCCCTTGACCTCCATTTCTCCTGCACCCACTCTTCACCCCCTCCTCCCTCTCCAATTCCACACACCCCATCCCCATTGTCTCCAACTTTGATGGAGCTCATAGGAATTGCCTGGGACCAGGCTATGGATTTACATGCATTACATCATATGAATTCTCACCTCAACCCTGCACGGTAGTTACTGACATTAACCCTATTATACGTACATGGACGTTGTAGATCACAAAGGTTGAATAGCCTTCCCAAGACCACACAGCGGGAAGGAGGCAGGACCAGGACTTGAAAGTAGGTTTTGTGATTCCTGTTGTATCTTTCCATCTTGGACAGCATTTGTCTCTGCTTTAGGGTCCACTCATCTCCACCCAACTGCTAGTCTGGTCTTTTTTGAAACAGCAATTTCAAAACTGCTACAGAGCTGTTTAATGGCATTTGTGGGTCCCTCCTTCTGCTGTGGAAAAAAAGTTAAAAATGGTATCTTATGTGACTGCATTGGGATAAGGGCAAATATATTAATATAATATGTTAAAGCATTTTCTTCAACCTAAAAGCCCATTTTTTTCTTGTGGTTTTAAAAGAAATTAAAACACTTTCATGAGCCCCTAAAAAGAGCGTGTCCCCCCCAGGACTGTGATTCATGTGCCTGCTAAAGTGGGTGCCGGTTGCCAACACAAGCACCCCAGCCCTGCATCCTCAGCAACCTCTAGCCTTCTCTCGCTGAAAGCCACCAGCGTGCTTAACTAGCATGAGCTTCGGGTTTGTGCACAAGAGAGCAATCCAGAGCTCCAAGCCCCAGACTATAGCGTCTTCTGCTGGAACCAAGCACAACCCTGAGTTAAGACAGGAAGAAATTGCCTGAGGAAATTAAAAAACAGTTTCGTTCAAACCCGTAACAAAGGCCTTTCCTAAGTCATTTGGAGCTCCTGATGTGGGAGTCTTTCCTAATTTTAATCTCATTAGGGATATGGAGCCACACACACACATATGCGTACATACATTAGACGTGGTTATATAATCCTACAGACAAAAGCACTTTCCTTTCCTTGAACCTGCTTTGCTATCTTCTTGCACCATATGGTGAGTTCCTTTATCATATGGTTCACAGACAGCTCAAAGTCTTTGCTACCTGTTCCCTTAATCCTCTTCCAGGGAACCTTTTGACATTTGCTGTCTGATCTTGGATTCCTGCCTTCTCTTTGGTTCTCTCCCAATGATGGCACCTCCCTCCTAGCGCCCAGTCTTTCATATGCAATTCTGATTGCAGCCTATTTTTTGCCAACTCATCTTGCCGGATCCTGGCGAGGTCCTTCCACCTTCCTGATGTTTCTATGCGTCTCCTCAATGCAATGACTTGCTGTTCTTCCACAGCCCCTACCTTCACTCCTCAGAAGAAAGTCCATTACCGAACAAGATGTTACAAGGGTCATTTTCCCTGACAAAATTACTGATGTTGAGGAAAAGGAAATATCTGGAATTCAAGTTTTCTAAGCCTCTGCCCTGCTGCGAGCAGCTTGTCAAGCCAGAGTGAGCAAAGGGGGTCTTTATTAGGAAGACGTGGTGTGTTTCCATGCATCTCATCGACACCCAAAGGCAGGAAGTGCAGCCGGAACAAGGAAGCTTCCAGGAAACCAACAACCATGGCCTCCATCTTGGGAGTCCCCAGGCTGCCATCCCTGCTTCTTGCTACCATCTCTCTCAATTCTCAATGTCTAGTTCCCAAATGTAGACTCTGCTGGAATTTTAAGAGAAGCTGATGGGCCAGTGTGGCTCAGGGATCCCTATGATCCAGTGAAAGCTATGGCCACAAGGAGTGAGGTTGCCTTTCCAGCCATCCATCAGGAAGCACAATAGGAACAGACCCTCTGAAAGAAGAGGTGCAATGGGCAGTTTCTCTAAGAGAAGAAAGGAAATTGCTAACCTGTCTGGTGCACAGACCACAGTGGGAGTTTCTTTTAAGTCTGCGCTTTCTTGAACACGTTGCCTGACGCTTTGGGAAAAATAAGGCAAAGTTAAATCGAGTCCTGCTACCGAAGGGTCAGCTAGAGCCTATTAACATGGAAACTCTGTCTCGGGCAATAATTCATGGCCACTGGTCCAATTACTGGGCTGTCACGGTTCCTGCCACCCTCCGCATATCCATCTAGACCACATCTTTATGTGCTCCACTCGTTCAGAAATGTACAGTCCTGGGGCGCCTGGGTGGCTCAGTCGTTAAGCGTCTGCCTTCGGCTCAGGTCATGATCCCAGGGTCCTGGGATCGAGCCCCGCATCAGGCTCCCTGCTCCGCGGGAAGCCTGCTTCTCCTTCTCCCACTCCCCCCGCTTGTGTTCCTGCTCTCGCTGTGTCTCTCTCCGTCAAATAAATAAATAAAATCTTTAAAAAAAAAAAGAAATGTACAGTCCTGTTAAGATGAATCCCTGGTTTCTAAAAGCATAACCCATAATTTTTTCTACCACAAACATCATAGCAGAAACCTGTAGGTTGTCATTACCCAACACCCATGGTAAAAACTGTGGATGCACAAAGATGGGTAGTTAATAGGATTAAACATAGTTTGTCTCATTCCCCGCCCCGCCTCCCCCCGCTCCTGCCCAATTCCACATTATGTCCTGACCTCATCGAAAACCACTGCAGAGATTGATGATACAGTTTGAGCATTGAGAACTTGTCTAAATGTTTGGTATGCTTTGCTCATGGAAACTTCACAACCATCTTCCAAGTGGGTACTGTTGTTAGCTCCATTTTACAGATGAGGAAGTAGAGGCCGAGAAAGACAAGAGACTTGCAGATTCATGCAGCAGTGGATGCAGACTCACACCCAGGGAGTCTGCCTCCTGAGTGCGTAACCACTAAGCCACACACGGCCTACCTGCACTCAAAGTGCTCCATTTCTGCCTCGGAGAAACCCGGTTCTCTGTTAACCTGTAACACCACCAGCAAAGGGAGGCTTGTGCAGCCAGGGCAGATCAGATTATAGAGAAACAGGCTTCCCTTGTGCGACCTGATTGTTCAAATCAATGACGGACCCTTAAGGGTTTCACTGCATTTTCTTTTAGTAAAAGGCATCAATTATTGGTTTGTTTTCCCGAGGAACCATCTGAAAAACAACAACAACAACAAAAACAGTCAAATTAAATCTGCTTGTATTTTAACCATCTAGCCTTGTCAAATACAACATATGATTCAAAGACAATTGATGGAGCATCCATGTCACGAGTATTGATTTTGTCTCAAAAGAACACTACAATAACTAGAGTTGATGCCTATCAATTTTCATTAACGAGTCTATGATATCAGTAATTAGAAGTGAGACAGCCCAGGGTTTGGAAATTTTTGCATTTCTTATTACAACCCAATTAAACAAACAAACAAAATTTTAATTAAATACAACTAAACATCTTCATTGAAAACAATGAAGGAGCTAGGCATTTCAGGTTTCAGTCTTATTCCCCACTCCACCCTCCCCATCCCCAGTAGTGGCTGTGAGTCATTTCTTCCTCAGTGTAGTGACATTTGCTTAACAATAGCATGCCCTGAGCTGACTAGGCTAAAAGGATCTCCATTCGAAACTTCCTTTCACACTTCCTGCGGCTCTGCCTGCTAGTGGGCCATAGTTCAACTTGATTAAATCTGAGGTGTCATTCGGCTTCATTTTAAAAGGCTTAAATCTTAGCACCTGTTAACCTGACCTCTGATCTGAAATTTCAGCTAATCTCCCCCATTATCAACGTCCTCCCCACTAGAGCGGTGCATTCGTTACAACTGATGAGCTTGGGCTGACACATCATTATCACCCGAAGCCCACAGTTTACATTAGGATTCACCCTTGGTGTTGTACATTCTGTGGGTTTGGACAAATGTATAATGACATGTATCCACCATTATAGTATCATACAGAATAGTTTCCCTGCCCTAAAAATCCTCTGCGTTCCGCCTATTCATCCCTCCCGCCCCCCTACCCCCTAGCAACCACTGATCTTTTTACTGTCTCCATGGTTTTGCCTTTTCCAGAATGTCATATAGTTGGAATCATACATATGTAACCATATAAAGAGATTTTATTTTAAATACGGAAAGCCTTACATAATAAATCATGAAATAACCAAGTTGTAGCATCTGAGTTGATCTGCACGCTGAGTATCCCGGCTCTTATTTTTTGTCCAGCCAGCTTGGAGATGGTACCCACCAAGTCCTACCCTGATCCACACTATTAACTCCCAATTAACATCTTTTCCCCACTGTATCACTTTTCAGTTTTTCCTGAAGTACTTCTTCAATTAGCGAGTCTCCCCAGTTGCCAGAAATCATTTCTAGACTGTTAACTTCCAGTTTGCTGCTGGAGGCAAAGGCATTTGATTTCCCCCAAATCACATGACTTCATATTCGATTAATGTGACCACCATTAAAAATAAAACCTAACACACATATGTGCGGACATAACACGCTTAGGAAATTTGATCCGAAGTTTGAACAATAAGAATACGCTTTGGATGGTCAAAATCGGGGCCTGCAAGATAACCTAGAGCATGTTAGGACATATTCGCGTCTGGTGGAAGTTGAAATGTTGGGAAAGCCCCAAAAGGCTCCCGGCTCATCAGCCATGGCGAACACAGTGCCTTCAGTTCTTTCTATCTGAGAAGCTCTTCACATGCCTTATGCCATCGAGTCATCGTTATGGCCCCATGGACTGATGGATGCTTTGTCTACATTTTACCCCTACATCCAACATGCTACAAGAGTTCGGGTTAGAATGGATCTGCCCCCTATTCCAGGCCTCTGGTTACCCAGGGTTGAGTGGCTTGAGCCAACTCTTTATCCCTGGCCCCGTCCGAGGGAGGGCTTTAGCAAATCTGCACGCCAGAATGGACAAGTCTGTGAGGGCCTATGAACCAGGCATACCGCCCCTCCCCCATTTGGAATTGTAGAAGATGGAAGATGGTCTACTGATTCCACAGGGAGGCCCCGTCCACACTGAGCACGCAGCTCACTGAGGGAGGGTCCTCTTAGCCTCTGACAGAGGGCTTGTGCTAGCCCCACCTCTAAGCACAGACGGTAGGACCTTGCTTTCATCCCCGACTTGGCATTGCATCTCCTGGGAAATCGATTTTGCAGAAATTTTGGTCTATTGCTTTGACTCACTTTCTGCCTTTCTGTTTGTCTCTTCTGGAGAAGGTGAGCGAGGGTCACCGTAGCCACAGAGGGCCTTGGAACATCCCCTTTATGCCCCCCGAGTCTGCTGATGCTTTTGCAGCATGGCTTGCTCTGGGCTGGGCACCAAGTTTTCCCTGTGTTCCGTCCCTGGCTCTCCCAACAGCCCTGTGAGGGAGGGGCTGTCATTTTGCCCCTTTAATGGGTGAAGGAACTGAGACTCAGAGAGATTGAGTAATTTGCCCACGATCACACAGCAAGCACATGACAGAGTCAGGCTTTGAATTCATGATTACAGAGCCGAGCCTGTACCACTCTGATTTTACCATTCTATCGAGATGCAGACTTCCAGCTCGTCAGACTCTGTTGGTATCACAATCTCATGCTTCCCTCAAAGAGCTTGTCAGGATACCTGTCATGTTGTCAAGATGAGGATGCTGAAGCTCCCCTTCATTTTGTATCTCGGCTGCACCCAAATTTCTCTCAAAATCCTACTGCTGAGTGGGTGAACACCCCTGGAAGAGCAAGCGGACCACGTTTGCCCAGGGCTCCAGCCCCTGATTCCACCACCATCCTGATGGCCTGCCAAGTCACCATCGCGACCTCCCTAGGGCAGACCAAACCTGGCACAAGAAGGCCCCCGATATTTAGAAGATTCTGATTTAATGGGTCTGGAGTATGGCCCAGGCATCAGCTTCTAAAAGCTCCACAGTAATGTGTGTCCTGGAGAAACCAAAGCTTGGTGCAAGCACACGAGGTAAACCCCAGCCAAGGATGGGGAGGAGGGGTACCGTATCTGCCTTAAAACTTAGAGCTGAGCTGACTGAAAGTACCCTCTGCTGGCCTCTGGGGGGGCTGGGTGCAACTCACAGGAGACAGTCCGTACATCAGGGAGAACTCTCAAAAAGATGGAACCCTAAAATAAAGGAGGAGGCACATCTTACAGCAGGCCAGCCCCCAACGCCTGCCCCCAGCCTGGTGCACAAGCCCGCTCCCTCGTGGGGTGGGCGTAGTGGGGGAGGAGTCCAGGGGTCTGCAGTGGGCGCACAGTGCCCACACCAGGCTTTAACTTGCTTCTGTCTCCCTGTCCCATGCCGGCCTTAGCTCAAGCACCTTCTCCATCCTCTCCTCCCAGATCGGAGTTTGGGGACCCTGTGGGCCCCAAGTTTCTCTCTCTCTTTCTCTTTTCAATGTACCATTTGAGCTCAAGTTAGAATCTTTTCCTAATCCCAGCGTGTTAGCTGAGCATACAGTTTCTGATAGTGCTAGATGCTTGGTCTCTCCTTCTCCTCCTCCTTTCTTGCCCCTGTGGTAGGGATGTTGTTAGGAACATCATCTACTATAGGACTACATGTTCAAGATCCATGCGAGATATTTCTTTTAGACCCAAGTTCTAGGGAAAGCTTATTTTTCTCTTCAAAAAATGATTTTTCCTTAAAGGAAATAATGAGCTTTTGTTATGTTTCGTGTGTCTCTGGTTGCTTTGGCCTCCAGGAAGCTGAGGGAGGGAAGGAGGACGAGAGAGAAGAAGAGAGAAAATACACACACACGCACTATACGATGTATAATCATTTTTAACCACCTTTATTGAAGTATAATTTACATACCGTAAAATTCAGATGTTTATGTTATGTAATCTTGAATGCTACCTCAAGTTCTTTGTGCAATATGGGTTGGAAATAGCCATATACAAATTAAACAGTTCTGAGACCTAAGTCACTGGAGATCTCTAGTGACCCAGATCTAGGGCTTTTTTTTTTTTTAAGCTACTTTCCCCCCATGCAGATTTTTTTCATTCATTTATCCAACAAATACTCCTTAAGTGCCTACTGCGTGCTAGATGTTGGGGATACACCAGTGAACAAGTCAAACAAAAGACCTGCTCTCCTAGAACTTACATCTAGGGAGGGAGGAAGATAAAGAGAGATTGCTATCATGTCAGGTGTGGTGAGTGCTATGAAGGAAAACCAAGTAGAAGAAAGGGATGGGGAGTGACAAAGGGGGCTGTAACTTTCGAGAAGGTGATCAGGGAGGACTTCTGCAAGGAGATGAGGGAGCAAACTTGGGCATATCTGGGGGAAGATAGTGCAGTGGGAAGAGAGGAAGATCCTAGGAAGGTGGAGTGAACAGGGACCCACTTGAGTTTTAAAGCTTTGTTGGGGTATGTGGAGCAGAGTGCACGTGTTCGTGGGGAAGAGTAGGGGCAAGGCAAGGAATAATTAAGAGACAATTTCAGGAGACCAGGCTCAGGATCGTGGTGGCTTAGATCAGGAAGGAGGTTGGATAGGGCATACATTTTGAATAAAGAGCTGACAGAACTTGTTCATGTATTGAATGAGGGACGTAACCCAGAGGAGTTAAGGGAGACTCAATTTGGCTTTGGACTTTTGGCAGATGTCTATTGAAGCTGGGGAAATGGGGAGCTGGGTCTTTGGTCCCTAACTATGCCTACCTTCTCACATTGGTAAGCACAGGGACCCACAGTCCTCACAGGGCAAATCTCCTTAGCCATTTGAGAACTGGACATTGGTGCTGGTGGACAAGGATCACAAGCAGCCACCCCCCCAGTCATTCTCTGAAAAGGTGAAATTGATGATGACCACTGTAGTGGATAGAATTGTCTTCCCCCAAAATATATGTTCAAATCCTAATTAGAATCCCTATGAATGTGACCGTATTTGGACAGAGGGTCTTTGCAGATGTAATCAAGTTCAGTTACGGTAGACCCTAATCCAATGACCAGTGTCCTCAAAAGAAGAGCCAATCTGGACACAGACACAGGGGCATGGGAAGGAATGCCAAGTGAAAACAGGCAGAGATTGGGGTGACACATTGGTAAGCCAAAGATTATTAGCAACTGCTAGAAGCTAGGAGAGAGGCATGGAGCAGATTCTCCATGACAACCTAGACGGAAGCCTCTAGAAGGAAGCATCCCTGCCAACACCTTGATGTTGGACTTCTGGCCTCCAGAACTGTGAGAGAATAAAATCCCATGGTGCTAAGCCTCTCAGTTTCTGGTTCTTTGTTATGGCAGCCCCAAGAAACTAGGACAACCTCCAGGTATTAAGCACTCATCCTTTGCCCAACACGGTGCTGAGTGAAGGTGTGCATGTTGCTCACTTTATCCTACCAAGATCCTCCACTACTATCAAAAGTGAAGAATCATTGTTGTTCCTATTGTCAACAGAGGAGGAAGAGTTACGTGAATTTCCCAAGGTCGTGCAGCTAGTGTGTGGTGGCACTAGGACAGCTCCCAGGTCCTCTGACTCTAAACCCCATGTCCTATCCATTCTGCAACACCGTCCCGGGCCAGAGGCCAAGACTCTGGGCACGTTCTGCCATTTGGATTCACCAGTTAAGTTCAGCGCAGCAAACTTTGCAGCCAGGAGTCCCTGGGCTACTTTCCCACATTTTCTCTGCTGCCACCGGAGCGTTGTTATTTATCACATCTCTCCCAGAAGATTCTTGGGTAACAGATGTGGCTTGGAGTTTGATAAGAGCGTCACTTCAACACATCCTTTCAATCTGTTCAGAATCCTCACCCTGGAAATGGAGGGACAGCTGAACAAACAGCCCACGCCCTCTATGTTGGTATTAACTGAAGTGGAAACTCCAGAAACTTCATGAGACAATTGATGAAAAGCAAAAGCTCGCTGGCACTTAAAGAGACATTTTAGAACGTGGCCAGCCCCATGGCCATGGCAATGGCTGTCTCACTCTCTGCCATTTTCCTCTCCCGTGCCAGTGTGTCAGGGCCTAGGGAGAGGAAGATCTCCCCCAAGCCGCTTCATGCTTGGAAGCCTGTCCTGTGTGTGGGCACATGCCTAGCACTGTGCCTGGCACAAAGTCTCCGAAAGAGCTTGTGGATAGATGAGCTGGAGTCACGGCTACAGCGTCGACTCAGACCAAGACCCTCTCACCAAGTCAATGAATGGTTTGTTAGTGGCTGTATAAGAAATGGAAAAAGGAAATGACCCTTCTGTCTGTGGCCACATATTAGCCTGTAAGGTCCCAAGCCTCTCAGCAGGTGGTGTGGGTAGGAAAGCGAGGAACACGGCTGGGATCTGGAGCCAAATTTGAAACACTGTGGCAATAATAATCTAATAAGTAATTTAAATAAACAAATAATTCAAATAATCTCCCATAGCCGGGGCCCCTGGGGGGCTCAGTCAGTTAAGGGTCTGACTCCTGATTTTGGCTCAGGTCATGATTGCAGGGTTGTGTGATTGAGCCCTACATCAGGCTCTGTGCTGAGCGTGAAGCCTGCTTAAGATTCTCTCTCTCGTTCTCTCTCTCTCTCTCTCAAAATAAATAAATAAAATTACCATAGCAGAGCACTGGATACTTGAGATCCAGAGAATCAGACAGAATACGGCTAAGAGCATGGGTTTTGGAGATGGGTGACATTGGAAGCTTCACTTCCTGGTAGAGTGACTTTGGACAAGTCACCGCGCTTCTTTGTCTGCCAACCGGGGATAGAAGTTCCCACTACACATTCGGGTGGGGATTAAGTGAGATCCCGTGCAGCGTAAGCAAGAAGTGGGAGTGGTTATCATGACCAGCCGCAAACGACCCACCCCCTTCCCAGGCTGACCCTCCCTCCAGCATCACCTTCGTTCGTCCCTGCCTCTGAACCCTGCGCCATGGCCTCTGAACACCACCTCTTACCTGTCCAGCCTCCCGGCTTGGTGCCAGTGTCGCCCTCTTTGCTGGAGCCCTCCAGTTCTGCTAGAGATGATTGTTTGCCACGTCTCAGGTGGGAATTGGAATCCAGCATCTGAGCTTGAGTGCTCACTTCCTACAGTAATTCCAGGCCAAGGTTTGTGGATGCAGATAGTTTCATCCTAAGGAAGCACAGTTCTCTTCCCTCTGCCTGGAATATGCCTAGCTAGTTCTGTTGATCTTTCAGGTCTGTGCTTAGCTCTCACTCCCCCAGAACATCTTTTGCTGACCCACAAGTTCAGGTTAGGTCCTCCACTCAAACACTCACGGAGCACCCTGCACTTCTCTTGCTGGAGTGGAATCGTAACTGAATTCGGTAATTACTTGTGCAGGAGGGCGAGCTTCATTTGCTTGTCACTCCGTATGCCCAGTGCCCATCTCAGGTCCTGGCACATCCTAGACACTTAATGTTTCCTGAATGAATGGATGAATTGGCCCGCCTTCCAAGTCCTGGATAAGACTGGGAAAGATGACATGTGGAAGGCAGAATGAATTCCATCTCTGTGGCTTCTCTTAATTGAAGCCTTTAAAAAAATTTTTTTTGATTGAAAAGAGTGTGCACAACCAAACTCAAGGTTTAAACAAGGCAAGGTAACAGGGGCCTCAGTGGCAATGCTGGGTTATGTTCATGCACATATGAACTTAGATGAATCTGTTCAGTCATCTATTGCTGCGTGAGAAATCATCCCAAAACTCAGAAGTTGACAACAACACCAACCACGTATTATCTCTTGTGGTTTCTGTGGGCAGGGGATTGGGAATTGGGAATGCTCGCTGGTGGATTGTGGTTTAGGGTCTCTCCTGCAGAGGCTGGAGCTGGGACAGCTGAGGCTGGAGCACCAGGGGCTGGTTGGCATGTAGTCCCAGGACTTCTCCATGTGGTCTCATTCCTTGGCCTCACCAGCATGGTGGAGCCAGGGCTCCAAAGGCAGGTGTCCCAAGAGAAACTGAGAAGCTACGACCTCAGAAGTCACAGGGGACCACTTCCACTGTATTCTGTTCATGGAGGCAGTCACAGAGACCTACCCAGTTTCAAGGGGAGAGGGCGTAGACCGCCTCTTGACTGAGGAGTATCAAATCTTTGTAAGCACCGCAGAATATCACTTCCTTCATGACATGAGGAAAGAAGCTCTCAAAAAGGCCTCCAAGAGGGGCCAGAGAGGTTCCAACTGAAAAGGAGAGCTTGATGAGAATATCATGGAACAAAGAGAAGTTTCCTTCTTACTCCCATTAATGACTGCTGAGAAGGTGTTGGCAAAATCAAGACAGAAGCCTGTTTGACCTATGGATACCTCCTAAACACCGTATTCAATGAATCGATTTTGATAGTACTTCAGTGTTCCACAGATCAACAAATTTGGTGATTAGAGTCACAGGGAGGAGAGACGCTTGTTAGAATGCAGACTACCAGGCCACAGCCGGAAGCTTCTAGTGCTTGGGATCAGTTATTATAAACAAGTACCCCTCAGGGGTCTGAGGGGAGCACCGTCCTTTTTAGAGAATGGAACTTGCCTTGTTTTCGGTTGCATACTGACCTGCTGCTATTTGGCTACCTGACAGTTTAGTTTTTATTAAGAATTTGAGCCACCCAAACAGTAATTTTGTCTTACAGGATCCCTAAGTAACAGAAATCTGCTCCAACTAATATCAGTAAAAATGGTCACTTTATTGGAGGGAGATGGAGGTTTTTCTCAGTGGGAAACAGCCAAGCCTCATGAGAAACTGGAACCAAGCCCTGGAAAGCAAGGCCTCTGCTCATTACCCCCAACATCAGTTTCTTCTTTGCCTGCATGTGGTAGAAAATCACCACTCTAGGCAGATCTGTGTGTTTCTCTCGTCAGGGGCGCAGTGCTGACTTGGCCCGGTATCCTGTTGCAAATTCTTTGGAGAGAGAATCTGATTGGCTCAGCTTAGGTCAGGAGCTACCTCTGATCCAACCAGCTGTGGCCAGGTGGGTCCACTGCCCAATCAGAAGGTTCTTCTAATATATTGCAAATTCTTTGGAGAGAGAATCTGATTGGCTCAGCTTAGGTCAGTAGCTATCTCTGATCCAATCAGCTGTGGCCAGGTGGGCCCACTGCCCAATCAGAAGGTTCTTCTAATAAAGAGTTGGAAGAATTGAAAGGCATGCTAGGATTCACTTCCAAATCAAACTGCTGCCACTGTGATTATGTAGAAACTTTTATTTTTCCTGATCTTTCTTGAAACACATGTTCTAGCAAACAACTGGTGCTCGGCCCATTGCCACTCATTCATTCACTCATTCCTATTGAGGTAGAGATGGCATGCAATATTCTATTAGTTTCAGGTGTATAACGTAGTGATTTGACAATTGTATACATTGTGCTCTGCTCACCACAATGTTATCATCCATCACCATACAATGTTATTCTCTATGTTGCACTTTTCATCCCTGTGACTTATTTATTTTGTGGTTGGAAGCTTGTATGTCTTAATTCTCTTCATCTATTTTGTCTGTCCCCATACCCCCACCCCTCTGGCAACCACCAGTTTGTTCTCTTTTTTATGGGTCTATTTCTGCTTTGTTTGTTTTGGTTTTTAGATTCCTTGTATAAATGCAATCATATGGTATTTGTCTTTCTTTGTCTGACGTATTTCACTTAGCACAATACCCTTTAGGTCCATCCATGTTGTCACCCATGGCAAGATCTCCTTCTTTTTCAATGGCTGAGTGATATTCCACTGTGTACACACACACACACACACACACACACACACACACACACACACCATTTTCTTTATCCATTCATCCATTCATCTGTCAGTGGACATTTAGCCATCACCTAGTTTTATTAAAAAAAAAATTTTTTTTTTTTGAGAGAGAGAGAGCAAGTGAGTGGGGAGAGGAAAGGGAGAAAGAATCTTTTTTTTTTTTTTTAAAGATTTTATTTATTTATTTGACAGAGACAGCGAGAGCAGGAACACAAGCAGGGGGAGTGGGAGAGGGAGAAGCAGGCTTCCCGCTGAGCAGGGAGCCTGATGTGAGACTCGATCCCAGGACCCTGGGATCATGACCCGAGCTGAAGGCAGACGCTTAACGACTGAGCCACCCAGGCGCCCCGGAAAGGGAGAAAGAATCTTAAACAGGCTTCACGCCCAGTGCAGAGCCCGACGCAGGGCTCGATCTCACGACCTGGAGATCATGACCTGAGCCAAAATCCAGAGGCGGACACTCAACCGACTGAACCACCCAGGCGCCCCTACAAAAAAAATTGTATTGGAACACAGCCATACCCATTCATGTGTATATTGTCAAGGGCTGCTTTCCCGCTACAATGGCAGGGTTGAGTAGCTGATACAGAGATTGCCCTGCAAAGCCTACAATATTTACTATGTGGCCCTTCATGGGAAAAGCTTGCTGAGCCCTGCTCTAGAATCCGATTCAGTTCTATGCCTAAATTGTTACCCAGTGTTCCATGTGTGTCATTTCCACTCTCCTCCAGCCAATACAGAGGAATTTCCCGACCTTGGCTCATTTTCGTACTACTCCCACGATGTCAGAGGTGCTATCTGGTATTGGTTTATTCTTCCTTCTACCCATGTTGCTTAGGACAGGGCAAGGCACCAGAGTCTTTACACATCCCCGCTGATTGACTTAAAAAACGATTTCTACAAATGCCACAGTATTTCCTAAGGTGTGAAGCACATAGCATTGATGATTTGCAAGACGATTTTAGTTTCGCGCTTGAGACTGTTTGTAGGTGGTACGTAGATGTGATACTAAATGAAAGTAAATCACATCATGATAAGGTTATGCTCTCTTTATGTTTTCTTTCAATCTTTCTAATTACTTGAACAAGAAAATCTTGTTTGATGACAATATGTATGCTGTTAATGGTTCTCTTACATTTGCTAACACCATTTTTTCCTTTAACAAGGAGAACACGCAGGGGCTGGCTTGGAACCTTCAGCAGCTAGCAATAGCTAGCTAGAATTTCTTAGCACTGCTTTGCTTTTATTTATTTTTATGCTGATCTTCCATTTATGGCTAGTGATACTGGCTTGCCATTAATAGTGGTGATCCAAAGTTTCCTTTTTCAGATAAATTTAGTTCAGTAAAAAATGTGACTAGATGTTTAAAATACTAAGCGAATAGCAGTTTAGGTGATAGGAAAAGATGTTTAAAAAAGGCACATGAATGACTGATTGAAGTTTGGGAAGCTTGTGTTAAAGTGACTGACAGGTGCAAAACAGTCCTGGTGCCCAGGGCAGGGAGTGACCCATTTGGTCTGAGTGTAACACTGAGGATTAGAGAAGGAGGTAGCAACGGAGTTGAATCTCTGATTTTCTGGGCAGTGAAAGAGTGTAGAAGGACACTGCAGACGGTGGGGATAGAAGATTCAAAGGAAAAGCAAGAAGAGGATGGAGTCATGGGATTGTGAGCCTTGTGGGAGTCCCTGAAGGATTGTCTGCACTTGAGTAGCATGGACAAAGCCGCATTTTTAGAGCACTTGTTAGCTTGAGCAGGTTAATGTCTCTGAACCTCAGTTTGTTTATCTGTGAAGTGGGGATAATTGAAATAGCTGTAGGATGTCCACCCTGTCCCTGGTGCCCGGGGAATTCCCAGCCATCTGTCTTGCTTCTTCTCTAGGCAAGAGGCTAAGATGTCCCATCATGACTGCATCGACATTTGGGGTGTCGGAGGCCCCTCTGTTCTGTCTTGGGCAGTCCGGAAGGGGATGTTTACAAGAATTTAGGATTGTTAGTTAGATGATGCCTTGACCGGTGGTGATGGGTCAGTGGGGCTGTCCACACTCGAAGCCGGCTCAGCACTGAGCCCCTCCTACTGCACTCGGAGGGTCTCCTCAGCTGAAGGTTCTTCTTCCCGCCTTCAGCCCCTCTACCCATGTGTCTTCTGGCCAAGTCACGTCCCTGCCTCCTCCCTGCACTTGCACCATCCCCAGCCTTCTCTGGAATCTGGGAGCAGAACACCCCCATCTCCACCTGACTCTTTACATCTTAGAATACTAGCCTCGTGGAGTTGTCCGTGTCTACCTTGTTGAGGGCTGGGAGAGGGAAAACGGCCTTTGGGGGCTAGCGAGAGAACTGGGAGGAGATGGGAAACACACTGAGAACACACAGCCTGGCACGTTGAGCCCCACCCTGCCCCGTGGGCTGGCAGATCTGCATGGGGACTGAGTAAACGCCCAGCAGGTAGGACTCGCTCAGTTTGGCAACCCTTATTTCTACGGTGGGGCCAGAGGGGAGAAGTTGAGAACTGTCCTATGGTAGAGGAAGAGGAAGTGTGCACCAGGAGCTTTCTTGCTAAATGCTCTAAATTCCTGGATCTGCATTGCCTGTGGCCGCCCTGGCTATGGTGAGAAAGGAGATGGTGAAAGCAGGAGATGGGGCCTCTGTGTGAGCCAGTGGGCTCAGCCTGGAAGCTTCCATGCAGTCAGACTCTTACCCCTAGGATAAGAGCTGAATGGAGGTTGCCCAGCTGCCCTCCTGCCTTGGAGAGCCTTCTAGGTATCCCTCCCTCTGGCCTTAGGGCTCTGTTGCATTCTCTGGTCCTCCAGCTGAGTCCGGTATGAGCATTTTATTTGTGTGACCACCTAAACTCCTTGAGGATTCTTCTGGAGCTCTGGGCAAGTACAGCGTTTAAAGGCAGAGACTTTAGAGTCAGGTAGACCTGAGTTCAAATCCTGTCCCTGTCTCTAATTGAACTTGCTGTGTGACAGGCTTCTTACCCTCCGTGAGCCTTGCTTCCCTATAAAATAGGGTTCTTAAAGGTACCTACCTTCTAGATTCTACACAAAGGAATGAGAAATAACAAATGAAAACCACTACTTATCTGGCACACTGATAAGTGCTCAGAAATGTAGTGGTGATTGAGGTAATCACCTGCCAAATACCTGACACAGTGCCTGCAGTAAATGCTTATTTCAGTCTGATTGCTTCTTCCTCCAGGAAGCCTTCCCAGAAGCCCCCAGGCCTGATCAGGTCTCTTGCAGTGTGGTGCTGCCCTGTGCTTCTTCTAAGAGGCTTCTTGAGAACAGTACTGCTGGCCACCGTTGCGTCTGACATAGTCATGACCAGTAAAAATAATGATGTGTCCTGAGCCACACCGATTAACATGCTGGGGTGGGGACCACAGCTGCATGGAAGGAAGCCGCAGGACTGCGAGAGAGGATGTTAAAATATTACACTAATCATCCCTGTAATTAATATCTGAAGTCTTTCTTCCTCTGGACGGCAGGGTCAGAGAACATGCCTGCTTATTTATGGCCATATTCCCAGTGCTTCGCAGGCTCTTAATGAATATTAAATAATTGAGTGAATAAGGGAACAAGTGCTCCACATTCAGTGTTATCAGGAAGGCACTCATGCCCTCATTCAACAAATATTTATCGAACATCTACTATGCACTATTACATTACACCAGTGAACAAAACAAGCAAAGATACTTCCCCGCAGGTGGTTTGTATTCTAGCCCTGTGGACTGGGCATTGGTGCATATCCCAAAGGGGTTAATATTTGCTTGTTGCTGTTGGAACCCTGCCTGCTGATTGGGTTCAGCCAGTCAAAGTGTGAGGTCCTTGGAGGACGTCATCCCTTGACTTGGTGTCCACAGAGGGCATCTGGGCAGAGCTTGGAGTGGATTTGAGTGAACATGTCTTTCTTTCCCCCCAGGCCCTTCCAACCACCCTGACAGGCTTCCTCTCTCTCCCAGGTCATGCTCTCTGAGCGAAAAGGCACAGACGAGCTCTATGCTGTGAAGATCCTGAAGAAGGACGTCGTGATCCAGGATGACGATGTGGAGTGCACGATGGTGGAGAAGCGGGTGCTGGCCCTGCCTGGGAAGCCGCCGTTCCTGACCCAGCTGCATTCCTGCTTCCAGACCATGGTAACTCGCCTGGGGGGACCTGGCCATCCCGTCCCCAGGGCTTCACCGGGCTTTGGCCTGAGCCATCCCAGCAGCACCCACCCCCAAAGCGACACCTGGACCCTTTCCACTCTAGAGACAGGAAGATGGTGTGCCCGGGGGAGGCTGCTGAGAGTTTCCGAGGCGGCCACTGAGAAGCTCTCCCCTAGGCAGATGCTGTTTTGATGAAGATAAAGGAACTTGGGCCATTGGCTTAATAACCAACCGAGCAGGGTTTTTCTCAGACAGCCAGAGGTGACTCGGGGACAGCGACTGAGAACTTTCGGTCTCACAATATGTGATGTTACATCAGAGGTTACAGATGAGAACGAGTGGGAAGGGCCACAGGGCGTGTGTGTTTAGATGGTTAGTCAGCCCTCCAGACCCTGCGGATGAATGCTCGGGTGCATTCTGCCAGTTGCGTGGACTTCCTTAAGGAGGGGTTGCCTGAGAACACAGCCTTCGGAGGACCCCCCAAGGGGGGAGTACAGTGTCCAAGGCAGGGGCTCGTGAGCACACAGCTGTGGCTCCCAGGAAGAGAAGGGGACATTTGTGCACTATCTGCTATTAACTGTGATTTCAACTCTATCTGCAGGAGCAAGGGCCATCCCTTTAAGTAACCTCTTACCTTTTCCCTGTTCAAATGAGACCCTGGCCTCCATACCTAAGGAGGGGGTGGCCAGCCCCCAAATACAAAAAGGGACAAAGTTATTCTTGCCTTTGGGGCTTCTAAGGGCCAGTGGCCCAGTGACTTAAAGATGCCTTAAGGGATTCTTGAAGATTATTTCGATTCTGTGCAGCTCTCACTATGCATGCTAATTTTAGAGCCCACCCCCTATGTGAAATGGGACGCTTTTGTATATTGCATGTAATTTAAAGCTTGGGACTTCCTCTCTCCGCCAACATCAGCAAGTCCTGTCCTCTGCTAAGTTAGATTCCACGCCCCCAGCCTGGAAAGATCTAAAACTGGCCTTGGGGTGGGTTTTATCAATACAGACCACACATCAGGCTTAGAACTGCCTTGTGTGAAAGGGGCAGAGCTGGGATTTGGCTCCTTCCCTGTTCTGAGAAGTCTTTTGATACATTTTGGGGTCAGAGGGACCTGGGTTCAGATCCTGGCTCTGTCATCTACCACTGGGTGGCCTTCAGCAAATTGTAAAACCCCCCTGGCCTCAGTTTGCTCATCTGTAAAATGAGCTAAAAGTAGCTACATCCAAGGTGGTTGTGAAGAGGAAATGAGACTATCCACGAGAAGCATTTGACACAGTGCTTAGTGCCAGGTCAATGCTCAGCAGATATTACTCACTCATTTCACAGGCATTCGGCATTCGTCTTGGCTTTGACCAAGTACTCAGGTATAGAGCCAAGCAAACCAGGTCCTGTTTTTGAGAAGTTTATGGTCTCGGAGCAGAGGAAACAGACATGGAATCGTCACAAAACAGTGCAGTAGGGGATATGGTAGAACCTACAGAAGCAAGTGGGTCCCCAGATTGTCCCCTCATTGCCCCTACGGTATCTGTGCTCTGGGTGATATGATTATCTGGTGGGGTCCAGTTCTAATTCCCAGATAGTCTCCCTACCTCAGGCCATCAGGGGAGGGCACATTTTAGGCAAGTGTGTATAGTGTTCCCTGCAGGGACTTGGTCCACCAGCCTCACGTGGGGGTCTGCTGGGTGATAGGTCTCCTAGAACGTCCTTCACTCGACTGCAGGCACAACTAAGAGCTGGGGTCGTGTTTGCCAAAGTACGGCGCACGCATCCCTCTACAAAATGGTACAAAGGGTGACTTTGGGTGACTTTGGCTGGTGCATAAATTTTAAATTACATTCACCTTTTATTTTATTTTATTTTTTTAAGATTTCATCTATTTATTTGAGAGAGAGAGAATGAGAGACAGAGAGCACGAGAGGGAAGAGGGTCAGAGGGAGAAGCAGACTCCCCGCCGAGCAGGGAGCCCGATGCGGGACTCGATCCCGGGACTCCAGGATCATGACCCGAGCCGAAGGCAGTCGCCCAACCAACTGAGCCACCCAGGCGCCCTCACCTTTTATTTTTTTTAAGATTTTATTTATTTATTTGACAGAGAGAGACACAGCGAGAGAGGGAACACAAGCAGCGGGAGCGGGAGAGGGAGAAGCAGGCTTCCCGCCGAGCAGGGAGCCCGATGCGGGGCTCGATCCCAGCTGAGCTGAAGGCAGACGCTTAACGGCTGAGCCACCCAGGCGCCCCAGATTACATTCACCTTTTTTTTTTTTTTTAAAGATTTTATTTATTTATTTGAGAGAGAGAGAATGAGAGAGAGAGCACATGAGAGGGGGGAGGGTCAGAGGGAGAAGCAGGCTCCCCGCTGAGCAGGGAGCCCGATGCGGGACTCGATCCCGGGACTCCAGGATCATGACCTGAGCCGAAGGCAGTCGCTCAACCGACTGAGCCACCCAGGCGCCCTACATTCACCTTTTAATCCGCTTTAATTCTGAGTGCCTCAAGGGAAATGTTTCCATTTGGTGCCAGCACCCCTGTACTGTCTTTTTTAACACTTCCCTTTTTAACACAGAGTACCAGGCTTCAGGTTCTGAGCTTTGGCAAACACCAGTTTCTAGGTCATTGGTTTGCTTTTATTTTATATATAAATATATATTTTTTTCTTTTTACAGATTTCTTCTATTTATGATAGCACGGTAACGTCTTTCAATTTTTAAATTTTGAGGTATTATAAGGCAAATACAGAAAACCACACAAAATAGATGTTTTAGTAATGAGTTATTAAGTTCCCCAAACCACCAGCCAGGTTGAGAAACAGAATTTTGGCCAGCCACTCTGGAATCTTCTTCATGTTCTAATCTCAATCTCCCAGCCAACAGTAGCTTGACTTCCTTGCATGTCTTTACAGTTTTATCACTTGAGTCTTATCAGTCTCTTAATACGATAGTTTAATCTTTCCCATTTGTAGAAACTGGCTGTGTCTTCTAAGCTTGGACCAGTCCCTTTATCTGCTGAAGATCCCCGGCTGTTTGACCCGGAGCATTTTTGGTCTGGATTTAGCTGACTGCACAGTCCTGGGGCTCCTGCATGTGCTTTCCTCCCCACCTCATCCTCAGTGTTTTCCTGCAGATTGGTAGCTGGACCTAGAGACTTGGCCAGACTCAGGTCCAATCCCTTTGGCAAGAATGGAGGAGAAGGTGCGCTCTTTCATTCAAAGGTGTGTAACGTCCCGTGTCCCTCTTTCTATGAAGTTGGCAAACCACTGATGCTCACGCAGTGCCTCGGTCCCTTAATGGTTGATATCCTCTTCTGTCATTTCTTTTTCGTGTATTCATTGGAATGCCTCTGGGAAGACGGGCTGCCCCTCCTCAGTTGCTGGTGGCACCGTTCATATAGGAAAGGCAGGATCAATGTTTGATCCTTTCTTGTTATTGGACAGTTTATCAATTAATTGGTTCGTGATTATGCTCCAAAGGTGACTAACATTTGCTTCTAAAATAATATTTTTGCCTAAAAGAGGAGAGTCAAGGTAAAGAAAAATATGAAGTGAGCCATAGGTCACATCCTACAAGGGTCTTGGCACAGATGGTGAAGGGAATTCCAAAGCTGGAGTTTTTAGGGAATTAGGTGCTAAAGGCACTCCAGGGGTGGCAGAGACAGGACCAAACTAGATTCTCAAACCTTCAGCCTCCTTCATCCCTCATCTTCTCTTCTTCCCATTGGGGTTCCCCAAGTTCACTGACAGACGTCAGTAGATCAAGAAGAGATCTTGTCCTCAAGCAAGAGGCTGGACCAACTTGGAGCACCATTTTCAATTTCAACTGAATGTATTGAGATTGGGGATATTAGTCTAATGTGTGTGACTAATACTAACTCATTAATATACAATACCTTTGTTAGTAATTTACTGTTTGAAAAATGATAGTCGAGTGGATTTGAGGTGATTCTTTTCATCTTGCCCCCCCTCTCTCACTTGTATTTCAGTATGCTTTCTGGCATTAGACAGTGGGGATGGAGTTTACCTGGGACTTGTGTGGTGCCCTGGGCCCCCTCAAGGGGTGCCACATGTCAGGGCAGAGGGTCTGAGAGCCGAGAACACAGTTCAGTGGCTTTGAGTCTTATGTGCGGACAGAAGCCCCGTGTAGGCAGCCAACCCACAGTCTCCTGATCCAGCCAGGCCAAGGATGGAACAGATCGCCACCTTGCTGGTGCAGATCAGAGGAAGTCGCTACCCTGTCTCTTAAGGGCTGTGTTGTGTGGGGAAAATGTAACTTTAAATGTCACCAGTGTGCTTGGCTTGAGGCAAGGCACCCGCTGACCTGCGGCCAGAGTCAGAGGCCACTGTGCCCTCCCACCTCCTGTTCACCCAGCAGCAGATAGCTTCTTCCAGCACATATATTTTGATTTTACATAAATGTACTTCAAAGACACAATAACACCTACTACACATGAGGCCCAGGGCTACACTCGAAGCCACATGACAGCCTTTGGACAGGTCCTGTCATCATCCTATAGGACGAGCGGACTGAGGCCACACAGCGAGTACATTTCAGGGTCAGGATTTGAACCCAGGCAGCCTGGCTCCACCGAGCTTTACACTTAACCGCTGCAAGTATGAGGTCTTTTGAATGCGCTGAGTGTGACTCGCTGGATTTCTAGTCCATCTGACACCCCCAGGGCAGAGCCACCAACAGCCAGCCTGTGTGTAGGCTCCAGCGGGGGCCCGAGCCCTGACCCCTGGCTCACCTCTCACCTGTTCAGGGAAGGCTCGTGGTGCTCCTCGGCTTTTCCCTCTCCAGCGCGGAACTGACTCTCCGTCCGAGCATCCACCATGTATGGACTTGGAAAACTTCATTTCACTTCTAGCCTCGCCAGAAAAATCTTGCAATGGAGGGGATTAGCTGTCACCTCACGCTGTAGGAGAAAGGCTGGGGGATGTAGGATGTTGGGTATTTTTCCCTAACACAGCACGGGGTCCCAGGCCCACTGAACTCAGAGCCCCTGCTTCTGCTAGTATGGGATGTTGAGTTGCCACCCAACGGGGCTTAACGGGGATGATAAAAACAGCAACCAGAAACAACAGCCAGTGTTGTGAGCACTTCAGCCTGGGTCACTCGGCAGGTACTCTCCCACTGTATCCCCCCAGCACCTCGCCTGGTAGACGCCGTTACTCCCCCTGCTTTGTAGGTGAGGACACGGGTATCTGGAGATGTTAGGTAACTCATGCAATGTCACGCAGTAGATAAGGGGCGGCGCAGGGATCTGTTCGGCCAGACTCCAGAACCCCAACCTTGCTCTCCTGCCCCTGCCTCAACTCCAGGTTCCTTTTCCCAGTTTATAAGTCATTTTTACATTAAGTCTTGATTACATCCAACTTTCACAAGAACACTATAAGCGAGGGCTGTTCACGTTTCGGCACAAAGGAAGCCAACCCTCAGAAAGGTGAATCGGCTGGTACACAGTTGGTAAGTGGTGGGTTTTCTAATGCCCCTTGAAGGTGTTCTTTCTACTGTGAAAGGGTCACCTACTTACCCCGCAAGGATCTGGCAATGATTGGAAAGGTTTTGTGGTGGAAGGGATTTTAAAATGTAGGGAGCCCTGCATATGCATTAGCAAGGCTCAGGTGAGCAGGAAGGCTCCTTTTTGGGGATGGCCCGTGGAGGTGGTCATCTGGCTCACACTCACCTTCCGGAATTGCGTAGGCCCGGACCCCCTGATTGGCGCTGCTGAGGAGGAGGAAGGCTGGGCTGGAATAGGCAGCCTCTCTGAAGCCAGCATCCCCTAAAAGTCAGATCATTCCTGCCAGTGGACGGAGGCTACTAAGGCTTATTGATTCTGTCAGCAAATATTTATTTGTTGAAATAAACATGTCAGGACCCAGCTGCATCCTTGTGAGGGGGACATCAGTGAACAAAAGAGATAAAGTCCCTGTTCCTTTAGAATTCACATTCCAATGGGGGAGGCAGATAATAAACCACAAGAAATAATGGGGCTAGGGCGCCCGGGTGGCTCAGTCGTTAAGCATCTGCCTTCCGCTCGGGTCGTGGCCCCAGGGTCCTGGGATCGAGCCCCGCGTCGGGCTCCCTGCTCAGCAGGAGGCCTGCTTCTCCCTCTTCCATTCCCCCTGCTTGTGTTCCCTCTCTCGCTGTCTCTCTCTCTGTCAAATAAATTTAAAAATTAAAAAAAAAAAGAAAGAAAGAATGGGGCTATAGAAATGGAGGGGTTGGGTGGGAGAGGTGCTATTTTTGATCGGATGATCAAAGAGAAGTCTTTCTGATAAGGATGACATTTGAGCAGAGACCAGAGCAAGTGAGGGAGCGAGGCATGTAGCTATCTGGAGGCAAAGTGTTCTAGACAGGAGGAGGAAAAGTGAGTGTAAGTGCCCAAAGCGGGAGGGAACATGCTCAGTGTGTTTGAGGAGCAGAGAGGAGGCCAGTGTAGCCCAAGTGGATTGTCATTTTGCATTTTGTGACCCAGAATTCCTTTATGAATCAGCTACTTTTTTAAAAAAAATGACAAATCTAGTCTAATATGCTGCAAATTTGATATGTTTTTCTTGCAAGCAACTTTGAATTTTGAAGATGAAAGATCCTAATAGAATAAAAAAAATTCTGAAGATGGACAAAATAGATAAACAGGAAAAAGACACCCACCGCCATGCAAAACAACTTTTGTCATTCTTAGAATGATGCAAATTTCATTTCATAAAAACTTATTTCGAAAAGCAAAGTTCCATCGGAAGCATTCTCAAAAAAATTGGATGAAAAGAATCTCTGACAAATATGCATGGCACAACGTTAACCGAAATGAAAGGTATTCGATTTTATTTAAGGGATGATTCTAAACATGTTATAACTGAATATGCACACGGAAAAGGATCCGAAAGAGGCGCAGACAAATCAAAACATTGCTTTGATTTAGGGAGGGGTCCGTAGATAATTGTCTTCATTTTGAATGTGTATGATTTCAGAAATGTCTCTCATAAAACAATTTAAAAGTGTTGAATGTGCCACAAGATGGCCAAAGTTAATACCCAAGGAGATGTAAACTCCATCAGAAAGAAGCTGAATTTTAAAAATTGCTCATTAGATGAGCTGGGGTTTAGGCAATTGTTCTAGAAGCACTAAGGGATAAGCATGAGCGCCTCAGTCAGATAAATCTGGGTCCGCGGTTAGTGGCTGTGTGACCCCTAGAAAGGCACTTAGCAGCTCTATTGATTTCATCATCTTTAAAGTGAGCATAATAAGGGAGGGTTTAAAAAGATGATGTATGATGTGCAGAGTAAACAATAAGTGGAAGCTACCTGCATGATAGAGCTGGGTTTGAGGGGCGCCTGGCTCATGGGCACAAAAGGATTATGTTCCCTCCAGTCTTTCTGCAGTTTTTCCCAGGGACAATTGTCAGCCTGGCACATTCATGCAATATCCCAACTGCCAGTGGGCACAGGCAGTTACGTCTCCTTAGCAAAACATCTATTTTAAATGTTTTCTTTTCAATTGAACATATGCACTTCTTTTTTTTTTTTTAAATAGAATTAGATTTTATGAGTCATTGAAGGACAGAAGTTACTTCCTCCCCAAATTTGCTGTCATGGTCCAGCAAGAACTCAGTTGCAAGGCATGCTGGGAAGGGCGTCAACCCAGAATGCATGCTGGGACAGGGAAGGGGATGGGGATGATTCCACTTGCAGGGCTGGCCCCTGATGGCGTGTCCATCGAGCACCGTGAGTGTCTGAGGGGTCCTGGTAACTTGGGATTGGCAGTATCCAAGGATATGGTTTGATGTAAGGGCGTTGCTATAGGAAGCTCTGGTGTAGTCTCAGTTGACAATGGTTGGGTTGCAAGAAACAGAAAACCTCCTCCTCCTCCAAACTATCGCATGTTTAAAAAAGAGAGAGAGAGAGAGAATTTTATTGGGAGGAAACAACCCAAAGGCAAAGATGTACCTGAGCCTCATGAAGAACTAGAACTTCAAAGCTTTCTAGAATAGATCTCTTGTTTCTTTCTCCTTGTTTTCTTTGTCTCTCCCTGATCATGGTAATGTAGCTTCCCTGGCCCCCTGCCGGTTGCCTATCTGCCGAACTCCCTGAGTCCTAATTCATACTCATAGGGAAGAGAATCTGATTGGTTCAGCATAGGTCAGACGTTTGATTCCTGGCCCAGTCAGCTGGTAGTTGGCTACCACTAACTCAGCTGGAACCTTTAGGAAGGGGCTGTATCTACAGGGAAGGGATAATGGTACTCGCCTCAGGCGGGAGACGCCATCTTGAGTGCAAGGAAACTAACCGTGTTGGAGCAGGACAGAGCCTGCTGCTAGTGGTACAAACATGGCGCTGAGGGCCTCCAAGGAGAGGAAGCTGCTGAGAGCTTCACAGGTATCAGGGCTTTAGGCAACGGAAGCATCAGAGGATCCTGAGTTCAGGAAAGGACTCAGGAATGCAACCCAGGCCTATAAAGTGGGCATGGGTTGGAAGAGACACAGCCTGGGTCTCTCTGCCTTCTTAACGGTGGCCTTTGCACGTTCATTCAACAATTAAAGGTCTGTTGAAATCCAAGGAAGAGGAGAGATGGTCCTAGCCCTTGAGAACTTTGCTCTACATGTGGAATGGCAAGGCTCGGAAAGCTGGAAAAAAAGAGAGGAGCATCCATTGCTTGATTCTGATGGTAATTCTAAGGCTATAGAGTAGAGAGGAAAGAAAAGTTGTGTGTGATACATGTCCTTGACCACACGCTGACTGGAGGGAGGCTCTGTGAGTTTGCATAGATGGGATATGCATCATCTGATATATCTTTGGAAAAACCTCTGAAGGAGAAGCTATTCTTACCCCTTTCAGAAAGCAGGGAAGGTTTAGTATCTGTTGCAAGGTCTCAGAGTGGGTAAGCGATACAATTGGGATTAAACCCAGGACTAGCGCTTGCTAAAGCTAGGGCTCTTAACCACGGCGCTGTAAGCTTCTCGAGAGGAACAGATGCATCTGAACAGTAAGACGAACAGCTTACAAGACAGGATTAACTCATTGGCCAGCTTAGAAAATCATTAAAGATCACGCAATAGGTAAATGCTTACTGACACTCCCTTGAAAGCATGGGGGCGTGCAGTTAGAGTTGCCCACGTTGTTGATCTTCTCTGTCTATGGTGTCTTATTAAAAGTGACAGGCATCCCCCCAGGCGGTCACATGGATATCCCACTTTCAGCTGTCTTGGAGAAAGAATGATGATTTCTTTGAATTCTCTGCCCTACCCCGGGCCCCCCAGATAAATTTGGCACGTGCCTTGCAGTCAGTGTTTTAAATCAAATGACCCTTACACTCACGCTCCAGATGTGACACATCCTGTCCAACCATTTTTCATGATGTGGTGTGACAGACAGACATTTAGTTTGATTTACTTACTGATTGAATACGGGAGATAAAGGGGAAAGGAGATTTAAAATTGATGGAAGTCGTTTTGTGCCGAGGGGACAAGGGCAGCAGGTAACGAAGAATAACACCAATAACAATGACAATTTGGGAAAAACACTTTAGAAGTTGCGCAGACTGGCTAGGTTGAAGAGAAAGATGGTGAGCTTGCCTTTCTGAGCTTTTAATTGGAGTTGACAGTGGGACACCCACGTAGAGACGTCCTGTAGCCAGCTGGAGCTGACTGGAGCTCAGGAGAAAGAAAAAGGATGGAAATATAAGTCAAGATTTTCATCAGCCCAGAGAGATGAGGGTTGAAGCTTTGAGCTGTGACATGTCCTCTTCGGAAAATTGAACACGTAGGAGATTCTCTATACTCAATACATACTTTCTGATTTTCACGTAGGAGGGTACAGCGAATAGGTCCTAATCAAAAACTACTGCATGTGACCAGAAGAAAGATCTTTTGAGGTCTTGAAATAATTTTATCGGAAGAGTGGGGAACATGGGGGTGCCTGGCTGGCTCAGTCAGAAGAGCACACCACTCTTGATCTCGGGGTTGTAAGTTCGAGCCCCACGTTGGGTGTAGAGATTACTAAAATAATAATGATAATAATAATAATAGTAAATATAAATAAAATAAATTTTAAAAAATAAGAGTGGGGAGTCAAATTTCAGGGCCCTAATGGGGGAGGGGGGTAATTATGTAAGAATCTGAGGCAGTGGGTGAGGGCCATTTAGTTAGCTGACGCCCCCGGAGCTCCCTCTTTGTGCCTGTCACGCAATTTCTCTTACCACATTTTATTTTAGATTATGGCTCAAGTTAGTTGCATATTTGTTTTCACAAAAACTCTGAATTCTCTGAGGGCAAGATCTGTATCTTATTCATCATTTCTATCCCTTTAACACCTAATACATGACTTGCAAAAATAAATGCCCAAGGAAAATTCTAAAATTCACTTTGCAGGGGTGCCTGGGTGGCTCAGTCAGTTAAGTGTCTGCCTTCAGCTCAGGTCATGATCCCAGGGTCCTGGGATGGAGCCCCGCATCGGGCTCCTTCCTCAGCAGGGAGCCTGCTTCTCCCTCTCACTCTGCCTCTCCCCTTGCTTGTGCTCGCTCTCACTCTCTCTGCCAAATAAATAAATAAAATCTTAAAATAAAATAAAGTAAAATTCACATTGCTCAAGATTGGCTCTAGATTGCCCCTGGCAGTGTTTTTCAAATTTTGATGTTCTTCACTTTGGAGTGGGAGATGAACTTGGTGGTCCATGGACAAAATGCATTGGTTTTAAGCATAAGTCAGTTGAGGGATCGATGTAACAAAGCCAGGCTGGATATAGCATAGAGTTGATAGACTCCAGATATGCATTTATTTTTTTTGCAGAGAAAATTTCCATTTATGACTTTAGTATGACGTTTTAAAATTTTTCAACAGTGTGTTCCAGTGAAAAAGTGGGTTCATGGAAATAATTTAAAATAAGTAAATTTTAGTAGATGAGGCAGACAAACGGTAAAATCTAGAAGCTAGTGCGTGAGAAAACCGAAGTTTGAAGGGTGATGGCCTTCCGCCATGTATCATTATCTGGTCTTCCCCTGCCTTGCTCTCTTCTCCTTTGTAACTCCATACACTCCTCTCTCCCTCTCAGCAGTCAGAGCCATAAAATCAGGGGCGTCAAGGGGGAGTTATGGTATCCAAAATACACATTAAAATAAACACAAAATGAAAGAACTAAAGCCACATGCATCCGTAGCCCACCTGGAGTTCTCTCCCACCGCACTTTGGGAAACGTTGCTGTTTGGAAACTTATCTGGTCTCCCCACTCATCGGTCGAGTTCTTAACATTGGGCACCATGGATTGATACACAGTGGCATTTTTGGAAGAAGAATAATGCCTCACCTAAGAGGGAGCATCATTAAGTGTGTGTTCGGAAAATGGAAGGCGAACAGGATGCCAGCCACAGTGTTTAATATGTAAAGTACCAGTGTGCCAAAGCCAGATTCAGTACAGTTCAAAGATGAGAGATCGCAGGATTTCCCTGCATACGGTTCGTGGTAGAAACAGACCACAAAACGTGGTCTGCAGCGGGGCTGTCCCTGATGTTGGGATTCTAACTAATGAGTTTGAGGGGCAAGCTGAGTTCTTCCAAGCAGAAAGCAAGCAAGTGAAATCTCTCCCTCACTTGCTTTTCTCTCTGTGGCCAATGCCATCTGCTAGTTTTAAAAATAATTTTTAAAAGCAAGTGTTTTGGTTCCCTTCAACGTGCAGCAAAGACAGATGCTATTTTTAAGGCTTGTTTTCTATCAAAAAACCCCAAAGAACTAGGGGCTGGGTGTTGGCAGTTCTGGCTGTCTCCACTAACTTGGATGTGACCTTTTTTTTTTTTTTTTTTGCAAATCTCATAGGCCTTGGACACTGAGAAACAGAAGTGATAATTCTACCTCCGTCTCTGCCTCTCACTAAAGATGTTGTAGGGGTCAAGTAGTATCAGTCTGAGAAAGTCCCTTGACTTGTCAGAAATAATCGGTTAACCTGTGCTTTGCACCTATGACCTGCCAGTTTCTGTCTTGATGTGTGGCTGGAGCTCAGCTCTATATCTCTTCTCTCCGCTCCTGGACCGGAAGCTCTTAGAGAGGAGGGTACACCCACACATCGTAAAATGTCTAGTTCTGCACCTTACACAGGAGGAGCCTGGAATGGACCTTCCTGGGTTCAAATCCCAGCTCTGCTGCTGAACAGCTGAGTGACCCTCAGCAAGTTACTTACCCTTTTCTGGGCTTTAACTTTCCCATCTTTAAAAGGGGGAGCAGGGTAATACTGTCCTGTTGGGTTGTTTAGAGAGAGAAGTGAGGTAAACTATTTCAAGTGGTTGACTCAGTCCCATGATAAATGCTCACAAGATGGTAGCTTTATTTCATAAGAGGTATCATTCCAATTATTAGACAATACATGTTGGGCACATGCATCTATGACTGTTACATAGAAGATAAAGTTCTGTGCACTGTAAGAAAGATTTTGTTAAGATTTTGGAGGGCCAGCTGCATGTTAGAGCACTTCACGCATGTCATCTTCGTTCTCTCTGGGTTCCTGGTCTCACAGTCCCTCAGGACAGCTTTGTGACGCTGGGCAGCAAACCTCCTTTTACACTGCAACCCAGCCACACCAACCTACAGATTTAACCAAACACACATAAATATAACCAAAACATAACACCTAGGGGTACTCTGTGCAGGGTGCTCTGATCATTTCCATTCCGTTCTCTTTGATTTTTTTATTAAGTTGATCATGTGACTTGACCCAAGGGGACCTCTCTAAGAAGAGGTGAAGTCATTTGTTCATTTAGCAGGCACCCCTTGATGGAAGGAGAAGAGGCAAATCTCATGGAGGTGTCCCCCCAAGGACCATAACACTCATCTGTCTCACTAAGTCCCAGCAATAACACTGTGGCTCAGTTATTATTATTATTATTATTATTATTATTATTATTATTATTAATCTCCATGTCACAGATGAAGAGACCCAGATGTTTAATAACCTTTCCAAATCAGGAAGCAAAGCTGGGTTCCAAATAAAATCTGTTTGGCACCACTCTCTTGACACTTACTATGACCTAGTCGTGGGACAGGAACAGGGCTTACACGGCTGAGCGGAACACAGCCCCTGACTCTAAGATAGTTCCCATCTCCCTTGAAAGACATGTTTAAAGAATTCCCTGAGTGGGGTATAGATTCCTTTTTCTGGCCCAAACTCGTTTCCTTCTGGATATGTTCTCTGAGGCCACTATTTCTCAAATTCTAATAATTCATTTTTCCCCCATAGTCACGATGTTAGATATCTACTACAATACTTCAAACCTCAAGGGCTTAAAACCATGATAAACATTTATTATCTCACAGTTTCTGTGGGTCAGGAACTCAAAAGAGTGACTAACCTGGGTGGTTCTAGCTTGGGGGTCCCACCTGAAAGTTGTCATCAAGCTGTCGTCTGGGCTGCAGTCATCAGAAGGCTTGACTGGGGCTGGAGGGTCTGTTTCCCAGGTGGTTCCCTCTCGTGGCTGGGGAGTTGGTGTTGGCTGTTGGCAGGAGGCCTTGGCTCTTTGCCAGATGTACCTTCCCGAGATGCTGCTTGAGCGTTCCCATGGCCTGGCGGCTGGCTTACCCCAAACCAGTGATCCAAGAGAGAGCAAAGTGGAAGCCACGATATCTTTTGTGACCTAGTCATGGAAATCACACATTACTTTACTGGTACAACACTCTACTGGTTATACAAGTCAGTCCTATTCCTTGTGGGAAGAGGCTACTATGCAAGGACATAAATACCAGGAGGCAAAAATCACGGGGGGCCATCATGGAGGCTGATTACCACGGCTACCTATTATCTGTAATATGATCTATGTATTTCTTTTCTTTTTTTTTTTTTTTTATTTGATGGAGAGAGACACAGCGAGAGAGGGAACACAAGCAGGGGGAGGGGGAAGAGGGAGAAGCAGGCTTCCCGCCGAGCAGGGAGCCTGATGCGGGGCTCGATCCCAGGACCCTGGGATCACGACCTGAGCTGAAGGCAGACGCTTAACGACTGAGCCACCCAGGCGCCCCTATGTATTTATTTTCTATCCTTTATTACAATTAGCTTTATCCTAAACAATAATATCCATGAAGTCACAATATTAATGTGCTAATTACATTTTCCAATACAAACAAATATAACTTGACAGCTATTAATTTTAAAAAATTCATGTACTGCCTATGCCCAGTTGCATACTTCCAGTGGCACAAATATTACACTTGGGGGAATAATGGGCCTGGCAAATGGGGGCCTGTCATAGAGTCCTGGGGGTTTTGATCCTAAATCCCAGCTATTCCCTGCTCTCCATGTGGAACCTGAGAAATACAGGATATCGATGTTGCGGTTTGCTCTCTTCTAGGACCGCCTGTACTTTGTGATGGAGTACGTGAACGGGGGTGACCTCATGTACCACATCCAACAAGTTGGCCGGTTTAAGGAGCCTCATGCTGTGTAAGTACAAACTTGTGCTATGCTTTTCCCTTGGGATACTTGGTGGGCTATTAGTTACCTTGGGTTTTCAGCTGAATAGGGATTCTTAACATCTTGAGCTGCTTCTTCTTGAGAAATGTATGGCCAGGGAAAAAGGTATTCTGCTTGACATGGGATACTTCTTTCTTTCCTTGACACCAAGAACTTGAAGCTTGAAAACCACAACTATTTCTCTAGCTCTGATTTTTGCCCTTGACTCCGAAGGAAAGGCCCCGTAGATTCCTTGGGGGATGTCGTGGTAGCTTTTGTTTTTTCATTTGCCAGTCTTTCTCGAGAGCTTACTGTGTGCCAGGCCCAGAGAGTTTGTAGAAACTTGCTCAAGATCACAGAGCTAGTGTGAGACAGATCCACATTCTGACCCAGATTTTTGCTCTTATGCTCTGCTCTCCATCGCTCACTCTCTTGGATGCCCTCCTTCCTGGGGGGATGACCAATCAAGTTGCTTTGTGGCTGTGCCCCGAGGCTCCTGGGTGGGGAGACGATTGGGTTTTTGGAAATGTGTTTCCCCTGCTGAGTCCATTCTGTCCCTGTCAGTCCCCAAGGCAGCCAGTCTTTTCTTTTGAGAACATGGATCTCATCATATTCTTCCCCTGCTGGTGAACAGGAACAGCAAGTCATAGGATTAGCAGAGATAACCTCTCCTGAGCAGTTGGCTGAGATCTCATTGTCCCTCTAGAAAGCTCCCCAGGACTCACCTAGGGCCCCTACAGTCACTCCAGAGGCTTGCTGACTCCTGTTCAGCTCAGCTTTGCCCTCTCCCCTCCCACCTGCCGAGGTGGTGAGCACTGTATTCTGGTAGGGTTTGCATTCTAGATAGCTCCATGCACCATGCCTAGGTCTTGCCACAATTCTAAGGGGACGATGGGCTTGGCTCTTCTTTTACTTCTAACACCTAATTGACCACAGACCCTCATCCCATTATCACACAAAACAAATTGTCAGGACACTTCACAGAGTTCCCTAAAGCCCTGCCTAACCCTGTGGTATAACTGGGACTTTCTGATTCTCTCAAAATCTCTTTCCTTCTGGGCCTCCGTTAAGAGCTTACACGTTGGGCAAATGCCGTGCCATTCCTTAGTGATATAACTTGGCCAAGTCCTTTTCTGTCACTAACCCTCAATTCCTCATTTAAGGAAGAGGGAGGTACTAGTAGGACCTACCTCAGAAGACGGTTATTAGAATTTAATCAGATAATGACCTACAATGATGGTATGTAGACGGAAAGCCTTCAACAGATGAGCTGTTAGTATTCAGATCTTAAACTTGCCTTACACTGAAACTCATTCTCCAGCCAGTCCGTCCTCCCCCATGGCCTCCTCCCCACCGATCAGCTGCTGAACCTCTGCCCACCTTGATTTGTCCTGAAGGCAGCCTCGTGGCTCTCTAAACCCTGTTAATTTGTCCACACCCCCACACTTTGTGTTACGAGATGTGTGGTTGACCATCTACGGTGGGATGTGAATGCCCCATGCCTCATTCAATACTGTATTGAATTCTGAGGGTTTGCCAGGCATACGGTGTCCTTGAATCTCTCCATTGCTTTTTTTTTTTTTCCTAATTTCAGATTTTACGCTGCAGAAATTGCCATCGGTCTGTTCTTCTTACAGAGCAAGGGCATCATTTACCGGTAAGTGAGCACTGCAACCCCTTCCATCCCCTCTGCTCCCTCAGCTCCTCCCCTCTCTGCCTCTTTCTTTAACTGCTTTTAAAATTAGAATCCCTGGTGGGGGAGGAATCCTCCAGTCCTGACTTGGGCATGTGTTCGCATCGCCCACTGCCCTGGCAAAGTTTGGGCGGCTCTAGATGCTGACGGAAGATCGCTATGGACCCTGCCACCAGTGATGGTTCAGAGCCTCAAACGGGAGACCATTTGCTTGCAAGAGGGCAAGCTCGCCAGTGGGGGCCCAGCACTTCCTTCTCTTGCCTCAGGACCCCAAATCTGGGGAGCAAGCAGAGAATCTCAGCTGGCAGGGATATGATGGGTCCTATTATTATGAGATTATTTATTTATTTATTTATTTTCTTTGCTACGTAACTACAATTTAGAAATTAATCTCTGAAATGCTTGCCCTGAAAGACAGGATTAAGTTCAGGACTTGGCATTTGCCCGTTTTTGGAGGAGCAAGTGTATGATCATAGCTGTATGAGTCATACCGTTTTATATTTCATGCAAGGCAGACTACTGAGCCTGAGGCTGCTATTTGACAGTGAGTCCGGGATGTACGATTCTCCTTACACCACACGGATGCGACGGCAGACGCAGTGCGGGCTCGGGCTGGCTGGTTACGCAAGAGAGGCTGACAGGGGCCCGGGGCTTCCAAAGGGCACTTGGCACGGGTGAAGGTCTATCTAAAAGACTGTGAAGAGCCATAAAATTCCATGCCATTCATTTAGCTGATGGACATTTATTGAAAGCCTACTATGTGCTAAGCACTCTTCTCGATGGTGTAGATGCAACAGGGAAGAAAAAAGGCAAAACCTCCTGCCTTTGGAGAACTTCAGTTGTAGTGCTGGGAGACGGATACGTAAATCACAGAGATAGAGCCTGTCAAGGAGCGATAAGTGCTAGGGAGAAAAGCCGAGCAGGGGAGGGGACTGGCGTGGGCCTGGTGGTGACGGGGGTGCCTGTCACTCTGTGGAGAGCACGGGATCAGCGTCTTGCTGCAACCAAAGGACGTGGGGCCAAAAAGCGTAAAAAGATGAGCCATGGTGGTCTCAAGGCAGATAGTGGAGGGGAGGCTGTGGGCACTGATGGAATGGAGAGATGGAAGGTGGGCACCTTGCCAGAAGCCTGCAGAGTCCAGGGGCTTTTTTTGAACTCCTTGAAATGCTGATATGAATCTAGCGGAGGAGGGGACAATCATCCTGAGTACGTAGAGTCCCTACTCTGCTTCGTTATTCCTGATAGTGGAGGGATGAATGAAGGTCAGGAAGAGGAATGGTTTCACCTGGCACTTGGGTGAGTTCAGTGAAGAAATAAAAAGAGAGATAAAAAGAATTCAAACTGTAAATCGCACGCTCATTCTGGCCATGCTTGCCCTCAATGAACCTGTATCACTGTGTGTGCAAGAGATGCACCTAGGAAGCCTCTGATTCCGTTTCCTCTTTGACTGCCATAAGCGGGAGCACCTTGTGCCAAATGGAACTCTGGTGTTGAAGGGTACACATTATCTTCCATATGACATGACCCCTAATCCAAGCCAGTAACTTCAGCAGGGGCTTAACTGAAGAACGGGGATCATGGGTAATCATTCACTCCACATGATTTTCACCTTATGTGCTGACATTAGAACATAACTCTTGGACAGGATGGGTCTTGGCTAGAATAGAACTGGCCACTGAGGTTTGCTGAGAAGATTAAATGTGGGACTGCAAGTTTATTGGAAGAAAATCCAGCCCCAGGGGAGGAGCCGGGAGAGGAAATAGAGTTTTTTGTCAACTGGGTTGGGATTCAGGGTTGGGTTTCCAATCTAGTAGGGTTGTGGATTGGGGTCTGGGATCCAGGACCTTTGCCATTCCGGTTATAAAATACAAAGATTAGATTTCGGTGCTAAGACTGCCTAACTCAGAGCTCTCTCTACCAACACATTCTCCCATTCTTCCTCAACTATTCATACTTCTTAGGGGACACTTATCACTCTTTTAAAGCATTCAGCATCTGAATCCCTTTCATTCGTGTGTAGGAACAAAGTCCATCTCCTGTTCTACAGATGGAAAATTCCAGATACTCTCACAGCCTCCCTGCAGCAAGGGCAGACACACAACCCAGGCTCTGACACTTGTCACACTCACACAACACCATGAATCAGAAGGTAGTGACCAAGAAAGGCAGAGACTGTAGAATTGAGGGTGGCCATAGTAATCAGCTACATCTATTTTCCGGAGGCATGAGGGAAAGCACTTCTTAGCAACAATATCCAGAGTCCAGCATTACGCTTCATGGAACAAGATGTCTGTACCCCGTGGTGGCATCTGTGACGTCTTCACTGGCCCAGCTCTGCGTGCAATTAAGCATTGTTCCTAGCTGCCTCGCCTCTACATCTGGTTCTCCAGCCTCCTAGGAGATTCTGTGAACTCCCAATACCTTTTTAACAATCCCTTTCCAGGTTGACATGGTCAGAGTTGATTTTTGTTGCTCACAATCAAAAACCTTGATTGAGACAGAGTTTTTGAAATTGATAATCAAATGAAAACCAGTAAAGATAAATTACCTGGCAGAAGATGTGTGGTTTTATAACTTCATTGAGGTGACCTTCATGTGGTAAGGTCTTTTAAAATATTACAAATCTCTCCCTCTTTCATTTACATCTCTAGTTAATTGGAGAATTCTTAAGTAAAGAGGATGAGGAATTAGGTTAGACTTGCCCTCTCTGAGGACCATAACTGGAGATGTTGGGTGCAGGGAAGGACAAAGATCCTTCCAAACTTCGTGTCTTATTTATGGATCACCATCCCTAGAATGTGTGATGGTTTTGCCCTTGATGGATTTCTGAAAATGAAAACAATTGCTCCAGCCCCCTTTTGAAGAAGAAATGATGGATTATTACATTGAACCAAAGGATGTAGTAGACTATCAAAAATCATATGTGGCAGTGAATATGACTGGGTTGTCCCCCAGCTGCATAACCTGCTGGCTCTTGGCACCTGAAGCTCCTTTTTTTTTTAAGATTGTATTTATTTATTTATTTATTTAGAGAGTGGGGGGAGGGGCAGAGGAAGAGGGAGAGAGAATCTCGAGCAGACTCCATGCTGAGCACAGAGCCCGATGCAGGGCTTGATCTCATGACCCTGAGACCATAACCTAAGCCGGAATCATGAGTCAGATGCTTAACCAACTGAGCCACCAAGGCACCCCCTGAAGCTCCTTTTCTATAGCACATGAAGTTGTTATCACTTTCCTAGTTGTCCCAGCTGCCTGTTTGGGGGCATGTGGTCAAGCTGAGGGGAATGTCATGGGTCTCTGTTATTCAAATCACATGTAGACCTGGCAGGTTTAGGTGAAGCAAGTTGCTACAAAGTCCAGTGTAAGTTCTAAGCTGGCATTCAGAGACCACTGTGGCTTGTAGAAGGATGAAGGCTGGATATGGGTGGTACATGGACAGCACCAAAGATCATTGTATGTTGCTGTTGGCAAATGGGGTGCAAGTGGGCCTCCCCTTGGATGAACGGACCTCACAGGCATAGATAGGATATGCCAGTATGTTTTTTTCAGGTTGTATTCTAGTCGAAGTTGTATTATAGTCGAGGATGACAACAGCAACTCAATTCAAACTAACTTGTTAAAAAAGATATTTTATAGCTGACATAACTGAAAAGTCCAGGGGGCAGATCTGACCTTACACCAGGATGGGTCCAGGGGCTCAAATGATGTTATGAGTGTTCACTTTATCACCTTCCCTCCAGTTTCTGCTTTATCACTACTAGCTTTCTTCTCCATCTGGTGACCCCTGGCACTTCTCGACTTACATTCTACCACCTGAGCAATCCCAATGTAAAAAGAGCTCATCTCTTTCCTGACAATAGTGCCAGAGCTGATGCTCAGTGGCTTTGATTAACTCATATTGGATCACATGGCCATTCCTGGAACAGTCACTGTGACCAACAGAATGAGGTGTTTCCAGTGGCCAGGATAGGCCCACATGACTGATTGTGGAGCCAGGAGCTGGGATCAGCGCCACCAATCTTACATGGTTTGAGAATCAGGAAAGGATAGTCCTTCAAAGGAATATTGGGATGCTGTCATCACAAGATGCTAAAATAGGCAGGTACCGCAGATGTCCTCCACCCAATAAAGATGATTTAAGATAGAGATCTGAGTTGAATAGTAGACCCCATTACCTCTCAGGAAATTGGACTCTATTGAGATTGAAGACTGGCCAATAGATCATCACTACTCATTGATACTAAAATACCAAGTGTTGACACTGGAGTAGATGTTTAGGGAAGAAGAAAGTGTGATGATACTGGAGTAACCAATACTCTGGGAATGTGCAACCATTTCCAAAAATAATCAAGCTCTCCTCATCAACATGGATGAAATAAAAGAATGCAAGTATAGCACATGTCCTTTAGGTTAAAGTTCAAATGTTACCTCCATGGAGATGACACCTTTCTGGCATCCTGTTTGTAGAAACCTTCCCCAATTACTAATTCATCATCCTCTTCATTTTCTTCACACTGCCCATCAAAATCTATGGTAATCATAGAACTAATAATAATGTGATAATTCAGTAATATATAATAATTATAATTAATAATCATATAATAATTATAGATTTGGACACTTGTTAATTGTCTTTTCCCCTATACTGGAATTTAATCTGAACAAGAGCAAAATGTTTGTTTACCCTGTTCACAGTATATACCTAGCTCCAAGCATAGTGCCTGTCACGTAGTAGGTGTGCAGCCCGTTTTTTTTTTTTTGAGTGAAAGAATCAATGGGAGCTCTTGCGGTCATGTCCCAGGAATCAGCCTAGGAGAGCTTGGAGTACTTGAAGCTAAATAAGATTCTTTCCATCGGTTATTTTTTTCCTCCATGATCTTCAGAGATATTTTCAAAAATAATAATTTTGTGAAAAATGTATCTTACTATGAAATATAAGGGGTCCTTAAAGTACAAAGACTGACTCTTGAAATGCTCCTGGATACAAGAAGCCTCTATGGATTCTCTGCTCTTTATTTAGCTTCCTGTGGCTCTCTCTTCTCGGAGCTGCTGTCTCATTGTGTCCTCGTGAGATGCTTGGCACAGTTGGATCTGTAGAAAAAGAAAAACAGACAAGTTTGTGGACCCCTCTTTATTGGTCAGATTATAAACTATTAGAGGGCAAGGGCTGGCTCATACTTACCTCTGTGCTTCCCCAACATCTAGCACAATGTTTTGCACGTCACGAGTGGCTGTTGGTTGACTTGAAATAAATAGCATTTGTTAAATCCTTAAATTTTTATGTCTGCTGCAGTGACCTCAAACTTGACAATGTGATGCTGGATTCAGAGGGCCACATCAAGATTGCTGATTTTGGCATGTGTAAGGAAAACATCTGGGATGGGGTGACCACCAAGACATTCTGTGGCACTCCAGACTACATCGCCCCTGAGGTGAGAGCTGATGGGACCCCTAACACATGTCCATGTTGCATTGATCTCTCCCCTGTGCCCTAGATGACCATGTCAGAGCTAGGAAAGGTCCAGGGGGGTACTTGGCAAGCAAAACTCAGGCTAGTCCTTCTCCTATACTCTAAATCGTTCCTTGGAGATCACACATGCAAATTAACTTTGCACACATCCAGAAGCTCAGGCCCAAAATACATCAAGGTTTGGGGGAAAATTTAAATAAAACTCAAAAAGAACCATCCACACATCAGGAGAGTTCTTCAAGCTGCTATGGCTCATGGCCATATGATACTGCCTCATTATGACATTGAAATGTTTGTTAAGAGGAGGGAAAGAGAGACAGAGAGGGCTTCCCTAAGCTGACATATGACATAGGATTTATGTGCTGATACTAAATCCTGAAAGACTTAGAATTTTTCTTTTTGTGAGTAAGATATAAATGAAAGGGAAAAGATTTAAATCTAGTGCCTCTGCCTCCCTTCCCAAAGGAAATGGTCAGTTGCAGAATGGATTTCCCCAACATGTCATGGTACAAAATTTGTGCCAGATGATAGCCTTCCTTTTTCTCTGAATTGGTGCTTAGAGAAGTGGCATTTTGCAATCTACTACTAGATTTTTAGGAAAGGAACTGAGGATGTGGTGCAGAGTCTTGGAAATGGGTATTCTAGAATTCTTTTCTTGACTGTCAGTCACTTATTTGGGACAATGGTGATGAGAGGCCCCCATGTAACTAAATAATTTGCCACAAAATTTAAAACCTGCATACTCTTTTACCAAAATAGTTCTTCTAGGAACTTAGTTTGCAACACACATGCACATAGCTGAAATGATATGTGTTTGAAGTCCTTTCTTCATTACAGTGCTATTTTTAAATAATGAAAAATACGAAGCAACCTCAATGACTATCAGTAAAAGAATGGTTAGCTAAAATATACTACATTCACATTAAGAAGTACCATGCAGCTCTTATAAAGATCAGAGTACATCCGTATGTACTAACTTGAACAATGTCTGTCAATCAAGGAATGGACAATAGACTGAATTATTTATAGTATGAAATACCACATCAATTCAATTCAAAAGACTGAGTTATATATATAGATATGGAAAGATCTTTGAAACATATTAAGAGAAAAAAAATCAAGGTACAGTGAACCCCTATATGCCAACAAGCTGGACAACCTAGAAGAAATGGAAAATTTTTTAGAAACATGCAACTTAATAAGACTGAATCAATAAGAAATGGAAAATTTGACCAATTCCTAGTAAGGAAATTGAATAAGTAATCAAAAATCTCCCAATGAAGAAAAGCCCAGGACTAGATGGCTTCACTGGAGAATTTTACCAAGCATTTAAAAAAAAATTAATACCAATCTTTCTCAATTTTTTGTGAAAAATCAGAGGAGGGAAGACTCCCAAACTATTTTTACAAGTCCAGTATTATTCTAATACCAAAAACAGAAAAAGACACTACTAGAAAAGAAAACCACAGGCCAATATCCCTGATGGATGTAGATACAACAATTCTCAATAAAATACTAGTAGACTGAATTCAGGAGCACATTAAAAGGATCATTCACCATGATCAAGTGGGATTTATTCCTGGGATGCAAGGATGACTCAACATATGCAAATCAATCATTGTAATACATCACTAATAGAATAAAAGAAAAGAATCACATCATTTCAGTAGATACAGAAAAAGCAGGGATAAGACAAAGGTGTCCATTCTCATGATGCCTATGCGACATAGTACTAGAAGTCCTAGCTAGAGCAATCAGGCAAGAAAACAAAAATATCATAATTGGAAAGGAAGAACTAAAAATGGTCTCTGTTTGCATATGACATGATTTTATATATAGAAGATCCTAAAGACTCAACCAAAACTGTTAGATCTAATCAATGAATTCAGTAAAGTTACAAGATACGATATTAGTATATAATTATCAATTAATAATTAGTATATAATTAGTATATAAATATCAGTATCATTTCCATATACTAACAACAAATTTTTTGAAAATGAAATAAAGAAATGGATCCCATTTACGATAGCGTCAAAAACAATAAAATACTTAGGAAATAAATTTAACTAAGGAGGTGAAGTATTTCTACTCTGAAAACTGTGAGATATTGCTGAAAGAAATTGAAGAAGACACCAATAAATGGAAAGACATCCCATGTTCATGAATTAGAAGAATTAATATTGTCAGATGTTGATACTACCAAAAACCATCAATAGATTCAAGATTTCAACTGCATTTTTGACAGAAGTACAAGAAACACTGCCCAAGTTTATGTTGAACTACAGAAGACCCTGAATAGCCAAAGATTTGAGAAAGAATGGGGTGCCTGGGTGGCTCAGTCAGTTAAATGTGAGACTCTTGATTTTGGCTCAGGTCATGATCTCAGGGTCATGAGATCGTACCCCGTGTCAGGCTCCACATTGGGTGCAGAGCCTGCTTAAGATTCTCTCTCTCCCTCTCCCTCTACCCCTCCTTCCTCCTCTCTATCTCTATCTCGCTCTCTAAAAAAGAAAAGAAAGAAATGATAAAAAAGAACAAAGCAGGAGGCATTATACTATTGATTTGAAGCTATACTATAAAGCTATAGTCATCAAAACAATATGGTACTGGCCTAAAAACAGATGATAAGTAGGCGAACGGAACAGAATCGAGAGCCCAGAACAAAACCTAAGCATATGTGGTCAACTAATGTTTGACAAGGAAGCCAAGAATACTCAATGGAGAAGTCAGTCTCTTTAATAAATGGTGCTGAGATAATTGGGTATTCATATGTCAAAGAATGAGACTGGACTGGACCGTATCTTACACCACTCAAACAATTAACTCAATGATTAATGACTTAAATGTAAGACCTGAAACCATGAAACTCCTAGAAGAAAACATAGAGCAAAGCTCCTCAATATGGGTCTTGGTCATGATTTTTAGGATATGACACCTAAAGCACAAGCAAAAAAATCAAAACAAGTGTGACCACATCAAACTAAAAACCTTCTGCACAGCAAAAGAAATCACCAACAAAGTAAGAAGAGAACCTATGGGATGGGAAAAGTATTTGCAAACGATATATCTGATGAGGGGTTAATATCCAAAATATATAAAGAACTCATACAACTCAACAGCAAACAAAACAAAATAAAAAAAATCAGTCAATTAAAAAATGGACAAAGGACCCAAATAGACATTTCTCCAAAAAAAAAAAACCAACAACCCCAAAGCCATACAAAAGCCTAACAGGTACATGAAAAAAAATGCTCAGCATCACTCATCATTAGGGAAATGCAAATTAAAACCACAATGGGATTATCCCCTCACACCTGTTAGGATGGCCATTATCAAAAAGACAAGAGACAACAAGTGTTGGCGAGGATATGGAGAAAAGGGAACCCTTGTAACTGTTGATGGGATTGTAAATTGGTGCAGCCACTCTCGAAAACAGTGTGGAGGATCTTCAAAAAATTTCAAAATAGAGCTACCATATGACCCAGCAATTCCACTTCTGGGAATATATCCAAAGGGGGAAAAAACACACACACACACTAATTCAAAAAGATATCTGCACTCCCATGTTTATTGCAGCATTATTTACAAAACATGGAAACAACCTAAGTGTCCATCGGTGGATGAATGGATAAAGAAGTTGTGGTTTATATACACAATGAACTATTATCCAGCCATAGAAAATATAGATGGACCTTGAAGGCATTATGCTAAGTGAAATAAGTCAGACAGAGAAAGGCAAATACTGTATGATCTCACTTATACGTGGGATCTTGAAAAAAGAAAGAAGAAAACCAAACTCACAGAAAAAGAGATCAGACTTGTGGTTCGCAGAGGTGGAAGATGGGGAGGGGGATTGTGAGAGGGTGGTCAAGAGGTACAAACTTCTAGTTATAAGATAAGTAAGTATTAAGGATGTAATGTACAACATAATACCTATAGCAAACACTGCTGTATGATATATAAGAAAGAGAATAAATCCTAAGAGTTCTCATCACAAGGGAGAAAACTTTTTTCCTTTTTTTTCTTTCTTTTCTTTTTATTGTATCTATATGAGAAAGTAGATGTTAGTTGAACTTATCTTAATCATTTTCACAATATATGTAAATCATACCATCATGCTATGTGCCTTAAACTTGCACAGTGAGGTATGTCAATTATTTCTCAATAAAATGGGGGGGAATCAAGGTACAGAATGTTAAATACAATATGATACCATATACGGAAAACAACAACAATACACAGATCACTGCTCTATGTTTCCTATGAGTATGTAGAAATACATGTAAAAGCATAGAAAATCTGGAAGGTTCCAGACTGATTTTATAACATTGGTTACCTCTGAGGATAAGAGCATGCTAAAAAGAAATTTAGCTCAACCTGTATACTGTGTACATTTTTCACAAGGTAAATATATTTGTGTAAAACTCGAATAATTAAAAGTGATCTTTTTTAAAAATCCTTTCTAGATTTCCCCTACTATTGACAGTAGAGCATTCCTGTGAAACCTTTCGTAAGCCAAAATGGTGTGAAGCGAAGAAGCAGTTTTACATGGGAAAAAAATTTTTTAGCGTTCTCAGACCCAAAAAATGACCTCTCCGCTTTTCTGATACTTCAGGACACATCTGGCTAGCAGATGCATAAAATAAATCGAAATCAAGCACAGGTGCTCACACCATTCAAAGCTATGGCTGCCTGAACTTTATTTTTGCTCTTTGCCTTTACCATAAAAGCAAAAGTCCTCTCCGGATTTCCTTCAGTTAATGAAAACAGGTCCTAATGTAGGTCTTTCGTAAAAGTGAAGTGGCGAAATGCGAACTTTCGAAAAGCAAGGGACACCTGTATTAGAATGCAGTCGTGTTTTCCCTACGTGTCCTATCTCGGTTTATTATCATTTTGTTAAGTAGTTAGGGCATCAGACAGTTCCTTGATCTGCCAGTAATCTGTTCAGTAATCTCTGGTTCCAAACTCGCTGCACTTCACTGTCACCCGGGGTGCTTTTAAAATGTAGACTGCCCAGGCATTAGCCTGAATCAACTGAATCCAAATCTCTGCAGGGAGGACCGCATATCTGTGATTTTCCAGAATTCCCGGTGGTTGCGATGCATCAGACACCTGGAGTTGTGTTCCTGGGGAAGTCGCTCCCTCCTCCAACCCCCTGATGGAAGGAATAAGCCGGGGGTCCAGTGTTAGCCCTGGCTTTGCCATTAACTAACCACCTCACCTTCTGGCAATTTCTTTTGCCTCCCACACTCTATTTTCCTTTGCAAAAGGATTAACTTGTTAGGTTGTCACGAGGATCAAATAAGACATGAAGTACTTTAAAAGTGTGAAAACACTTTCAATAAGCATTCTCACAGGAAGCGTGCCTTCGGTCTCTTAGAGTTTAATTCTCCTCAGAGGGTGTTTCTGAGGTTAGGATGGAAGCAGGGGTGGCAGATGAAGTTCAACAAAAGGACATTCCTTTTATAGCCAAGTTTGCTCGGCCACATTCATTGAGTAAAACAACCACTGAATGAGAAAACCTTCTAGTTACAGCTAACATTTGGAGGCCATAATGTGTGAGAAGCACACATTTCTCTTCCATCCTCGCAAAACCCTATGACATGGATATTATAAAATTCCTTTTGTAGGGGAAGAAACCAAGACATCAAGAAGTTAAGTAACCTCCCCCAGGGTCACGCAACTCAGAAATAGCAGTCAGGATTCAAAGTCTGGACAGTCTGACCATCTCACCTCTGCCCTGAAGCTTTGCTATAAATCACCTTTTAAACCCTTTGATACAGTTAGTTTTACACGCCTTCAGTTTGAAAGAAGGATGGTCACATGGCTATTGTAGACTCTGCCATGCTCTGGTAATTTGGTAATAAGTATCAAAAACCTTATAACTATATATACTATTGCAGAAGACATGAACAGACATTTTTCCAAAGAAGACATCCAGATGGCCAACAGACACATGAAAAGGTGCTCAACAGCACTCAACATCAGGGAAATGCAAATCAAAACCACGATGAGATATCACCTCACACCTGTTAGAATGGCCAAAATCAATGGCACAAGAAGCAACAGGTGTTGGCGAGGATGTGGATAAGGGGAACACTCTTCCCCTGTTGGTGGAAATGCGAGCTGGTACAGCCACTGTGGAAAACGGTATGGAGGTTCACCAAAAAATTAAAAATAGAACTACTCTATGATGCAGTAATTGCACTAATGGATATTTACCCCCAAAATACAAAAATACTAATTCAAAGGGATGCATGCACTTTTATGTTTATTGCAACATTATTTAAAATAGCAGACTAAGGAAGTAGCCCAAGTGTCCATCAATAGACGAATGGATAAACAAGATGTGCACTCTCGCATTCTCTCTCTCTGGAATATTATTCAGCCATTAAAAAGAATGAAATCTTGCCCTTTGCAACGACGTGGAGGAAGCTAGCGAGTATAATGCTAAGCGAAGCAAGTCAGAGGAAGACAAATAGCATATGATCTCACTCGTATGTGGAATTTAAGAAACAAAACAAAGGAGCAAAGGGAAAAAAGAGCAACAAACCAAGAAACAGACTCTTAATTATAGAGAACAAACAGATGGGGGAGGTTGGTGGGGGGGATGGGTGAAACAGGTGATGGAGCTCAAAGAGAAGAACACCTCTCATGATGAGAAATAAATAAATAAAATAATTTTTAAAAACTACATATACCATTTGATCCACCAATGCTATTTCTAAGAATTTATCTGAAGGAAATAATTGGACAAATGTCCAGATAGCCAGTTGCAAGAATCTGTATTGTAGCGTCAGAAGAAACCTGATCAGTTGGGAATTGGCAAAGTAGATTTCAGTATATCCATCCAATGGAATGCCGGGCAGAAGTCAAAATGGATTACGTCGATGCGCAACTATCACATGGAAATGTTAGGTGAATAAAATACTTCACTAAAATTCCACATATTAACGTGTTTGTGTTCATGTAAAACACGTGCAGATGCACACTTTACTAGATGTCAATAAAAAAGACTCTAAGAGGAAATAGACCAAAGCACTATCATAATTTTTCTCTTAATGAATAATTATGAGTGACTTTAGTTGTGTTCTCTTAGCTTGTTTATTTATTTATTTATTTATTGCTTATTGATATTTTTAAATACATAGGAAAATAGTAAGAGTGCTATTACAACTTTTTAACTTAAAATTTTTTAATTGTGGTAAAAAGAATAAAAATGAGATTTACCATCGTAACCATCTTTAAGTGTACAGTTCTAGTGTGAAGTGCATTCCCATTGTTGTGTAAATGTTCTTACTTTCATCATGAGAAACAAAGATGGTTTTTCCTTCTTAAAGATGCCACCACACTCACTGTATTAAAATTAACAAGAACACACTGTGCTAAGTGCTTCAGAAAAGGCAGTGCGGCACCCACAGATGGCTTCCCCCCACCCCCCGCCTGCGCCCCCCCACCCCCTGGTAAAGGATACCCATCTTCCTAAGGTTGGATAAGTGGGCACTAGGCCCCTTCGTCACTCTTTTTGACAGCGGCCCACATCTGGGACTATAACAGCTGATTTAATTGGGCAGGCAGATGACAGGCAAAGGAAGAACTCTCCGTCCTCCCAGCCCCAGGATGCTCTGCTCTCACCTGAAAGGAGTGAGTATTCAGTTTCCAGCCATGGCAAGAACCTACCTGCCTCCCTGATGGAATGCCTTCTGTTTTCCAGATCATCGCTTATCAGCCCTATGGGAAGTCTGTAGATTGGTGGGCCTTCGGCGTCCTGCTGTATGAAATGTTGGCTGGGCAGGTAATTGGATTTTGAGTGATCTGTAAGCAAGGTCCTCCCCTATCCCCATCTGCATGGTTTCTCTAGAAGAAGGGTGTCAGCTGGATACCAGCTCCTAGATCGGAACCCCTGTGACTTCGTGGCCTTGGGGTTACCCAAGTCCTTTTGAATGTTTTTTCTCGTCTTCCTCCTGGAAGTTCCTGAGTGTGGCCTCACTGTGGACCCCAGGGAAAAGGGCCCGGTGGTTTGGGGCAGCTGGGGAGGGTCAGGCAGTGCCCCTGTCTTCCCACACTCTCCTCTGTCCCACAGGCACCCTTTGAAGGGGAGGATGAGGATGAGCTCTTCCAGTCCATCATGGAACACAATGTGGCTTACCCCAAGTCCATGTCCAAGGAAGCCGTGGCCATCTGCAAAGGGGTGAGTGAGCCCCTGAAAGCTTGCAGCCAGGACCACCACATGCGGAGAATGCACGGTGTGCCCTGCACAAGGACGCCTCACCGGGGGGGGGGAGGGGGGGAGGGGGGGAGGGCGGGGGATGGAGACTGAACTCTACCCGTCTCCCCACTTGCCGGCCTGTGAGCCTGGCATGGACCTGCTACCTCCCGGAGCAAAGGGAGCTTTTTCCCAATCTGCACAGAAGTACCAGAGAGGTCTGCCGGCAGCTGTATCTTGCTGCTGGCTGGGCTCCAGGAGCTAGGCCACCCAGGGGAATGCATATTGGATGAATGAGATAGGAAACGCAGAGACCTTGCCAAAGAGCTGGAACCCATGGGAAGGGGTGCAAGGGACCTGCAGCACCATTCCTACAGCCTTCGCCTGCTCTGCTGCTTATGTGTGTGGCTCATACAAACAGCGTGTAACTTCTGTCCTAAGAAAATATCACAAAAGACTGAGTCTAACGGATTCTCTGGATAAGCTGACCCAAATGTAGTGTCTTCAGAACCCCTAGTTTCCCCCCACACACCCCCAACTGGCTGAAAAGCATGCACATTTTGTACATGGCGGTGGATGAAGAGAAGGCAGGGCCCATGTTTGCTGGTGAGGATTGCTTTGTTATTATGCATCTAGCATTAGGACAGAATGGGCTCACAGTGACCTGGGTGAGTCCCTGGAGATCAGCTGTCTTCACCTTTGGTGCTATCATGATGACCTGAAGTACTTCCTCAGATTGCACAGAACCTCAGGCTTACCCTAAAGATGGTTTGGACATCGGTATTTTGCAAAAGTCCCCATGTGGCTTGAAAACCACTGCCTTCAAGCCTATTATCCAAATGTGGTCGCATTTCAACTCTGATGGAGGTGTGCAAGAAATGCTAGGAGAGCCCTGGAGAATATGGCCCATGGAGGCTGCCTTTATAAAGTATTCACTCTCCCACCAATCTGGGGGGACAGTGCATTTTCAAGGTTAGGGCATGGACATGCCTTCCCAGTGGTTTCCCCTACCTGTGTGTGTGAAGAAACCAGGGCTGCTGGTCCTAGATCCTCGGGGTGTTTGCAGGTTTCCCACTGCCCGATCCAGCCCTATTCTTCCTACCCCTAGTCAGATGCCCCGTGAGCTGGCCTGCGTGCAGAAATGCTGGAAAACTCCAGCAGTTTGAAATAGCTGGGCCAACCTCTCCGTCTAGAGCACCTTGACAACACCACCTAGATCCTCACTCGTGGTGAATCACCTAGCACAGTGTAAGGCCAGTGCAGACCCCCGTAGACATAGTCTCATGGGGGAGGAAGAGTCATATACAGAGCGTTTAGTTTGTTTAATAATTGCCATCATTTCAAGAGCAGGGCATTTCCCATAAACATTAACTGTCCAGTTTCTCTTGAAAAATCTGATCTCACCATGCTGGTCTGTCATTCCTATAAAGAAAGCATCAGCCAGCTGGGTGGAAAGCCCATGTCCCCTTTAGATAGGGTGTGCCCTTTCAATATGCAGAAATCTCCATTGGACCCAGTTCCATGTGGGTTTAAATCCTGGTCCCGGCATTATTAGCCCTATGATTGTGGGTAAGTCCCTCAACCTTGTCTGTGGATTGAGGCTAATGATGGTACTCCATACAGGATTTTTTGGTGATTGAATGAGTCAATACAAACGAATCCCTTACAACAGAGCCTGGTGTTCTGATCCAAAACCCATGGACCATTATTATGATTATTATTACTAATGCTATGAACCACTGTTACCTGCCAGGCCTTTCTTGGCATTGAAGTATGCATACACTGTGATAGGAATTTTTTAAAGTGGAGGATTTGGGAGATTGAAACCCTTTGCACATCTCAACACTTCCACTTCCTTGGTGTGTGGTCCTCCTTTGCACCTCTGGGCTTCTGTCTCTTTATCTCTAAAAATGGAATAATAATACTCATTGAACAGATGTTTTTGAGAGCATTCAATCAGGTAACAGAAAGCTCCTTGTGTGGTATAGGCGCATAGTAGGTGCTTAATTAATACATGCTCAAGACCTTCCCCTTCACCACTCTGCCCTGCCTGGACAGCTGGGGGTTCTAAGTGGGTCATGGAGGAGAGAGGATTTTCCAGGTCAGTTGCATTCAGCTTCAGCTCCAATTAGCGGTTTCCCTGGTAAAGCAGATTTCTATTAATTTAAGACCCATAACCTTCAGGATTAACTGGGGTGACTTTCTTACCACTGGGTTCGAGGACCTTTCCGAGTTGAGTGGGCTGAGTCCAGTGTGGGCTCTTTCTTCAAGGTTGAGGCTCCAAAGAATAGAGGATGCTCCAGCCAACAGCAAATGCTTCCTCCCGAACAGCGGGCCCCAGGGGATGCGCCTGGGAGGTGATCAGAGATCAGAACAGTGATTAAATCCAGCTGTCTGCATGGCTTCAGGCACATCAGCTCAGAGTGCAGTGACTGGGCAGAGACTTGCATTAGTAGCGTGGGATGATTCTGCAGTGGCTTTTCTTCGCTTGGCATCCTCGTCCTTACACGGAAATTGAGCTAGGCTTTTGAAACCCATTCCATTCCAGCTGAGAAGTCCTTTATATATCCATCCCATTAAAGAAGTATTTTCTACCAGAAAAAAAAAATGAGTATAAGTTTGCTCAGATTGCCACTCCCACTTTGAACAAACTTCAAGCAGACAGAGGCCCCAGTTGGCCACACGTTAGCATGAAAACAAGCAGACTGCATAGCACAGAGGAGCAAGAGCTCTGGGTCGGGCAGATTGGTTCAAAGCATAGCTCTGCTACTTGGCTGTGTGCCTCTGGGCAAATGACTCCTTCTCTGGACCCAGTTTCTTATCTGGAAAATGAGGATAATAGTTGTAAAATGAAAATGAAGATGAAAGAGTAATGCCAGGAAGCCTTGAGCACAGAGCGCAGGTGCATAGGAAGTACTCCATACACAGAAGGCATCATTGATAACATTAGTGGTAGTGCTAACCAAAACCTCGTAGCCCTTTTTTGCTCCTATCCTAATCCTATACAAATGTCAGGGCTTGACCCAATGTGCTTGCCCTCCATAAACCCTTCCTGACCGAGCCAAGCCACAAATGTCCCTGGGGAGCCCACCTACAAAGAGCTCTCTCATTAAAAGCCCAAGTTCGGGAGTAGGTAAAGCTGAGATCGAGTCCCAGCCCTGCCATTCCTTATCTCTGCATCCTTGCTAGTTGCTTCCACCTCTCTAAATGTCAGTTGCCTTGTCACTGGAATGGGAAAAATAATATACCCACCTCATCGGGTTATTGTGAGAATTGGGTAAGATCCTGTGTGCAGATCAAGTAGCAGCTCAGAATAGAAGTGCCCCATGATTTTTCCCCTGGCAGGTAAAGCATATATGGAGAATGTGTGTGTGTGTGCATGTGTGTGTATGTGTGTGTGTAGGGGGATAGTTTCTGATGACAAGTTATCTGGAAGCAGGAATCAGGCTAAGCTGAATGTCCAACAGGGTAGGTGTACATTGATGGGTTCATCTCCTTGCCATGATCCTCAGATCCTGGGCACGATCTAAGGACTCTGGCATCATGATGTCTGGTCAACTCTGAGAAGCTTCTTGGTCTCATATGTTCCAACTGCTTGTTCTTCCTCTTTGAGGCCTTCTTGTTGGTTTTGGGTTTTGGTTTTTCATTTTTATAATCACCAACCCCTCCGTCTTTGCTCTCGGTGCATTTGCTCAAGTCTTGAGATCAGAGAGATTTTCATGCTGCTTTGGATTCATTTACAAGAGGAAGCCTGTCTGGTTTCATCTTGGAGCATCTATTCATCTTGTTATTTAGCACTGGCTCAGAGACCCAAAGATGGAGGGTTTTGATAATTAAGTAATTTAAATGGAACACCAAAGAAACCTCAGCGGAGTTTAGTGTAATGTGTGATACAAGCAAAATGAGCTGGGCTAGGTTTTAACTATTTAATGAGCTTTCAGAAAGTAATTACTTGAAACTTGGGTCCATTCGACTAATATTTTTTCTTCTGTTTTGTCATTTTCACAAGTGCTTTACTGAGAAATGCAAATATTATCAGAATGAATGTGGCCTTTGCCTTGGTTACACTCCAGCTTTCTTGGGGTAGGAGGTGCGGAATTTGAAGATACTGAAACTGTTCTCATTAAATGCACCAGTAATTGCATAAAACTCATTCTTAAATCAGAATGCATCAGGTGACATTTCTCACTTGAAGTTCAGGTCCACATTGAGGCTCAGGTTCGATTAACCGTAAGCGATCTTGGGCACTGTTGTTGGGTCCTCCGATCATAAAGACCTCACTGGGAAATTATTGTCTGGGATGGAAAGCAAGAAATAAAAATGGAGACCCTCATTGCGCTTTCTTCCCTAATTCACGGGAGTCATTATTTCTGCGCGGTTCATGTGTCCTCCCCCGAAGTTCATTAAATTCAGCCTTCCTCTTCTCTTGAAGCTGATGACCAAACACCCGGGCAAACGTCTGGGTTGCGGACCCGAAGGTGAACGCGACATCAAGGAGCATGCGTTTTTCCGGTATATTGATTGGGAGAAACTTGAACGCAAAGAGATTCAGCCCCCGTATAAGCCAAAAGCCGTAAGTAAACTGTCCTGACTCTTGGATTCACATGCGTAACATACTCTTTCCTCTCCCGTTGTGTGCGCCCACGGTGTTCTGAGGGGGAGACCTCGATGCCTCTACTCGAATATGTCTGTAAGTTGAGGCACCCAGTCACTGGGTACAAAAATGGAGATCTCCATTCACATACTCCGGCCTCTATGAAGGCGGGCAAGACCGTAGCTATCGAGATCCTGTGTTACCGATTCAATTACAGTTAACTGTCTTTGCTGGTAACTTTTTTGGAGATGGTTCTTCGGTGAGCAGAGTTCAGATCCAGGTTTGGACAGGGATGCAGAGTCTGATTTTGCCCTTGTTCTTTCCTTGGTTCGACCGTGTCACTTTCTCTTCATACTGACATTGAAAAGGTCATGTTGTTTACCTCCGCGGGATTTAAATGTAATCCTGAAACTTACAGTACGTCTCGGTCAGTAAATCAGACAGCACCACCAGCCAGCTCCCACCCGCGGCGAAACAGAATGAAGCAAAAGCTGACATGCTCCTAGACCTCTTGGAGGCTCTGAATGCTAACACGGCTTTGAGGTAACATCTCTAGGACAAGAATAAAAGCCTCCCGTTTCCCACAGTCATGCACCCACGGGAGGGTTCTCCTTCCCCAAAGTCTTGGCTGGGAGTCCGTGTCAGCACCGGGGTGGGAGGGGGGAGTTTGCGCTAAATTAATCTGAACTTCAATTCCCCAGACAGGCTATTTCTTGGTTAGATTAAGAAAAAGGGAGACCCCATTACTTTATTTATTTATTTATTTATTTTTAAAGATTTTGTTTATTTATTTATTTGACAGAGAGAGAGAAACAGCATGAGAGGGGATAGGGTCAGAGGGAGAAGCAGGCTCCCCGCTGAGCCGGGAGCCCGATGCGGGACTCGATCCCAGGACTCAGGGATCATGACCTGAGCCGAAGGCAGTCGCTTAACCAACTGAGCCACCCAGGCGCCCCCCATTACTTTATGATGAGCTGTGAAGCTGGCTACCGAGGCTGAAATGTGCGCATAAACCTTGTCATCGAAACCTGACATTGTGAGCTCCATGATGATAATGGTAGTTATTTTAATATTAGGAATTTCTTGGCCCCTTATTATGTGCCAGGCACCACATAAAGCATGCTGCCTGTGGCATCTGATGAGATCCTCACAATGAGCTATTGCGGAGGTGCTGTTCTTCCATGTACTGCAATAGGGTGGGTAGGCTCAGAGAGGTTAAGTGCTCTGTCCAGGGTCACTCAGCCAGGGTGTGATGAAGCAGGGATTCAGACCTCACACAGTCTGACTCCATCCAAGGCGGATCAGAATGCCCAGGGGGCAAAGGGCGCATAGGCTGAAGAAAGTCCCCCAGGTGATTCTTACATCTCCCTGGTCCTGCACCTTCCCCGCCATCCCACACCGTTAGCATCCCGCCTTCACAGCATCCCCGATGCGTCCTGCGTCTCTCTGGACGCTCCCTGGGGTTAGGAAGCCAGGTTATTTAGAGGCAGGCAGCTGCAGCCCTTCTAGTTCTTGCAAACGTACACATTGGTGTCTAATCAGCTTCCCCAGAACTGCCATCCCTCTGGCCCATCTTGTCATTCAGAGCCTCTTTCTCTACAGTGCATCCTGTGGACATTTGCCGATTACACTCTGAATCCCGTGATTTCCAGGCCAAATACCACCCCCCACACACACACACCCACACACATCTTCCACCTGCAAGCACGTCCCAAGTGACATCACCTCCAAATGCCTAGTGTCTTCCAGGCCATCAGCTTCCATCTTAAAATAGAGACACAGAATTGAGCACGATATTTCTAATAGTGTCTGACCCTCAAGTGAATACAGCGGGTCCCACCAACAATCTCTTGATCATTCTAGAGCTGGTGAACTTGGACGAGTCTGTTCGCCTCTTTGCTCCTCTGTTTCATCCTCTGTGCTATAGCAACATTAATTATTCCTGCATCAGAGGATCGTCATGATGCATGAAGCGTTCAGTGCAGGCCCAGCACGTAGTTGGCGCTCTAGGAGAGTTGATCATTATTTTTGTTAGCCATGTCACATGTTGATCAATGTCTTGGGTGCGGGGTCTTTGAGGGGTTGAACAGTGTGTTGAGCCCTGCTGATGCTGTTCCTTAAGATGATGTCCATGTGTGCACTTGGGGTCAGAGAGGGACACTGCATGTGCTAAGCTCTATCATCACTTTTAATGAACTGTTTTGGAAAAAGATCAAAATGGCAGCCTGGGAGACAAGAACGGGGTCTCTGTTTGGGAAACTGGGAACTCAGAGATGGGGCACAAAACTGACTTAGGTTTGTGGGGCTATTCATGAGGTCTCAAAATGTGTACCTCCCCCCTACTCCTCACTTGGCCAGAGGAGGGATGCAAATACCCCCCATCTCCAGCAGCGTTGAACCCGGTGCCATTCTAGGGAGGGTTCATTCTTTAGTTGTAGACCAGTGGTTTTCAAAGTGTGGTCCCCAGACCGGCAGTATCCCCTGGGAATTTGAGGACCCAAATGCTCAGGCCCCTCCTCAGAAACCCTGGGGGGGGGCCCTCCAGGAAGACATTGGTTCTCGCCTAGTCTGGGCAATGGGTGGTGGCTTCTGGGAACAGGTCACAGGCTCAGGTGCCTTAGAAGCCAGGCAGGTAATGTAAATAGGAGAGGAGGTGGCTGGGGACAGAGGCAGACTGGGGACCTGGGTTCTTATCTCCACCTGCACAGTTGTAGGACCCTGTTGACCACTACTAATTATTGTAATATTTTTTACATCATCCATAAGAACAGGTACCGTTCCTGAGCATCTTCTACAAGCCAAGCACCGGGCTGGCCAGGTTTGTCCTGCAGGGAGGCAGGCTCTTCATTCCCCCATCCTCATCAGGATTTTTGTATGAGATCTCACTATCTTTTGATGTATCAGCAACAAATTTTTAAAAATTAAACACAATTCAGGCCAAATTAAACACATCCACAAGTCATATGTGGCCCATGGACTCAGTTTATAGTCTTTGGGGTAGTGATTACTCAAAGTCAGATTGACATTTAACCGGTTCCTGTTAGTGCTGGTTATTTACCACTGAGTCCATTCCAACTGGGTAAATATTTTGGAACTTCTGGGCTAAGCGATAATGAATGTAAAAGATCTAGCCAGTGCCTGGCTCCTAGAACATACTCAGGAAAAAGTAGCTATTCTTATCCTAGATAATATAAAAATATCACAGTAATTAGTAACGATCAAGAGGATCCTTCGACTGTTCTGCATTTGATAGGATTTCCAACCAGCCAACATCTTGAATTCCTTCTCCTGGGTTTAACCGTGACTTTCAAAGTACAGTGATTGGACTGGGCTATATTCTTCAAGATGTTCTGCCACCAGTAATGAGGGGAAGCAGGCACTGCCCTTGCTCCCTGAGACTGAATTAGAAATAATAATCATGGGGGCACCTGGGTGGCTCAGTCAGTTGAGTGTCTGCCTTCGGCTCAAGTCATGGTCCCAGGGTCCCAGGATCGAGTCCCACGTCGGGCTCCCTGCTCGGCGGGGAGTCTGCTTCTCCCTCTCCTCCCCCCTCATGCTCTCTCTCGCTGTCTCTGTTGCTATCTCTCTCTCTCTCAAATAAATAAATAAATTCTTTAAAAAAAAAAAAGAAATCATAATCATGGGTATACCACCCCCTCTTTTGATTCAACCTGCACGTATGCCTTTTTCACTGTGGACGCCAGCCTTAGAGTCCTCACCCCCACTCAGTGATTTCACATTTCCCCTTCTGCACACCTCCGTAAGGGCCCGTAGCAAGGGTGTGCAGAGTGCCGCGGGCCTGCGGGTTATTACAAGGCATGCGTGTATCTGTTGGCGTGCCTGATTCATGCGTGCTATTAAATAGAGTGCAGCGGGAGAAAAAACACAGGGCAGGAACAGAGGATTCAATTCACACACCAGTGAAGGGTGCAATTACTGGAGATTCATTAACATGAGCTCTTCAGTTGTTCGCAGTGCCGGCTTTTGTTATGGCAAGAGCTGTTTGCAGAGCATTTTTCCCAACGACGGAGATCCACGAGCTTTGGTGCATTGTAATGTACCTGAGTAATATCTTCTACCTGTGCATCTGATGGCGTCCCTCTTGCTTAAAGCTTCCCTGGTGGCTCTCTGCTACCCCCAGCATAATGCCTACTGTTCCTGAGCATGTATGGCTTTTGGGGTCTTCCAGGGTCCAGCGTCTGCCCCCTCCCCAGCTTTGGCTCCTGCCGTCCAAGAGCAAGCATTTCTGAGCTGCTTGCAGTTCCTCAAACACGCAGGGCGTCCTCGTCCCTTCCCGGCTCTGTCCGTGCACAGCCATCCACCTGCGATGTCCATACTGTTCCCCGTGCCACGCCCGCCTCTAGCCCCCATCCCTTGCGGTGCCTTGCTCCTTCCCGCTCGCCCAGACTCTTCCTGATTCCTGGGGATGGATCATCCGCTAGTGTCCTATCAACAAACTCATCACACTTTACTGTAATTGCTTGTTTGGTGCAATGTCTGTCTTCCTGACTAGATTGAAAGGTTGTGACTATCTTTGTCAGTGTTGATCCCCAGTGCTTAGCAGAAGGCTTAGCACCTAGCAGGCACTTAACGATTTTTCCTGAATAAATGAATGAACCCATGAACGGCTATAAAATACGAGGCTGCGATGCTCTGTGCAGAGGAACGTATGGGATTCTTTAGGGATACGCACCAGAGCATGGGGTGTTTGTCTCCTGCATTAATTTTCATATGTGCTGGAATGCTGCTGGACCAGGGACGATGCTCGGCATGGCTGGGACTAGAACACGGTCCGGGTGGTGCTGTCAGCCCATGGGCTGAATGGCAGATCCTGTTGTGGTTGCTGTGTGGGATGGTGAAGGCTGTATTGAAGGGGTGTGTGAGCTTCAGTACAGAGCATGCTGGTGAATGTGGTTCAGTCCCCACGGCAGGCTGTTGTGGGTCAGTATGTGGTGCTAGTTGGCGCGCTGGAAGGCGGTGTCTGGGGCTGAGCGCGTGGTGGAGCAGTGGGTTGAGAGGCAGTGTGTTCTGGTTCTGTCCCCTCGGGGTGTTGCCAAGTGCTCCAGGTCATCTCAACAGCAAGTGCTTATTGAAGTTAGGGACCCTTCTAGGTGCTGGAGACACAGAAGTAAAAATAATATAATTTCCTGCTCTCTTGGAACTTATATTTTAGAGGGAGTGGGCAAGTAATAAACATAGAAATCGGCAAACATGTTAAAAATAGACAAGCATTGTGGAGGAAACCAAAGCAGAGTTGGGGATGGGGAGAGCGGGGTTGGGGAGAGGTTGATTTTAAACAGGGTGGTTGGAAAGCCTCGCTGACATTTCAGCAAAGATGGGAGGAAGGTGAGGGAGGGAGGGAGCTGTGTGTATATCTTGGGCGGGGGGAGGGAGAGTGGTTCGGGCAGTAGTAGCAGGTGCAAAGGCCCTGAATCAGGAGCTTGCCTGGCATGCTCAAGGAAGAGCACAGAATCCAAGTGCTGAGCTGAGTGGGTGAGGGAAAGGGGAAGAGGAGATGATATCGGTTAGGCCACAGTAGGCTCTTTGGCTTTTACTCTGGCTGAACTGGGCAGGCTTTGGAGGGCCCTAAGCAGAGAAGTGGCATGATCCAACTTTGGGTTTTAAAAGCATCACTCTGACTATTGTAGGTGCGAGGGTGAAATCAGGAGACTGGTTTGAGGCTCCTGCAGTAATCCAGGTGGGAGGCAGCGGGCACTTGGACGGGATAGAGCTGCTGAGGGCCTCCACGTTGTGTTCATCTTGGCCTACCTAGCCCTCCCCAGTTCCTGGCAGGATGCTCAGTAATTACCCCAGGGGGCGTGAAGGAATGGATGAAGGAGAATCCCTTCAGACTGCCTTCATAATTTCTCCTCGAGTATAATGTGGGAGCCAGTTGTTGGTCGTGGTGAAAAGCACGATGGATGAATGAAATAGGCTGTCCCAGAAGCTTCTAGAGTTCAGAGGGCTGGCTTACGGGGCACAGAGCAGGGTGTGGCTGTGCAGTTGTTCTTCCTCCTCTCAGTGTGAATTATAGGGGGGTGTGGGAGGTTCCTTGTGCTGAGAGTGATAGCCAGGACGTCCCCTTGGTCTAGGTGAGCCCCTCAGAATTTGGCTGTGCTCTAACAGGGGGCACGGAGGCCACAGCGTGGGTGAGTGTGTTTGCTTGCAGAATTTGTAGTATGTGGTGCACAGCAGAAGGTATGCAGGTATAGTATGTTTAAATCAAAATGTCTGATTGAGATTTGGGTGGCATTCCTATCCTATTAGGATTGCCTTGTGAAACCTGGCAGCGTCCCCAATGCCCAGTGCAAAGCTTGCCGTGAAAACTGGATAGGGGCATAAGCCTGGGGCTCCAGGCTCCGGCTGCCCCCAGGGGGCAGTCCTTGGATCAGCTTCCCCAGCTGTCAGCAGAGAGACAGCAAATCGAGGAGTGAGAGAAAAGTAACTAGGTCACAAGGATGGTCTGCTTCATTACCATCCACAGAGTCTTAACTACTAAGGGTGTAGGTACAGCGACCTGCCTGCCAGGGAACGTGGCTCTCTTTCTGTTCTACAGTAGGAGCAATCTGATGGACCCTTTCCCTCTGGCCAGGGCTGGAGGAGTACAGCTCGTTGGGAAGGGGACCCTAAGAAGAGCCCCTTTCCCTCCAGCCATTCATCCCAGGCAGCCATCCGGGACCATCTGGACGTGATCAACAAGGCTCACTCCCTCCTTCCGTTCCAGCCCGGGCGCCGGGCCTCACGGACTCCAACCCCTCCCCTCCTGTACAATTTAGGCTGATGACCATAACGTTCTCTGGTTGCTTGTGCTCCCCGTCACTTGACATAAAGCCCCATCTGGTTTTGAGGCATCCACACATCTGCCGAGCTTGGGGAGCTTGCAGGCTGAGAAAAGCAGAGCCCCCAGTCCCCATCCTGCACCACGACAGTCTCTCGTGTAGTAGCATTTTCCAAAACACCGCATAGGTGATCTGGTCACACATCATGGCCTGCATCCTCTGGGAGTCTAGATGCCGAACTGCTTCAGAAACTAAATCATGCTCACAGGACTGTGTTTCTTGGTAATTCTGTCATCTGAAAACCTTGTTTATGTAGCTGAGGTCAGAAGCTTCAAGTACTGCTTTAATGAGCTGCACTTCTGTTCATGTGACATTCTTCTCCAAACCTAATTGCCCTTTCCACCGTATGAGTAAGCGTCTCTGAGTATGTGTATGAGTGTGTGTTTGATGCGCTGACATTTCTGAATCGAAGCCACAAAGTGTAACCTTTGTATGTTTGCGATTAAAACTCCAAATGCAAGGCTTAAGAAAGGGGGCGAACTTTTTACTTAATATGATTTATTTAAGAACAGAACTTGGCTCCCCTAGGAAGTACCAAGTGCTCAGGAGAACAATACCCTTTTTGAAAATTGGGATTTGACATCATTCTTCTGAAACCCGTACTCTTCAGGTATATTAGACACGATATTGAGTTCTTGTCTGTGCCAGGCAGTACCTCATTTAATTCTCAAAAACCACTGGATGAGGTAGGTGTCCATGTCACCACATTAGGAGCCTGGAAAGGTGGGGACATTTGCCCAAGGTCAGCAACTAGCAGATGGCAGAGCAGGGCCTTGAACCATGGACTCTGCACCTGCCTGAGATCCTCGGAAAGATTATTAGAGGCACTTGGGAGCCCCATTTCAGGTTTGAAATTGCACTCCTGGGCAAGAGCCATTATACCACCATCTAATGGTGTCTGTTACGTAATAGAGATTCGAGATTCTTAACAATTCAAATGATTTAAAATTTATTTTAAAATATTGCAACAAACAAGTAGCATATTCACACCTTTTACACTTCACTGGCAGGATTTTAAAAGATGCAAATCTCGGCTTGTTCCTTAAGGCTTTGATTTCGAGGCTGACAAAGACAGCAGATATTGAATAACCTCTGGAAGCGGGCTATGGGGCAGCATCCAAACAGAGCCCCTCCAGGCGGGCTCATTAAAGAGTAGACATCTCCTACTGCCCACTCGGTTCTGTTTGTTCTTTCGATTTTCGAGGGAGTGAAGTTTGCACAGATCCTCATCAAAATATTAGGCTACATTCAGACCCTAACAAATAGCCAAGAGCTGTTTAGGACACAGAGCCCGAAGTCTCTGTTTATCTCTCTTTCCATCCCTCCACCCTCCCCCGCCCCAGAGAGAACCAGTTTAAACTGCGCATCAAACCAGGCCCCCTTCAGATGGTTGGAATTGGCAGACTCCTGAGCCAAGTGAAGTTCCTAGATCACTTGCCAAGTGCATGACTTTGAGCTGTCCCTCGGCACAGTAGCCAACAGTGTGAATTGAAAGGGTAGATGAGAAGGTCACGTGCTAGGGGAGAGCACAAAACTATTAGGACATGTCTGGCAGTAACCACTGAAGAGAACAGAAGTCTAGAAGTGGGTATAGATACCATCATTCTGGAGAGGAGCAACCAGAGGCCCGAAGATTCGCTTCAGTGACTTACACAGGGAATATAACAGAACCAGGACAAGAAGATGGGCCCTCCATTTAATGGATGCAGGACTTTATTAATATGATTTACAACAGTAGCAATAAAATGGGTCAGGCATGTTCTATAAAATTATTCGATTTTACTAGCGAGCAGAACCCTCTGTCTACTTTATATATCTCATTTCACCCTCACAACAATCCCGTGAAATAGATTCTACTATTACCTCCTGTATAGGTAAGGAAATGGGCTCAGAGAGGTTAAGTAACTTGCCCATGGTCACACAGCTAGGAAGTCTGAGTTCCAATTTAATTTAAAGTCCTGTTTCTTCACCTCCAGAGCCCATATCCTTGGGTTTTAGTGTTTCCTCTCTCACCTCCCAGACTCAGCTGCACAGATGTGGGATTTGAACTGTTTTTGGTCCAATCCTGAGTCTGAACACTTTCCTGGGGGATGGGCTCTGTTGGGTAAATGTAGATGAAGTCCAGCTTCTTGGATTCTGCTCAGATTGTAATTCTTATCACAATGCCCCAGAAAGCTACTGACCAAAGGGTTGAACTTGAGAAGATGAGCAAATGGATTCAGGGAGACTGGGTCAAGCAAGGAGAATGTGGGCTTAGAGTCAAACGCAGCCAAGATGCAAACACCAGGTTTGCTGTCCAGCAGCAAAGAACTTGACGCCTCTCAGCCTCCCCAAACACAGGCTCCAGTCTCAGCCAGGTCCCCTAAACAAGTCCCCAAACCTCTTCTCTGAAGGTCCCCCTACTAAAGTGCCCATCCCCTTGGTCTCAGCTGATAATCCTATCTGCTAAGTCATGGGAGAAACCAAGGACCATGGGTGCCCACGATGGATGGCCCTCAACTTCCTGCACCCTCCCTGCACCTGCATAGTCATCTTGACCTAGACCTCCTTCCCTCTGTGTGTCAGCAAACAGGTGTCCCCATCCATTGAGGACTTCCCCTCCCCTTCTTCCCTGAACCCCCTTTCCCCACCCCTTTGCACATCTCTGTCCACTCTGTGCCTACAGCTTCTCTCAATATTAATCAAAGCTCCTATGATTAGGGGCGCCTGGGTGGCTCAGTTGGTTAACGGTCTGCCTTTGGCTTAGGTCATGATCTCGGGGTCCTGGGATCGAGTCCCACATCAGGCTCCCTAGTCAGTGGGGAGTCTGCTTCTCCCTTTCTGTCCCCTGCCCCTGCTCTTGCTTTCTCTCTCTCTGTATCTCAAAAAAAAAAAAAAAAAAAAAAAAAGCTATGATTACAGATCAGACTCAAAGACTCAAACTGACTTTTAAAGAACAACAAAAAAACTTCTCAGGTAGTCAGTTGTGACTACATCCAGGGTCTCACACAACGTCAGAAGGAATCCATCTCCCTGTGTCCCCTGCAATAGCTTTCCTCTCTGTTGACTTCATTCTTCATTCTCAGAAAGCTTTCCTGGGCACATTGCTGCTCCAGAGTTCATCCCATAATCTTAGCAACTTCTGCCCCCTCCCCGCCCAAAAAAGAGCTTCCTTTTCCTAAAATTCCCAGCAGCCCGGAACTCTGGCTCATTGGAAGATATGGGGTCACATGCCCATCGCTAACTCAATTGCTATGCCAGGGGGTGGAGGGGGATAGAATGTGCTGATTGGCCAGGCCCCATCCCCACCTGACATCCAGAGGAGAAGGGGTGGGTCCTCTAAGAAAAATCAAGCTACTATGCCCAGAAAAAGAGGGAATGCTTGCTGAGAACACAAGAGCGGCAGATGTCCACCCCAACGCTCCTGGTTCATCCTCCTTGGCATATAAACGTGTGAAGTCTTTCTCCTCTTAAAAATCCCTTCCCTCAAACCTGTGTCCACTTTCCACAATCTGCTCTTTCTTCAGTTTGCCTCACCCCCGCCTGGCCTCTGTCAACTCTGTGTTGACATTTCTCTCATGGAGTCGTCGATAACCTCAGGGTGACCTCCTCCTGTGGACTTGTCTTCTCTTTTTTGACCTCATCGTATTATTTGGTATTCTGATCGTCCTTCCTTTTATTTATTTTTATTTATTTTTTTAAAAGATTTTATTTATTTGACAGAGAGAGACACAGCGAGAGAGGGAACACAAGCAGGGGGAGAGGGAGAGGGAGAAGCAGGCTTCCCGCAGAGCAGGGAGCCCGATGCGGGGCTCGATCCCTGGACCCTGGGATCATGACCTGAGCCAAAGGCAGACACTTAATGACTGAGCCACCCAGGCGCCCCTTATCGTCTCTCCTTTAAAAAAAAAAAAAAACAACACAAAAAACCCCCCCCTGAAACAGTGAAATATGCAAGCAGTGTCAAAAACTACACAGTGAAACTAAGTCCCCTCCGCCCACCCTTGCACCTCAGCTAGGCTCCTTGGTTCTCCTTCCCAGAGCCACTCAGGGCTGCCCGGTTCTGGCGTGACCGTCTAGACGGGCTGTGTGCAAGCATGGAAATACCCCACATCACACACAAGGATGCTGACCCGCTGCATTCGATTTCTGTGCCTTGCTTTACTCCCTTCCATCTGGAGGACTGTTTTCTATCAGTACCTCGAGATCTACTTCATTCTTTAATAGCTTCCTGGTTTCCTAGGTATATATCCGTAGGATAAATTCATAGCCTCCCCTCCACTCTTTTTACACCCCTCTTCTTTCTCATTTATATGGCACTGAGCTCGCTGATTGTCCAGAAATGCTAACTCTGTGAAAACCCCAATACCATGATGTCGAGACATGTGCATGACTCAGAAAGGGAAAGAATAACATTTGTTTCTTATTTATTTACAAGTGCAGTTTCTTAAAAACAACCTCAAAAGTTCTCCCCCCGACACCCCGCTACTGTAGGGCATGAAGAACAACTCAGAGGTGGTTATGTGAATCTGAATTAAAATGTCTTTACAAGGGGCTCCTGGGTGGCTCAGTGGGTTGAGCTTGGGACTCTTAATTTTGGCTGGGGTTGTGGGATCGAACCAGGCCCGGGGCTCCAGGCTCAGCAGGGAGTCTGCTGGAGATTCTCTCTCTCTCCCTCTGCGCCTCCCCTGCTCATTCTCTCTCTCTCTCTCCCCCCAAATAAATAATCTTTAAAACAACAAAAAAAAATGTCTTTCTGAGGCAGTGAGGCTGGGGGGCGTGGGGGGTGGAAATGTATCCCTTTTGCCCCTAGGCTCACATCTGTCCCTCCCTTCTAACCGGTAGCCCCAGGTAGGGCCTGGTGTCACCTTGAGGCTCCCTCCCATATCCCAGCAGCCTTGACGGGGAAGATTTCAGTTTGTGTTTTAAATGACTGTACCTGTCAGGGCAATATCCCAGGAGGGCTTGGGGTGTGGCAGGGCCCGCAGGACCGGTCTGTAGCCAGAGGCCACAGCCATCAGACTAGCTCACTGGCCAGACCTGGCTCTGTCTGCATCCCCGAGGTGGCTACCACGTCACACGTATTCTGTGCATTTTATCCAGTCATCCTCACCACACACTACAAGGTAGGTTCATTTGACCTAACAAAAAGTTGGCTTAGGGAATTTAGCTCACCTGCTTAAAAGTTGTATAGCTGGGTATTGATGGTGCTGGGATAGGTACCCAGGTCAGTGTTTAAGTTCATGCCACATGATGGGATGTAATTCGTAAGGCACTGAGATGTAATTAGAAAGCCTGTGGTCTTTGGAATCGAGCAGACCCTACTCTGAATCTCCGCTCCCCTCCTTTACCCTCCATGACCCTGACCAAGTTGTTAACTTTCCAAATTATCTGCTAGGTGGAGATAATCCTTTTCCTGCCTGTCTCACAAACCTGTGAGAATCAAAGTTATAAAAACATAAACAATAATGGGGGTGATTGCTATTTGAGGACTAGTTTATTTGAAGCCAGCAACGTGGGTTTAGGATGAATGGTGAAGAACAGATAAGAAAAATATGACACTTTGTTCACACGGGTGTATTTCATCTCATTTCTTAAAAGCAGGCTAAAGAACAAAGGAATGATTCTTTACTTTGTGTAAAGAGTGACAAACATCCCTCCATCTATTCATCCAGCCATCCAAGACACACACCAAAATGTTACATAATGAAGGTATCGAGGTAGTGAGATAACAGAGGGTTTGGTTGTTGATTTTCCTGGGTGCTTTTGAACGACTTGTTTGTTTCGGCAAGAAACATACAAGGCTGATGGAAGAATCGAGATCATTGTCAGATCTGGGATCAAATCATAGTCAGGTACTTAAGTTCGCTAAACCCATTCCTTGCTGTAGAGCAGAGATGTCATGGATTAAAGGAGATAATCCTCTCGAAGCACTTAACTCAGTATCTGGCTAATAATATGCACTTAATATACACTGTCATTCATCCATCCGACGATACTGAGTGCCCACTGTGTGGCAGAGCCTGTCCTGAGTCCCAGGAAGGCCGTGGTGTGACTTCAGCACTTGCGAGGCTTACAATCTAGATGGGACTCTAGTTCACCGACAGAGAAGCAAAGAAATAAACATGTCATCTCGATCGGGCTCTTTGGGTAGGTTACTTCCTGTGCACGCAGGGAGCAGGATGCTCTGAGGGAGAGTAACAGGAGGGGAGGATTACTTTGTCTTGAGGTGATCCCGGACAGCTTCTTCGAGAAGGTAGACCGAAATCTGGAGGAAAACAAGATTTGGCATCTTATTTTTAGATAAAACAACACAAAACATGAAACTTGCTACCCAGCCAAGCCCCCTCTCTTGCTGACTTCCTTCTCACTACACAGACACAGGAGATCAAGTGCCCCGATTGTAAAGAGTCTTCACCTAGTCACAGAAAAGGGAGCTTTCATCTTTCTTTTCTTTCTCCAGTGCACCTTGTCTGACTCTGCTCCAGAGAAACCTTGGCCCACAAACGACTTCTTAAAATGATCCAACGTGTGGACAGCTCTGTGCTCAGCTAACTGCTTCTCCCTGGGTGGGTCCCTCCTGTGTTGTCCTGCTGTGGAGGGCAGTCTGTCAGGCATGAAAAGGACCCGGAATGTCATTGAGTTTGCACATTTAAAAAAGAAGAAAAAGATTCTTTTTTTTTTTTTAAGATTGTATTTATTTGAGAGAGAGGAGAGAGAGCACTAGTGGGGGGGGGGGGGCAGAGGCAGAGGTAGAAGCAGCCTCCCCGCTGAGCAGGGAGCCCCATGCATGTCTCGATCCCGGGATCTGAGCCAAAGGCAGATGCTTAACTGACTGAGCCACCGGGGTGCCCCAAGAAAAAGACTCTTTTGTCTTTTTACCCAGGCTGTGTGGCTCGGGTATATTTTCACTGTGACCTTCTAGTTTGGGTTCCCGAGGATGCCTTGCAGGAAGCTCCCCTGTGCCGTAAGCCTCCCACCCGTCAAGCCTGGTTAAGCAGTATGGGGTGGGCTCTTGTCCTCTTCTCCGGCATCTTGCTCTGTCCCTACCCTCTTTTCACCTCCTTGTCTTCCCTGGACAATATCCTTCCCTCCTCCAAAGAAACAATGTCTTTCTTTCTGGTTGCACTCAGCTTAGATGTCACCTCCTCCAGGAAGTCTTCCTGGCCCTTCTTAGGTTCCTCACTTCTGTGCTCCGTGGCCCCAGTGGTCCCGTGGTACCATGCAGTGGCCTGTGTGTGCATCTGTCTCCTCTGCTAAACCGCAAGCTCCATGATGACCAGGACAGGGACCCTCTTGTGTGTCATCGTATTTCCAGTGCCCAACACACCGCCGGGCAGAAGCAGCACCTCAGCACCCAAATAGCAGTAGCTCCCTCATTTAAAGTAGCTTTTGGAGGGTTTCTTCTTATTAAAAAAAATCTGATTGTTATTTAGACTTTCAAAAACACAATCAAGCAGAAAAGATAAAGGAGAAAATGAAATTGAATCTGTAATTCATCCAGGCTTCATAAGCATATGTGGGATCTGCAGTACCTGCGAGCATACACATTTGTGTCTATAATTTATAGCACGGGAACACATTGTACACAGTTAGTAATTATATGTAACTATGTCACTTAATAGTCTTCTAAAGCTCCTTTTCATTTTTAAAAGTGTTTTGCATGGTAATACATCAGATAGATGTATCATTATTTAACTTTTTTCCCTATTGGTGGATAGTTGATGTCAACTTTTTTCCCCCCTCTCGAACAGTTTTTTGATGAACATCTGTATCTTGGTGGGATAAACCCAGGAGTATAGAGGAGGGGCCCAGGGAAAGGCCCCTGGAGGAAGTGACATCTGTCTGGAGACAAAAAAGGATTTGTAGGAAATGCCCTGGTTGGGGGGGCGGGACAGGGTGGGAGGCGGGTGTTCCTGGTGGAGGAGGCAGCTCATTGCAAAGGCTGGGAGGTGACAGGGTTCATAAGCATCCTGGAACACCCAGGGACCAAGTACAGCTGGAGGGTGTTGCGGGGTGGGGGAGTGGGCAGTGAGGGGCTAGTGACCAGGTGACCAGGGCCAAGTCCGAAAGGGCCCTGTAAGCCATGCTAAGGAGCGTGGGCCCCGGGCAACGGGGAGCGTTGCAGAGAAATGACATATCCAGGTTGGCGTCTGAAAGATCCCTGTGGCGGCTATGACTAAGCCAGCTCCATTCGACAGCTAGACTCGGAGCTGTTATTAACACAATGAAACAGAAATTAGAAAGAAGAGAAGAAGGGGGAGAAAAAAAAAAGAGAGCTCACATGTAACAGCTCACAGATAAACTTTTCAAACTGTCTAGGTTCTCAGATTCAGAGGCGCAATTGAACAAGTCAAAATCCTCACTCCCCTCTCCCCACCCTGGGAAGAGGTGCCGTGTGGTTTCAATAACCGAGTGCGTGTGGGTCCCTGTCGCTGTTGCGGGGGCTCTGGTGGTGGGCTCTGATGACAAGGGGGGTGGGGTTTCTTTCAGGAGCTCACTGACGCTCGGTCCCCACCCAGGGCCACCAGAGAAACAGGTGTGGTGCACGCTGTGTGTGTCACTTAGTCCCAGCCGCAGAGCTGTCCCGTTCTCCAAGGACACAGCAGGCGCAGAGCGGAGCTGATCCGGGCTGTGCCTCCCAAGGGCTGACGTCTCCATTTAGGGAGTGCTCCTGAAACTAATGGGCAGTGACAGCTCCATTTGAAAAACACAGAAACACTTAGGGAGGCTGTGATCTGCCAGCCCTGTAAGCTGCTTATTAGCAGGAAAATCACGCTCCCCCTGCATTGTGCCCCCTTGGTTAACCCCTGCTTTTGCATCTCCTCCCTGCTATCTCACTTAAAGATTTCATTGTTCTCTGAGGCGCTTGGGGGGGGGGGGCGGGGAAGGGGAGGGGGAAAGGCTCAGCCAGGAGCTGTTTCTCAGTCTCCTATCACAGCCTATGGGGAGGCCCCGGCCAAGCTGCAGCCTTCTGGTGTGCATGGGAAATTGATGGTTTTTAAAGAAAAATGGCCCCTGAAGACTCCAGGTCTCCACTCCCCTGCTTCCCACACTGGCTGGTCAGGATCCCAGCACCCAGGCCAAAGAGGAACACTCCCAACCACCCGTCCCTGGCTCCAGCCCCTCTGGGTTGTGTCCACCGCCACTCCTCTGCCCCTTGGCCCTGTCCCCCATCACTCTCCTCCAGATGATGACAGCTAGCTTCTCCCTTCCCCGGCGCCTCTGCCATCAGTCTAGCTGCCAGCCGTCTTCAGTCCCCACACCCTCGACATCCCCACTGGGCATTCAGACCTATCAAACAGGAAAGCAAGTGCCCGATGGCCCCCTGAAGGTGCTCTACCCCGAGCGTCCCCCACTCGCCCCAGAGCACAGGCGCCAAGTTGAGGGGTCACCGACAGGCCCTCTCTTCCTGGAATACTCCACTTCTGACCCATCAGCACATCTTGCCACCTCTCCCATCAGTCCAGATGCACCTTTCCATCTCCCCCAAGGGCACCTTCCTCTGAGCCACCATCCTCTCTCATCTCCCGGTTGACACCCCTGCACCTCGCCCTTCCATCAGCTTTGTACAAGAAACCCGAGTCAGAGCATGCTGGGTGCGCAGAACCCTCCAGTGACTTCTCACCAGGCAGAGATGGAAACCCTCTGTTCTCCCTTGGCCAGCAAGGCCCCCTCTGTCACCCCTCTGCCTCTTGATCACCACTCTGGCTACACTGGCCTCACCACTCTTGGCGGATTCGGTCAAGCGAGCGTGCCTGTCTCTGGGCCTTTGCAAATGCACTTCCCTCTGCCTAGAATGCTTTTCCTCCAGACATTAAGATGCTCCAAGCTCATCTCCTCAGAGCTGACCACTTTATCGAAAATGGCATTCTCTTCGCTCTGTATCCCTGGCCTGACTTTATTTTTCTTAATACCACTTGCCTCCCCCATCTGGCATTAAGACAACTCTGCATGTTCACAGTTCCACTTCTATTTATGTGTTTGTAGCCTTTCTTCCCCAGTAGAATGCAAGTTCCACGAGGCATAGATTTTGTATAACTTACCTTTAGCACGGGGCCTGGCACATAGTAGGTACTCAAAAAATATTTCTCGAATGAAAAAAAAGATGCATAAGCAATGAAAGAACTTGGACTATAATCCCGACCACACTGTGTTGAGGGTCCATCCTTCTGTGGGCAAAAGTTTTCCCCCACCGGCCAGCAGAGCAGACCCCAAGTCTTGATTGTAGGGCAGGCAGGCGGGGGCGAGGGGTCACTTCTCGTTTTCTGAGACCTGAAGCAAAGATACCAACATGGCTGAAGAGAATTTTCCCAAACAGGAACAGAGCAGGAGTTCTGAGGCCCTCTGGGAGCTGAGTCCCAAGCACGCGCACAAACGCATACACACACACACACACACACACACACACACTTCTGCTTCCCTTGACCATGGGGCTTGAAGGAGCAAAGGGGGAGTGTGCACTCCTTGACTTTCTCAACTCACCTTCCCTCTGCCCGTGACTCAGGCTCGGAGGCAGCTCTTCATCTTCTCATCTTCTTATCTGTGGCCCATTTTCCACGACTTTCCGCTTGACCCCTCGGAGATATTTCAGCTCCAGCAGCCCCGTCTCCCTGGATTCTCGCAGTCCCCAGCCTGTCTGATGGTGCTCCCTCCTGGGTCTCCTCTTCCCGCTCTCGGTTTTAGGGGCAAGTTTTTCACTGGCAAATGGAAATCAGATCCTCAACTCCCAGGGTGGTTATGTGAAGCAAAAAGGTAATGTATGCGCAACCCTGAGCAAATGCCAGTTGCCTGGAAACTGCGCGGTAGTTTTTATTACTGTTATTATTATCTTTCTTCCACTTCTCATGTTCTGTCCTTTCAATGTTTTGGGTTTTTTTCCCCAGGACCTCTCTCCTGAGCTCCCGAATCTCCTTCTCACCCCCTCAGGTCATCTCCTGAGCCTCCCCGGTCCCTCAGAGTCATCGTGTCCAAATGGAAATAGCCGTCTTTCTGAATTTTCCCACTTTCTCTGTCTCCCGGGTTGACGCAACCACATTCTCGCTGTCCTTCAAACCAGACCTCTTCATCCCCATCCTTGACTCCGCCTCCCCCTTCCCAGCCCCGCCCACTTCGTCCCGCCCTCCTCAGCCTGTAACCCATTTGTGTAGAATGGAGCCAGGAGCTCCGGCTCTGACGTCAGAGCTCTGTGAATAGCTCTGCGACTCAATGGCTGTGTGACCTTGAACTAATGACATCTCCCTGGCCTCGGTTTCTTCATCTGTCCAGTAGGGCTAATGCCCCCGTCATAGGGCCATTGGGAGGATGAAATAAGACAATGCAAGTAGAGCGTTCTAGGGTGGCTGGTGTATAGCAAAAGCGTCATGAATACGAGCCGTCCTACCTACTAGTACTTACTGCTCTATTATTAGCTTGTGGCTACCTGCCGTAGACGCTGTGTTTCAGATACTGAGAACTCTGTGCACGTGTTTGCCGGTGAAAAACTAATACCAGATTCCGTGACTGAGTGTCTTCTCACTCGGTGGGAACGAGTGTGTGCACGCTTGTCCGCGCATGCGCACATACATTACTCCCCCTGCCTGGGACCAAGACCTTTGCGTACAGAAGGACGCCCGGGTGGGTGAGAAATGATGACGGTTTCCTCTCTAGAACCCAGCTGCCCCACCAAGCTCTGGCTTATGTTTCATCCCACACCCTCCGCTCCCATTTGGAGAGAGAGTGGCTGAGTGGGCCTGCTGGCACCTTGTGACTAAGGGTCAAGGACTTACCCAGCTAACCGGGGCCTCGTGGGTGGCCGGCCGTTGCAGGCACCAAACCCAGGTCTCAGGATCCGTGTCCACTGACTAGAGTTTGTAAACTCCTGTGTCTCTGGAGCCGGGCTGCGTCCGTCGTTCCTGACCGGTAGCCAGAGGACTGCACTTGGAGGGATCCACTGCTAAATATTAGGATCTCCCAGGTGACGTATAACGGGCTCATTACTTTGCATCTGGTGGCGCGCGAGGCATCGCCGGTACCTTAATCCCATCTCTTTCAGCAGGTGGGCTTGGCTGACTCCTCGGGGTCGGGGGTGAGGGGAGGGGACACGCCACCCCCCCACCTGCCCCACCATCTCATGCCTTTGCCATGCAGCTCCTGACTGCCCAGAGGACACCAGGGGCAGCTCACGAGCCCTAGAAACTGCAAGTCGGGAGCCCCAGGTCATGTGCCAAAGGTCATGAGGATTTTGCATTTTATGTTGCTCTCATTTCTGATCATTGAAACAACCTCTCTGAGGCAGGGGAGCAAGCCACGCCCCATTGTGTTTGGTTCTGTTCTGTTTGGGTCTTTGGTTTTGGTTTCGTTTCTTTGGTTTCTTTTTTGTTGTTGTTTTCCACCTACCACAAGTTCTTTTCTTCCCCTCTCATAGTGTGGGCGAAATGCTGAAAACTTCGACCGGTTTTTCACCCGCCATCCACCAGTCCTAACACCTCCCGACCAGGAAGTCATCAGGAATATTGACCAGTCAGAATTCGAAGGATTTTCCTTTGTTAACTCTGAATTTTTAAAACCCGAAGTCAAGAGCTAAGTAGATGTGTAGCCCTCCGTCCTTCATTTCTGTCATTCGAGCTCAACAGCTGTTGTGGTGACATCTTTCCTTCTCATTGCCACGTCGCATCCATGTTTTATTTGCTGATGAGACTAGAGTGACCATGTTTCAGAAGCCAAATGTCCTCAGGTAGTTTGGAGCATCTCTGTGAGATGGGATGATGCGGGCGGCACGTCACAAATGTTGCTGCATTAATTAGCACATTAGCAAGCGTCCTCCTCCCGTTGACTTTCCCCAGCATGGCCGCTCCGCAGAGCCTGGGGGAACAGAAAAATGCCTGCTTTCTCTCCCTTTCTCCCAGCGCTCCCACATCACACGTTTCCCAACTCCAGGCATTCAGTCTAGATCGTTCCTACCAAATGAGCGGATCACCGGATGCTAGCAGCATTCTCTCCCTCCTGGACCTGGAGCTTGGCTTGCATCCAAGTGTATGGTTGCTTTGACGTAGAGGGAATTCCTCCATTCTGCCTGGTTTGGAGGCACCAGGAGCTGTGCCGAGCACAGGCTAAAAATAAAATCTATTTGCTACTTTTTAGACTCAAAGTGAAGGAGATGATCTCAGCCCTTTTAAAATGCCAAGAGGGTGCTTTGAGACAGTCTCCATCTAAAAGGACCTCAAGGGATCAGTCAAAAGGCAACTGGCTTGGGCACCACCTCCATGCTGTAATTCCTGATACTCTCTGTCCCCCCTGATCACCTTCATCCTCAAACTCCTTGCAAAGGGCATTTGGCATCACCCCCCCTGAAAAGACATGGTCACTCTAGCCAGGTCCCAGAGGACCATGGTTTTACATTACATTTCAAATTTTATTTGCTTTGGGGTTTTATTTCTGTTGTTGTTCAAATGCAAAAAGAAAAAAAAAAAAACTCACTTTGTTACACATGCTTTGAAATCTGTGTCCAAATGTTATTAACCACAATGACCTGCTTTGATTTGTCAAGAAGGCGGCTCTGGAGCCTAGCAGACCCATGCCCGCGCGGATGGGATTTGTCTAGGTTTGTTGCTGGCTTTGGAAAGCTAATTAAGCACTCTGAGAAAGACACCATTTCTTGAAACATAGACGGTTGTATTCTTCACTTTGATGTTGTTTTGCAAGATGTTTGTGGAAATGTCCATTTGTATCTGGATATCTGTTATGTGCCATTTTTTTTCTAGCATCGAGATACAATAAAAAAAAAAAAAAGAAAAGAAAGAAGAAATGCTATTTCAAGAAAAAACGGCTCTCTTTGAAAAATGTGGACCCAAACTGCCAAGCAGGGCTCCTGAGGCTTCGGGACAGAAAGGAACTAAACCCAGAGCTTAACCTCAGCCCCGGGGATGGTCCAGGGACTCCTGGCAGCCTGTAATGGGATGGGATGAGCTGGCCGGGGCTTCCAACGATACCGGATGCCAAGGCCAGAGTCAAGTTTAGGGGCCAGCTAGGAGCATGGCTGGGGCTCTTGATTTTCTTATCAAAATCACCATTCCTCCTAGCTTGGACTAAATATTCTTTCTTGCGAGCAGCTTTGTGAGCCCCAAGAAGCCAAGGAAACCCCTTGGGGGGGAGAAATCCCCTTGCCTACTGCCTCCTTCTATTCCCAGGCAGCCCTACAGAGAATTCTTATCACAAGTCGAGTGATTTCCAGAAGCGCCAGAGCTTCTAAGAGACCATCAGGAGAACTTTACCAACTTGAAAAGTGTCCTTGAAGGAACACTTCTCATCTTTAAGAAACCCGTGATTGGGATTTCCATATAGGCAGAGGCCCCTGGCTCACTCCTGTCTGCCCTTGGCTTCTCCATCGTGGTAGCAATGTTGACCCCATGTGGGGCAAACCCCAAGTCCCAGCTGACAAGCTCAGAAAGTTAGAGAAGGAAGGAAATCGGGGCAGAAGCCTCCTCCCCCCATTTTCTTGTTGGGGACACTGGCATCCGGACAGAGGAAGTGACTTGCCCAAGGTCAGGCAGCTGACTCAGTGCGGGACTGTTTCTGCTCTGTAGCCCGTGTCTCTGAGCCATGCCCACCAACAAGCAAGTTATCTGAGGTCCTTCGTCTGGCTGTTGGGTCACCAGGTCTTTCCTTGGACCTGTTCTCAGGAAGATAAAAACCAGGGAGAAACATTGGGCCATTGATAGATTATTTGAGACAACATTAGAGAACACTGTAAGATAGGTAGGTAGATAGCTAGACATAGATGGATGGATGGATAGATAGGAAGAATATATTGTGTATACACGCTGCACATTTGCCAAATTTCTGTCATTATTTTTTCAAAAGTTGAATCGTTTGCAGAAAGAGGTACTCAAGCCAGTCTCTGTTCCCCTAACACACCTTGCTGAGAGTTGGCCAGGAAAGTCTTCTGTGCAAGTGAGGGATCCTCGGTCAGAGTGCCCCGCAATTTCTTTTTCCATCACCACTTTAAGTCCGAAGGAGACTAAGAAACAGAGCTTTGAGAATATGGCATCTCTGGGCCATGCTTTGCAAGTTTATCCTGGAAGAAGGATTTCCCACTTCTCTGTGCAGTCATCCCCGTATTCCACCCCCCATTCAGTCATCCAGGGAGCATTCATTGAGCCCCCGACTGTGTGCCAGGCTCTCTGTTGGGTGCCAGGAGCACAGTGGGGAACCCCAACGATGCAATCCGGGGCGGCAGTTGTTAATTAAAAGCATGATGTGATCTAGAGATAAGCAGTCTCTGAGTTAGTCAGGGGAGGCTGCTTACAAGAAAGAAAAAGTCATCAGAAGTCTTCAGGGCACCTCTTTCTCTCTGTAGGCCACAGTTTGAGGCTGAAGGAGGAAATGCAGCAGTGGCCCCTTGACCCAGATTTCTGGGACAATCCTAGAGTGCAGTGGGTGGGGAAGGACAGGGGCTAGATGGGAGCTGGGGTGGGTTTCCTTCTAGAAGGCCAAAGGCACAGTCTCCATGCTTGAACAGACCATAGAATCACCAAGATTTGAGCAGAGACAGATACTCATATAGAGAGAGGGGATTGGTTTTACAGCTCAGTTCTGAGTCCCGAATCTCACTTCTTAGAGTTTTCTCACCCAGATTCCTGCAGGCATTACCCTTTCCAGCCCTCGGGGAGATGCTCTTCTGCCAGCACACTGCCCCCAGCTTGACACCGCCTGGTTCTTCTAGATGAGACAAGCTGAGATTTTCCAAAAGAACTTAAATTAGGGAAGGAATTTAAAAAAAGAAATTAAATAAGAGAATCCAAAGAAACCTAAACACAGTCCGTATTAGCCATGGCTAATTGTCTGCCAGGATCCAAGAATCATCTTTGGCATTTCTTAGACTTCTCACTAACCTGCTCCTCTTCTAGGAAAGGGTGGGGCCATGGTCCTAATGACCTTGGGGAATCAATAGGTCCTAATGACCTTGGGGAATCAACACAAATACAATGCAATTAAGTGGCAACTCCATAAGGAATTAATAACCCTCCTTGGTTGAGTGATACTCTGCTCATGTGGCTTCAGATGCTATCCACCCAAAAAAAGAATGGTCCCAACAGAGAGGCCTATCCTCTCCCACCTTCTAGAGGTAAAATTCAGGGGTATTTCCTAAGGGGATCTGCCCACGGGACGAAATCCCTAATGGCAGGTTCTATTTGGACCATGTGACTGTTTGAAGCCCGAGACCTACCAGCACAACAGATGGGGAAGAGCTGTGAAAGCTGGGGCTGATGGTAAGGGAACCTCCGGGGATGCCCAAAGGCAGGGAAGGCCAGATGGTGTCGATGTTCCCAGGGGAGAACTGAAAAGAAGCAACTGCCTGCCTTCTAGCCCCAAATCTACCTGGGGCCTACACATAGCCCCGCAGCTCTCAGACCTTGAAGGGGCCTAACAGTTCAGTCCCTACTGGGGCTCAAAGTGGACAGAGGCCGATGTGAGGGACCCAGAGAATCAACAGGAACAATTTCATTGCTGCTATAGAGTGGGGTCTCTGGCTCAAGGACAAGTGTATGTTGGGGAAAAAAAACAAGAGGCAAAGAGGCTCATCCTTAGTCCATCTCCATTCATTGATTCATTCATTCAACAAATAGTTGTGGACAGCCTGCTGTGTGCCAAGCCTTATTCTTGGCCCTGGAAATAATGGTAGTGAAGAAACAGGTATGGACCCTCCCTGCCTGGAGAGAGGCAATAAATAAGACAATGTCTGATAGTACGTGGGTGCCATGAAGACAATTAAAAGGATGCTAAGGTATGACTTGTAGGGCCCAGGGAGGGATGCACAGGCAATATTAAAGGAAGGGGTGATGTTTGAGCTTTTCTCTGAACACAAGAGATAACACAGCCCGTGCCTGGGACAGCATAGGACAGGCTGACAGCCAGCAGGACAGGATAAAACAGATGGGTGGGGCATGGCAGGAGATGGCCCACCATCTAGAAAGCAGCTCCATCTGCATCTTGAGCCCACTGCAGTCTAGCGACACTTACTGAAGTGTGTTCCCTGCCCCCATCCCCCGCCTTCACTCCCACACCTCAACACAAATACAATGCAATTAAGTGGCAACTCCATAGGGACATTTTACCTGTCTCAAGGGAGCAGCCTGAAGGAAGGAATTCTTGTGGGAGGTATTTGGCAACAGGGAATGAGCCCAGCAATGAGAAACCCTACCAGTAAGCGCCCATTAGGAGCAAAACCTAAGTATGAATGGCGATTGACTGGACTCCAGCAAATCAGTGAATACTCACTGAGCCTCCCCTCTTTACAATCTGACCCAGCTCTGGCTTCAGCGAGGCAGACCCAGGCGTTCTCCTCAGCTAACCTGTAATAAACCAGCCATCAGACTCCCCTGACCCACCCCTGCACCCAGTCGGAGGGACTGAGGTGAGCCCTAATTAAGCGCAATGTGGTCAGGTAAAGATCACTACCCCATTGTAAAACCTTGGGCAAGTCACTGTATCTTCCTGCACCCGTTTTCTCCTATGGCAAACCAGGGAGGGTGAGGACTCCAGCCCCTCCTGCCTTCAGGTGGGTGGTGAGGATGGGAGGGAACGAGAGCCTGCAGGACCCTGAACAGGTGAGAACATCATAGAGACGTGAGGTGTTTTTATTAGCCCACACTCTGCTGTTCCCTGGAAAAGGTTGCCCCAAATTGTAGTTAGTAACCTGGGATTAATGCCCCCCCGCCAAAAAAAAGAAATATCAGGCTAACCAGGAGAATAGAATTTTTGTTTGTTTTAAGGCTGCCCTTACAGACCTTACTTTAAGCTTTGGGTTTTGTTTCGTATAGCTTGTTGACTAGATACATGCTATGCTGTAACCATCCTTGGAGACAGCCTGTGGCTGATGAAGACCCAAATTCTAGTCTGTGGGTGGGTCTCTGAGCATCCCTTCAAAGCCTAGTTAGCACCAGGGGATGTGGGGTGGACAGTGGTCAGCTCCTTTCGTCAGGCAGCGATCTGATGTCCCCACATGACACTCCACCTTCTTGGCAACTGAGTGGTTGTGCAACCGCTCTCCTTTTTAAAGAAAGGAGCCTCCTCGCCACAGGGGTCGCTGCTGGATGGTTTCCTCTGGGACGCTCTATCCCGTGACTAATTCTATGACATTTTACATGGTAAGAAGTAGTTTCCAGTTCAGTTCATCTCAAAGCCAAAGAAAACAGAATCCACACATACCCACAGTCCACTTTATGACAATCCTTAAAGAAATTCAATGTTTCCTTTCCTTTCTTAGGCAATCGCCACCAAGTTTTCTCTCCTGAAGCCAACATACAATGTGAAGTGAAAGGCAGGGGATAGTATGTGTAAAGCACCTGCTAAACAACTCAGCACAGGGCTCTTTCTGACTCTGCCCATGAGATGTCATCGGCTTCCCACTAACTGGCAGGTGTGGGTAGTGTTTCCTTCTTATGCTGTGTTAATGTGTTTGCTTTCCATTTGGCAGAGAGACAAGCGAGACACCTCCAACTTCGACAAAGAGTTCACCAGACAGCCTGTGGAACTCACGCCTACTGATAAACTCTTCATCATGAACTTGGACCAAAATGAATTTGCTGGCTTCTCCTATACTAACCCAGAGTTTGTCATTAATGTGTAGGTGAATGCAGACTCCATTGTCGAGCCTGGAGTGTAAGACTTCAGGTCAAGTGTATGTATCAATTCTAGTCTTCCAGGATCCATGGTGCATATGCTGGCAGTCAATGTGTGGAGGGCTTGTCCTCGAGGGCTTTTCTTTGTATGTGTAGCTTGCTAGTTTGTTTTCTACATTTGAAAATGTTTAGTTTAGAGTAAACGCTTTCTCCAATTAGAGAGGTACAATTTTCCAAACTTCCAGAAACTCATCAAAATGAACAGACGATGTCAAACCTACTGTGTCTGATACCAAAATGCTTCAGTATTTGTAATTTTTAAAGTCAGAAGCTGATGTTCCTGGTAAATGTTTTTACAGTTATCCTACCATATCTTCTTTGAATGCTAAGCATGACTGGTATTTTTAAAAAATTGTGAGTAAGCTTTGCAGTTACTGTGAACTGTTGTCTCTTGGAGGAAATTTTTTGTTTAAGAATTGATATGATTAAACTGAGTTAATATATGCAAACTCTCTTGTTAACGTGTCTGCTTCTAAATAGGCCCTGGCACAGGGATTATAAACTGGAGAGCCCCAGGCCGAGGCAGCCGGTAGACGAGCTTTGTTTTGCATGCACACAATTTTATTTCGTTGTCAACATTTAAAAAAATGGGATATTTTATATAAATCCTGGGGTTTTCAGATTCACTTGAAAAAAAAATTGGAAGACAAGCAGCCCTGGGCCTGGTTCCCCTGTGGAAATAATTCAACCGAACTGAGAAACGGCTGTCTCCTTTAAAAGTGTGGGCTCACACTCCGCCGCAGTCTCCACCATGCCCTGTTGTGTTACACTCCCTATCCACGTACCTGGCCACTGTAGACGGGAGGCTGAAACTTCTGCCATTTGAATCACAAGCTTAATGACCTCAATATTTTCCTGTGCCCAGAATCAGGGGATCTGCTCAGTGATCCATTTAGTGTGGTTTGCGTGTATCAAATCCTCAAGCACAAAGCACTTAACAAAGATTTCGTTCCATCTGTGACAAAAGTCAGCAAGGAAGTTGCTGTCAGTACAAGGAGAACACTTTTCTTTCTTTTTTTAAAAGAGATTTATTTATTCTAGAGACAGAGCACGAGTGGGAGGGGCAGAGGAAGATGGAGAGAGAGAATCCCTAGCAGACTCCGTGCTGAGTGCGGAGCCCAAAGCAGGGTTCCATCCCATGACCTTGAGATCACAACCTGAGCTGAAACCAAGAGTCGGATGCTTAACCAACTGGCACCCCGAGAGAACACTTTTCTGTGGTCTACGAGGATGTCACTATCTGTAAAACCACTTACTTTTTACTGTTTTCTCCTAATTTGCCATCGGGGGAAAAAAAAAAGTGTATACCCTTTTCTCCACAACCCACTCTCAGAGATCAGAGTGGCACATTAATGAATCACAGGGTGTCAGCCTGATATCTTCTCTGAATGAAATCATGCTTCTATTTTCTTTTTGAAAGATGTGCTAATCCAATCTATCGCATATGCCTTCGTAGCTACTCATGCCAGTGGGTAGCAGAAAAGAGCAAAGCCGTCACATCAAGTGTGTTGTGACTCCACAGACTATTCATCTCCTGCCTCCTTGGAAAACGCCCAGTAAATGGACCATCGGACAGATGCAGTGAATCCATTGATCCTCATGCATTCTTTGCAGAATTTTAAAAACTCTGCCAGTTAAAATTGGGGAAAGCCAACTTAAACATAAGGAAGAAACTGTGTGTTCCATGCATCACATTTAGAAAACAACAATAAGCAGGCTTTCTATAGACCTTTGATGACATGTTCCATTTAAGATGATAATACAGAAGAGCTTGCTATTGCTACTTCTGGTTCTTCCCCATGTCATGCCAGCCCCTCCTATTTTCTCCCTCTGCTGGATATAAACCCATCTTTCCTTTCCTAGATGTTGAGCACCCACTTTGAGCCAGGCACAATTCTGGCTGCTGGGAATATAGAGACCCAAAAGATAGCCCAGGGCTTGCTTTCTCTTTTTCTTTTTTTTAAGATTTTATTTATTTCAGAGAGAGAGCATGAGCAGGGGGAGGGGCGTATGGAGAGGGAGAAACAGGTCCCCTGCTGAGCAGGGAGCCCGATGTGGGGCTCAATCCCAGGACCCTGGGATCATGACCTGAGCCGAAGGCAGACGCTTAACTGACGGAGCCACTCAGGCACCCCAAGCCCAGGACTTTCTACTCACAGGGACAAGAGGATGCAGAAGTCCCAGCCTCTCATCTTCCTAGAATCATGTCCAGCGAGAAATGAGTGGGAGCTCCTATAAAAGTCCTGCAGTTTACTCTGATTGGCTCAGCCTGGTCACATGCACACTCCTTAACTGAGCACTATGTCTGGGGTGGAGAGGGGAGGGGCGGAGGTACTTTGATCCGTCAGACCTAAGTTGTATTAGCTCTCTGTTGCTGTATAACAAGTTACTCCCCAACTTTAAAGCAACCAATATATATTAGCTCTCAATGTCTGCAGGCAGGAAATGAAAGCTAGGTGTGGCTTACCTGGTGGAACCCCGTCTCATGAGGTTGCAGTCAAGCTGTTGGCCAAGGTTGCAGTAACATGAAGGATCAACGGGGGGAGAGAGGATTCACTTCCAAGCTTACTCACATGGTGGTGGCAGCTCCAGTTCCTCACCAGATAGGCATCTCCAGAGGACTGTCTGGACATGGCAACTGGCTTCCCCCACGGCAAACAATTCAGGTGCCCAATCTGGAAGCCATTAATTTCAGAAGTGACATCCCATCACATTGCTGTTTTCTGTTCTTTAGAAGCAAGTCAATAGGGATGCCTGGGTGGCTCCGTTGATTAAGCGTCTGCCTTCGGCTCAGGTCATGATCCCAGAGTCCTGGGATCGAGTCCTGCATCGGGCTCCCTACTCAGCAGGGGGCCTGTTTCTCCCTCTGCCTCTGCCCCTCCCCCTGCTCATGCTCTCTCTCTGACAAACAAATAAATAAAATCTTAAAAAAAAAAAGCAAGTCAATAAATCCAGCCCACATTCAAGGGGAAGACCTTACCCAAGGTGAGCATCCTCAGAGTTGGGGGCCCCTGGGCATCATCTCAAAGACTACCGACCACACACATCATGAGCTGGACTTCTGGAGCCATGGGTAGACTGCCACCCAAACCACATGAACTGAGAATGAGCAAGGGGTTGCTCTGAATAAAAATTGGAAACTGTTCTTGGAACAAGGGGGATGTATGCTCAGGAAGCAAACCATAATGGTGGACTCTCTGCAGATGGGAATTTTGGTCTACCCCAAAGATCCCTCAAGTTTAGTAATGTGTGAGAGACAAGCCACTAGTGAGAAGTAATTCAAGGAGAGACTCGGCTGGCATTGCACTTGGTTCTCAGAGGTCTCCATTGTGTCATTGCCAAGCTCACTACCAAAGGCAAGGACCTGAATTTGACCTTCTGATGAGTTGTGGTCCTTTGCCTTCAGGGACTCAAAATTCACCAAGAAGATGAGTTGGTGGGAACATACACATGATATGAGTCTACGCCAATTATCTAATACTGAGTAACAAACCACCCCAAAACTTAGTGTCTTTTAAAAATAGCCATTTATTCAGTTCACAACAGTGGTTTTTCTGATCTGACCATCGCAGTGCCTCTCTGATGGTCTTGCTTGTATGTCTTCAATCAGCTGGAGGGTCAGCTGGTGACTAGATGGTCTAGGATGGTCTCATTCACCCGTATAGTGTTTGACAGCATCACTGCTCTAGAGGAAGTTCAGTTGTTTGCTTGTTTTTGTTCCGCAGTTCTCGTATGTTCCAGCTAGAACATAGACTTCTTCATCTGGTAGTTTTGAGGACTCCAAAGAACAGTAATGGGAAGAAACTCCAGTAAAAAACATTTTTCAAGCCTCGCTTCTGTCAGGTTCACTGCTTTCCCATAAGCCAAGGTCAAGGGGTGGAGAAATAGCTTCCACTTCGGGATGGGAGGCACTATAAAAACACATTACAAAGATGAATGTACATAGGGATAGAATAACCCATAACTAATTCTGCATCTACTACCCAGTCCCTTAATGGAACCATTCATGAACTTAGGGAGCATCAGAAAAATAAGGTAGATGGGAAAGAAATCACCAGGAAACTACCTGGGTTTCCCCCTTGGTCAGGCCACACAGCCCACCAGAAGTCAGTCTTACCTATCTCTTCAATCTCAACATACAAAGACACGATGCCAGAGTTCAGGCTTGCCCATTGAATAACCAGAGTCAACTTGAGAGCTGATGGTATAGGCTTTTTAAGCCAATGAGGACAAAATTCTGAAATCCTCAGATGTTATTTCTGCCATGGTTCTTTTTCTAACCTCGTACACAAGCTGAGATGCTGGAGAAATCAGAGAGGAATGCAAAGCAAGATAAATGGGAACCAAATCTGGGACACTCAATCCAGTACCATCTATCAATATCTGGCTCCACAAGCCCTAAAGCCAAATATCACAGGTCCTAGATCTTTCCGGTTTTGATCTGAAATTGCTTTGACCCACGTGGAATTCTGTGGTCTATCATTTCCTAGACATGCAACGCTGGCTCCCAAAGTGAACCCTGACTTCCCAAAGCAATAAAAGTTTGAATTCTAGAGGCCTTGCTCAATGATTAAACCACACTCTCTCCACCACGGATTTTGTCCCATAAATGCAAGTCTCCCTGGCAGATAGCCTGCCCAAATTAGGCCAAATGTCAGGGTAAGGTTATAATGGTGTTTGGACAAGAGACAGAAGAACATTCAATTCTGTTTTCAACCAGTTACTCTCCCCAACAAAGTCCAAGAGGGAAGTAAATACAAAAAGGGCAATGACTAGCAAATGAAGCGTTGATTACTATTTGAAGATTGGACTGCATATCCCATTGTGGGATCCTAACTCTAAGGTGAGCTGGATTGCATAAAGAATTCCTACATATCATGTGGGTTGTATTACTCATCTATCACTGTTAACAGATTACCCCAAAACTTAGCATCTTCAAACAACACACATTTTTTGGCTCACAGTTTCTGTGCATTGGGAATCCAGGCACAGTTTAGCTGGATCCTCTGTTTCAGGGTCCCTCATAAGCTGCAGTCAAGGTGTTGGCTGGGGCTGTCACTGACTGTGGTCTCATCTGACGGTTCAACTAGGGAAGAACCACTTCTAAGCTCTCTCACATGTTTGTTGGCAGATTTCAGTTCCCTGGGAGCTATTTAACTGAGAGCTTCAATTCCTTGGTAGCTCTTGGCTGGAGGCTGGTCACAGTTCCTTGCCATGTGCACCTTTCCAAAATGGCAGCTTGCTTTATCAAAGTGTACAAGCTAAGAAGACAGTTGAGCAAGAATACTAGTGAGATGGGAGTTCCATTCAAGTCACTGGGTCCAGCCCACACTTAAGGAGAAGGGATTACACAGGGGCATAAATAGGTGAGGCAGAGATTATTAAGAGGTATGTGAGAAGCTGCCTACCACATGGATGGTAAGGGCTTCCTCCAAGAGACCTAATACAGGGTGGGGTATGGGACAGAAAAGGGGTCTTTGGACACTATCTAATGAATGTGCACAACCTTTTTTTGTTTTTAAGATTTTATTTATTTGAGAGAGAGTGAGAGAGAGAACACGAGCAAGGGGAGAGGCAGACTCCACTCAGCAAGAAACCTGATATGGGGCTCGATCCCAGGACCCCAGGCTCATGACCTGAACCGAAGGCAGACGCTTAACCAACTGAGCCACCCAGGTACCCCAAATGTGCACAACCTTGATCAACCAGATCAACCCTACCCCTTGAGGTGAAGTGGGGATGGCGGGGAGAGGGCACTACAGTCATCCTTTCCCTGACCGAGAGCTTCTGAGTTGGTGCGGGCAGTGAGACCAACACCATTTATCCAAATGGAAATGACCTTCTCCTTGGATCAAAAGACTCAGATCCCTCATGAACACAACAGAAATCATCATTTATGTAAGCCCGCAAGATTTAAAAGCCCTTAGTCTCAAACTAGAGGAGTTTCCTTGAGCCCCTAAAACATGGGCAGCATCAGATTCACATCACTGCCCTCGTTAAGCAGCGGAAAGCCAAAAGCAACCATGGTAACTTGAGTTGAGGAGCCCCTGAAGGTAGTGGACGCCAAGATTATCCTCAGGAAGTTCCACTGGGTAGAACCCAGAGGAGGTCTTATGGGGGAAGACAACGAGAAAGGGGAAATACTTAAAAATTATGTTAAGGGAGAGGAAACTCTGACTGAAGAGAGGAGCAAGCAGAAAATGACTCCAGATCCCATCCTCTGTCATCTCCTGGCTCAACCCTGGACTTGAGGGTGATTTTCTCTCCTGCTACAAAGGCTGAAACTGTCAGATAGTCTGTGACCGCAGAGAGAAATTATTAGAGCTGAATATGAATGACTATCTTTCATCATTCATTCGCTAAATCTCTCTTTAAGGCCAATGACTGATCCAGACGGGGAACAAAACATGGGCCCTATTCTTGTGCAGCTGATGCTCTAGGAGGAATTCGTGTTAAATAGTGAATAACACAATCACAGATAGCAGCATGTACTACGGAAAACAAGAACGACTGGGAGGGGTGGGATAGTTGGAGTGTCAGCTGTTTAGCCTAAATGCTCAAGGAAGGTCTTCTTGAGAAGATGGTAGTTTGAGCTCAGGGACAATGAGACAGAGCAGAACACTGCAGACAGAGGGGACAGCAAAGCCAGAGCGTGAGGCCCAGCCCGCCAAAGACCAGCAAGTAGCCCGTGTTGCCGATGAATGCTAAGCACCGGGCGAGGTGAGGGAGATGAGGCCAGAGAGGAAGGCAGGGGCCAGATCCAGTAAGCATTTCTAGACCTTGGTGAGAAATCTGACTTTGTTCTAAGTCCAGTGAGAATCCCTTGGACACAGTATTCATTTCCTGCCATGGCTGTAACAAATTATCACAAGCTGTGTGTCTCAACACAACACCAATTTGTTGTCCTACAGCCTGAAGTCCAAAAACCAGTCTTGCTGGACTAAAATCAAGGTGCCCGCAGAGCAGGTTCCTTCTGGAGGCTCTAGGGGAGAGTCTGTTTCCTTGTCTTCTTCACCTTCTAGAGGCCACCTACATCCTGGGCCTGGCTTGTCACCTTCAAAGCACATCACTCCCATCTCTGTGTACCTTGGCACATCTCCTTTTTTGTCTGTGACTGTCCCCAGTGTGACCACTTTGGACCCACACAGATAACCCAGGATAATCACCCCAGCAGCCCATGATTCCTGATACATCCGCAAAGTCCCTTCAGCCGTGTGAGGGAACACATTCGCAGGTCTCAGGGATTAGAACATGGACATCTCTGGAGGGCCTTTCTTCTGTCTCTCCACAGAGACCATCAAGAAAAGGGTTGACATCTGATCTACCTTAGAGAACACGTGTGCAGGGGTTGGAGGAAGAGCAGGAAGACCAACAGAGACCATTGCAATAGAGCGGCAAGAAAGCAGAGGTGTGCTTGACCACTTTGACCACCACTGTTGAAGAGAGGAGAGGAAGAACGGAGAGAGGGAATGTGATTGATTCGGACCGTCCAGCCGAAGTGGTTCTACTGATTCTCAGCAGGGTGGTCTCTCAGCCATCCTAGGATCAATCTTTTTAGGAACGTGCAGGCTCTGTGTGACTTTTCTGAAGGGAAGAGACCAGTATTGGAAGGGAGGAGAAGCAGAAAGCCCAGGGCTTTGGCTTGATGGAGTAAGTAGAAGAATGACCACCCCGAGATTTCGAGTCCTAACCCTGGAATTTGTAAAAGTCACTTTTTTTTTAGCTTTTACTCTTTAGGAAAAGGGTCTTTGCAGATGTAATGACACTGGAGGATCTTGAGAGGAAGAGATTACCCCGTTTTACCAGGGTGGGCCCTAATGCTGTCACAGGTATCTTTATAAGAGAAAGGCAAAAGGAGACCATACAGACATGCAGAGAGGAAGGTGGGGTGAAGATGGGGCCAGCAGCTGGAAGGGGTAAAGAGCAGATTCTCCACTAGGGCTTCAGATTGCAGCCCTGTCCACACCTTGATTTTAGATTCTGACTTCCAGAACAGTCCGTTTCTATTGTTTTAAGAGGATGATCCTATTAGGGTAAATGTCTATTGTTTTAAGCTGTCCAGTTTGTGGTCATCTGCTCCACCAGGAATGGACAAGATCATAGCCTATGGTCTGACCCAAATGCTGGTAAATTGGCCAAACTGGATTCTGGAACCACATCTTCCGATGTGGGGTGTCACCAGGTGAGCGCAGGCAGGGAAGAAATCTCACTCCTAATTGTTCCAGGGAACAAGATGAGAAGACAGTGAGAAGGCTGCTCTACCAGCCAGAGGACCCAAGTGACTTTAATGCCCTTCCCCACTGGCACTGTCCCCACCAGCAGGAACCAGGAGCAAGGACCCCGTCTGTGGGTGCAGCCCTCCTGCAGGGCCCCTAAAGACAGCTGTTGCTGTCTATGGTTCAGGCCCAGGGACAGCTCGCCTCCCTCTCGCAATACACCCACCTGGGGCTGGCTCAAACTCCTTTATGTCTGATGCAGCAGAGAGTGGTGGAAAGCTACAGAGAATGGACAAAACTCACAGACCATCTGTTCATCTTCTGTGTTTTGTGAATTTATTTTCAAATGTTAAGCATCTGATAGCAGTTGTCAGGCATTATCTCAAAAGCTACCATTTGGGTAAAGACATACTCTTAAAAATCCACGAGAATCACTCACCGATCAGTGATTCTCCAGGGTTTGGAAGAAAGGGTGAGTTGTATTTTGAAACAACATCTTCAAATATTATTACATAATTTTATAACCAGAAAGAGGAAATAAGATGTCTTGTTTCTATAGTACAGATTTCAGGAAGAAAAGCTTGACCAAATCTTGCTGAAAAGACTGTGTAGAAAACTGAGGAATTTCTCAATAGAGAATCACAGGCTCTGGGATGGGAGCTTATGGATATTTCCTGGCCATGGTGAGATTTTTATGTTTTTCAAAAAGGGACACGGACTTAAAAAAAGGGGGGGTGACACCTTCAGTGTAGGAGTGTGTCTCACCTTGATTTGACCCTCAGCCCATTTGGAAAGTGATATAGCCATCTAGGAAGGGGTGTGTCGTGGTTGTCAAGGATGAGCAGAATGGACCAACTCCTGGGGATGGCTTTGGTCCTCCGTGCCCTGCAACTCAAGGCTGAGTTCGGAGGCACTAGGGTGGGAGATCACTCTCACTTCCAAGTGCAATGGCTTCTGGTGGGAGCTTCTATTCTGAGTAGGACTGTCCTTGGGTATCAGAGATGAGTCTGGAGATGCTGAGGGCAATGGGGAAATGAGGTAGTTAATTCCCTACGTTATGACCCTAGACATCCATAACCAAGCCCTCTTGGCCAACGTGACCATGAAAACTGAATATCAACCCTCTGGACCGTGTTTCCATCTCATTGATAGAACTGCAAAAAACTATCTAGGTTAGAAGAAAGGGGTTACTCTAGAGAATGGTGCAATTTTAAAGGCAGCCTGGATTCAAAATCTGTGCTCTGTAAGGGCTGGTCATTGTCTGTGCATTTAACGTAGTGCCGCACCAACCACAAATACGGCTCAGTGGCCACGTCCTGACTTCTGCTGGACACAAGCAGGCTGCCTTTAAAATTGCACCGTTCTCTAGAGTAACCCCAGAGACTCTGAAACCAGAGTGTTCAACTCCCAGGTCTGCCACGTGCCAGCTCATAACCTTGGGAACTTACTTAGCCATGCCCTCCCATCCTTACGATGCGAGGGACATACTGATATTTCTCCCTTAGGATTGTTATGGAGATCAAATGAGACAGTGCCTGGAATATGGTATGTTTTGGATATGTGTTAGCTATTGTTTGCATTATTACAGGAGCCAGGCTAGTGCATGAAGCATTCCAGGAGTGAAAAACCCTGAGTGCTGTGAGCCAAGAGCTCTTGACCCGAAGAGTACCTTCTCCTGTCTAACGTGAGTAGCCACTGTGCTGTCCTCTCCCAGAGACAACCTGCAAGAAGGCAGTCCAACGGTGCCATATTTTCCCATTCCTCAAGAAAAGCTGGAAATCTGGGCGCCTGGGTGGCTCAGTTGGTTAAGCGTCTGCCTTCAGCTCAGGTCATGATCTCAGGGTCCTGGGATCGAGTCCCGCATCAGGCTCCCTGCTCAGTGGAGAACCTGCTTCTCCCTCTCCCTCTGCTGCTCTCCCCTGCTCATGCTCTCTCTCTCGCAAAAAAAAAAAAAAAAAAAAAAGAATAAGACTTACTTAAAAAAAAAAAGAAAAGCTGGAAATCTGGATTGTTACCTAAAATATCCTGATTTTAAAATATGGGCTACTAATTCTAATTCTTTGAGACTCTAGGCTATGCAAATAAAATATGTCCGTTTGAAACGTATTTCTTTTTTTTTTTTTATTCTTATGTTAATCCCCATACATTACATCATTAGTTCTAGATGAAGTGTTCCATGATTCATTGTTCATGCACAACACCCAGTGCTCCATGCAGAACGTGCCCTCCTCAATACCCACCACCAGGCCAACCCATCCTCCCACCCCCCTCCCCTCTAGAACCCTCAGTTTGTTTTTCAGAGTCCA
>NC_138373.1:18744055-18755652 GCF_054177405.1 Leptonychotes weddellii | reverse complement strand
GATACTACATCATACTTAAAGGGTCTATCGAACAAGAAGATCTAACAATTGTAAATATTTATGCCCCTAACATGGGAGCAGCCAATTATATAAACCAATTAATAACCAAATCAAAGAAACATGTCGACAATAGTACAATAATAATAGGGGACTTTAACACCCCCCTCACTGAAATGGACAGATCATCTAAGCAAAAGATCTACAAGTAAATAAAGGCTTTAAAGGACACACTGGACCAGATGGACTTCACAGATATATTCAGAGTATTCCATCCCAAAGCAACAGAATACACATTCTTCTCTAGTGCACATGGAACATTCTCCAGAACAGATCACATCCTGGGTCACAAATTAGGTCTCAACAGGTACCAAAAAACAATTATAAGAACATATTATAAGCAACTATATGCCAACAAATTAGACAATCTGGAAGAAAAAGATGCATTCCCAGAGATGTATAAACTACCAAAACTAAACCAGGAAGAAATAGAAAACCTGAACAGACCCATAAACAGCAAGGAAACTGAAGCAGTAATCAAAAACCTCCCAACAAACAAAGCCCAGGGCCAGATGGCTTCCCAGGAGAATTCTACCAAACATTTAAAGAAGAATTAATACCTATTCTTCTGAAACTGTTCCAAGAAATAGAAATGGAAGGAAAACTTCCAAACTCATTTTATGAGGCCAGCATTACCTTGATCCCAAAACCAGACAAAGATCCCATCAAAAAGAATTATAGACCAATATCCCTGATGAACATGGATGCAAAAATTCTCACCAAAATACTAGCCAATAGGATCCAATAGTACATTAAAAGGATTAATCACCATGACCAAGTGGGATTTATTCCTGGGCTGCAAGGTTGGTTCAACATCCGCAAATCAATCAATGTGATACACTACATTAATAAAAGAAAGGACAAGAACCATATGATACTCTCAGTAGATGCAGAAAAAGCATTTGACAAAGTACAGCATCCTTTCTTGATTAAAACTCTTCACAGTGTAGGGACAGAGGGTACATATCTCAATATCATAAAAGCCATCCATGAAAAACCCACAGTGAATATCATTCTCAATGGGGAAAAACTGAGAGCTTTTCCCCTAAGGTCAGGAACATGATGAAGATGTCCACTCTCACCACTGTTGTTCAACATAGTACCAGAAGCCCTCGCCTCAGCAATCAGACAACAAAAAGAATTAAAAGGTATCCAAATCAGCAAAGAAGAAGTCAAACTCTCACTCTTTGCAGATGATATGATACTTTGTGTGGAAAACCCAAAAGACTCCATCCCAAAACTGGAGAACTCATACAGGAATTCAGCAAAGTGGCAGGATATAAAATCAATGCACAGAAATCAGTTGCATTTCTATACACCAACAACATGAACAAAGAAAGAGAAATTAAGGAGTCGATTCCATTTACAATTGCACCCCAAACCATAAAATACCTAGGAAACAATCTAACCAAAGAGGCAAAGAATCTGTATTCAGAAAACTATAGAATACTCAAGAAAGAAATTGAAGAAGACAAAGAAATGGAAAAACGTTCCATGCTCATGGATTGGAAGAACAAATATTGTTAAAAATGTCTATGCTACCTAGAGCAATCTACACATTTAATGCAATCCCTATCAAAATACCATCCACTTTTCTCACAGAAATGGAACAAATAATCCTAAAATTTGCATGGAACCAGAAAAGACCCTGAATAGCCAGAAGAATGTTGAAAAAGAAAAGCAAAGCCGGTGGCATCACAATTCTGGACTTCAAGCTTTATTACAAAGCTGTAATCATCAAGACAGTATGGTACTGGCACAAAAACAGACACATAGATCAATGGAACAGAAGAGAGAACCCAGAAATGGACCCTCAACTCTATGGTCAACTAATCTTCGACAAAGCAGGAAAGAATGTCCAATGGAAAAAAGACAGTCTCTTCAACAAATGGTGCTGGGAAAATTGGACAGCCACATGCAGAAGAACAAAACTGGACCATTTCCTTACACCATACACAAAAGTAGACTAAAAATGGATGAAAGACCTAAATGTGAGACAGGAATCCATCAAAATCCTTGAGGAGAACACAGACAGCAATCTCATCGACCTCAGCCACAGCAACTTCTTCCTAGAAACATCTCCAAAGGTAAGGGAAGCAAGGGCAAAATGAACTACTGGGACTTCATCAAAATAAAAAGCTTTTGCATGGCAAAGGAAACAGTCAACAAAACCAAAAGACAACCGACAGAATGGGAGAAGATATTTGCAAATGACATATCAGATAAAGGGCTAGTATCCAAAATCTATAAAGAACTCATCAAACTCAACACCCAAAGAACAAAGAATCCAATCAAGAAATGGACAGAAGACATGAACAGACATTTCTGCAAAGAAGACATCCAAATGGCCAAGAGACACATGAAAAAGTACTCAACATCACTTGGCATCAGGGAAATACAAATCAAAACCACAGTGAGATACCACCTCACACCAGTCAGAATGGCTAAAATTAACAAGTCAGGAAACAACAGATGTCGGCGAAGATGTGGAGAAAGGGGAACCCTCCTACACTGTTGGTGGGAATGCAAGTGGTGCAGCCACTCTGGAAAACATTATGGAGCTTCCTCAAAAAGTTGAAAATAGAACTATCCTACAACCCAGCAATTGCACTACTAGGTATTTATCCCAAAGATAAAAATGTAGTGATCTGAAGGGGCAATTGCACCCCAATGTTTATAGCAGCAATGTCCATAATAACCAAACTATGGAAAGAGCCTAGATATCCATCGACAGATGAATAGATAAAGAAGATGTGGTATATATATACAATGGAATATTATGCAGCCATCAAAAAATGAAATCTTGCCATTTTCAATGACGTGGATGGAACTAGAGGGTATTATGTTAAGCGAAATAAGTCAGTCAGAGAGACAATTACCATATGATCTCGCTGATATGTGGAATTTGAGAAGGCAGAGGATCATGTAGGAGGAGAGGAAAAAAATGAAACAGGACGAAACCAGAGAGGGAGACAAATCATAAGAGACTCTTAATCTCAGAAAACAAACTGAGGGTTGCTGGAGTGGAAGGGGGATGGGAAGGATGGGGTGGTTGGATGATGGACATTGGGGAGGGTATGTGCTATGGTGAGCGCTGTGAATTGTGTAAGACTGATGAATCACAGACCTGTACCTCTGAAACAATGTATTATATGTTAAAAAAAAAAAAAAAAGTAGTGGCGCAGGCGGAAGACCAGAGGGAAGGCTGGGGACTGGGGTAGGCTGAGATAGGTATGCCTCACTGAAGTGGACAGATGCTAATTGCTGGCAGGAATGGGGGCCCACATTCGATTTACTGAAATGCAAATTGTAAAACCAAGTGGGCACAGCCAGACATTAGCAGAACCTGCAAGCTACCAATTTACAGGTTATTCTGGAGACACTAAAAATACAGAAGGCTGTAGGGAGAGGCGACCTCCATTCCACTGGAACCATTTTGAAAACTGTTTTACCGGAAGAAATGATTACTCTAGTTTGTCCTCATGGTGGGACATTTCACTGAATAACTTTTTGCCAGTAATGAGGCAAGCCAATTGCATAAGATAAAATAAGATTTCATGCTTTACTTCAATCTGAGCACCTCTCGGCTTCTGGAAAAGGAAGGCTGGATTATTTTGAACAAATAATCATTCATTCATTTATTCGACAAATATTTATCCAGTACCTACTATGTGTTGTGTGCTATTATAAGTATGGGAATAGAGCAGTGAATGAAATAGAAAAAGTCTGCATCCATGAAACTTTATGTCGTAAAGATGGTAAAAATAAACAACAGGCAGAACCCAGCATCTTCTGGTCAATTTCAATGTTAACCTGAATTTTGTAATTAGGACTCACTCATAGGTGTTCAAAAGCCCAACCACAGAAACAATATGATATCTGGGACTTTCTTCAAAATAATCTAGTGAGGAGGGACAGTAATGGAACATAGAGATGAAACAAGATGGGCCATATGTCAGTAACTGCTGCAACCAGTGGGGGGTAGTACAGGGGCATTCATTCATTATGTTTTCCTCCCCACTTTCATTCATGTTTGAAAATTTTTCATAATGAACGTGTTTTTAAGTTCAATTCCATCAAAATCAAAGCTTCAACCTCCCATTCAATCCAAAGCCTTCTGCTCTCTCCAGACCCAGCCTGGCCATGAGAGCTGGACCTCCACAGTGGGAGAGGAGGAGGCTGGGGTGTCCTTCTCCACTCCTCTTCCTTCTCTGGTTGCTGGCTTCTCTGGAGCTGAGGACGGGGAAGGGGCAATGGGCAGAGGGCAAGAGGCAAGAGTCATCTTCCTTAGACAGTGCCATGAGTGGTAGCTGCTGATGCTGCTGGTACCCAAATGCTGATCTCTTGTGTGAATGGTCCCATGAAGAGAGTTTGAGCTCAGGCATTTTTCTCAGTATCCATACAGCGCTCAATGTGTCTTTGCAACACCACACCCTGGCTGTCCTCTCCTCTCGCCCTGTAATGGAGAGCTGCTCCAGTGGCATCTTGCCTTCACGGTTCTCCAGGCAGGAACCAGGCACATCTCCATGTCCGTGTGCTCATGCGTGCTCCAGCACCATTCAACACCTGTCAATTTCTCTCAAGTGCTCCCCCCCGGTGCTCTGCTCCAGCCTACGCTTAGTTCCAGGTGCCAGCCTAGAGCATCCACAACTCAGCAGGTACTGGCTGGGAAGTGAGGTGTCAGTGTCCCCTCTTGCATATCCATAATCTCTCCAATGAGTTGATTGGAACTCTCTCGCCTGGCTTGGTGGGTGAGAGCCATCCCCTCCTCCACCATGGTGATGGGACAAAAAGAGCCAAGACACCTTTCTCCCCCAGGTCTCATTATTTCCCCCACCTCACTGAATCTTACTCTTCAGTCCACAGAGTCTAGATGGGAGTCATCAGAGGCAGGGCGGCAGGAACTGTCTGGTCATCTCTTCATGACCCTGGAGGAGTTACTTGGTGGCTCTTTGGCTCCAGATGTGGGAATATTTCATGCTTCTTGTTTTCAGCCTTAGGACTCTGGCCAACATTCCAAGCCATAGGAAAAGTCCTAAACCACATCCCGTTCCACTGATTTTAGGAAGGTGTCCAAAGTGATGTTAAGCCTCTTAGTTATCAATTGAGGTGTTTATCTCACCTCTCAATAAAGACACCATTTGAATCTCTAACTGCCTCTTGGGTCATTTTGCTTTCCTAGCACAGAGTTCTCATGGAAAGTGATTAACCATGTAATAGTCACCCGTGTGTTATTCTGAAGGTGGTAGATTAAAACTAATCTCGTTAAGAGGGATGGCTTCTTTGGCATCATTCTTTTATTTATAGTTACAGCTGACATTTATTGAGCACTTCATATATGCCAGGCACTGTGTTAAGCCTGTATGTGTATTGTCATATGCAATCCTCATTATATGATAAGGATGTCATATGGACCAAAGACATAGGTCCTATTATTTTATTTACAAGGAAAGAGTGGCACAGAAGGATTCCATAGTTCTCTCAAGGTCACACATCAAATGATGCAATTAAGACTTGAATCCGGGGTGCCTGGGTGGCTCAGTCGTTGGGCGTCTGCCTTCGGCTCAGGTCATGATCCCAGGGTCCTGGGATCGAGCCCCGCATCGGGCTCCCTGCTCCGTGGGAAGCCTGCTTCTCCCTCTCCCACTTCCCCTGCTTGCGATCCCTCTCTCACTGTGTTTCTCTCTGTCAAATAAATAAATAAAATCTTAAAAAAAAAAAAAGACTTGAATCTGGGTTTCAGCTGACTCCAAACCCATACTCTCCACCAGTTCTTTCTGCCAGGCACCAACCAAATTCAATGTTTGGTGCTTCTGTCCCCAAAACCTGTTTAGGTTGATAGAAGAACAAAGGCTCTTTCTCCTAGTTTTCCTGGCAAAGTTTGTTAAGACAGTGTTCTCCTTCCACATCCCTCATCCTAGAAGGTGAGAAGGAGAGCAAATGTCCAGGAGAAGCTCGAGGCCAAAGAACTCTGCTATTTTGTTATCTTCCTGGTCTCTGTTGTACTTTCTATTCCATGGAGCAGAGCCAAGGCTCTGATGTAACACACACACACACACACACACACACACCCTGATCGCATCATTTCCTGCTAAAACATCTCAATTCCCCACTGCCCTCAGGAAAGTCATAGTCCTTAGCAACCCTAGTCTGAGATGCCAATACTTTTAGCCTGAATTAAAGCAATAGACTCCTAATTTGTCTCTAGACCTTCACTCTTGCCTCTGTAGAGTCTACCCCCTCAGTGGTCAGAGTGAAATTTCCAAAGTATAGATCAGAACATCTTACTCCCCTGCCAGAAATCACACAGTGGTTTTATGCTGTTGAAGAATACCTGTTCACCCTGGCCCCTGGTCTGCATAATCTGACCCCAGCCCACATCCCTGACCTCACTTCCTATGATTTTTCCTCTTGTTCATAAGATTCCCCCCATGTTGTCCTTTCTGTCCTTCAATGAACCACATTCGTGCTCACTTCAGGGCTTCTACACCTGATAATCCCTTTGCCGGGGACATTTTCCCTAGATTCTTTTAGGGTTGACTCCTCTACCCCTGACTTTACTCAACTTCGTCACCTCAGAATGCCCTCCTGACCATGATACCTAGTCCTTCCTCCACCACCACCACTGGTCAGATCCTATCAGATTACCCAATTTTATGTCCTTCACAGAATTTACCACTACCTGCATTTTTGGTTTGTTTAGTTCCATGTTCAGTGGCTGTCTCTCTCCCCTAGAATGGAAGTTCCTTAGGGACAGAGAGTCTGTGCTATTCACTGCTGTATCCTCAGTAGCTACAGCAGGACCTGGTAAACCGGTGGATCTTAGGAGATAATCTGTTGAATGATCTAACATGGCTAAAAGACCCTGTGTGATCTGATATCTTCTCATCTGTAGCGCACCATGAACATCCCATCAACTATTCATCCTTCTTCTGGTAACAGCACCTTGATTTCCTCTAAAGCATCAGCCCTTTGTCCCACTCTCAGGCTACATGAATTAAGGTGAGGCTGATCTTCCTTTTTGTGCATCCAGGGACAGAAAGAGAGCCCAGGCCTGAAAATCCATGACTCCCATTTCCTGGCCACCACAATTGATTCAGGTGGTTATGAACAAAAATGGGTCAATGAGAAACCTGCCCCAAGACCTTTACTGTAACTGTTGATGGAGAGATGTCCTCTTTCTTCTGGGGTTGCTCAGCTGGGAGGATGCAAGCCAAGAGTTCTTGGTACTTGAGAAGCGAGCCAGTCTAAGAATGGCCCCAGTCTACAGGGAGACGGGGCTGAGATGAAGATGCGGATCCCAGATCCAGTCATCCATGAGCTTATCTACTTTGCAGTCACATGCCCTGATTGATTGCTTTTGTTTGTCTCATACACTTGGAGTTGAGTTTCTGTCAACTGGGACTAGAAGCTTCATGGCCAATAGCCTACTTCTCTAATTTCACTTCTTGTCATCTGTATAAATTGGGATTTATGTTCATCTGCTAAACTTGAAAAGGGATAAAATAAATTGAATCTATTTTTGTCATGTAATAAGAATTTTGGAGATAAGCAATCCTGGCCAGGAATAAGAGCTCCTTTTAAAAGCAGAGACTGAGGTACATGCAGCAGTCAAGGTTCATGGGAATGATCAAATCCAACTGAGTAGGACTGATAAAAAATTTCTTTCCTGAGAATGGAAGAAGTTTCCTAGTGAGCAAGGAGGAACTCCCTTATCTCTTGCTTTCCAATCACCCTTCTATCTGCCCTCTGGGAGACTCTCCTCAGTCCATCTCTCCCCCTGGACTCATTTGAGGTGAAATCAGGGAGGACAAGCTCTCCACTGGGCTCAAGGATCTTTTCAGGATTCTCTTGTTTCAAGGTTTAATATTCACAGGTTGCTACGTATCAAGCTTGGGAACTATTCGGAACTATTGGGAACAATATAATTCCTCCAAAAAGCGAATAAGCTTCAAATATTTTCTGGAAGAATATTCATGTCCAAACATCTGTACATAATATTGAAGAGTGAGGAGTCAGCCACACTAACCCCACATTATAAACCTGCCATACTAAACTTCTTTCATTCCTTCACATTCATCAGGCACCATCTTTCGAACACGCTAGTCCAACTGCCTGGAACACAATTTCCCCAGCTCTTCACTTGGCTACTCATCCTTAAGGGTTTAGTGTAAATGGAACTTCCTCTGTAAGCCTTCTTCAATGACCCTCCATGACATTAATTGTCCCTGACCTGCTCTTCCCCTCCCAGAGCACTTGCCAGCCCTCCTTGTTTTCTTAGGTAGAGTTTCTTAGGAGCAGAGCCTGAGGCAGGATTCCACTACATGTGACTTTTAGAAGGAGTGATCTTTAGGGAAAACCTGTAAGGGAGTATGGGAAGCAGCATAAGGAAGATGGTGATTCTCCACTTGTGATTTCTCAGCACCCTTAGCATCACTCAGGAACTGACTAGAAATGAAAATTTTTGAGAACCATGCTAGAAGCTCTGGGAGGTAGAACTCAGTGATCTGTGGTTCAGCCAGTCTTTTAAGCGATTCTGATGCACACTAAAAGTTTGAGAACCACAGGGAAAGGGGACAAAGTCAAACAAGGGTGTCATCCCAGGTAAAGTCTAGCCTTGGTCTGGCCCATGGAAGGCTCTGGAGCATCATGTGCACTAGAGCATTATCCCTCTGTCAAGAGGGCAGCCTTTTGCACCCTTGTTTCTGCCACTCACTGACTGCAGGCTGTCCCTGAGGGAGGGCCTAGAAGTTCCTTGGGTTCAGCTGCTCCTATCAGCTGAAAGCAATTCTCCCAAGAATGGGCAGCTGAGAGCAGGCAGAGGGTCTAAAGAGGTCAAGGATGGGGTAGAAACGCACCGACCCAGTAAAGGGTACCAACAACATCTACTACAGCTGTGCAATTACGTTTGCCCTCTCTAGTGGACTGAGACTTCCAGATGATCAAAACATGTCTGTCTTGCTTATTACTGACTTTCCAGTGCCTGTTGCAGTGGGTGAAATGTAATGATTCTCTTTATGCAATTAATTGATTCATCAAATGCTAATTGAGTGCCTACTATATTCTGGGCACTGTTCCTGGGTCTTCTAATTTAAATGTGAACAAGACAAAGCACCTGTCCTCCTGGAATTCTTCTTGCTCTAGTCGGGGAGGTGACAATAAACACAGAAACATGTATACATACCAATGTCCATATGTATACAGATATCCACAGGATAATGTCGGATACATGCTATGGAGAAAAACAAAACAGAATGAGAGGACAGAGAGAAGCACAGAGTGTTATTTTTGATAGAGCAGTTAAAAAAGGATCCTGTGAGAAGGTAACATTTGAGCTGAGATATGAATGAAGGGAGGGATGGAACCCAGCGAATATCTGGTGGCAGCAACTTTTATGTAGATGCAAAGTTATTTCGAAATAAATGTGGTTGGTTTTTGTTTTGTTTTGTTTTAACAAAAAGGATATCTCAGGGAAGAGCATTCCAGGCACAGGGAATAGACAGATGAGTCACAGGAAACACCTGGTATTTCTATAGTGATAAAGCAGGAGGTGGCTGAGAGAGAGATGGACAGGTGGCAAGCTGCATACTGTTTTCGTTTATTTTTTAATTGACTTTAAACATTTATCAAAGTATATACGCATAAGATTTCGAAACACCAAATAGAATGGAAGGCCCTATCTGACCGGTCCTGAGGGACCGGTCTCACGCCCGTCCCTCTCCCCCAAAGGTAACCACAGTTACGCGTTTCTATCTTAGTTCAACTTGCTTCACCCCAAACACAGTCGTAAGATATTTTTAGTTCCTCTGGTGGTTGGCTTTGTCACTGCCAATAACATGCTCTAGTCTCTAGGTCTCCTTTCATCAACTCCAGGCAGTATATCTTAGCCGTTCTCTTTGTAATATCAGGGTGTTGCATCCCTGCCATCATCCCCCTCCCCGTTCCACCATCCACTGTCCCATCACCTTTGTATGCAGTGGGAACAGAACGCGCAAGCGCTTGGGTGTAAGCAAGAGAGAACGGGGGGCTTCCGTTCCTGAAAGGTTGGCAAGGCTGGAGTTTAAATACGAACCACATTTCACTTTCAGTGCTTTTTCCATAAGCTGAATCTGAAAGTAGAAAACTAATAACTCGACCGTGTGAACACATCAAGGAGAAATTACAACACGGTGGGGGCTACACTCCTCTGTCTGTGTCTGCTTGGTTTTCACCCTCTCCTTCACTGACACCCATGCAGTGCCTGTCCTTCAGGCAAGTTTAGATAAGTTCTTCTCTTTTCACCTTCGTCTCTTGGAATAAGGGCATAGACAAAAGGTGAAGCTGATTTGGTATCATTGACGCTTAGCCCCTATTCCACTCCTATCAGAGGGCTCCAGTATCTTCAGAGTCCCCCAAACCCTGCCATGTTGCCTTCTCATTCTTGATCCTGTTTTACTGCTGGACCCCTAGGCATCATGCAGTGGCTCCAAATGTAAATTGCGCGGACTTTTTGTAGTAGGCTTTTAAGATGGCATGAAGGGGCGCCTGCGTGGCTTAGTCGTTAAGCGTCTGCCTTCGGCTCAGGGCATGATCCCAGGGTCCTGGGATCGAGCCCCGTGTCGGGGTCCCTGCTCGGCGGGAAGCCTGCTTCTCCCTCTCCCACTCCCCCTGCTTGTGTTCCCTCTCTCGCTGTCTCTCTCTCTGTCAAATAAATAAATAAAATCTTAAAAAAAAAAAAGATGGCACAGAAATTCCTCCTACTCAGAGAACTTTCTTTTCCTCCCTTCCTCAGTTCACAGTGGCTGGTCCTGATAGCCACGTTTGTACCACATGACCTTGTCTCCATGACCACAGCTGGGTGGGCCAAGAAATGGCACATGACACAAGCTAGACCAATCCTTTGCTCTCCTGGAAATTTGGAATTGGAACTAAATCTTCCCACTTCAGTAGAGATGATGTAAAAACTCAAAATGCAGGTTTTTATCTTGAAGATTGAAGAATAGAGAAGGCAAAACAATTTTTCTCTTTTTAAAGATTTATTTATCAATTCCATAGAGAGAGAGCAGGGGGAGGGGCAGAGGGAGAGGGTCTCAGCCAGTCTGACCCAGGGCTCGATCTCACAACCCTGAGATCATGCCTGACCTGAGCCAAAATCAAGAGTCAGACACTCAACAAACTGAGCCACCCAGGTGCTCAGGCGAAACAATTTTTCTCAACAACAAAAAAAAAATAAGAAAAAAGAGGCAGAGATGAAAAATGAAGTGACTGCTAAGACTCCTGATGGCTTTTATTTCAACTCCTTGCTGAGGCCTGATTGTGTCTTTGCCCTAAGATTCCTTAAAATACCACCATATCCTTATACGAACCCCCCCAATTTCTTAAACCAGCTCCAGTGAGTTTCCACTGTTTACAGCCAAATGTAGTAACGAGAGACCCCCTACTATAGAATGGGCTCCTTGGGGGATAGGAACCATATCTTCATGTTCTCCAAAGTGCTAAGCCTTGCACATAGTGGGCACTTGAGAAGCATGTATTGAATTGAAACAAGTGTCCACACTCCT
>NC_138373.1:18691874-18743955 GCF_054177405.1 Leptonychotes weddellii | reverse complement strand
TTTTAAAGATTTTATTTATTTATTTGAGACAGAGAGAATGAGAGAGACAGAGAGCACATGAGAGGGGGGAGGGTCAGAGGGAGAAGCAGGCTCCCTGCCGAGCAGGGAGCCCGATGCGGGACTCGATCCCGGGACTCCAGGATCATGACCTGAGCCGAAGGCAGTCGCTTAACCAACTGAGCCACCCAGGCGCCCTAAACATTAGTTTTAAGCCACTTCAATGCCTCCCAATCTCCCGTCACAGAAGTAGGATCAGAAAGGATCACCAGCAAACAGAAAGGGCCTGGCTCCATCACCGTAAGAAGAGAGAGTGCTTTGAATCTCTTGGGTCCCTGATTGATCTGGTGAAAGAGCCCTCTAGTGGTAGAAATGAGCAATTAAATCTAGGCTTAGAAGCCGATTCCACACACCTCTGTATATACGCCTACACATTCAATTGAATGAAAGGATGAGGTCACCCCCCTAGTAAGTGGGGAGTCATCCTGGGGAACTAACTGAAGGTCTCCCTACCTCCGCACTCCCACTCCAGACAGGTGTTCTGACTTGCTCCAAATGCAGGCTCAGGACTTCCCACATTCTGTGATCAGCTTTGGCCCTGAGCAGAAGTTGCAAAGGGTGATCCTGCCTCACCAAGCCAAAGGCTCAGTATAAAGTTCCGTCTTATAACAGATGTCCCTTTCTCTCCTTCAGAAAAACTGTCTACATCCTGACCTAAAATTATCACCTCCACCTGCCTGGGCTCCTGTCCCTCCTCTCCGTACTCCACATTATCCTACTTGGTTACCCAATTCCTTGTGCTGGACCTCCTGGGTACAACACCTTGTCTGTCTGGCTTTATATCACAGAGTCGTGGAGTAGAGCTGAAGCTGCTCTCATTTTACTGTGGATCTGGTGAGTGGAGTGACTGGAGCATACTCTCCCTAAGCCCAAAGCCCATTGACCTTCCATCTACATGGTCCTGCTTTGAGAAAAGAACTTTCTCTTCCTTACTGGAGTAAGGGAAGAAAGAAACAGATCCTAGAATGGCTGTTTTGGTCATTTTAAAATTATTTTATATTATTTAAGTTTCTAAGAGGAGGGAAGGAAAATTTCACAAATTTAATAACCCCTCCCAGGAAGGACCAACTTCACCTCCAAGTTACAGATAGTTTTTTCCTTAAAAAAAGAAAGGTCAAAGCAGAACATTTTAATAAGAAGCAAGTTTTCTTTTTTTTTTTAAAGATTTTATTTATTTATTTGAGTGAGAGAATGAGAGAGAGAGCACGAGATGGGGGAGGGTCAGAGGGAGAAGCAGACCCCCACTGAGCAGGGAGCCTGATACGGGACTCTATCCCTTGACTCCAGGATCATGACCTGAGCCGAAGGCAGTTGCTTAACCAATTGAGCCACCCAGGCGCCCAGCAAATTTTCTTTTTTAAGAAAAAAAAATTGAGTAACTTATAGAAGGCCTTGGATACCTTCCCCCATTGTCTCCTATTGCTCTTTGGGGGTAAGATGAGCTGCTGTCCTGCACCTGAGTTTATCTGTTCCACTTTGGTTATGTGGCAGATTTTTCATGTTTTTACTTCCTGCCCATAAAAGAGTGCTCGTGAACCATGATATATGCATATAGATTAAATGAATACAGGTGCACAAACATGCACTATATCTATACACAAACTTGTGTACCACCCATGCACACAGCTATGCATTTGCAGCAAACCTATTCACATGGCCCACAACACTGCATACAGGTACATATATATTTGCATACATCCTTTTCTTGTGCAACAAATTTGCAGGCATTCGAACTCATAACTAAATTGAACACAGCACAGGTTAACATTTAACACCACGACTGGATATTCTCTAACACCAAGAATCAAGTCTTCAAGTGACCTTAACACACACACACACACACACACAAAGTAGCAAAGTCACCGAGAAGTTGATACATTTGAGAACTCTTCAATATATTGCTACTACTCAGTCATCTGCATAGAAGCTCCCAGACAGATAGCCAGAGATGGCACCAAGGGACTATATGTGTCTGGAATTACCTTCCATTATATTTTTGTCCAGTTAAATAACACTCAAACATGACAGTTGACAGTGGACACATCTCAGAAACAACTCAAGCAGCCTCAATTCCCAAAACCTGGCCTCTGGGTATCCCTCCCATCATGCCATAGGAAAAGAATAATAAAGGCATTCTGTGGACTGTCCTTAGTCAACTCAGTGTGTGCTCATGTATATGCCAGAATACATAGTAATAGAAAGATGGTCAAGTGCTGATCTTCTGCAACATCGACTATTTTCCAAAGGGAGAGTTTCATTAACTTTCAGGTGTGCAATGGCATTTGCACTTTGGACTAACAAGGAAAGCAGACCTAACTTCACCTGCTTCATGGTCTAACTTAGAAAAAGATGTTAACAAATGAACGTTCCAAGGACCTTTGGAAAGAATCTGACATTTTCATGGACTCTCCCACCTTGAATCCATCAACCCCCACCCCCCCCACACACACACACAAATGTAAGAATGTTAAAATATATGAGGTGTATTCAGAGACCAATATCTCACACCCCGTCGCCCCAAATCTGTGATATATGTACAACAGAGTCTATATACATTCAGTTCCTGATGTCTTTTAGGAATACATGATCATATGTATATGAACAGTTCCGGGTCTGATCTGAGCACATTGTCTCCGGTGTAAACCAGAGCTCCAGAGAACGGAGGGTAGACATATTGGTTTGTTTTCTGGGGAACCAAACTGAGACAGACTATACACAGATGTGCCTGTGACAACACTTTTTACCCGCCCAAGTGAGACATAGATGCGTCGCCCAGAGTCGCCGGTCCCTTTAAGAAGACTCGGTCTTCCCCAGTGGGCTCCAGCGGCGCCCGCAGCAAAAGGCAAACTTGCCTGGCTCATTGGTGGGGGGAAAACGCCGCGCTGGGTGGGAGCTGAGAGCGCGCCAGAGTGCGCTGCGGGCTTCTTTCCCCTTCCCCTTTCCTTAACCCTTCCGGGAGCGGAGGAACAAGGTGGTCCTGCAGCACCGACGATCTGGGGCGCTGACTGCCGTGGGCTCCGGAAACTTTGCGCGGAGCGTGGGATTGACTAGGCAGAGCCGAGCCGGCTAGCTGGCCTGGAAAGGGACGGGGGAAGGGCGGCGGGAGGGAGGTCCGACCCTTCAGCACCCCAGGTCTCTAGCCCGGGCGCTAGAAAGACCGTGGTGCAACAGTGGTGGCAGCGGGGGAGCTGTCCCTTCAGCACCACCGACCTAGAGCCTGGGCGTTGGGGAGCCGGAGGCGGGGCAACAGGCGGGAGCTGTTCCTTCAGCACCGCGGACCTTTGCCCTCCGATGAAACCGCCCGGCCCCCAGCCCCAGGACTCTGTCTTTTCTCCAGTTTGAGCGGGGGTGTCAGAAGCAGGCGGAGAGCTTTCCTGGGAGGCTGGGGAAGCAATGAACACTCTTCTCAGCGACTCGCCTCCCAGCAGTGCTATTTTTTGCCATCCGCCCTCACCCCCAGCACACGCGCTCGCACACACACGCACGCACGCACACACACACACACATAGACCTCTCTGGATTTCTTTGCCTTGAGTCTCCCGGGGCTGTGAGGAGCCAGGCGCATCTCAAACCGAGCTGGCAGCTCCAGGCTCCGGAGCCATGCCCTGCACGGACCCTCATCTTTACCAAGCTCCTGAGGAATGAAAGGAACCCAGGGATCCTCAGAAGGCAGCAGTGATGTGGACCAACCCCCTGGAGCCTGCACCCTTCCAAGGGCCATAGGCGACCCAGGGAACCGGAGAGAGCTCCAGACAGGAAATCCCAGCTTTCCTAAAGTCTCTGTGGATGCTGACAAAAGGAGACCCGAATTTTTGGAAGAGCCTGCCCTAGGTTACCCAGCTGCAGAGTGATTTTCCCCTCTGGCATTGAACCTACCCCTCCAACCCCCAGCCATCCAGAGTACCATGAAGAATTATGAGGATGTGTGACAGAGGTATCCAGATGTTGATCACCACTGTGGGAGCCTTCGCAGCTTTTAGTTTAATGACCATTGCAGTGGGCACGGACTACTGGTTATATTCCAGAGGTGTGTGCAGGACTAAATCTACAAGTGATAATGAAACCAGCAGGAAGAATGAAGAAGTAATGACCCATTCGGGGCTGTGGAGGACCTGCTGCCTAGAAGGTATTTACAATTTCCTCCCAATGGCTCCAAATAATGCAGTTTCTGATATTCTGATATTCCAGTGGGTGTTTGGGGAGATGGAGGCAGTGATGGGGAAAGAGGAATAGTTTGAATTATTGCTGAGAATGTGCAGATGTCCAGATTGTTCCCAGCAAGACTAATGCTGTGTGGGATGAAGAGGTTGAGTCTTGTTGATTGTTTTTGGTTCAAGCTTCATGAGATGAGATTTTGTGGCACTCTAAGCAGCTTCTACAGTTGAGCAAAGTCTCCAAATCCAAAATTCTTAAGCATTTTGTGAACTGCTTTGATCTGTGGCTTGTGATGGGGTCTTTGGCTCAGCTTAAATTGCATTTCAGTGGGGGAGGAGGAGGGACAGGGAGGAAGGAGGAGAGAGAAAGGGAGGGAGCGAGAGATGGAGAGAGAGAGAGACTGTGAGCTAGGCTGGCACACTCTGAGCTATTTCCTTATTTCTAACATAGTCTTATCAGTTTCTTCTGAGTTTGGTCTAAGTAGATATTTTCATGAACTTGCATTGCCAACCAGACTAACATATGTGAACACCTACACACACACACACACACACACACATTTTAACAAAACTTCCTTATTAATATATGTTTCACTGTTTGGAATCAAAACAAAACTGAAGTGTTAGCATTTGATATCCACCTGTCTTCTTTCTTAAATCATCACCAAACTCAACAAATATATTTTTATGACATTTGCATAAGATTGATTCTCCAAAAATCATAGCTTCTAATTTTAAAAATTGAGAATTTGCTCTAAATTATAATGAGGAGGACAGACCAATTTTTAGAATGTCAAGCTCTTGGGTAGCCTGTCTTACTATTAAACTCGCTTTCACTACACCAGAAGTCACTCTCAGCAGCACTGGGCAATGCCTGAATATCAGTGGTAGTAAATAGAAAGATAGAGAAGAAAATCAAAGCTCTTTCAAGCTTATGTGCCTGAGGGAAGGCACTGGATTAGAGGGGCAGAAGGGAGTTTTCTCAGGCTTCTGAGGAATCTGTGAAGCTTGTCACAGTGAGGAGCAAGGAAATCTGGGTTCCCTATATGTTCCCCTCCCCTGTTTGCCATTGGTTCTCCATGCCTGCATTCCCACTGGCTGGCATTGGTCAGGGCTTTTTGAGAACTTGCATTTATGTAAATCATTTAGGAAATCATGCTATGACATCACTTGCTAGTGTAATATTGCATCATTCCCTGGCCTTCTTCCCATGTCCTGACACTCTGAACAACTGCTCTCCTCACTAGCACTACTACAGTCAATTCTGTTTCCAACACATATTTGCAACTGGTGGGAATCCCAGGTAGGAAAAGTCTACTTTAAATGCAACAAGGATCATTGTGCTTGAAGTCAGAAGACCTGGGCAATGCTGCAAACTATCTGTGTGACCTTGGCTAAGACATTTACCTCCTCCAACCCTCGCTTATCAATCTGGGAAATGATTCCTTTGGAATAGGTGATCATGAATTAGCAGTATCCAAAGCTCTTAGTTTATCCAGTGTAATGATGGAAATTTTAGAACAATTCTTTCCCAAACATTGACAAAAATCTAATATTTATGATCATTGGTAATCAGATACGGTGAAGTCATTTACCTTGGGGAAATTCCATAATTCTCTTTCCTCTATTGACAACAAAGAATTGAATTACCTTTGTAAAGTTGTGATTTGGTGGATGTTTTGATGTCTACATGGTTCTAGGGATGGCACAAAAAATCTGAGCCAAACAAGGTATATATGTAGACCATATTTCAGTTATTTCCAGTTCTTCTTCTTCTTGGAGCAAAACCTGGGAATGTACAATTAAACACCAATTTTGGCTTCCCCCATTAGGGCCTAAAATCTCTAAATCCTTGCTCAGAATTTCTCAACTGATGGTTTCTCTTTTCTCCAACATCATGTCCTACACCCACAGTTTGTACAAGGAATTGGAACCCCACCCAGGCATTCTGTGGGCTTAGTGGGAGAAGTGAGAATTTGAATCAAGATGGAACTGGATGCATCCAAGATATGCTCTTGGTCAGGTGAATTCTTTTGAGAAAATTTGTTGCAGTCTTCATGCAATTTGACTCAGCCATATTTTTTTTACATTTTTTGAAGTATTAAATATGGTAACTTTAATGAGTCACAATGAATTTTTAGCTATGTGTACACCCATGGAACCAACACCTAGATGGGCCTGGCTGGCATCTGAGCCAAGGTTTTTCTTCATGTACTGAATATATCAAGTGTGCAAGGAATTTCAGGAACCTCTGATTTCCTGCATGCAGTAGGCAGAATCCATCCTCTGGAAGAAAGTTGTATCACCATCTCTAATTCAGTATCTCCTGTCTCCTAGAGTCTCAACATCCTCATTTTTCTGGTCCTTTAGTGTCAAAGAATAACTGGAGGTCTTGCAGCTCAGTTTTCCCTGATATCAAATTAGAAGAGTCAGTTCATCCACACTTTTTTAAGAACCATGAGAGAATGTGGCTATTTTGTCCAAAAGAGAATGCTCAGGAGGGACATGACAGCTGTCTGCAAATATCTGAGGAGTTGTCATATGGGAAAGAGATTTGAAATGTTCTATGTGGCCTCCAGGGGGTAGAAGTAAGAGCTAGAGGAAAACAGGTTTTACCTCAATATAAATAACCATGCAATGTGGAAGAGGTGTGTTCTCCCACCCCTAAGAGGTATGGGTTCTCTACCACCAAAGATATTCAAGAATAAGGAAACTACATCAGTGTTTCCAAACTTGGCTAGTCATCAGAATCACATGGGGAGCGTTTAAAAAAAAAAAAAAGATTATTAGGCCTCACAACTAGATTCTCTGCTTCCATAGGTCTGTGGTGGATCTGAATTTTCTGAAACTCCTCCAAGCAATTTTGATGTTAAAGCCAACACGTATTGAGTGTTTACTATGGGCCTGGCAACCATTACATGTGTTAAAGAGGATCACATCACTCAAAGGAGAGAAGGGATGTTTCCAGTTTTCATTTCTATAACTCACCAGAATGTCATTTCTATTTAGTACTTACTCTGTGCTAGCACTGTTCTGACAATTTTGAAAAATTAACTTTTTACTCTTCAGAGGAGCTCACTGATGGAGGTATTTTTATTATCCTTGTTTTATAGGTGAGGAAACTGAGGCCTAGAGAGATTATATGACTTGCCTGAGGTCACATACCTAAACCCAATAGGTACTACTTCAACTAAGCCATGTTGCTCCTCGGAGCATTTGCTAGAGAACATTAATTCATGCTCCAGTGGGTAGGTTGCTATTGGTACAAACATTAGCTTGTGAGAATGCCCAGACACATGGGTTTTTCCATGCAGAAGCCTCAGGTCCCAGAACACTCAGCATGCCTGTGCCTCGTCTGCAGGGGTGCAGGAGACATCAGACAAACTCAGAGATGGCAAAGGACACGTTTTGAATGAAGAAACAATCGACCTATGTAGAGACACCCACACTCAGAAAGCCTGACTCATTATCTGTATCTGGAAAGCACACAAGGCATTCACAAAGTAGGGCCCCAACTTGCTCCGTGTTTTCAATGGCAGCATGTGGATTTGAATGAGAACATGTTTGGTGTATGATTCCCCCATGAATAAGACCCCTTGGAGTCCTAGACACAAGCAAAGTGATGTATTTACAGAGTGGAAAGACCCCACTGGACTGGTAGCAAGGAACCCTGAGTTCTCATCACATTTCTGTCACTACCAGTTACGGGAATTGTGCATGTTCTTTTCCTCCTTTGGGCCTCAGTTTATCCAAATCTGAAATGAAAGCTTCAGATAAGATTAGGGAGTGAACAAATCCCAATGTCCATGTGGACGAGGCAGGTAATGTAACAGTTGAAACAAGCGTTTCACTTAACTCAATTCTATAGGGGGAAGTCACTGTACTTGAGAAGATATATGGTAACTGAAACATGGTCTCTGTGTGGGGGGCAACAGAAAATGGTGGGGACAGAGGCAAACCGGAGAACACAGGCCCTCATCCAAGGGACAATTACTATGTGACTTGAGTTGATATTTACTCTGGGGAAATGTGTACCAAATTCATCCCAATATTCCAAGTATTTAAAATCCATGTGTAAAATCTCTTGATTTTTAAAATGTGGACAACTAAGTTAACTTTTTAAAAATGCACTGCCTGCCAAGCCAAACTTGCCTTGTCATTGAATTTGACCCATGGGCTGCCAGTTTAAAGGCCCCTTTAATCCAAATTTCTGTTATTTCCATATTTCATTCCTGAGTTATTCTCCATTAGTCAGTGATCACTTTTTCAATTCATTAAAAAAAAAATGCTGACTAAGAAAATAAAGCCCACTTAGCTTTTAGGACAAGGAACTTGAAATTATGGAAAAGAGTTTCAATAGCAGAAATAGCTACAGATGGGCCTGGATGACATCAAACATCTGGCTGAAAAACTGAAAAAAAAAATTAGCCAGTCATTAGAAGTTCCCCCATATTTCCAAATCTCCAGATGGTTGACTTTTTCAGCCAGATGGGGTTGCAGCTTTATTTATGTGTTCAGAAGCCTTCAGGGAAGCTGCAAAGATGTAATTAAGGACAGGGATAAGAGAAGGACATAACAGTGGTTGAGTATTTCCTATGTGCCAAGCCCTGTGCTGCGTGCTCTCACATACAGTAACTCATATACTTTTCATATTTCCTCTCTCCCTCCAGTAGAAGGTAAGGACAGGGATCCTTGTCTGTTTGGAGGACTGCTCTATCTCCACAGCTTAGGAACTGTACTGAGTAGTCACTTCTGCTCCTTTACTCCAGCATCTGATGCTGCATCTTCCCTTAGATGTGGGTGCAGAATGCTCTGACTCTCTTCCCTACTCTTGACCTTCTCCCTGGTTCTTTCCCTGCATGCTTCCTCTTTGCCTCTAAAGCCCAAGAGGCAAATAAAGGAGAGAAGTGGACTGGAATCTTAAGGCAGAATGAGGGTGAGTGACTATGCCTGTGTTTGTGGGACCAGTCAGGATTGGGGAGGTGGCAGAGGTTGAGGTGTGAGCATGATAATATTCAACCAGAACATGTCTGTATAGCCATATTGCTTGTTAAAATGTTGAAATACTTTCCTACTTCTAGGTAAACAGCATCTGGTCCAAGTCCCCCATCAACCCTCCCCCTCCCACCACCACTACAGCTATCCTAGCCTGTTCTGGAACCTCCCAGACATCTACGAGATCTGTCCAGTAAAGAGTTAAGACCTGGCCCAGCAGAGGCCATCATAATCATGATTCCGTCATGATGCTATGGAAGCATCCATTCTGACTGGCTGGTCTCACGTCCTACCTGTGATTAAATATTCTGAATCTTATTCCCAGTTCTATCATTGGTGGAAAAGACTTACTCCTCTTCTTTCTACCTCAAACCCAGCCCCCTATCTTCTGACTCTAAGATCCTACCCATTTTAAGAAGTAGGTGATTTGAAAACAATTCTGTTTACTTCATCCCTTGAAATTTTATATTCTGGATTAGAAAAAAGGCAAGTGATCCGCCTTCCAAGGTTGGGTAACCAGTGTGGGTTATTAACATGGTGACTAGTGTGGGTTACTAGTGTGTGTCAAAAAAAGTAAAACAAGAAAAAAACCCACAAGAAAAGATGACTGTGTCCTTTGAATGTTCTCTTAGAGCAGTGTCTAACAATCTTACTGACAGGATCATCGGATTCTTTAGAGGAATGTAATTTTTGACTTAGTTTTATTATAGATAAAGGGCTGTGGTATAGTTAGATGTTTACTTGTAGAAAACTTGGAAAGATGCACATAAATTTGCTCATTAGAGGTGCGAATGATTTATGTTCATTAGAAGAGATAAGCTCAAATGTTGTAGATTTATTGCCCACCTCTAGGACATGAATCAGTTTTACATCTAACTTGACATTCTTACTTCAGAATTTTTTCCCTGAAAAATATATATAACATCCTCCTTTGAACTAGCTTTGTCATTCTGCTAGTTCTCTCATTGATGAGATGAACTAAATTTGACATGAGCTCATTGTATATTTTAGGAAAATTATGTTTCTAACTATTTAAAAATTATACTCTGACATGTGGAAGCACCCCCAGTGAAACCAATGTTTCTCAGGTTAAAGAGAAGCCCACAAAACTCCAATGTTGTTTTGCTTTTTCCTCCATCCACACGACCCTGCCAGAGCCCACTTTTTCATTATAGGAGCAAATGGGCCTTTAATCACTTATGAACTGTTCTCTGACCACAGAGAATATGGGATAACAGCAGGGGTCTTGAGGTCAGGTAGACCTGAGTTCTTACCTGATCCTGCCATTTACTGGCTGCAATGCCTGGGAAATTGTTTCACCTCTGAGCATGAGCTTCCTTACCTGTAAAATGAAGACACACAGTAGCAAGCACTGTTCAACTATTTCTATTTTTGTGGTTCCTTTATTCCTTCATACCTCTAAATAATATATTGGCCAGTAGTCCTTAATTTATCCTTTTTAGACAATACCCATTTGCAAAGACAAATGATAAGCTAGCTTCCTTATGCCACCTCCCTTTCTCCCAAAACTTGTTGTTCTTCAGTGAGTTACCTGTGGCTCTAAGAAAAATCATGCAGAAAGATTGAGGGTGCCTGCAAAAAAAAGAGACTGGCATCACATTCCTGGGTTGGACACTGCTCACGTGCCTACTTTAGTAAGGAAGCTGAGAGAGGGAATGGCTATGGGGCCACCTTTGTGGAATGGGGAGGTTTTGCAGGTTGTGTGGATCTGGTAGTGAAGAGCTGAGCTTGAGCCATTTTGTCAGTATCCCACCCAAGAGAGCAGCCCAATAGGCAAGAAGACCCCAGTCAGAGCTACATAACATTCATGACAATGTTGCACAGGGCTGCTGGGCTTAGTGGTGATGCAGGGGCTGAGAGTGGGCCCCCTGCCCCAATCCCCAAACCATGCACCTTGGCCTAGAGCTGAGTCCATCCAAAGGGAGGAGGGGCTTTAAAAAATGTTCACAGGGTACTGTATGGTTCAACTGCAGGTCCAGCAGCATGGGGCCATGAGTTGCCAGTGATGGAAGCCAAAGGGGGATGGAAGAGACTGGATCAGACTCAGATATCCCACATGGGGGAGGGAAGTTGCAGTGGGAAGACCCCCTAGGGTTCTCCAATCACCAAAGCACGTGTCTCCAAAAGTCAGTCAACATGTCGACCCCTGCCACGCAGAGAACCCTGACGATCAGTGTTAGCTGGGGAAGTAGTAACAACAGTAAAGGTTTGCAACTTCACCCAGCTGAGTGAAGTGACATTTTGGCCTTTTTTTTCTTCCCGCTCCCTGCCACAACACACTGAAGGCGCTAGAATCTAAAAGAGGGATGAGCAGAGATAGCGCATTGCAATCTGGAAGTTTTAACAGGCAAAAGTGAGTGGAAAGTTATGACCTCTGCCCAAAATATCATTTTTTTAAAGATTTTATTTATTTGTCAGAGAGAGATAGAGCACAAGCAGGGGGAGTGGCAGGCAGGCAGAGAGAGAAGCAGACTCCCCACTGAGCAAGGAGCCTGATGCTCGCTGCCAGGACCCCAGGATCATGACCTGAGCTGAAGGCAGACGCTTAACCGACTGAGCCGCCCAGGCGCCCCCACCCAAAATATCATTGAGAAAATGAGAGATTGGATATAACACAGTTGAAAGCTAAAAATAAAACAGTTAAACATTCACACTCCACTAATTTGAGATTCTTCAGTAAACAGGGTATATGTCATCATGCTTTGTCTCTAAAATTCTGACATAACTGTATCTCAGGGGGTGGTAAACTATAGCCCATGGGCCAAATTCAGTCCATTGACTATTTTTGTACAACCCACAGGCTGAGAATATTTTGTACATTTTAAGTAGTTCAAAAAATTAGATAATATCCAATAATATTTCATGACACATAAAAATGATGAGAAATTCACATTTCAGCATCTATACTTCCGCACATTGCCAATAAAAATTTTATGGAAATTTGTTTTCTCTCTTGTTATATATGTATAACATATAGTATACTCAGTTTTGCTGCTTGGCCTGCAAAGCCTAAAATATTTACTGTCTGGCCCTTTACAGAAGAAGTAAAGTTTGCCAACTCCTGTTATATCTCACTGGAGAGGCATGGAAGAATCTATAATAACATTTTATTTCTAGAAGTACCCTTTGTTTTCCCAAGAATATTGGTTGTTGTGGCAGTGGTGGTGGGAGGGTTTTTTTTTTTTTTGTACTATTCACCTTTATCACTGACTCTTTGTCTGACCCAGTATTCTGAGCCTTCTTCTCTTTCCTGGAGAACTTGCACTTAGCTCTTTGCCCAGGTAGTACTTCACTTCTTCCTGAGACATAGAGAGGTTGAAAGAAAGTCAGTGAGATCCTTCCCTCATAAAGGGCTCCAGGAAATGCAGCCCCTGCCCAGGTACACAGGGAACGATGCCTGTCCGGGCTGGCAAGAGGGGAAAACTTTGGGAGCCGGTGTTCTGATGGCAATGAAAAGAACAGGACACTAGAGACAGGGTGAAGGTAGACTCGATCAGACATGGTCACTGAGTAAGTGAGAGTGAAGAAATTGACGTCCACAAAAAAGAGGCTGTTGGTATTGGAAGTCAGATAGAAATCCTCCTCCATTTGCTCCGTGGATGAGGTTCAGCATGCTCATGAAACTCAAGACAAATATTCTGGAAATGGGTGCTTTTATGGAGACATATTCATCCTCCAAAAATGTTAAGAATCACTAATGTAGAGCCTAGGGCAGAGGTGAAAGCTGGGATGACCTGAGGACCACCCAAACCTAGGTGGGAATTGAAGATGCAAAAGTACACAAGAGGTGCCAGAGAAAACCCAGTGGGTATGAAGAGGGAAAGTGACAAAAGCCTAAGTAGCTTGACACTTCGGGGGCTGGGAGCAGAGGAGCTGGTGAAAATTGGAAAGAAAAGCAGAGATGAAGAAGAAATTATCAGGATTCGACTCCCATTTTAAGGGTCTACAGAGGCTTGCTCCAAAATGATGGAGGAGAACAGTCAAGTCGAGACTAGCAGCTCTCCAGCCCAAGGGGTCTGCATGAGAGGACCCACATCCAGGGCAGATCTGCCCTTCCTCCTGGAATCAGTAAGCAGGTGGGGTGTCCATAGAGATCTTGGGGGCTGCTTCCAAGGAAGCTACAGAAGGAGAGGCTGGGCCATGAGAACCCCAGAAAGAAGTGCCAAGGAAGTAATAAATAGCAGACACTTAATGAACACCTTCTGTGTGCCAAGCTATGATTACTAGGGCAGACCGAGCGTTTATTTCTGGACTAACCCCTGAGCATTGATTGACTGATTGATTTAACAGACACACACAATATACCAGCCACTGTTCTAAGTGAGCACTTGGCAAATGTCATTTGATCCTTGTTACGTTTTCAGGAGGTAGATACTGCTAATATCCCCACTTTACAAGTAGGAGGACGGAGACCCAGAGAGCACATGGTTAGTAAGAGGCAGAGCTGGGATTTCAACCCTACCCTGTGCCGCTTTTGGTGACTGTACTCCAGGCGCTTGGATAAGCACTTAGTGTAAATAGATGCAACTCATAATAGCCTGTGTACTACTCAGTAGACCTGCTCCACCCACAGGAGACTGAGGCTCATAGAAGTGAAGTCGTTTGCGCTAGATTGCCTGCTAGTGTGCTCCCCAGAAGCTGCACCCTCAACACCACATTGCACTGCCTTCATAGAAGGACTCGGGCCTGGTGGGCAGGTCTTCTCCAACCTGCTCACTCCTTTTTTTTTTTTAAAGATTCTATTTTTTTATCAGAGAGAGAGTGAGTGAGAGAGAGAGAGCATGAGCTGGGGAGGAGCAGAGGGAGAGGGAGAAGCAGACTCCCCGCTGGGCAGGGAACCCCGATGTGGGGCTCGATCCCAGGACTCCAGGATCATGACCTGAGCAGAAGGCAGATACTTCACCAACTGAGCCACCCAGGCGCCCCTCCAACCTGCTCACTCCTATGTCAAGGAGGGTTTGGTGCCAGTCCCTAGCTCTTAGCCATTCAACAACCGGAATTTTGTGTAAAATAATTATCCAACCTTTCCCAATTTTTATTACAAATCCAGCAAGGTCAGGGAAAAGAAATGGTAGAGCTAACAAGATTTAGATATGGTAGCACTGGGCTGCTGAGAAACACCACCTCTGGAGATCAAATGTAAATTTTCTTTAAATGGCAACACCAAGGTGGGTATTGAGGAGGGCACATTCTGCATGGAGCACTGGGTGTTATGCACAAACAATGAATCATGGAACACTTCATCTAAAACTAATGATGTAATGTATGGGGATTAACATAAGAATAAAAAAAAATGGCAACACCAATCATTTGGGAGTGAGAAGAGCCAAGTTTCTTAAGGAGTTTCTGATTAGACGCAAGTGGGCAAAGCATTGGAGATTCTTGCATCTTCTACATTGGATTTGGGTGTCTGCAAACTTAGGAATGCTGTTAGGTTCATTTTCCGAGGAGTAAACTTGGACACGTCATTTGTTTGATTTCTTTGAGCTTTTGACTCTGTGTCATGCAGGAATCAAGTTCTGGTTTAGGGATCTGCAGCCTGATTCTCATACAGCACTTAAAGAGCCAAAATCATCTTTGAAGAGCACAAATACCCACTAGACATGCAATAGACCAATGTACCACCAGGCCGGGTTCTTGGTGACCTTGGGGTTGGAGAGGCCAGAAGTGGGCAACAGGGATGAGGTTGGGGCAAGCAAAGCCTGACACCGTACATTTACCTTTCAACCTGCATGTTGTAAGAAATATTATCAACTATCTTGTTGCCACCCAAATACATGACCAACCTTATTTTGCTGAACTGGCACATAGTAGATGCTCAATAAATATGCACTGAGTTTGTTGCTTGAGGGTAGGCAATTCAGTTATCTTGAGCTTCTCCTAGTGAACCCATGCTAATTGCTACCAATTGCTATTCTGCTCTTAAGTACTTATAAACCGCTTTTAAAATAATGTATCTTATAACCTCTGTCTTAATTGTTGGTAATTCAGTAGCCTGTGTTTTGAGGAAGTCTGACTTCACAGTCAGTCTTGAAAATCTCCACATCATTTGTCCATCCCTTATTTTCCATTTTTTCCTCAAAAATTATTCAGTCATTCAATAGTCTGGGTACAACCTGGGAAAAGACAAAAGTAAATACATGTTGTGTGGACATATTGTGGGCAAATCCAGCAGACACTGTTTCTATTCCTTGTGCTTCAGAGTCTATATATATATTTGGTTACCTGCATGTTTAGGAAATGGAATCTCCACAACTCTGTATTCTGCAGCATATGCTATTCTGCATCATGCAAAGCTGCCTTGGAATACAATAATACCTACTTCTTAAAATGATTCCAGAAATCATGGGTAACTGTTGAAGCATCTTCCACCATCTCAACTATTACAAAATCCTACTGTCACCTGTGGAATTTCGTTTTGGCATGCAGCAGTTCATACAGACGCATTATTTACAACAAATTGTTGTGACCCTTTGCAAATTACAGGACGGCAGAACCAATTAGCTGTTTATCAGCTTAAAATGCCTTAAAATATATCCTACCAAGTAAGTCCTGGCTTTTCAAAATATTACTTTTCACCAAAGATGAATCTGGCTTGTGATCAAAATGCTCTAAGTGTTTAGAGAAAAATAAAAAGATCAAATCAAGAGGCAATGATGTTAATCTGAGTCAAAGGTCTGCTGCACAGCATAGTAATTGCTCTCCTCTGCTTCTTCACTCTGTGGTGAGTGATGGCTTAGCTCCCGAGCACGGGGGAGATGGCAGGGTTGGGTTCCAAGAGATAATAAGGTCTGAACCAAGGAAAATTCTGTCTGGTCCACCCCCAAAGATGATTTTCCAGTTATACTCCCTAGAGCTGGGCTGCAGCGCCATCCCTTTGGTTTAGGTAATGGACAGTCCCAGCCCAGCACTATGGACTTTCTCCAAACCATCCGAAAGCTCAAAGATGCACTAGAGTGGGAAGGGGGATGAGATTGTAAATAGTGTGATCAAGGTAGGCTTCCCTGAGAAGGTGACATTTAATCCTGGATACAAAGGAGATGAAGAACCAAGCCAGGTGGCTATCAGGGGGAAAGAGCATTCCAGATAGGAAAAAGCAAATGCAAAGGCCCAGGGGTGGGACGTGGCTGGGGTGATCAAAGAGCAAGGGAGTCGCTGCGGCTGAAGAGGATGATGAGTTCAGAGGAGGGTGTGTATCAGTTGAGGGGACTTGACCCCAGACTGTGGCCCAAGACTGACATGTTCTTGAGTTTGCCACGCCTGGGTCTTCTCAATAGAGTTATTTGCTGCTTGATGGAAGTAATGCTTTGTCCTGTGACCTCCCTTGCTTCTAGCAGGCAAGAACTTCAGCTCTAGTCTTTAAAGTTTTTGCTTCACCTTGCCCTGGCGCTTCTCGAAGACTGGGCACAATGGAACAGCATCCCTTCACCATCATCTTTCTTCTCCCCCTGAAAGCAAGCCATGGTCCCTTACTGTTTTCAGTATTGTATTTCTTTACTGTGTGGAAATGGGGGGATGACAGTGACATGGAAGTTTCTCACGTGTATCGAATCTCATGAAGTTCTTAGACTCATCCTTCCCGATGGGCAGCCCCTCCTAACTCAGATTCCCACCCTCCTCCAGCTCAGGCGGTCATCTTCTCCCATCCTGGTCTCCCTTCTCAGCCTGGAGAGCCAATGGCGGGGGGTGGTGTGTGAAGTGAGTGATTTGCATCTGGAGGAACTCCAGCCTGTCTCCCTGGCTCTCTGTGTCCTTACTGAGCACCTATTGGGTGCTAGACATTATGCTAGGTGCTGAGGATTCAGCAGAGAAGAAAATAGACAAGTTCCCGTCTTTGGGAAGTTCAGAAATGTAAAGGGAAGACACTGAGAAACTGCCTCCAGGTAAACAGAGCAGGATACTCCTGGAAGATGCAGTAGGAGCCCTGGGTTAGTCAGGGGGAGAGGAGGCTTGACACAGAATGTTCTCTTAGGGGCTTGCATGTCTCCAAGGGGTCTGGCCTACAACAGATGCCCAAAACACATTTGCCAAATGCACCGCAAGGCTGTATAGGTTACCCAGAGGAGAACAGACTTCTCCAAAGTGCTGGAGGCTGGAATGGAAATGAATTCAGAGCTCCTGGTTTCCTATCCTTAAGCAGATGGGAAAGAAAGCAGGACAGCAGCCTACTTCTAGAAATCCATGGAGACAAAATGAGTGACTACACATTTCTCTTGGTTTACATTTTTAAACTCTCTTAAAAAAAAAAAAAAGCCTGGGTATTTGATTTTTGTCATGCTTTTTGAGTGGCATATTTTTCTTATTGTATTTTCTTAAAATACTTTTAACATCAAAGTAACACAAAAACACATTCTCAATATAAATTTTTAAGACAAAACAGACAAGGCAAGAGTTCCTCTGTACTCTTTCTGTATCACTCATCCCTTTTCCCTCAGATGACTGCTACTTCCATGAATCTCTAATAAATATCATTTCCCTATCTTTCTGCTCTACCATGTCAAAGAGATTAGAAAGGGTATATTTTTCTCTTCCAGTTCAAATTCTTCACAATTTACTCAAAAGCTTTTAAAAATTATCTTATAATTTACTAAGGCATTTAATCATGCACATTATTTTTAAAATTAAATCATGTAGAAGGGCTCTTAATAACAAGCATCCACCTCAGGGACTCTTCCTCCCCTTCACCCCAAGTTCTACTGCTCAGAGCAAGGGTTTCCCCCCCCCTCCTTTAACCATTTCTGATTCGGCTCTTGCGGTGGTTACATCTATATCTCTAAATAACGTGTTTATCCTCTGTTTCTTGATTTATAAGCTATTGACTTCCTGCCATAATAGGTGAGGATTTAGTTAAATCATTCCACCCTCTATATTGATTCCCTTTCTAGTTTCTAAAAATAGCATAAATCTTTATTTCTTTTCCCATCCACCTTGGGTAGAATGTCTCAGCTTCCCACTTTCTAGAATGGTGGTGTCCACATTCCCCCTTTCCACTTACCCGTGTCCGTTAGTTGTACTTTTGCTTTCTCTTTGCCAAGAATTCATTCCGTTTGCATTTGACTCTGTAACCACGCTAATGTCTCCCATGCTGGGGCTATGGGTCGATTCTGAAGTTTGAAAGCCAATGAAATTACTCTGATTAGGGGGACAATGTTCAGTGCAAAGCTAAGTTGATTCCTAGGACTTCATTTTTCTCTTTGCGTTTTCAATGTCACCATCTTGTAGCCGTTCAAAAAAACAAACAAAAAGGTCCAAATGGAGTCTTTTTTTCTAACGCTTATCCAGTTGTTCAAAGTCATGCCATATATTTGTTTGTGTCACACTTGGGCTTTTTGGTACAGTTTTCATTTTTCCTGGAGTTTCCTGGAGTGACTCAAAGGTTTGTTTTTTTTTAAACAGGTCATTTCTGAGCAAAATTGGGCTTTTTTAAATATAAGTCCCGGGGTGGGGGAAAGAACCTTCCGGAAAAATCATACTTCCCCCCCCCTCCTTTTCTTCTGCTTTCTCGGTACAGTGTAGTAGTTAAGAGCTCACCTCTGTGGTCAGATTGCTTGGGCTCAGATCCCAGGTCAACAATGTATCACGGTGCACAACAGTGTACCAATGCTACTTAACCTCCCTGTGTCTTCTGTTTTCATCTGTAAAATGGGGGTGTTATTATCCCTCCTCATAAGGTTGCTTGGGTATTTGATGAGTTCATATTTGTACAGCACATAGAACCAATGTCTGGCACGTACAAGTACTAACTTGGTGTTGGTTATTACCATCTTCCTGTGATAAACAGACTGGACAGAATCTGCCCATCTGCATCGTTCTGCCCACAGCAAGGAACCCTCCAGAACATGGTTCCCACCATTCTGCTTCATCCCCCAAATCTTCACATTGCTTTTGGGGGCAAAGCCAGTGATACAGCTGATGGAGACCCTATCAGGGAATCAGATTCATGGTCTCTAGTGACACATCTTAAGCCTCTTTTCATACTGGTTGCTGAGGTGGTGGAAACCTTAGGGAATCTGTATTCTAGAATATCCCCCAGAGGAGCCACATTGAGGAAAGATTAGCCCTTAATAAATAACAGTGGCAAGTGCATACCGAGTGCTTTACATGCATTTTCTCACTCAGTTCTCTCAAGAGCCCTATGGGGTATTACACGCATTTTACTGATGAGCAAATATAATTCAGCATAGTAACATCCCAGTTCTCCCAGCTAGTGAGTGGCAGTGGTAGGACTCAACCCTGAGTCTTTCAAGTCTGAGAACCGAGGTCCTTAATGCTGATGGGATAGCGCAGGGTCCTCAGAGTGCGTTCTGTTAACCCTGGGGGATAAGGGAGGCCCCCAAAGGCCATTTCATGGGGGGTCTGCAAGATCAGAACTACTTCAGAGTAGTAATAAGATGTGATTTGCCTTTTTCATGGTGTTGACATTTGCACGGATGATGCCAAAGCAGCAGTGGGTGACGCTGTTGGAGTCTAAGCTCCCACAAAAGGAGTGGCGCCAACCTATCCTAGTTGTCACTGAATTCATCACCACCACTCCCTCCCAGTGAAAGGAAATGCTAGTTTCCCTTTGAAAGGTCCTCAATGAAACAGTAAAGAAGGATTCATCTTATTAAATTCTATGACAACTCGAACCTCCCATATAACAAAATGAGAAGTACCCAGAAAGCGCTTCAGTGACGAGCCAAAGCACACCGTTGGTCTCCAACAAAGCCACGTGTGCAACTGAGTTGTGTGCTGAACTAGCTGCAGTTTTTTCCATGGAACACCAAATTTACTTGAAAGAATGACTGACAGGCAAATTATGGTTATTCAGGCTTGGATATTTGGCAGACATTTTCTCGAAAATGAGCTAAGTGAGCCTGTCACTTCAAGGAAAGCCACTGATGGCATCTATTGCCAATGATAACATTCAAGATTTCAAATGAAAATTACAATTTTGCTGGTATCTGCCCTCTTGGATGAATGTGATTTTTTTTTTATATTGTGTCATGACATGTGCCAAATTTGGGAGACCTGTATAACTCAGGGAACCAATATTTCCCAAATGACCAATGCATGATGTTAAAAAATTATCCCTGAGTAAAAGATTCAGTCAAATATGGCGTGAGAACAAAGATTTTCATGCCCAAGAGCATGAAAAGTTAATTAATATGGATTCAGATTCCACATTGCAACCAGCCTTTAAGAAACGGCTGTTGTTGAGTTTTGGTGTAGTATCAAAGAAGAATATCCACAATTATCTTCAAAGGCTATTCAGATACTCCTTCTTTGCCAATCACATATTTGTGCAAGGCTGGGATTTCTTCCTATGCTTCAACCAAAACATTTGGCAGCAGACCAAGTACAGAAGCAGATATGAGAATCTGTCTATTAAACCAGACATTAATGAGACTTGCAAAAATGTAAAAACAAATACCACTCTTCTACTTTTACTTTTTTTTTTGGTTTTAGAAAATATCGTTATTTTTCATATAAATATGTTATTTCTGTTAATATGCAATTGGGTTTAACATTGCTTGCAAATGAATTTTTAAATAAATATATTTACATGTTCTGAGTTAGGAAATATGGGCAAATATAACCCATGTTAACTACGGCTCAATAATTTGCACAAATATAAAGGAGTCCCGAGACAAAAACCTTTGAGAATCACTGCTACAGCTGTATTTTAATTCTGTTGACAAACTTCAAGTGGTTGAGGAGAGAAACCGAAGGAGCCATTTTCATACTTTTGTCGGAAGATTTCCTTCTAGTTCTGCCTTATCTTCCCCACTAGGAGATGAAACAGGCCCTTGGCGTGTTCCAGTCTCTCTGCTCTGAGTTCTCTTTAGCTGCAACTAAGCTCCGCCACTGTTCTGCCATCACTGGGATGTAAGAGGCAATGTGAGGCTCCAGCAAGCACTAAAAGCTATGTCTTTGATTAAAATGCAACCCTGCTGGTATAAAGTCTGAGAGGGCCTGGAGGATTCATCACACCTTGTGTCTTTGTTCACGAACACCAACAAAGCTCAACCACGACTCCACAAAGAGCTGGAGGCTTGGGATCTGTGGAGAGATTCCTGACATGTGGGACAAAGCAAAGTGCAGGAACACTGAGCCAATTGCTCAGCATTTTAATGGATGGGGGCTTACATTTATAAACTGTCCACCCTCTACCTATAATTAAAGAACCCTGTGCTTGAAGATGGAGAGTTTAGGGAAGGGAGGGGGCTGCCGGGCTGCCACTGATCAGGCATTCCTTCTGGCCAGTCCCAGTGCTGGGCACGGGGAAGCAGAGAGAAATGAGAAATAGAAGGGAGGCTTGAGGATGCTGCCAGGAATGTTTGTTCTTGTTGGTCTGTTGGTTTGCCACCCCCCTCTTCTGGTAAGAGTATTCTGATCTGCTTTTTGGGCTACCATGTCACTCTTTCACTCCATCCTTCGTCCACGTGGCTTGAGTGGAAATGACTCCAGCCTGGCTCTCGGGATGAGCACGTGACCCAGGCATGACCTTGAAGATTATCAGAAGGTATCAAGAGTTTATGCTAAGGCAGTGGTTCTCAACAGAGGATGATTTTGCCCCTCCAGGGACATTTGGCAATGTCTGGTGACACTTTTGGTTGTCACCAGGTGGGGGTGTGGGGGTGGCCAGGGATGATTGATAAACATTCTGCAATGCACAGGACAGCCCCTCACAACAAACAGCTATCCAGCCCCCAAAGTCAACAGTGCCAATTGGGGTGGAGAGACCTGACTGGAAGATAATGGGAAGCCATGGACAGCTTTTAAGCAGAGGAGTGATGTACTCTGAACTAACATTTTTTAAAGTATAGTCAGGTGCCATGTGGAAACAGATTTTAGAGGTTTAAAAGTGAAGCAGAAGGGAGGGCTGCCTGAGTGGCTCAGTTGGTTAAGCATCCAACTCTTGATCTCAACTCAGGTCTTGATGTCACAGTCCTGAGTTTAAGCCCCATGTTGGGCTCCATGCTGGGGGTGGAGCTTACTTAAATAAATAAATAAATAAATAAATAAATAAATAAAGTAGAGAGATAAGCCACAGGACTATTGCAATGACCCCAGTAATAGAAGACTCTAGAAGTTTGATCTGGAAATACATATTTTGAAATTGTCAGTGGCAAAGGTAGAGCCTTGGGTGTGAATAAGAGCCTCCACTAAGGGGGCACCTGGGTGGCTCAGTTGTTAAGCGTCTGCCTTCCGCTCGGGTCATGATCCCAGGGTCCTGGGATCGAGCCCCGTATCAGGCTCCCTGCTTAGCAGGAGGCCTGCTTCTCCCTCTCCCACTCCCCCCGCTTGTGTTCCCTCTCTCGCTGTGTCTCTCTCTGTCAAATAAATTTAAAAATTAAAAAAAAAAGAGCTTCCACTAAGGCTGCAAAAAATAAGAGAAGAGAACCAAAGACAAAGCCCTTCGTGCAACCATGTATATAGCAAGTTAAATAATGACAGTATCTAACATTGCTTGAGAGTTTATGTGCCAGCTACCATGCTATCATTTACATGATCATGTTTGTCCCTTTTGACAAGGCTTACCATCCCCAGTTTATAAGAAAACTTAGGAACAGAGCGATTAAGTAACCAGCCCAAAGTCACACACCTAGTTATTATCTGGGACAGAAAATGAACTCACAACAGCACAACTCCATGGCCTTTTCCCTTAACCACTAAGCTGCTGCCTTCCTGAGCTGAGAAGCATCTTCCAAAAGAAAAACTACTTCTCTCACAAGAGCTGAAGGATGAAGGGGAGTTGGAAAGATGGACGAATGAGGTGGTGTTCCAGGAAGAGCGTGCACGGCGATCTTGAGGCTAGGGAGAGCACGGCGTCATAGGGAAAACCAAGCATTCAGTAATGGTTGGATGAGGGTGTAAATTCACAGGTGGGGTGAGTGCCAAGGATAGCAGGGGCCATGTCATGCAGATCTGTGGAAAGTATGTTAAGTTTATCCTGAGAGCACAGGAATCCTTTGAAACATTTAGAATGGAAGTATAAAAATCTGACATAAGGTTTTCATTTTTGAGGCTCATTCTGGCTGCCAAGTGGACAATTGATGGGGCAATGGGAGAAGAATATTTGAAGGCCAGCTAAAAGTCCTTCATGCAGGGGCGCCTGGGTGGCTCAGTTGGTTAAGCGACTGCCTTCGGCTCAGGTCATGATCCTGGAGTCCAGGGATCGAGTCCCGCATCGGGCTCCCAGCTCAGCAGGGAGTCTGCTTCTCCCTCTGACCCTCCTCCCTCTCATGCTCTCTGTCTCTCATTCTCTCTCTCTCAAATAAATAAATAAAATCTTAAAAAAAAAAAAGTCCTTCATGCAATAATCCAGGAGCATAGATGGATTTCCCTATTGGGGAAGTGACAGTGATGACAGAGACGTTGGCTGTCACTTTGGGAGATGCTTAAAAGCTGGAATCAACAGAATTCCCTGTTTGTTGTACGTCAAGTGCAAGGGGAAACGAGGTCAGGGGACTCCCATGGCTTTAACCTTTGAGTGGATGGTGATGCCTTCTACTGATGGAGAATTTGTAGGGGGAGCTGGTAATTAGATTTCGAACATGTTGAATTTGCAGCTTCCCATCTAACATTCAAGTGTGGGTGTTAAGAGGGCGACTGGATACACTAATCTTGAACTCATAAGGGATGTTTTGTCTAATTACTTCCCCATATTCATCCCTGTATTTTTTGATCAGGAAACAGTCAAACATGTATATTCCAACCTCTGCTAATTCTATTACAGACAACTAGTGAAAGGTTATTAGATGAGGCTCCGTGTGACAGAGGAACTGATGTTAAAAGTCTGAATGCAACACCCAGGAGGTCATTGCTAGTTTAACTGGGCACAGATAGAGTTTCCTGGGTCATGGAAAGCAAGCTGTGTATACCCATCGTTTCAGCCCCTCCCCTTCCATTTCTGACTTATCATCTGATTTGTGGTGAACGTTAAAGAATCTATTCATAAATGGTGACCTTTTGAAATTTGAAATGATGGTTTCGGCTAATTTCCATTCCAGCCCTGGGGCTGCTGCTTGAAGGTCATGAGCTTGAAGCTCCTGACTTGTCTCTAGTCTGTGCTCTCCACCAGTATTTGGAAAAGGGCAGCGTTATCTTCATCCTTAACATGCCCATCATTTGGATGAAGGATCATCATTCATCATTCTGTGACCACACACTGAGGATGAAAAATGTACTGAGTGCCGAGTTTGTGTTAACAGCAAGACCCAATCTATTCTGGTGAATTGGGGAGCATATCATCTGAGATCATAATAGTACAATAATATTGCTGTATCACATAGAGTTCATTCCATTGTAAGTGACAGAAAACCCAATTCTGATTGACTTAAGAAAAGAGAGACAGAGAGAAAGAGAGATCTCTATTGGCTCACATAATCTGATAGTAAAGTTACGGCTTCACACAGGAATCAAGCTCACAAGCACGCTATTTCTCTTGCCATTCTTTCTCTGCTTCCTCTCTGTTGACTTCATTTCATAGTAATGGATGAGTGTTGGTTTGTGAACTGGCCCCCACACCCGGAGGGCAAAGAGAGACCCAAAAAAGAGTCAGACCACTCCAGATGGGAAGGTGGCAGTTTTAATAAGCAAGGGAACTTACATAGGAGGGTTGTCCTAAGCAGCTGCAAGACAAGTAATTCTCTGCATCCCCCACCAGAATCTTAAACGTTTACACAGAGGCCTTAACTGGGTTCAGTCACATTGTCAGTCCAAATGTTCTCAATACCACCTTACTCTCTCGAGGCTACCTCCTTGCAAAGGGCTCCGACTGTGGGGACAGTGGGCAGAGCATACATTTCAAAGATGGGGGTGGGACATGAGGAGCCTCCAATTGCCTGGGTCCAGCTCACAGGTCAACTTCCAGCCACATCCTCTCAATGACCTCCTCCAAAATTGAGAGACTCAGGGATACAATATGGATAATATTATGCAATTCTCAGGGCTATATTCTTCTATACTTGAATCCAGCCTTAGGGCATGAGTTTCTTTTGCAGTAAGTAAAAGCCTCATTGCCTTTCATTGGCTCTGATTAGGTCACATGTCCATTATTGACCCAATCACGGTAGACCAGGGGTCCCAAAGGGCTGATTGGCTCAGGGCTTAGTCTTGCGTTTTAACTTTGGAGTAGGAGAGACATAGACCCCGGAGATAATTATGATTATAAACGACAAGAATTATTGATTAATTACTGCATGTCAGGCATTGTTCTAAGTAGTATGCTCCTTTTAACAACCCCTGGAGGTACCTACCCTTGTTATCACCCTTCTAATAATGAGGAAAGCCAAAATACAGTGAGATTAAGTAACTTGCCCCAGGACCCACAGCTGTTAAATTACAAAACCAGGGTACAGAGAGGCGAAGTAACCTTTCCAAAGACTCGCGGATGGAAAATGTTGGAGCCCCAGTACAAATTAAGGCAGTCTTCCATGGCCTGGGCTTTGACCTTAAATGAGAATCCAGTTACCAGATGTCTGCTGTCAATCAACACTTTACGGTTACAGAGGACTTTCATACGTGACTTCATTGTTCCTCCCAACTTTAGGAATGATGTAGAACTTGGGAGCATTATCTTCATTTTCTGATGAGGAAATTGAAGTTCAAGTTGAATGGTTTGCTCTAAGTCAAACATCAGTAGAACAAGAACTAACACCTCATGCTTGTCCTTTCCGACCCTGCAGTAAGGTAGCCTAAGAATTGAATAAATGGTGGGGAAACCACAAAGGCCTGGAAACGTGTATTGGGCTCATAGCAAGCTGATCCTCAAGGTTTTACCCCTTGGTGCGTCCATGTTACTTTCCTTCTGTGTTTGTTGTAAGCGGATAGGAGAATCCCAAGAAGGTGGATGCAAAGTCGCCCTAGATATTTAAACAGCAAATTAAACTATTTATGAATTATGAAGTAGTTCAACCACACGGAGTTGAATTATGACCTTTATCTTTTATTAAATTCACACACATGTAATAGATCTGTATCAGTTTTGGGATTTTCTATTCTTTTCTTTTAATCTATATTTCTATTTCTGAGGCTCTATCATACTATTGTTTGAATTAATATAGCTTTATAAAACTCTTCATACCAGAAGGGCATGTTCTCCTTTTTTTTTTTTTTTAAGATTTTACTTATTTATTTGACAGTGAGAGACACAGTGAGAGAGGAAACACAAGCAGGGTGAGTGGGAGAGGGAGAAGCAGGCCTCCTGCTGAGCAGGGAGCCCGACGCAGGGCTCGATCCCAGGACCTTGGGATCATGACCCGAGCCGAAGGCAGACCAGACGCTTAACGACTGAGCCACCCAGGCACCCTGGGCATGTTCTCCTTTACCGTGCTTCTTTATCAACACCTTCTCAAGAGGTTCTTATGTTTTGATTTTCCCTGTGAGTTTTCTGACTGTTCTATCAAGTTGCCGGAAAAACTGGAATATTAATAAAAATTTAATTAATAGAGTTATTTGGGCACAGTTGACCTCTTTAGAACATTGAGCCTTCCCCCATTTAAAAACATAATATATCTCCCGTTTATTAATATTTACTTCTGTCTTTTAGAGAAGTACCATTTTCCTGAGTCAAGCCTGTGCATTGACTGGGTACATTGTTTGTAGGTAGGATTTATATTTCGGATTACTAATGTTAATGGGTGGTGTTTCCCAAGATATTTCCTGAGTGGTTAGTATTACTGGTATGGGAGGGATTTATTGATCTGTAATGATCTATTTGTAAGCTGCTTGAACTTTCTTAGTGGTACTAGCTGCACTGTAAATAACTTAATTTGGTTTTCCAGGTAAACAATGATATCCTCTGCAAATAATAGATAGAACTTTTATCCCCCCACTCTTTTTCCTTTGAGCTTAGAGAACAGTGTTAGGTAGCTGTGATGCTCAAGGACCACCTTGTCTTTCTCCTATAACCATAATTGTAATGTCTTGCAGTGTCTTTCAGAGTGCGGTTGCAGATTTGGATATAAATCCCAGAATTTGTGCAAACCTAGTGATCTGCATTTTAGCAAACTCCTGGGAAGGATTCCTGCTCCCCCTAAAGTGAACAGCTGCTCCAGGGTTTCACCAAGAAACCCAGCGTTTGCTATTGGTTTAAAATGTTCTTGTTATCATGCTATGAAGTTTTCCATCAACATGTAGCTAAGAAAGAATTTTAATTGGGTATGGAGGTTTCCATGTTCAGATATCCATTGACATTGCAATCTTTCTGTCCTTTGGCTGGCTAATAGGCGAAGGTAATGCCTTTCATATTAACAAACTATCATTCAATCTTATACTGAATCTTTTTGAGACATATTTTATCTTTGATAATGCTGAAATAGATTTGCTAATATGTAATTTAGGTTTTTTCCTCTGTCTTTGTCCATGACACTTGCCTTTTTGTATGCTATTTGCATCAAGTTTGGGAATCAGAATGGTAGTAGCTTGATAAAATGATTTTCTATGCCATGAACTAGATTCCATGGCATGGAATTTTTCATATAAAATCTTCTGAGCCTGAGGCTTTTTCGAAAGTAGTTCTTTGACAACTTCTCTCATGTCTTACGTGTCTATAGCAGGCCTTTTTCTGGAATCTTTTTTGTTACCTAGAACATCATTTCACTTCATAGAAATATATAAATGTTTTAGTACAGAGTTGAATGGTGTGATTGCTTGTAGTTTATTTTCTTTCAACTCTATCTCCCCCACCCTGTACCTTTTTTCATTTTGTCTCCAACTGCATTAGTAGTTGGTGTCGTTTCTTCCAAGGCTGTGCCATTGGGGCACCTGGGTGGCTCAGTCCTTAAGTGTTTGCCTTCGGCTCAGGTCATGATCCTAGAGTCCTGGGATCGAGCCCTGCATCGGGCTTCCTGATCAGCGGGGAGCCTGCTTCTCCCTCCCCCACTTCCCCTGCTTGTGTTCCTGCTCTCACTATCTCTCTCTGTCAAATAAATAAATAAAATCTTAAAAAAAAATTTGAAGACTGTGCCATTGAATTGTCTTTCAGTCTTCAATTTTTAGGCTTTGAGTCATCTCTTTCTGGTATTTTATGTATTTTTTAAGAAGCTGGGAAAAGCTGTTCGAAGGTAGCTAGCCAACCACCTTTTTGCTCTTGGGACTTTTTAACTCAGATTTAAATTTGCATCTTGTTCAGGTTGGCATGTCTTAAGGTGAAGAGGTCCTTTTAGGGATCCCAACTGTCATTCAGCAAAGTCACTAGACCTCCCAGCTAAATGTCATCTGCCAGGGTGATTGACTAGCTCGCCACTTCAATTTTCACAGTCACTGATACAATGACTGAAAAAGAAAAGTTGAAGAACACAGCTCTGTGGTAAAGAATTAGCTAGGCATGATCGCCATCAGAAGCTTTGTCTGAGTGGAAACTCACTTTGAGTTCAAGTGAGCTCCCTGGAAAGCCAGACCCCATGACACGGGCTGAGTCAACGTTCACTCATGGACTTCACACTCATCGAGGACTTCTGGTTCAGGAAGGCGCTGAGCTGGTCTGAGACAAACAAAGCTGAAAAAGTGTGACCCCTTTCCTCAGGGACTTGGAGTATCAAGAAAATCTTTTTTTATGTGATTCCCATACGGCACAAGGTTGTCTTAGACTGTTACTATTTTCTTACATCTGCAAATACAGATTAAATTCTCTCTTCAAAAATTATAAGAGTGGAGCGCCTAGCTGGCTCAGTCGGGAGAGCATGCGGCTCTTGATCTCAGCGTTGTGAGTTTGAGCCCCACACTGGGGTGTAGAGATTACTTAAATAAACAAACTTCCGAAAAAATATGTTATGGCACCTGGGTGACTCCGTCGGTTAAGCATCTGCCTTCAGCTCAGGTCATGATCCCAGGGTCCTGGGATCGAGCCCCACATCAAGCTCCTTGCTCAGCGGGGAGCCTGCATCTCCCTCTCCCTCTCCCTCTGCTCCTCCCCCCGACTCATGCTCTCTCTCTCTCAAGTGAATAAATAAAATCTTAAAAAACAAAACAAAACATGTGTTTACTCTAAAAACTACCTAAAATATAAAAAGAAGTAATACTATGCCTTGCTCAATTCCCACCCTGCCTCCTCTCTACCCCACTCCAAAGTAACCGATGTTAACAGCCAGATGTGTTTCCTCTACATCTTCACCCTCAAAACGCACAAATACATGCACAGGGTAGGGGGAGGGACATTGTGTGATTTTAAAAATTGAATCACCCTGAAGATATTAGTGTGCCACTTGCTTTTTTCCCTCAGTACATCCTGAATATCCTTCCATGTCAATAGGCACTGATCTAACTCGATCTTTTTAATGGTTACATAATATTCCATACAATGAAATCACATCCCTGTATTCAACCATGTCCCTATTGATGAGCATCCTCCTTGTTTCCAGTTTTGTTTTGTTTTCAGTCATCCTTACACATGTGTTCTTGTGTACTGGTGCTTTTGTTTTTATAGGCTAGATTACCCAAAGCGAGACTGCTAAATTAACAGAGGTATGAGGTTATGACCTTAATAGATATGGACAGGTAGGTTGTAGGAAGGGGGTGGTTATCAGGCAGATGTCTTAATTATCAAGATAAAATACACACACACACACAAATTCAAAGATTTTGCTTTGAAATGAGACCCCTAGAATGGGTTGGAAGCACAAATACGAGCCCTGAGTTTCAGTTGTCCTTAGCACCCCTGTTGCCACCTCCATGCCAGCCCCCAGGGGGCACTGCTCTGAAAACAGTAAGAACAGCAAAGCCAGTTTATTGAATGATTCCCAAGGCATACACTAGTGCCTTAAGTGCATGTTTTTCCTTTTATTCTCCTCGCCAAGTAAGAGATAGAGCCTATTAACTACCATCTTCACTTTACAGAAATGGAAACTGAGACCTAGAAAGTTTAAGTCACTTACTGAAGGCCACACATCCAGTAGGTAGCAGAGCTGGGATGTGATTCCTGTTCTGCGTGGCTCCAAACCTGGGCTCTTAAACACTGTGTGGGATTTCTTCCAAGGATCCCATTGCTGGGACTGTTTCATCTGAGCCCCAAAGTGACACGAACATCAATGTTCACCTGGAACCATGGCAGGGGCCAAGCCCTGCCTCCTACTGTGAAGGAAGAATACTCCTCTATAAAGCATTTGAAGTGATCTTGACCTCCAGATAGGGCCTTCTGTATTCAGAGGAAACTGAGTGAGCTCCCAGGGCACTAGGTTGAAATGCTTGCTTGCCCCTACTCACAACGCAGAGGCCAGCTGTCTTCTCTTTCTCCCTCTCTCTTTCTTTTTCTGAAGCAATTGACAGAAATGGAAGCCCTTGGTTTCACCTCTCCCCACTCTCTCCTGACAGCCAACAGATAGCCATGGTTAAAAGTGTAGACTCTGGACTCAGAATGACCTGGTTGGAAATCACTTCGTTATCCTTGGGCAAATGTCCTGAGACTCTCTAACCTTCTGGTCTCCCTGGAAGCATAACCATCCTACTCAGGGCTTTGCCTTACCTATTAGAGGATCATCCCCCTGGGGATCAGTGATGTTTTAAAGTAATATTGAGGGTAATATGGAGAAGAAAAATGAATTCCCATTTACTGAGAGTCTATGTGCTTGGCACTGTGCTAGAAGTTAATAAACATTAACTCAGTCCTGTGAAGTAGACATAATTATTCTCATTGCACAGAGGAGAAAAATGAAGCTTGATGGGTCAGTCAAACCTGCTAAGTTTGCAGAGCTAAAAATGATGGTGGTGGTGGTGGTGATGATGATGATGGTGGTGATGTTTGTGATGATGATGATGATGGTTATGGCGATGATGTTGATGATGATGGTGGTGATGATGTTGATGATGATGATTGTAATGATGATGGTGATGATTATGGTGATGATGTTGATGATGATGATGATGGTGGTGGTGGTGATAGCTATTGTTTATTGAACACTTGCTGTGAGTAGGCATGATGCTAAGAACCTTGTTTGCATTGTCTCATTTAATCCTCACAAAATCCAACAAGTAAGTTCTATTATTATCCCCTTCTATGGATAAGAAAACCAAGATCCTAAAGACTAAGTGACCTGTTAAAGGCAGTCAGTCCAGTGTTGGGGCTGGGATGCAAATCCAGGCCATTTGGATTCCTTAGAAGCATCTCTTCACCTTACTTGGGTAATGAAGGCCTTGGTGGAAGTTACTCCGATTTAAACACTGAGCTTTTTGGATCACTCCCAAATGGAGTGTCAGGCAGCTCTACAGAAGCCCAGGCCTTTGGAAGAAGAAACCAGATTCCATCTCCCGCCTGTCTTCATCCCTTCATCTTTTGGGCTCTGTGGGCAACACTTTCATGGCAGGATTCTGCATCCTGTCTCGTGGTCATACGTACCGTCTGTGCTTGGCACAGCCGGCTGTCTCCATGGAACATCTGTGGCTCACTACTACTGTGAGTGATTCTATTTTCCACACATCTCTAGCTCGTTAGAAAGCAAGGCTCCTATTTGTTGGTGGATGTTTGCAATCTGAATGTGAAACACTGCAAAATGATGATTGAGCTGATTCACACTGGGGAAGAGTCTGTGACACATAAACACACACACACACACACACACAGAGGAGACACCTAATTAGTGAGGGTTGAGTTGGCACCTGATCCAATAGGTACCCTAACTTTGTCCACTGAGGGGCCATCTGGCTCCTGGTGACTGTTGCTGAGCTGGGAGCTTTTCGTGCAGTGATGGTGGTCCTCCCTGGCCAGGGCTGCACTCCAAATGTCCTCTGGGCCACCCAGCCAGCTGCGGTGTCAGTATTTGAAAGAAACACTCTCACTGCTCACCCAAGGTAGCAAGAAAGCCGAAATAAACAACATCCACCCCAGCCGACCCAGGGGTCTACAGAGAGGAAAGAGATTCCCCCTCTCCTCCGCTATGAATAGGCCTTAGAACTTCCTCAACGTTTCTCCCAGATTTTCCACTTCTGGGCTTTGGCCAAATGCAATCTTTAAAAATACACATTTGGCAAGAATCTGCAAAAAAAAAAAAAATCCCTTCAGATTGTTATGTGATGGTGGGGAAAAGACACATTTTTTTAAAACTCTAAAAAAAGCACCTTAGCATTTGTAGGCTTTTATAATTCTGAAACAGCTGAAATGCTCAAACTTTCGAGTTGGCAGGATTGAAACTGAAATCTGCAAAGCCGGTTCAATTTGACAAGAGTGGGAGCCTTGCATTTCAGAGGGTTTTGATGAGCCTGTGGGCCTGAGCCATCAACACAATGGGTGGCCACCCACTCACAGGGAGCCCTTCATGCCTGGGTCCCCATCTCCCTTCTAGATACTTGCAGAGCTCACTCTCAGAGATGCTCCTGGCTCCATCCAAGAAGGCTGCCCCATTGCTCTGGTAGCTGCTGGTAGCTTAGCAGACTGGGTAAGGATGCAGCCTGTGGAGTCAGACCACCTGCAGTCCTGATTTCACTACCTATAAACTGTAGGACCTTATTCAAGTTACTTAATTATTCTGTGCTTCAGTTTCCTCATCTGTAAAATGGGGCTAATAACTACCTAATGGGACTGCTGTAGGAGCTAAGTGAGTTAAGTATTGAAAATGCCTTAGAACAGTGTCAAGGCCATGAGACATTCAATCATGTTGGCTATTATATATTAGCAGAGAAAGCTCAACTGCAAAAGACAGATTTGGGGGAGTGGCTAGACAACCAGAAGTCTAGTCCTGGGGAGATCAGAGAGGCTTAGAACCTAGCATGTCAGGAGGGAGGTTAGGACAAAAATCACCGTAGATGGAATGTGGATCTACTATGCATCAGAAGCTTTACTGAGATTCAAGAGTAATATTTCATATATTTGTTGATTGATACCCCTCTTGCTCCAGAAAGGATTTAAGGGGGTCTCTAGGTACACAAAATAAGAAAAAGTGGGTCCAATTTTTAAAATTGGACTAAGAAAGAAAAAAAATGGGAACAGGACAGAGCCAAGAATGAGAGTAGAATGCACCTCACGATGAACTACATTCTTGCTCAGGGTGGTTCATAAAGCTGCCTGTGAACCAAGCTTCCTCTCAGCCTGGTCCATTGCATGCCCACAGTGCTCAGAATACAGGAAACCCGGTGGCTAAGCTGACCGGCAGTCAAGCCCACCTGGTTCACAGGCGCCGTGATTTGCCCCGGGCAAATTGCTGAATCTCTTAGAGTTTGAGTTTCTTCATTGGAATGGGGATAATAATTGTAGTCATGACATTATTTTGAGGGCAAAATGAAATATTATATGTAAAGTGTTTATCACAGCACCGGCCACTTAGTTAAGTATTCAATAAATAGTTGCTAGAATAAATAACTCTTAGAATTTATAGACATGTACCACTCTCCTGGTACCAAGATCAGATAAGAACCTCTTCCTTCCTAAGAGGATGATGTTTCATGTAACAAAACATGCACTCATGGCAAAACCTCAACATGGGCTGATGGCAAGACCCCCAAAGCCACAGTGCGCCGTGCTTAGGAGCACGATGGAAGCATGGGTTCGAATCCCGGCTCTGCTATTAAGTAGCTGTGTGATCTTGGGCACATCGCTTCACTTTCCTGGTACACAGGCCCTTCGTCTGTAAATGGGCAAAATAACGGTACCTCCCTTATAGGGTTGTGATGGGAATTAAATGAGATTATAATAGCTAAAGCATTTAGCAAAGTTTTGGTAAGCATTTACCGCTCAATGGCTGTGTTGTTGCTGTTGTTGATGTAAACGCTGTGAGTCATCCAACGTTAGTCCGGCTTGATCCAGAGGGATACTCGGAACACCCGGGTGGTGGGTGGTCTGCATATCCTGAAACCTGTGCCAAATACTCTCCTTCAATGGCTCTTCTCTACTTCCCGTAACCACCTTGTGACAACACACTTGAAGACCACACTCTCCGGCAAACGTTCAAGAGCAGCTATTTTATCTTGCCAACCAAGTATAAACCATTCAGGCTTAAATAATCAAGTGAGGGGTAGAAGCAGTATCCTGTAGGAGAAGAGGACAAGGGGCCTTATAAGAACCTGGGCCTGAATGAAAGGCCATTTCAGTATTCTCCTTAGAAAAATGGTGTTGATGAAAGCCAGGTGCTCAGGGTTGAGTTATTATGGCTTAATGGTTAGAAGCATGGGGGGCGGGGGGGCGGTGGGTCAAATGGTTCTGGGTTCAAGACCTGCTTCTGCCACTTACTGGCTGTGTAGCCTGAGACAAGTTACTTAACCTCTCTGTGCCTCAGTTTCATCCTCTGTTCACCAAAGGGAACAGACAATAATATCTCCAACCTCGGGGCACCTGGGTGGCTCAGTCGTTAAGCGTCTGCCTTCGGCTCAGGTCATGATCCCAGAGTCCTGGGATTGAGCCCCGCGTCGGGCTCCCTGCTCGGCGGGAAGCCTGCTTCTCCCTCTCCCACTCCCCCACTTGTGTTCCTGTTCTCGCCATCTCTCTCTCTCAAATAAATAAATAAATAATCTTTAAAAAAAATAATAATAGTGCCAACCTCATATGGTTGCGATAAGGGCTAAGTGGATTGGCACATGTAACATGCATTGAACAGGGGTGGCCCATAAAGCCAATCTAAGCATTAGCTGCTATTATCACCGTTATGGACGAGGTAAGGACATGGGGGCGACCAACGAGATGGGCTCCTGGGCACAGGTGGAGCGGATAACAGGGTGAGCGGGGGTGGAAGGCATTCAGGATGAGCAAGGTGGCAGCTAAGTTTAGTGCTGGAAGGGAAGGATTTGAATATGCATGAACTGTCCTCCCGCTGTGCCAAGCAGCTTGATTTTTCAATCGCTCCTCAAGGGGAGTCATGAATGGGGAAACAGAGTCAGCAGGATCCCCCCTTCGGAGTAAAGCCTGTGCCTGTTTCCTGTGTTCAGGCCACCAGCTTCCCGAAACCCCTCTAGGGGACCAGAGAGAGACGTCCCTTCCCTGTGTTAATAAAACTATCTGTGCAGGGGCAGTGGGTCAGCAGGGAGCAGGACATTGATTCCTTTCCGATATGTAAACAACTCCTGGTCTGGGGTCATAACTTGTTCACAACCAGAAGTGGAGAAGAGTCCTGGCTGGTTTCCAGGTGTCATCCCTGGAGCTGGTATTCCTCCCTGTCCTGCCCTCCCTTCTTCCTCTCTCCCATCCCTTCTCCCCAGCCTCTCTCTTCTCTGCCCCTCTTCTCCGGCTCCCTCTGTATCTCTCTCCCACAAATCTATATTCAGTTTCTGTCTTCCAAAAAGAAAAAGTGAGTAGGAGGACAAATTGTTTAACAGCAACGCAGCTATTTTAACAAAATGCTTTTTCCTTTGAGTCAGTCCTAAGACATTGGGGTATAGTCTAAGCCAGAATGAACCAAACAATAACCCTAAAAAATGAAATGGATTTGGGAAAAGAGCCTAAACTCCCCGGACAGAATGGGGAGCGGGGAGGGACAGAGAGAGGACATGACTCCCATAGGTCGGAGATGAAACCAAATCAAGGTCTTTGGTTAAAAGATGGGGGGGAAAGCCACCAGGGAGGAAGTGAAACATTATTTCCATCGTTTGGATGTCAAATTTATTCCATGCCGAACACCTGGCTCTTGCAAACATGTGGGTGATTGTGTAGACCTGTTTTTTCAGATGTTGGCCACTCTGAACATGGGTTCTCAACCAAGTCAAGAAGTCCTTTTCCCTTTGACTTACTGATTTTTGTTTTTTTTAAAGATATATTTATTTGCATGTGAGCGGGGGCAGGGACAGAGGGAGAGAGAGAGAGCAGACTCCTCACTGAGCTCAAAGCCCGACTCGGGGCTCCATCCCAGGACCCTGAGATCGTGACCAGAGCCAAAACCAAGAATCGGACACTCAACCAACTGAGCCTCCCACGTGCCCCATCCCTTGGATTTAAAGATCCTGGAGCTGTCGGGAAAATATCTTGAAGTCTTCGCTGTTAAAAGAGCCAGAATCTGAGCTCTGGGCTCAGCTCTGCCCCAATTTACTCTGTGCCCTGGAATGAATCATGCCCTTTGGGGGCCCCTATTTCCTTCTTTACGGAATGAGAGGATTAGATGACCTAATCTATTAGATGACCTAATTAGATGCCCTGCCAGCATCTGAATCTTCCTCTATCCCTGGCAGCTGTGTGTGGTTGAACAAGAGACTGTGGAACACTCAGGGATCGTCTGTTTCCTCATCTGCAAAACGGATAACAGTAAGGTTGTTTGCTCCACTTCCTTTTCCCACCAGAGCCTGCCCTCATTTATAAAGATAAAAAGTACCTCGCTGGCACATTTCAGAACTTACACAATTATCAGTAATAAGATTCTTGTGATACCGTCTACAACTGACTGGGAAATATCCTCCAACGCCAATCTGGTTCCATTTCATTTTGAGCCTGAGAAAGCCAACAACCAGAGAGGCAAATCTACCTGCCCTGCATCAGCCAGCAGATGTTCTGAGTGCCGGTGGAAAGCACCAAGGGAGATCTAAAGAGGAGAGATTCCCTCTTGCCCATGATCTTGCATCTGGTTCCGGGATCCATACTAGAAACATTATGGGTGGAAAAAAAGCCCCCCAAACAAAAAACCTTGAATCAAGAACCTTCCAACCCTCTTGCCTCTTATGCCATCCATATGATCCCCAGCTTCTTCCTCAGCTGAAGCAATGTGTTTTCATAGAAAACTGCGCTTGCCTTATCTCCCTTCAAAGAAAATGTGCTGCTTCTGAAAAGATATATTCTTCCCACAAACAGTGCCGTGCACCTGTCGTAGGGCCAGGAGCAGGAAGGCAAATCTAGGTGGTGAAATCGCCTCCTTTGGTTTATCTGCAAACTCTTCGCTTAGAGAGGGCATCGGAAGAAGATACCAGAACATCTTCCTTGCGGGCGGCTGGGCCAGCAATCCCCTTGGCGTAGGAATGAGAAATCCCCTGAATTAGCCAGTGTGAAGGGACACAACACCATCCCTGCTAGCAGCCGAGCCGCCTGTGCCAAAGCCGCGGGGTTCCCAGGCGCCATTCATTAATGCTGCCCACAGGCCAAGGGAGAAGTCTGTCCACTCCGCCGAGCAGAAGGTCCAGGTTCCAGGGCACTGGAGGAGATAATTGTCTTCATAGCTAGGAGATGCTTGGCAGGGAGGTCAAGTGACTCTACACACTCCAAAAAAAAGTCTAGGCAGATGATGGTGATAAAACCATATTGTCCTTAACTCCTGGCAAAACAAACAAATGAAAGATATTTGAGAAGCAGCATGCTATAGTAGAAAGAGCAAGAGGGGTCTGAGACCTGGACTCTTGCCAATGACAAGTCCTGTGCCAGTTTATCTGGTAAGATGTGAAAAATGATCCTTGCCCTGCACATTTCCTAGGGCTTTTAGGACAATTGAATGAGATACTAGGTGTAAAAGGATGTTGAAAACTGTATTGTGATTCATTCATTCATTCATTCATTCAAATAGATGGGAGTGTGCACTAGGTGTCGGGCATTGGGGATCGAGCGGTGCTAGGTGGCAACTGCCCTCAGTGGGAGGACAGGTGTGCCACTGGCCCAAGCCCAGGAATGGTTTCTCAGGAGCGCCCTCCAGAGGCCAGGTCCTAGCAGTCCACCTACCCGTTCCGCTGGAAGTCCAGTTTCTTTCCTTGGGTCCTTCTAAGTCTCCAGGTGGCTTCCTGGGGGCCAGATGGTCAGTCCATCTTCCTCCAGAGTCGCTGCCTGAACTGGAGCCCAGGGAGATGGCTCCCTGGAGGCTACGATGTGTGACAACTGCCACTGTTGATTCTCCTTTCCGCAAGGATCCCCACTGCCGAGCCGCCCAGCTTGCCTCCCGGGACAGGAAAATCCCAGATAAATTCTCAACTTGCTACACTTGGCACTAGATTGGCAGCTAGATTTCGGTCTCCCGAGATAGTGGGATTTCTACCCAGGCTGCTGCGATCCTTTGAGGTGTGAATGTTTAAAAAAGCTGACATTTATTGAGCGATTTAGCGGTTTCTGGGCTGGATATTATTCTGAGCATGCTTCATACAATAGCTTCAAATTTACCTCTAAGAGGTATGTATTCAGGATTAAACCCATTTTAGAGGTAAGTAAACTGAGATTTGGAGAGGTTAAGTAACCTCTTAGGTCACCCCTAGAAGGGACAGCGCCAGGATTTCACCCAGAGCCATCACCTCCAACCACCAAGCTCCACTGGAGGAGCTGAGGAGGAGGATTTTGCAGGAGGTGCAGCACACCAGAACAAGTTTGAGTTCAAGCCTGCCCTCTGGATGGCAAAGTCAGGGGTGGTCCCATCCTCCGCCAATCCATGACTATCTTTCCTTTGTGTGTGTTTCTTCCCTTTTCAGCGACCTTACTTCCGGGCTTGTCTCCATCTCGGGGGGTGAGGGGGTGGGGAGGGTCCACCCTGCCTTCCCACACCAGCAGCCGGGCCAGTTTGCCCTGACAGGGTTCCCCAACTTTTCATCTTTGTCTCCTTCTATAAATCCGTCCTCCAAATGTGCAGCTCTCCCAGAACCACAGATCAACTTCAGTTGTGTCTCTCGCAGGAAACAAAATTAAACCTCTTCCTCACCAGACACCCAGCTGTGCACAAAAAATTAATCAATTACTTTTGAGATAAGAGCTGCAAAGGAGAAGCTCAGAGGGGCTGTGGCAATACTCCTGTTATCTCTGAAGACACTCCTCGAGCATTCTCTGGAAAGGAAGGTTGGGCTTGCTGGGGATGTGTGCTCATCCCAGTGGGTGTTTCGAGATCTACAGGCTCCCCTGGAATGCCGCTCTCTCTCTCTATCTCTCTCTCTCACACACACACACATTCTCTTAAGTGATGATATTAAAGCATTAACCCTCCTCATTCCTTGGTGTGCATGACAACTACGACCGTGTCTAAGAATGAAATTAGCTTCCTGTTATGAAACCAGGACTCTCAGAATGCATGGAAGGGAGGAGGTGCTTGTGTGAGTCATAAACGTCCCAAGGAGGTGAATGCCCTGGACCAGAAAGGGCTCGGTTGTTCATTCAGCGTCTGCTGGTCATTTGGGTCTGTAAATGGTCCTTACCTACAACTGCCCGTCTCCTAGGGACAGGAGCTGGGGATGCAGCTGGTGAGGCGGTCCTCGGTCCGGGGAGTGCTCACAAGTACGATGCCTGCCCTCTCCTCCGGACCCCCTTGACCCCGAGTCCTAGGCAACAGCTTGGTTTGAAGCGGCTCTGGGGAGTGTGATGGGCAGCTGGCAGGAGGACGGCTGTGCTACAGGAAACAAGGCCTCCAAAAACCAAAATAGAAATCCTCTCAGCTTAGAACTGTAAACAGGAGAGGGCACGGAGCGAGCAGAGCAGGGGATGCATGTGTTCATTCACTGGCTCTCGCAGCAAGTGTTTATTGAGAACCTACTGCACGCCAGGCAGCTGGGAGGGTCCCCCAGACTGGGTAACCTGAATGAATGGAAACCTCTCCAAGAATTGTCCAAGAAAGGAGCCTAAAGATGGACAGGGAGAGACCGTGGGCACATCGCTGCGAGGTTCTAGAACCTCTCCACCCATGTGAGCCGTTTTGTTCTGTTTCCCAGACGTGTTCTGCAATAAAACCCAGGCACTGAAAAGGATCTCCTTGTGTTTTTTTCTAGTGGCCTTGAGAAAGGGAAAAACTGGAGTTTACCCCAAAGCTGCTTGTCACCGTTGTCAAGTGGGGGTTCATGGCCTGGGCCTGGAAGGCTGTGTTTTCTTTTCTTAAAAAAAAAAAATATATATATATGCATATATTTAATACATACGTATCTATAAGTATATACATATGCATATTATATATGTATATAAACACATACATATGTATATAAACATAAACATATATGTATGTTTATATGTTCTTTTTTACTGTAGAAACAGTGTATTATTCACTATAGAAAACTTAGGAAATAAAAATTAGTTTGAAAGTAACGAGTAATAACTATCCTCATGTTCTCTTAGCGCAGATACAACCCCCATCAAGTATATATATTTACATTTTCTACTCTACATACCTATCCCTTATTTTTAACCAGAATGAGATTATACCATAGATTTTTTTATAATGTACTTTTTTATTTACTAAAGTATCACTATCATCTTTTCTACATCCACAAATGTTTTACTGCATCATTTAGTGACCAGATAGTATTTCATCTTATGATGTACCATAATTTATTCAGTTCATCCCCTGTTATTGTATATTTAGTTTGGTTCCAGTTAAAAACAATAGACGCATATATCATTGTAAATAAATTCTCACACATGTTCAGAATTATATCCTTATGATAGAATTTTTAGAACTGAGAGCACTGAGTCAAAAGATGAGCATATGTTTACATAAACTTTTGACTTAGCATAGTTTTTGATTTATAGAAAAGCTGCCAAGATAGTACAGAGAGTTCCTGTATTTGTACATTCAGTTTCCTCTGGTGTTAAGAGCTTACATTAGAAGGATACATTTGGGGGTGCCTGGGTGGCTCAGTCGGTTAAGCGTCCGGCTCTTGATTTCAGCTCAGCTCATGATCTCAGGGTCATGAGATCGATTCCTGTGTCAGTCTCCCTGCTCAGCAGAGAATCTGCTTGAGATTCTCTGCCCCTCCCCACGCCCTCAAATAAATAAATAAAATCTTTTTTTTAAAGGATACATTTGTTCCAACTAATGAACCAATATATATATTTTAAAGATTTTATTTATTATTTATTTGTCAGAGAGAGAGAGAGAGAGCAAGCACAAGCAGGGGGAGTGGCAGGCAGAGGGAGAAGCAGGCCCCTGCTAAGCAAGGAGCCCGACCCAGGGCTCCATCCCAGGACCCTGGGATCATGATCTGAGACAAAGGCAGACGCTTAACCAACTGATATAGGCATCCCTAATATATTGACACCTTATTAACTAAAACCGTATTTTATTCTGATTTCCTTAGTTTTTACGTAATGTCCTTTTCCTGTTCCATGATCCAATCCAGGACACCCTATTACATTTAGTCATCTCATCACCTTAGGCTCCTTTAGACTGTGGCAGTTTCTCAGACTTTCCTTGTTTTTGATGACCTCGACGGTTTTCAGAGGTTCTGACCAGGTATTCTGTAGAATGTTCCTCAGTTTGCCTCCATCTATGTTTTTCTCGTGATCACATCAGGGGGTATGGGATTTTGAAGGGACGACCACAAAAAGTGCTGTTCTCATCACATCGAATCAAGAGCACGTGCTATCCACATGGCTTGTCACTGTTGATGTTGCCCTTCGTTGCCTGGCCAAGGTCACGTTTGTCAGGTTTCTCCCCTGTGGAGTTGCATTTCCCCCCTTCCATACTGCGCTATTTGGAAGGAAGTTACTCTGCACAGTCCACATCTATGTTATGCTCCCCTCTTTGAGGTGGCAGTAAGTATATAAATTGTTTGGAATCCTTCTGTACAGGAGATTTGTCTCTTCTCCCCCCACTTGCTTATTTATCTATTCATTTATTCATATCATTATAGACTCATAGATATTTATTTCCTTTGGACTATAATCCATTACTCTACTATTTATCTTGTTGCTCAGATTGTCCCAGCTTTGGCCACTGGGAGCTCTTTCTGTTGGCTCCTGTGTCCTTTTGATAGATCCCCCATTGGTTGATATCTTGAACATTTCCTTGTTTCCTGGCCTACAAGATGCTCCATTATCCTCTTGTGTGCTCCCTGCCCCAGCCCTGGAAGAAGTCATTTCTCCAAGGAGCCCTGGTTCCCTGATTGGAAACCAAGATCCAGGTACTGGTTAAGCTCAGTCCACCAGCATGCCGTAGACATGAGCTTAGAAATGCACGTATGTATACAAGCCCATGTGTATGGACATATCTATAGTTATTCCTATATTTCTCCATCTATATGGAGCTAAACCTGAGTTTATCGTCATGTCTCCAGTTCAAATCCAGTATCACATGGTTCATTCCAGGCTTCTCTCTCCTCGAAGATAACCATATCTTAAAGTCTTTTGATTTCTCTTGCCATGTTGCCTTCCATGAACTTATTTTGGGGGGAGGACAGGAGGGAGAGAAGTATGCCTTGAACCTATTTGCTGCCCATCAGGTTTTAATGAAGTTGGTTGCACACACACAGAGGATGGAATGATGCCTCCTAGGATAACATTGCTCATGCTATTTGAGGGACTTACAGTCCCTTTTGCTTGAAGAGATCAAAATCTGAAAGTACTTGTGTGCACGACTCACCCACTTTGAGAACCAGAGACCACTGACATCAAAGAACTCCGGGTAGAAAGCTGTGGTTATTTCTACATTTATTTCTCGCTTTGTAGACTCCCTTTTTTGAGCTATGACTAAGATCTTTGATCTGAGTGGCTTCCAAACTGCTTTTAAGTCCAGATAAAGAGTCAGTCTTTTGTTCCCAACCTGTGGACCTGGGACCCCATGGGGCAAGCAATGGACTCTGGAATCTGGAGACAAAGGCCACAAACTCAGGTGCCTACAGAGCCAGATGGGTTATCACAAGGGAAGGGTTTGGGGGGAGGATGGCAAACCAGAAATCACATGGCCTGGTGCAGGAATGTGGGTCCATTGGTGCCAGAGCCTCTGACTTTTTGGAAGAAAGCCAGAATTCTAGATTCTTGTGTGAACCCCTGAAGTTCTTAAATGTTGGCTGTGATCATCAGTCTTTCTAAAATGCTGTAAGAGCCAACCAAAAGATGTCCTCTGGCAGGATATGACCGTCAGAACGCCAATCTGGGACCTTGGTATTTGTACTGCCTGGTTGCTAGAAAAAAAAAAAACCCACACATCATAACTCAATTATGTGGGGATCCATGACCATCCTTTTATAGTAAAAAGGGGTCCCCCACACTACAAAATTTGGGTAACATAGGGTCATTTTGTCTTGAAAAACATTCACTTTTCTTTCTTTCCTGGGGTCAATGAATTTCCAGACAAGCTGGGATCTTTTCTCTGGAGGCTGAGAGATTAAGCCTGGAACGTTAGCCAGCCACTGGGGACAACCCAAGTCAGTCACTTCTCTGACAGTGTTGGGAGGCCTGTGGGGTCCCACAGCCCAACACGGTCACAGAGAGCGTGCGTGCAGGGAAGGACCTCTGCCCACTCTGCGAAGGGGTATCCTTCATCCCCCAGTCTTCATGGCGTCCTTTGCTTCTCTCGCTCATGACTCTTTCCAGAACCCATGGGGATTGGTTTGAAGACATTGCCCAAAGCAGGGAGTGGGGCTGGGGCATTATTATTCATCCAGCAGGATCAGCTCTCCAAACAAAAATCATACTTCCTTTGCTCTCCTTGACATCTTTTTCACCCAAGAGGGCACTCTCAGTTGTCAACAAAAGAGTTGAGACATCAGTGATCATTTTCTTATAGTTTAAAACAACAGTATCCTTCGCTGGTCCTCTGAGCTTCCCCAGACCTGCACCTCCTTTCTGCTCTGCTTGGGGCATAGATCTGGGTTTGAAAGTCATTACTTAGGTTGAGTTACTCTCCATGGGATAGTTCTGAGTATCTGTCTAGTGAGATGACATAGATAGGGATTCGAGACTGAAGCCTTGGACACTGTAAATTTGTAATCTCTCTCATGCTCTCCCAACGCCCAGAGCCCCTAGGACCTCGGGCAATGGGGAAAGCAAAAGAAGTCACTCAGCCTTCCCCCTTGATTCCTTTATCCCTTATCCTTCAGTGCCCGCTCTTTTCTCCCTCCAATCCATTTTCTGCATTGTCGCCTGAAGAATCTTTTGAAAACATCCAGAAGGTTGTGCTATCCTCCTGCTTGCTCTTCTCCAATGGCTTCCCCCGGCTCTTTAAAAATAAGCCTCCTGGGGCACCTGGGTGGCTCAGTTGGTTGAGCAGCTGCCTTCAGCTCGGGTCATGATCCCGGGGTCCTGGGATCGAGCCCCGCGTCGGGCTCCCTGCTCGGCGGAGAGCCTGCTTCTCCCTCTCCCTCTGCCTGCCACTCTGCCTACTTGTGCTGTCACTCTGTCAAATAAATAAATAAAAAATATCTTTAAAAAAATAAAAATAAAAATAAAAATAAGCCTCCTTATCACAGCCCAAAACCTGGCTACTCAAAGTGTGGTCCTTGGACCAGGAGCATCAGCATCACCTGGCAGCTCGTTAGCAATGCAGCTCCTGAACCCAACCTACTGAATCAGAATCTGCATTTTAACAAGATCCTCTGGTGAGTGGGATGCACATAAAAGTTTAAGAAACTTACGTGTGGGCTACCAGGCTCCAGACTAGGGGCTGTTGCCCATGGTTGCACATTTCATCACCTGGGGAGTTTTTAAACACATTCGTGCCTAGGCTGCATCCCACTGAGGTGGGGGGGTGGGGAGGGGGAGGTCCAGGCACTATTTGTTTTTTTCTTTTTAAAGATTTATCTATTTATTTTTACAGAGAGACAGAGAGAGCAAGCAAGGGAAGGGGCAGAGGGAGAATGAGAGGGAGAGAAGCAGACTCTCTGCTGAGCATGGAGCCCAACATGGGGCTCTGCCCCACAACCCTGAGATCATGACTTGAGCCGAAATCTAGAGTCCCACGCTTCACTGACTGAGCCACCCAGGCGCCCCCAGACACTGGTGTTTTTTTCAAAGCTGCCCAGGAGGATATGAAGTACTGTTCCGCCCCTTCTGTCCCTGGCTCACCTCACCAGCTTCCTTCCCATTGCTTCCCCCTTCTCTTCTCCAGCCACAATCAACCCTTTTTCATACTCTAGCAAGCTCTGCAGTCCCTCATCCTTGCGTTCCTACTGCCTAGAAAGCTCTTCTTAGGGAGGTCATCTTATCATCTAGGAATCTCCTTAAATGTTAACTTCTCAGGGAACCTTCCCTGACTCTTCCATCCTCCCCCTCTGCCCCGGGATCCATACCCCATTACCCTGTTTGATCTTCTCCATAGCATTCATTGCTATCTGCAGTTCCCTCGTTTCCGTATTAATTTGCCTATGGAGCAGCTGCTTTCCTTTGTGAGAATTTCAGTTTTGGAAAGACAGAGACCTAGTGGCTTTCAGTCACCCCCAGGGCTGGATTCAGAACAAACGAAGCATGTGCTTTGGGCCAGAACACATGGGGGAGGAGAGAGAAAGAAAAGCTTTTTAAAAATGAGATTTGATATTTCAAAAACTGACCAGAGTAGTCATCATGGAAAAAATTAGAATGTGTTGTACTTTCTCGTACATATGTTAAGGAGAGTGGTTTTTCTAATTGCACATGGAAAAGGGTACCATCATCTTTTTAGGACTTAGAGCTTTTAAATTGTTAAGCTTTAAAAAAAAAAAAAAATCAAAGTGTAACACACATACAGAGAATGCATCCCACGCATAAAACTTCATTAAGTTTCATAAACTGAACACACCTGGTCACCAGCACCCAGCTCAAGAAAGGGCACCTGCTCAGCCTCTCTCCCCCACCTTCTGGTCACCAGCAGCTCTGAATTCTAACAGTGGGTGTTTTGAAAATTTTAATCCAACGCCATCACCTCTGAGGCCCGGGGACGAAGCAGTACCCAACAAATACTAGATGACCAATCAGTGTCTGCTGAGTAAATGGACTAATTGATTACTTTCCTCCGATCATGTCATGCACACCCTTTCTGGGAAATCCAGAGAGTGTGGCTCTCAGAGGCTGAACTAATTTGAATTTTTTTTAAAGATTTTATTTATTTATTTGAGAAAGACAGAGAGTGAGCCAGAGAGAGAGCACGAGCAGGAGAGAGGGTCAGAGGGAGAGGGAGAAGCAGGCTTCCTGCTGAGCAGGGAGCCCGACGCGGGGCTCGATCCCAGGACCCTGGGATCATGACCTGAGCCGAAGGCAGCCGCTTAACGACTGAGCCACCCAGGCGCCCATGAACTAATTTGAACCCAAAGAAGTGGGAAGCTCAGAGCCCACCTCCTTCTCCTTTTGGATGCCAAGTAACAACGGCAACAGATCCAATTGGTATGGAGCCTTTCGATGGAACCAACCGGGCGAATTTCTTTGGTGCCTGCCCTGCTGTCGTTCACCCAGCTGTACCACTGCCGTTGTGGGGATTATCACTCCAGCGGGCTTTTCTTGGAGCCGCTGTGCTCACTGCCCTTTTGGTTTCTTTGCATTTGACTGGGGCTTCTAGTTAGCCCCATGGAAGCTCGGGGTGCCTATTCTTCCTCCTGGGCTTTTTGCTCTCTCCCTTCTGGCTGATGGAGCCGCCATGCTGAGCAAGGTAGCAAGTCTGAATGGCAGTTTCAGAAGCAGAAAGGTCCTAAACCCCGGTTTCCTGTGTAGCGGGAGTGTTCGGAGTGTGTTGACCCCAAAGGACAGGGACCACCCCGCCATCCACGGGCTATTAACTCTTCCTCTGTCCATGTTCCCCACCCCACAGCTTTCCCTATATGGCCAGTTTCTTCAAAATTCAGCCGTCCCCAACTGTGAGACGCTTTCCTGAACACCATCCTCCTCTCCTCCATCCCCCCCACCACACACAAATCCCCCAGTTTGCTTTAGGTGTGGTGCTGCGCTCCCTCAGGCAGAGTAATGACCTCTCCTAACACTGCCAAGCCCTGCGCTACACTCCACCTGCAGCCCTCCATCAGCCCTCACCCCAGCCCTAGGAAGCCCTCCTGGCCTCGTTGACTTACCCAAGGTCTCTCCGCTAGCAAGCGGCAAAGCCAGGATTGGCACCCCAGTCTGGTCGACCTTTGTGGCAGATGCTGGGGTGCACCACCATGAGCTTCCCTTCAGCCCTCCTCCTCCCACCGTGGGGATCGCACCTGCTGGCCCAGCCTGTTCGCAGCGGAGCCCCTATCCCAGAATTGCCGTCCTCCTAAGGGAGTGGCCCTGGGTCAAGGTCACATGCCTTTCCCAGAGGCATCCAGTGGCTGGTCGAGGTGGGGAGGTAGGGGCCCCGCCTCCTCGCCTTCATTCAGGACACTCTAAAATGCCTTCTCATTCCAGAGTCCCCGTAGAACCGCATGGCCATTCCGTTCTCCCTCTCACTCCTCGGGGACTGGTCCCAAGAGCCCACCCCAATAAGCCTCTGGCACATAAATGTCCTGGAGACTGTGTACTCGGAACACAAACTAAGACAGCTCCTAAGTCCCACATTGCACTCATAGGCTCTGCCGTAAGCTGTGCCCACACCCTCCCCATCACGGCACCCAGCGAACAGAGAAGGGACAGAGCAACCCAAGCCCCCCATTTCTCCATTCCATGCGCCTCCTGGAAGACCTGGAGGCCCCCCCATATAACTAAATGTTTGTAGGAAACACAGGCTGGTGTGTGACAGGCAGGGGCTCTTGTCCCCGGGAGGGATTCCTTGCATCCTTTGCATTTCTGACTCAGGGCTCTACTTCTTGGGGTTGGTGGCATCACCTGAAACAGAGAGTGGGTTGCAGAGGCCGTGATGCCCCCAACAGCCCTGGACCTGCAACAGAAGGGTCTCCCTGTGTTGTGGCCTCATCTGCCCCTGAGGGGGCAATGAGCTTGCCGATGCATCTGCCTCCTCTCCGCCCTGAACTCTTGACTTGCTGGCAGACTCTTCTTCACATCTGAAACTCCTGGCCATGGGACAGAAGCTTTGTCTTTGTGGACACTCAGGAGACGTTGCTTGAATGAACAGATGAGCCGGGGATCCAGGAGGAAGGCCAGTAAAGGTGTAATGACCACATGTGTTGGGGTTGGATGCCGGGTCATCCCGAAAGCACGCTCAATTTTATCTACCGTAGCAGCTCAAGCCCCTAGGGGGAAGCACAGATTATTCTTGTTGCTCAGTGCCTGGATGTGGCTGTTTCTGAAGCCATCTCTTCTAGTGCCAGGGCAGGGCAGGCGCGAACATTCATTGCCTTCTTATGTGCCGGAGTGTCTGTACGACTGTGCAAATGGGAGGCTGTGGCCTTGTATTTTTCCGTTCCGTCCATCCCCTCTACAAGCTGTCCTGTGTCGTTATTCCTGCATTTTCTTGTCCAGGCCTGCGCCCATTGTAAGCACTTAATTGGCTAACATTATCAGTGGTAAACGCTAATCGTTTTTAAGCACTGACGATGCACCACCAGCCGACCTACCTTTGCCGAATTAGCTCATTTAACCTTCATAACAGCTCTATGCATCGTTATTCTCATCTTGCAGCCGTGGAAACTGAGGCACAGAGATGTCAAGCAACCGGCCTGAGGTCACACAGCTAAGAAAACAGTGGAGTTAGGCTCAGAGCAAACGCTTAACCGCTGCTCTGTATCTCTCCAATATACACAGAGTTCAGGCATTTAAACAAAGGAAAAAGGACTAATGAGCATGTAGGGAAAAAGAAGGCAACAAACCAGTATTTCGTGCCTCATGTGCTAGCTACTCTCCCATGCTTTATGTCTTTTTCGCCCAACAGCAGCACCATCAGGTAGGGGGGAGGCTCAGAGAGGTTAGGTAACTGGCCCCAGGTCATCACAGCAAGCATCAGAGCTGGGATTCAAACCTAAACCTCCTGACACCTGTCAGAGCAGCTTGACTCTTTACAGAAGTTTCTGGGCCATGAAACGTGTTCAGCAGGAGAACACCACCAGATCAGCTTCTCGCTAGGGCTCTGACCTCCTGGTGAGCCAGCTATCACTTGTTTGTCTTGGTTTTGCACACATGTCCTAGCACCAAGGCCTGTTGAGCGAGCAGATGAATTACAGTTCACGTACTTTCATGCAGGGGTGCCCAGTGCCTGGTGGTTCTTCGTAGAAACAGTGCAAGAATATGCTGTGTGAGTAATGATTTCTCCACCAAGCAGGGAGAATGATCTTCGAGAGTAAATCAGACCATGTCCCACCATGGATGGTGGGGAGGGCATCTCTGAGGGGGTGACATGCGAGCTGAGACCTGAGCAGGAAGATGAAGCTAGCCGTGTGAGACTACAGAGATGTGTTGCTGGCAGGTGGAACGGCATGTGCTAAGGCCCTGGGGCAGTGAAGGGCCTGGTGTGTTTGCAGCTGGTGTGACTGGAGCACAGCAACCAAGGAGGGTGGCATGGTGGGAGGTGAGCCCTGGAAGTCAGAAGGGATCATGATGGAGGGACCACTCGGCCTTGTGGGGACTTCAGATGTGGTTCTAAATGTGATAGGAAGCAGGGGAGTCATGTGAAGTGGGTTGTCTTTGTAAAACCTCACTATGGGCAAGAAAAGAGGAAAAGTAGAAACAGGGAGACCGTGGAGGTGCTGGTGTCTTGGACCAGTGTGAGGAAGAAGGGTTCCCAAAAGTGACCTGCTTTGGAGATTGACAGAATCTGCTGACATATTGGACATTTGAGGGCAAGGGAAAGATATCAGGTCGTCAACTTTTCTGAGATTGGGAAGACCCAGTCATGAAAATAGCTGTAACTTACACAGTGTTTATTCTGTGCATGGCCCCGTTGTAATCACTTACCACAGATACCACATTTACTTCTCACTACTATCCTATGGGATAGGTAAGTCTGTTATCCCCATTTTACAGATGGGGAAAACTGAGGTACCGAGAGATTAAGTGACTTTCCCAAGGTCACACAGCTAGTAGGCTGTGTTGCAGGGATTTGAACCTGGGCAGGCTGGCTCCAGAGTCTACACACTGGAATTTCACCTTGGATTCTCCTCCTCAAGGAGGAAGCTTCACAAAGCAGGGGGCTTTCTGGACTCCTCACATCCTGCTCTGAGATGTTCAGTCAGTGTGCACAGATCAGCTCATTGGAGCTATTTTCCTGAGGCTGTTTGAGCTCAAATGGAGGTAGACACTCCTCCTAGACACACCCTAGGTGATGTCCCTGCAAGGGACAAATACTGGGGACTCCACAGCCTCCTGCTTCTCGGGCAGCTCTCCAGCAAGAACACCAGGGACCCAGATCCTTAGGGCATGCACAAGCTGTTTCCCTTTTGTATGTCAGGAAGCGGCAGCTAGCCGCAGGACACTTGGGTTGTCTCTTTCAGCCACAGTATGGGGCAAGACTTAAGAGCAAAAGCTCTACAGATAGACCTAAAACACATTACTTGACCTCTCTGTGCCTCAATTTTCCCATCTATAAAGTGACAACAACGTTAGTATCCCATGGGGTTATTATGAGTTAATGTCTGTACAGTGCTATTTAAAAATACCCAAGACATTTTAACAGCTTTTTAAGCATGTGGTTTAAAAAAAAATGGTGATGGTGGGTGGGGGGCACAGGAAGAGACAGAGGCTTCTCCAGGACAGGCTTGTCATCCACAAACCAAGATGTTTCCAACACGATCATTCGTCATGTCTGTCCCCGGACCTGACCTATTTGGGGGCTGATTTGGAAAAATGTTAGAGTCAGCCTTCACCAACCTGCTCTAAATATGAAATCAGAATCAACAAGAAGGAATATGGAGCTAAACATTAGTGGTTGGCTGGATTGTAGGGGGCCGTGGGGAAACACAGCCTAGACTATAAATCATGGCCTCCTGTTCTGAGGCTGCAGGGGGGAAACAGAACAGAGTGTGAACCCAGCCCACTGGGCATCTGCACTTGGATGGTCCACGATCCTCTCTAATCGATGTCCATAATCCAGTCCCAAATCCCTCCCCATCAACACAATCTACGTCCCTCCCGACTTTGCTAAGTTGCATAGCAAAGAGGAGTATAGCGTCCAAGTCCAGAGCTCGGCCACCTGGGTTGGAGGCCCAGCTCTGCCACTTGTTAGCTGGGCTTCCTTGCATGAGTCACGTGCCCTCTCTGTGCTTCAGTTTTCTCATCTATAAAAAACTTGGATGAAAACAACAATATGTATCTACAGTGCTCTTGGACGGATTACATGGAAGTGTTTCTAGCACTCAGTAGGCAGTGAATAAATAGCAATCACAGTATATATAACGATTTGCCTTTTTTAAAAAAAATAATAATAGTAGCTAAAACTTTCACGATTCTAAGGACTTTGCAGATACAAACTCATTGATTTCTTACAAAGACCCTCTGAGATGAAGCTGTATCTCCAATTTATAGATGAGGAAAATGAGCCTCAGAGAAGTAGAGCAACTTGCCCAAGGTCACACAGCCTGGGCGGCAGGGTCAGAGTTTGAACTCAGACACTCTGGCTCCAGAGTCAAGGCCCCTCTGTAAGAGAGTTTCCTTTTCTTAGCACTTTTACGTGTTTGAACCTCTATTTTTCTACTCTTTCCAGGTTCAGTGAAAAGATGAAACTGGCCGAAAAGATAGATCTAGCATGTGTTCAGTACCCCCAAATGGAGCTCCTCTCATTGCCTTGTGTGGGCTGCAGACCAGGCAGCGTAATTTACGAGGTCTAGTGCTCACTGGAAATGGGGAGCTCCTTGGTCAAAAAATATGAAGAAATTCAGGACAATGAGAACAGAGCATTAAACCAAGCACGGGACTGTTCTAAGCACAGGACCTTGTAAGTCGGCTCCGGGCCCAGGCCCACGGAACTAGCCCCGAAATGGGTATGGGTCCCCTCCGCCCCAAGGGCAGCCCAGCAGCCATGGCTGACCCCGGGCCTGCTGCCCAAGTGAGTGGCCTTGCCCTTCTGCCCGCCCCGGCCCCCCAACCCCGGGTGAAAAATGCAGGAAGCCCTGCGCTCATGGACGAATCTAGAGAACAGGCTCTGCCTCGGTCTGAGCCCAGCCATTTCCCCAGGATTTATTAGCCATCAGAATGTTCTGCGCATGTGGGTGCCACAGCCCTCACGTATAGATATATATGTCCCTGTGTTCCCACCGACTCCCCAGCAGCCATGTGGCAGCTTCAGTCTGAAACCCGGCAAATGCTCCAAGGACTCTCACAGCTGCCCCTGCCTCCTCCCCCTCCTCCCCCTCCTCCCCCTCTCCTTCCTCCCCTTCCTCCTCCCCCTGCCCCCCTCCTCCTCCTCTTCTTCCTCCCCTCCTCCTCTTCCCCCCTCCTTCCCCCCTCCTCCCCCTCCTTCCTCCTCCCACCCCTGTCCATTTTCATGCCATCCGGGAGCCCCCCACAACCAGGAAATCCAGGTGGTAATAGCGGG
>NC_138373.1:18599505-18691374 GCF_054177405.1 Leptonychotes weddellii | reverse complement strand
CCCATTATGGATATCTTTCCTGGTCACCCATATAGTCAGAGTGATGGGTGCCTAATAGTCCATAGCATGATGCACCACGGTGAATCCAACCCTTCCCACCATAAGATTTGTCTAAGATTGGGGTGCCTGGGTGGCAGAGTCGGTTAAGGGTCCAACTCTTGATTTTGGCTCAGGTCATGATCTCAGGGTTGTGAGATTGAGCCGCACATCAGGCTCTGTGCTCAGCGCAGAGTCTGAGACACTCTCTCCCTCTGCCCCTCCTGCTCGTGCTCTCTCTCAAATAAATAAGTAAATCTTTTAAAAAAATTTTTTAAAAGATTTGTCTAAGATGTTTCCAAGCTTTCTGGCTCTTACTCTGTCCTTTTAACACTCAGAGCAGCCCTCCGAGGATGGTGTCAATATGCCCACTTTAAGCTAAAGAAACTAAGCTCAGAGAAGTAGAGTAACTTGCCCCAGGATGACCAGCTAGTAAGTGGTAGAGCCAGAAGGCAATCCCAGGTTGCTATGACTGTTTATATAAAGCACTTGATACTGAGCATGGATCACAGCAACTCTCATTAAGTCAAAATCATCATCTTCCCAGATTAATATTGATAAATATCAACCCCCTCCCCCCGCCAGAGAGAGATCTTACCTTGGCCGGGAAGGCAAAGGGAAGAGAACTAACCTTTATTTAGCACCCAGTATGCATCAGGCACCTTAGTAGGTGCTTTATATACACTATTTTATTGAATTCTGAGAGACAAACAGCAACAAAGCCTTTTAGAAAGCTACTAGTGTCCTCATTTACAGAAAACTCAAGTTCAGGCAAAGTAAACCACTCCATGGGAGATCGTGGAGCTGGGATTCAAACCCACTTCTTTGCTTCTATTTCTTTTTTTTTTTTTTAAAGATTTTATTTATTTAGTTGACAGAGAGAGACACAGCGAGAGAGGGAACAGAAGCAGGGGGAGCAGGAGAGGGAGAAGCAGGCTTCCCTCCAAGCAGGGAGCCCAATGCGGGGCTTGATCCCAGGACCCTGGGATCACAACCTGAGCTGAAGGCAGACGCTTAACGACTGAGCCACCCAGGCGCCCCTCTTTGCTTCTATTTCTAGCGGATACAGACCCCAGCCCACAAACCCAAGTGTGCGTGAACGCAATTTCATGCTTCTGGCAGTGAACGTAGAGTCTTAATTTTCTTCCTCAACCCGCCCCTTGCCCCATCTCCTTTCCTGGTACCAGTCCAGTCCCACAGGTGGGAAACTCAGACAACCCTGATGCCTCTTCTCTTCCTCCACATCCACCACCCCAAATCCTACCAGCTCTGCCTTCAAAATACGGGATTAACCAATCAGCCAGTTAGCTTCTCCCACCTCCTGAGCTGTTTCCCCCAGAACACCACCGGGGGGCATTGCTGTCACCAAGGACTGGGTGGCCCCAGCTGCCCCTGGTTTCACACCCCCTCCCTCTCTCCCTTTGGGACCATTCTCCATCCAGCAGGCAGCCTGAGGGTCATTGAAAAAGTCTGAATCAGGTAGTATCACTCTCCTGCTTAACATTCCTCTCCGAGCCCCCCCACATTTGGAATAAGACCTCGGTGTCATTCCGTGCTCCACAAGCCCTTGCTCTCCTCCTCCTCCTCCTCCTTCCTGCTCCCTATTGGGTCCTCTCTGTCTCTCAGGGCCCCAACTCACTCCCAGCGCGGGCCCCGGCGCTTCCTCTTCCCCTGCCTGAATGCACTTGACCCTGATTTGGAATGGAGCTGGCTCCTTCCCCATTCAACCCTCGGGCCACACATCTCCCTGAGAGACACCCTCCCAGATTGGCACCCCAAGCCCCTCATCCTGCTTTAAATGCTTCATAGCTCTGACAACTGTCTGAAATCATGTGTTTAGCTGTCCTCCCGCTCCTCCCCCCAAAAGGTCCCAGGGTGTTCTCTGGGTCATGTCACAGTGGTCACCAGGCCTAGAATGGTGCCTGCCACCCAGTAGGTAGGTGGCTTAAAGCTATTCACTGCGTGACATGAGTGAATGAATTTCTCTTACAAGCCCTGTTCCATTGGAGGAGGGGACAGGCGTTTCATCACAGCCAATCCTTCTCCCTGAAGGGCACCTAAGCTCTGAAGGCCAGGAGGTGTGGGTGCATCTGGTCTGGGTCATCTTGTGGCCATCATCATCTGCTGAGATATCCTCCATCCCTGGGGCAAAGCAAAGGATGATAACAATAAGGGTTGGAGAGCACCTGTTAGTATAGGAGACTAGTCATCCACCACATCCCTTGCCCTGCTTCATTCCTCCGCACACTGGAGACACAGTGCAGTATACAGCTCTGCTCTGAGGGATGATGCTCAGCACAGCTTCTGTGCCGGGATCAGCAACCCATAGTCTGCAAGCTGCCTGCTCTCATCACTTCATTTGATTCCCAGAGCAAGCCTGTGAAGTAGGAAGGGTTAAGGCAAGGGATCTGCATTTCACAAACATGGACACCAAGACCAGGGAGGGTCATTTGAGTTGTTGGGTTTTCAGTGCAGGTTTGGGGCAAAGCCAGTAGGACTGGGAGACAGATGTGTTTTGCTCTGGAGTCCACTGGCTCTTTTCAATGGGTAGCTTTTCAGACAGTTGCTGGAAGTTGAAACCACAGAGGAGTGATGAGAGATCAAATCCTGATGAACTTCTTTGAGACCCTGGATCCTGCTGTACCTGAATCAGCTTCACCTCTTAGATGTATGAGTAACTGCTGAAATTTGGTAGCTGCTGATGGCCAACCTGGTCCTTGCAGCAGGAGGCACACTCATTCATTTATGCAAGAAATGTTTGAGAAGGACGTAAATAAGAAAAACTTACAGAGTAAAAGGAAGAGCAGCTCTGGATTCCTAAGGATGAGACACTTACTTAATGAAAGAAAAGGGTCCATGCTGGGTACAGGCTGAGGCTGTGGCATGGCTGAGAACCCTCACACCCAGAGAAGACCCTATGGAGGAATTAGGGTCTGGGAGAGCCTGGTTCCTGAGCCCCTTCTTAAGTTAGTCACGAGGGAGCATTCAGATACTGGAGTAGAAGGACCTACATTTAAGCTGGGAATCTGCTTCTCATAGGCTGTGTTAATTGGGCAAGATACATAACCTCTCTGAACTTCAATTTATACATTTGGGTTTTTTTTAAGATTTTAATTATTATTTTTTTTTTTTTGAGAGAGAGAGAGAGCACAAGCAGGGGGAGCAACTGAGAGAGAAGCAGACTCCCTACTGAGCAAGGAGCCCAATGCAGGACTCGATCCCAAGACCCTGGGATCATGACCTGAGCTGAAGGCAGATGCTTAACCGACTGAGCCACCCAGGTGCCCTCAATTTATACATTTGTAATAAGATCATAACAAGAGCTGCTCTCTTTCAAGTGGTGTGAGGAGGAAACAGGAGAACGTGTATCAAACACTTAGTACAGGAAGTGGAGGGGAGAGAGAGGCCATGGCAGGATAGCAGGAAATGTGGGACTCTGGAATCAGATTCTGGGTTTGAATCCTGAGTCAGCCAGATTGGATCTGTCATTTTGGGCAAGTTACTTATTTCTCCATGATTCAGTTTCTTCATCAATAAAATGAGTATATATATATATATATAATAATAATACCTATCTAAAAGGGTAAGATCTAGGTGTGCCTGGGTGGCTCAGTTAGTTAAGCATCTGACTCATGGTCTCAGCTCAGGTCTTGATCTCAGGGTTGTGAGTTCAAGCCCCGCAATGGGCTCCAGGCTGGGCATGGAGCCTCCTTAAAAATAATTAATTAATTAATTAATTAAGAAGTTAGATCTAAAGGGCGCCTGGGTGGCTCAGATGGTTGGGCGTCTGCCTTCGGCTCAGGTCATGATCCCAGCGTCCTGGGATCGAGTCCCGCATCGGGCTCCCTGCTCCTTGGGAGCCTGCTTCTCCCTCTGCCTCTCTCTCTCTCTGTCTCTCATGAATAAATAAATAAAAAAATCTTAAAAAAAAAAAAAGAAGTTAGATCTAAAGTTCTTAGAACTGGGCTTGGCACATAACAAAATCTTTCATTATTATTATTTTTTCATTTCATTATTGTTCTTTCATTCATGATTATTATTTTTTCATTTCATTATTATTGTTATCATTAGTTACATAGTAAGCATTTGATGTATAATAGAAACGACGGTCCCAAAAAGGTGATCACAAATTTGTGAAAACTCTCAATTGCAAATGACAGAAACCCATCTCAAATGATCATAAGCAGCCAAAGCTGCTGGCTTATGTAACTGAAACACCCAAGGATTAACTGACTTCAGGCACAGCTGGATCCAGGGGTCCAAATGATGTCAAGATTCAGACTTCCAACACCTCTCAGCTCTACGTTCTTGCCTTGGATTCACCGTCAGGCTTGCCCTGGATTCACCATCAAGCTTGCCCTCTCCAAGAGGAAGCCCTTGGCAGCTCCAGCTCCAGCCTCCTACCTTAGCAACCCAATGGGAAAGAACATGTTTCTCAACAGCCCTAGGCAAGCCTCCAGGACAACCCGCCCCAAACCAACCAGGTCACATGCCCATCCCTGACTCACTCACTCTGGTCAAGGAAGTGGAATTTGCTGATTGGGCCAAATCTATGTCACGTGTCCTGCCTTCAGCCAACCACAGCAGCCAAGCAAATTTGGGACACGAGTAATGACTGAATCGCAGGCCCACCCCTGAGCTGATCGCGGGGTTCCGGCTGCTCCCGGCCACACACACAGGCGGCATTGAAAGACGTGGTTCCCCACAGTGGAATCAGGGTGCCCTTTAGCAGACAGGAGAATGAATACATCTCAGGCAGTGAGAACAGACACCCCCTCCAGAGTGCTGGTACTGACTAGTGACCTCAGCCTCCCTGACCATCAGACAGGGACACTCCGTGCACTCTCCCCACGGCCCCCTGGTCCTGAACCCGCCTAGCTAATGACTCCTGCTGGTAGGCTCCAGGCCTGAGGCTCGCTGGCCACACCCAGGGGACAGGAAAGGGGCATGGTGGATGTGCTGTGAGCCTGAGCATCCTCTTTAAAAAAAAAAAAGCCACAGTCCTGGGAGAGGGAAGAAGGGAAAGAGGTAAGCGGAGGGCCCAGACTTTCAAAGGCTCTGGAATAAAAGGAGGGTCTCAGCACAAGAAACTTTGAGAAGAATCCAGATTTGGAGGAAATACTCAATACTCACCCGTTCATTTACCTATTTGTTTATTTGATGACCTACTGTGTGGCAGGCACTGTGAAAACAGCAGGAAACAAGATGGAGAGACGCTCTTGGAATTTATAGTAGCAGAGAATAAGCAGACCTGTAATTAAGCCCATAATTATTTATTTATAATATGCCCCCCCCCAAAGAAAAGCGTGGAGTGCAGTGGAAGCAGGTAATTAGATGGCATCAGCCTGAGGCCATGCTTATGGTAAGATCTTAAGAATGAGTAGGAATTAATCAAATGGAGAATGGATAGAAGGATGTAGAGGGCAGACAGAGAAGAGGTGCAAAGGCCCTGAGGCAGGTGAGAAAAGAAAGCCATGCAAGAGGAGTGTGGGTAGAAGGAGCTGCTGGGCCAAGGGCCAGATCACATAGAAGCATGACTTTTACCATTATCCCACCCGAAACCACCTTGTCTGTGTGGTCAGGCAGACAGGCAGCAAATGCAAACACCTCACAGACAAAAAATGCGTGTTAGAGGAACAGTAAGGAGACCAGCAGAGCAAGAGCCGAGGTTCTCAATCCCCTGCACATTTGAATCGCCTGGTGGGGCCTCTCAAAAACACTGGGCCCCCGTGTGGCGCCTGGGTGGCTCAGTCTGTTAAGCGTCTGCCTTCAGCTCAGGTCATGATCCCTGAGGGTCCTGGGATTGAGCCCCGCATCGGGCTCCCTGCTCCTCAGGAAGCCTGCTTCTCCCTCTCCCCCTGCTTGTGTTCCCTCTCTCACTGTGTCTCTCTCTGTCAAATAAATAAAATCTTTTTAAAAAAAAACCACTGGGCCCGCATCTGGAAGCTCAGATGCAGCTCCGTGGGGGGGTTCCGGGCACCAGTGCTACTTAAGAGTTTCTGGGGTGACTCTGAGAGAGAGAGCCGGGCCTGGCCACTCAAAGTGTGGTCCCCGGACCAGCAGCATCAGCAGCGCCCAGGAGCCGGTTAGAAATCCCAGAAGGGGCAGAGGCACAGGCCCTCCCCCGGATCTACAGATTCAGAACCTGCCTTTTCCTGGGGTGCCCAGGCTAGTCACACACATATGACGGGCTGAGAATGGCAGATCTAAAGGACAGCAAGAGGGGGAGGTGTGAGGCGTACAAGGCGGGATGGCAGAGAGGAGAGAAGGTCCAATGGGTTCTACTCTAAGCGCACGGTTTCATTCCAAGCGCAACATAAGCACGCACACGCCACACACAAGAGCACACACCCTCGTCAGCATGTGCATCTATAGTCACATCCACACCCGGGCACCCCACACCCCTTTCCATTCTCTGCTTTTCTGGAATACATTTGCATCCACCTCAGCTAGCCCCAGATACCCCTCCACCTGCACCCCTACCCCATCACACACGCTGCTGCCCTTACACACCCCACCCAGAGACACCCCGCCACACCTCCATCATATTGCAGCTCAAAAAGTCTCTGGTGGGTGAGTGGGCAGGGGAATGGAGAATCTTGAAAGGGAGACTCGCCTTCTTTCTCCTGCCCCGGGCCCTGAGCCAGGCGAGGAGCCTGGAGTGAAGCTCAGATGCGTCCACACAGGTTGCAAGGTTACCTTGCAGAACTAAATCCCAGTGTGGTGTTTGCTCAAAATGCCAGAACTATTCCTGGATGTCAGGTGCAGTTAATGGTTGCCGTGGCAACCACCCATGCTTAATGAATAGAAGAGAGTAAAAGATGCTGGATAAATGTCAGGTCCTGGGATGGATTTGCTTGGGAGCAAACCTGTTAGCGCTGGGCAGAGCTGACCAGTGAAGGTTGAAATGAGCAGTCCAGAGTAGCAGGAAACAGATCCAGCAGGCTCCCTCTCCTTTTCCTCCATTTAGCAGAGTCAGAATGGCACAAAATGTCAAAAAACGTGACTTTCGGTATAGACAGTTTAAACATAGCTCCAGTGTTGTGGGTTTGATCTTGCAACATGTTTACAGAGTTTGTAGGGGCAGAAGTCTGAGCCCAGCTCTCTCAAGAGTTAAGAGATGCCACTTCTTTAAAAAAAAAAAATCTTCTGAATTATCGTTTTTTAATTAAGAATGTGCCAAATCAGCATTAAAAAATAAACTTTTGGAAAGACAGTGTGAAGAAAATGAGAAGACAAGCCACGGGCTAGGAGAAAATGTTTGCAAAAGACACATCTGATAAAGGATTGGGTTTTTTTAAGATTTTATTTATTTATTTGAGAGAGAGAGAGAGAGACTATTGGGGGGGGGGTGTGGGCAGAGAGAGAAGCAGACTCCCTGCTGAGCAGGGAGCCCGACATGGGGCTTGATCCCAGGACCCCGAGATCATGACCTGAGCCAAAGCAGATGCTTAACCGACTGAGCCACCCCGGCGCCCCTGATAAAGGATTGTTAGCCAAAATATACAAAGAAGTTTCAAACTCAAATATAAGAACATAACCTGATTAAGAAATAAACAAAGACCATAACAGGTACATCGTCAAAGAAGATATCCAGATGTCAGATAAGTGTATGAAAGGTAGCTCCACATCATATGTCATCAGGCAGTGAAAATTAAAGCAACAAGATACCTCGACACACCTATTAGAATGGCCAAAATCCAGGACAGTGGCAGCACCCAAATGCTGGCGAGGACATGGAGCGACAGAAACTCATTCATTGCTGGTGGGAAAGCAAAACGGAACAGCCACTTTGGAAAACAGTTTGGCAATTCCTTCCAAACTAAATTGACTCTTACCATGTGACCCAGCAGTTACACACCCTGGTATTTACCCAGATACTCCTTAGTCTTTATGTCCACACAACAACTTGCACACGTATATTTACAGCAGCTTCAATTCATAATGGCCAAAACCTGGAAACAACCAAGATGCCCTTCAGTAAGTGAATGGATAAATACACCAGGGGTACCTCCAGACAAGGGAGGATTATTCAGCACTAGAAAGAAATGAGCTATCTAGCTATGAGAGGACACTGAGGAACCTTAAACGCATATTGTTAAGGGAAAGAAGCCCATCTGAAAAGACTACATGCTGGATAATTCCAACTCTCTGACATTCCGGAAAAGGGCAAAACTACAGTCAAAAGAACAGTGGTCTCCAGGGGTTGGGGGTATGTGGGGATGAGTAGGTGGAGCACAGAGGATTTTTAGGGCAGTGAAATCACTTTGGGTCACAGTGGATACGTACGTTTGTCCCATCCATAGGGTGTACAACACTGAGAGTAAACCCTCATTAAGCTATAGACTTCGAGTGATGATGATGTGTTGCAGTAGGTTCATCGATCATGACAGAGGTACCACTCTGATGAGGGACATGGACAGCAGGGGAGACTGTGCGTGTGTGGAGGCAGAAGGATATGGGGAATCTCTGTACCTGCTGCTCAATTTTGCTATGAACCTAAACTGCTCTAAAAATAGTCTATTAAAAATAAAAACAGGGGCGCCTGGGTGGCTCAGTCAATTAAACAGGTCTCAGGGTCATGGGATTGAGTCCCACATAAGGCTCCTTGCTCAGCGGGGAGCCTGCTTCTCCCTCTCCCTCTCCTCCCTGCTGTGCTCTCTCTCTCTCTCAAATAAATAAATAAAATCTTTAAAAAAATAAATTAAATTAATTAAAATAAAGACAACCTTTTGAACCCCACACCTCCACATGTTATCTTGTAATTGTGCAATTTACATGTTACAAACAGAACTTAGAGAGCAAACGGAGGGGTGTGGTCATGAGGGATAGGTTGGAAGTTGCACACTGAATGTCCCTCAAGTGTCAGTGTGTCTCCGTGACCGTGTGTGGAGCTGCGTTTGGGAACGATGCCAAAGTCCACCGACACCAGTGAACGTGACCATGTCCAAAGGACAGGCCTGCTCTGAGCTCACAGCGGGAGTCAGGGACTCAGGGCCATGTGGTTCTCACTTGCTGGAAGACCTCAAACAAATCTCATATATTTCCAACCTCAGATCTGGTAAGAGGGAATCGCTGTCCATGAGCCCCCCAAGCTCCCAAGCCCCCCTTGCTTGTCCTCCAGCCAAGGTCTCAAAACAAGGCCAAGTCCTTCATGTGTGTGACGATGACAGTGTGTCCACCTGGCTACAGACGGTGGCTCTCAGACTGTGATGTGCATTCAAATCTGAGAGGTGCCTGCTAAGAAGCATGGGTTCTCAGACTCGTACTAATGCCTTCTGTAAGGGGCCCAGGAACACGCTTTTTTTTTTTTTTTTAACAAGGGCCCAGCTGATTCTTACACAGATGAATCCAGGCACTTTTCCAGGCACCTCTGGAGGAGACCTGTCACCACCTAAAAGCAGCAGTGATGAAGGGGCTGCAGGCCTCTCCCCAGAGCCCCCGCCACAACCATGGTCGCCTCTGTGGTGCGGAAACAGCATGAGTTCTCGCCTCCCCTGAGTGCCCACCAAGGCAGGATTAGGAAGACTTGCAGAAGCACATAAGTGATTATGGTGACCACCCCAGCCTCATAGATAAAAATTTAAAAAAAAAAATACTAAGCTATTCAATAAGGAAGATCAACACACTTTTTTCCATGCTATTTTAATGCTCTTGTAAAAGTCAAATAATTTCCAGTTCTCATTCTCTTTCTCTCTCTACCCCTGTTTTGCTGGTCCCCCAAGTACATGCCTAATTGGCTAATCCCGCTCCAGAGCCTATGCAGTTCCAGGTGCTATGTTGGGTGCCAGGCTGCAAAGGAGAGCCAGAAGACAGGTGTAGACCAGAACCATCTTGGCCAGGACGGGTGGGGCTCCGGGCTCTGGGTTCCGGGACTGGCTAGGACCTGAGCTTTGGGCGAGCCTGGTGATCCAGTGGGACCTGCAATTAGCCAAATAATTAAGGACCAGGGAAAGCACCAAACCCACCCAATGGGCTGATCAAAGTGCCCAACACCAGGCTCTTCAGAAAGAAAGCAGGCCTATCCGCTGGGTGCCAAGAAGGACAGGTGGCACCCACAGTCCCTTGCTCCTGGCTAAATTTCCCGTACTTGGTTCCAAGGCAGGACACTCTCTCCATCAAGCAGGCATCTCTCTCTGGGCAGATGTGGGAAGACTCTGGCTGGCTTGCCTTTCCACCCCCAATCGCCAGCTACTTCTTCAAAGTGTTCACGGTGGCTTTCAATGATTCCTCTGAAGGCACACTCCATCCCTGCTCCTCTGCAAGCCCCTGGCATCCAAAGAGATCTTTTAAAACTATATTGTGTTTCTTAGCTTTTTAAAGCATCGTCTGACTCCTTCGCGCACCTGCTGTCTCCCTACTCATCTCTCTTGGTTCCGGAAACACACTAAGCATTATCCTTCCCCGGGGCCTTTGCATATGTGATGCCCTCTTCCTAGAAAGCTCTTCTCTCAAATCTCCCCATGGTTGGCTTCATCTTGTCACTCAGGCCACCCTGTCAGAGAGGCTTTCCCTGTCCACCCAACTTCATGATTGCTCCTCCCCGAGTGACTCCCTCCAGGGTTTATTATTTTCACGGCACTCAACACTAGTTGAAATGACCTTTTCCTTTTTGCAGAAAGTTTTGTTTCATTTATTATTCATTCACTGTAGGTCTTTCCCCATTAGAATATAACAGCCTTGGGGCCCCCTGGTGGGCTCAGTCGGGTACACATCTGACTCTTGATTTTGGCTCAGGTCATGATCTCAAGGTCGTGGGATCGAGCCCCGCATCAGGCTCCACACTCATCGGGGAATCTGCGTGAGATTCTCTCCCTCTCCTTCTCCCCCGCCCCGTGCCCCCCCACTCTCTCTCTCTCTCTCAAACAAATAAATAAAATCTTTTTTTTTTAATTTTTTTTTAAAGATTTTATTTATTTATTTGAGAGAGAGAATGAGATAGAGAGAGAGCATGAGAGGGGGGAGGGTCAGAAGGAGAAGCAGACTCCCTGCTGAGCAGGGAGCCTGATGCGGAACTCGATCCCAGGACTCCAGGATCATGACCTGAGCCGAAGGCAGTCGCTTAACCAACTGAGCCACCCAGGCGCCCCAAAAAAATAAAATCTTTCAAAATATATATATACAACAGCCTTGAGATCCAGAACCTAGTCTATCTAGTTCACTGATAAACCCCAAGTGCCCATGACAGAGCTTAATGCAAAGCAGGCGCCTCCGTAGACATCTGTTGAACAAAAGAGTGAATCGGGATGTGCACCAGCCGCAGCTCAGTAGCATCAAAAGAGGATGTTTCTTCCTGCTGAACTCACTCACTCCTGTGGTTCTCTTATTAGAAGCAGCGAGCCATAATTGTTATACCCCACGTGCTTCATCTTCCTCAGACCTATTAGCTCAGGGTCCCCATTATCCAGGAATTCATCACCCAAAGCCCCACACATGCTAGGTTGCATGGACAAGCAAGCAAACGCCATCTTAATATGAATATTTGCATTAATGGCTTGATGACTTATAAAACCAGGCACAACGGAAACACCCTCCCAGCCCCATCCCACGGCCCCTACCCCATTTCATACTCCGCAATTCGGAGTCTTTGTCGGCAGCCTCTCTCTGGTTGCTAGCTCTTATCAACATGGGACAATCCGATGCAAATAGAGGCAAAACGATTGCAAAGTGAGATTGCATATCTAGCAAAATACACAGAGCTTCGTGGTAATGGACGTGAGGAGTGACGTGCTATGCCAGCCGTGGGCCCCTGCAAGCCGGCCAGAGGGACACCCGGTAGCGATGCAAGAAGAAAAAAAACCAACAAGAAGGATGATGTGTTAGGCACATCCAGTGATTTGAATATCAAAGGATTAAGAGAAGCTCTTGAGAGAATGATGATGTGCTCAAATATTTTTTGCAAAAAAGGACCTACTTTATGATCTGGCTGTGAAAGTAAAACTTTACAACCCAGCTGAGAAAGTGAAGGATTTCATATTGGACTCTCATGTGATTTTATCAGAAAAAAATATGTCCCCTTCCAGCGAAAATCAACACAGCTTACTTTTTTGATCGCCCCGGTGTGTCATTAGGAAAGATAAGACAAAATAAACATGTTCCCATGAGCGATCATTTCATTTTCAAGATAAAGGTGGAAGCATGTCTTCCAACCTCATCACTTACTATGAAATAAAGGTCCCTTCCTTTTGACGGAACTCACCTAGCAGGCAATGGTTCTCAACCTCCACTGAACAGTTAGACTCATCCGGGGAGCTTGGAAAACTCCAGGTGCCCAGGTGGATTAAGTAGGAATCTCTGTGTTTTCCAGCATCCACCCCAGTAATTCCAATGTGCAGTCCATGTTGAAAACCATGTTTTAAGGTATTTTTCTCTTCTGTAATAGAGATCTGCTGTTATACCAAGAACCCGAACATGCTTACAGTCAGGCGGTCACTTTTGCTTTCTTAAGTATTCGTGGTGCATAAACGAACCTGATGTTCATTCTTTCCTGATTCCTTGAGGCCAAGTCATCACGATGGGGGCCTAACCAAAGACCTCTGTCTCTGGACCCAGAGCTCTGGTCTCTAGTTAGCCTTGGTTTTGAGCTCCGAGCTAGACTTTGGGAGCTTGAAATTTGGTTGCCCCAGCTGGGCTGGTGGCTGAGATGGGTGCCAAGGTCCAGGCACTTGTTGGCAGGGTTTCCAGGCTGGAGCAGGTGCTGGGCACTGCCACTGGGCTGGGTGGGCTGGTTAGATGTGTCCACCCGCACTCTGAGCCCATGGTAACTGTCCAGAGACTACTCAGAAGTGATGTCCCTTTATTAGGGTGGGGGGGTGCGACTGCCACCAAAGTCTGCCCCAAGACCACCAGTGTGGGGTATTCCCAGTCCAGAGGAGGCGGATGTGGAGGGACCCTCCAGGAAGACCGTCTAGAGGTTCTGCTAATGTTGGAGGAAGGACATCAGGGGACAGCAGCCACTCCGAAGGGTCTCCTTTCAGGACTGCAATCTTGAGAAGGTCGGGGAAGTGAAATAATGCCTCAACCCCCCCTCCCCCCCCCCGCCCCATCTGTCTGCTCTGGATCCAGAATTTCCGGACTTAAGGCCAAAAACACTTAAGCAGAGCTGTCTTTAGATGACCCAGAAAAGCTCTATCTGGCCCTTGCCCAAACTTGGCATAGCAGGTGGTCTAGGCTTGTTCTCTCTACAGTGTGACCCGGTAAATCTTCCACCATAGGCCCTCATTCGCCCCGCTGGCCTCCCTTCTGTTCCTCAAACTAACAAGCTCCTTCCCACCTCAGAGCCTGCGCGCTTGCAAGAACCTCTGCCTGGAAAGTCCCTTCCCTGGCTCTTCGCATGACTGGCTCCTTCTCTTTATGCAGGTCAGAGCCCAAACATCCCCCCCACACACTACCACCCTGCCCCAAATGGCTCACCGACTGCCCCCACCCCATGCACGATCACAATCACCTCATCCTGCTCCGTTGCCTTCAAAGCTCAGGGATCTTGTTCATCTCTTTATGAGTCTGCAGACTCTCTCCCCAATGAGAATGTAAGTTCTGAGGCCCAGAATCTTCTGCCTTGGCCACTAGTGAATTCCTAGGGAGGGAGGGAGAGAGAAGGGAAGGGCAAAGGTTGAACCAACCAACCTTCACAGCTCACACCATACCTGTCCTACCTCAGTTCCCACTGTCTAACCACCTCTCCCCTGGAACCACTGGATCTGCCTCCCAGACCAACCACCGCTGATGCTCTAAGTTACTCTGAGTTACTCTGAGTTCCCGAATGACTTTTCCTCTCCCACTCAATAACGCTCATGCTATCGCTCTCTGCCTCCCTCACTCTGACGAACTTTTAACTGCCCTTCAGATCTCAGTGTAGGCATGATTCACTCAACATTCAGTTAACAGAAATCACCCTACCAAGTTATCCAGTGAGCGAATTTTCGGGGATGAGGGAAATGCTTTTACTTTCAATCTTATGCCTTTCTATATATACTGTTCGAATTTTCCAACTATGAACACCTCTATTCTTTTAATTTAACAGGGATTATAGGAACATGGGATAATGGACTGCTTCTTATTTTCCCTGTGATATTTCTCTGCATTGAAAAATATTCTCATCAATGTAATTTTTAAAGTTAGTACCACAATGACTTAATTATCATCGCTTCCTTGTGTGGTTTAGTACCTTGGAAGAAGCCACCTGACTGAGCTCTTTCATTCATTCTAATATTTTATCCAGCAAATTGCCTTGAGCTTTTGCAAGTAGACTATTCTCTCACCAGGAAAAAAAATGATAATTTTGTCCTATTTTTTTCTATTGTTTGTTACTCTTAATTCTGTTCTATTTCTTCTTGCACTAGAACTTATAGAACCATGGTAAATAAGAGAGGCAATGGTGGGCATTTTGTCTTCTTCTTGATTTTAATGGGAATATTTCTAGGGTCTGACCTTTTATTTTATTTTTATTTAAAGATTTATTTATTGATTTAAGAGAGACAGAGAGAGAGCAGGAGCAGGAGGGGCAGAGGGAGAGAGAGAGAAAGTATCAAGCAGACTCCGTGCTGAGTGTGGGAGCCCAACACAGGGCTCGATCCCACGACCTAAGCTGGATGCTTAACCAACTGAGACATCCAGGTGCCCCTCTACAGTCTGGCCTTTTAGAAGGATTTTGGGTTGGAAGGAAGTCCCCTTCCTCTTATGAAAGATGTGTTCTTTCATTGTCTGAGCCAGAGATGAACCATCGGCATAATCTTTTCTGCACAAGATGAGGCTTGTTTTCATCAGAAAATAAGTCTCTGCAATGTATTCACTTCAACATGTCAGGAACTCTGCCCTGGCTCTATCTTCCATTCCAGACCTCTTCCTGGGGTCCCGGGGTCTCACAGTCCCAGGGTCTGTGTGTTCTCACAGCCTAACTCTCACACCTGCCCCACCCTGCCTTCCCATCACCTCTCCCCTGTAACCACCGGATCTGCACCCAGACCAACCCCCACTGATCCTCCTCCTGGTTGACCACATTCCCGGGTTCTGCTTCTCTCTGCCCCAGGGCCTTGGCTTAACCTGGGCTGGGACAGTGCTTGTCCCCATGTCCTGACTTCATCTTTGCAGGGTCTATGTTTTCAACATCTCTCTTGGTTCCATCCTTTGCAGTTCATGGACAAGTCCAACCCCATCCTATTTTTCTTAGATTTACTGAGATGGGGAAATACTCCTGAGAAAATGTAAGTGAGAAGAACAGCATGATCTCAATTTTATAAAACCATTTGTGTGTGAAAGCATGGGGCGGGGGGGAAGTCTGGAAGGAAATATACAGAAATGCTAAATAGTGGTTATTTCTGGGAGCTGGTGATATGCTCCTTGTGTGAATGGCCAAGTTCACTTTTTGATGAGTGTATGACTTGTGGTGCCAGCAACGTCGTCTTCAGCGTGAAGTCTTCCTCGGGGAAATTCTTGATTCCTTTCGTTTTATATTGCTTTTTTAAATCTCATCATGGCACCAGTGTGTCTCATCGGGTCCTAAAATACCTACCCAAACCAATGGTAGTAATAGCTAGAATTTATTGAGTTCTTACTATGCGCTAAGAGCTGTCCTAAGTGGTTTACGTCATTGCCTGATTAAAAGCATACCGGCGGGCGCCTGGGTGGCTCAGTTGGTTGAGCGACTGCCTTCGGCTCAGGTCATGATCCTGGAGTCCCGGGATCGAGTCCCACATCGGGCTCCCTGCTCAGCAGGGGGTCTGCTTCTCCCTCTGACCCTCCCCCCTCTCATGTGCTCTCTCTCTCTCTCTCATTCTCTCTCTCAAATAAATAAATAAATCTTAAAAAAATAAAATAAAATAGGGCGCCTGGGTGGCTCAGTTGGTTGGGCGACTGCCTTCGGCTCGGGTCATGATCCTGGAGTCCCAGGATCGAGTCCCACATCGGGCTCCCTGCTCAGCAGGGAGTCTGCTTCTCCCTCTGACCCTCCTTCCTCTCATGTGCTCTCTCTCATTCTCTCTCTCTCAAATAAATAAATAAAATCTTTAAAAAATAAATAAATAAAATAAAATAAAAGCATACCGGCCGACACTCTGTCTACTCTTATAACCTCAGTTAATTTTCCTGACAATTCCACAATGTTGTTATTATTACTATCATCATTCTATAGAAGAAACTGAGATTTAGGGAGGTCATTCGCCATGGGTACCTCAAGCACCGTAAGGCCAGGTGGGGAATTTGGCCAGCTGGAAAGTTCATCCCTGGGGGCCTACAGGGGGCTGCAGATGCCCAGCTGGAGAGGACTGTTTTACGAGTGGAAATGTAGGACAGAGCTCCCCATTTTTTTAAAGAGAAGCTGCAAATGAGGCTTTCATGTGGCAGATCCTGAATTTTAAATTGCAGCAGCATATTGAATTAAAAAAAAAATACAACAAAATAGGCACTAAAATACTGCAGGTAAAAAAACAGAACAAGCCAAAAGGCCAAACAAAACATTCCATGACCCAGATTTGCCCTAGACGTTATGTCCTTTAGAAGAACCAGCCTGGATGATGTCCTCCAGCCCCCCTGAAGCCCCAGACACCCTCTTTCATGCTACCTCACGGTACACGGTATAGACCACGGATCAGCAAAATTTTCCTCGGCCAGATAGCAAATATTTCTGGCCTTGCAGTTTCTGCCATTTTGGGTGGAAGCCATCAACAAAGGGGCACGGTTGTGTTTCAGTACAATCTTGTTTACAGATGCTGAAATTTGAATTTCCTATCGTTCTGTGCATTTCGTGACACAATATTCTTCTTTTGCTTTTTTTCCAGCTATCTAAATATGCAGGAACCATTCTTAGCCCAGGGGCTGTGCAAAAACAGGTGGTAGGCTGCTTTAGACCCTAAATACTGGTGACTGTTTCTCCAGGAGCTTTGGTGTTTGTGGCTCTAAGCTCTAGGATCCAACTGCCCTAAACCACCTTGGGGAAGGCTCTTGTCACAAGCAGCTGTGGCGTGTGTGTGGCTCCTCATTCCCACGTGGTTCTGACTGGTCTGTCTTGGTGGTGTCCACATTGCATCTTCAGCTGAACCTTTTCTTCCCATGAACGCCTTAGTGGGGGTGCCTGGGTGGCTCAGTCGGTTAAGAGTCTGCCTTCGACTCAGGTCATGATCTCAGGGTCCTGGGATTGAGCCCCACATCGGGCTCCCTGCTCAGCGGGGGAGTCTGCTTCTCCCTCTCCCTCTGCCCTCCCCCACTCCCAGTCTTGTGTGCTCACACACACGCTCTCTCTCTCTCTTTCTCTCAAATAAATAAAATCTTAAAAAAGAAAGAAAGAGAAAGAAAGAAAGAAGAAAGAAAAGAAAGAAAGAAAGAAGAAAGAAAAGAAAGAAAGAAAGAAAGAAGAAAGAAAGAAAGAAAGAAAGAAAGAAAAAGAAAGCCTTTGTGGTGTATGTCAAACAACTAACAATGGTTGGTCCCACAACCACCGCCTTTGCCCTGCTCATTAGCCCCCAATGTAGATTATGGAAAAACCATGGTTGATAGAAAAACCATTGGTCCCGTTCATTGCCACAACCAAGAGCTGCGGATGGACCACAAAATTATCTAAAAGCCGCCTGGCAAAGGACTTTGCTGGAAGAGAGTACAACTCACAATAGTGGTTTGAGAACTTTGGCTTTTGGAGTGGGGCAGTCTCCGATGGAAGTCAGAGTAGGGAGCCTGCCCCTTATAGCTGTGTCCCTTCCCTGAGCCTGTTTCCTCACCTGTCAAAAGGGATCATAATACCAGGTACATCATAAGGCTGTTTTGAGAGCTAAAGAGCATAAAACACGTACAGGGCTTAGGATGGCACCAGGTATGTGGTATGGGCTTAGCGTGTGTGACTTGTTCTGATTTCCTATCCAGCTCGCTGGAAGGGAGTGGGGTTTATGAACTAAGAGGAGTACGTGAATGGGACTCTAAAATCTGAACAAGAAAAAAAATGAGGGCCTTTTTTTTCATATCAGGGAGGAAGTTATGACTTTGTGTTCCTTCCAAGAATATCCTGGAGTCTGCAAGACTTCTCTCCAGGACTCCTCTTGCTGGTGCTGAGTCCATTCTTTGCCTGGTGAGCAGAGAATCAGAACCAAGGGGATGCTTTACATACAGCATCACATTTATTGGGAAATGCCTCTGGCTTGGGGCCTCCTTAGAGCAGGGGTTAAATGCATGGCACTCATTATTATAAGATAATTATTGACATAATAATAATGACTACCATCCATAGTGCAACAGTGAAAACCACAGGCTTTGAAGCTTGGGTTCAGATATCGATTCTTCCCCTCTCCAGCTGTGACGCCGCAGTCTTTTCTGTGATCTGGGTTACATTCACATGTCAGTATTAATAGCCTGTACCTCCCAGGGCGGTGGACAAGAGTAAATGAGAGAAGGGATGTAAGATTTCAGCTCTGTGCTTGGCCCACTGGAAGCATTTAATAAGTGCTGGCCGCTATCACAACACACCTAGAGTTTTGCAAAAATTATCTCATCCTTACAGTAGCTGGGCTGAAATATAAGGCCAGATATGCTGTCCTTCTGATCTGCTGTCTGCGACGCCACCCTGCCCCTCCCCCTCCACACCACGCTCTCAGGCCGGGCCAGGAACAATGATGCATAATTCCATGCTGTGTTACGGTGAGGAGTTCTGAAATTGTTGCCATTTATAAGAACTGGCAGAGCCATCAGCTGCCCCAGAGATCGGTTAACTGGCTAGTTGACAAACACCCACAAGGATCGCAAGGATTACCAAAAACCCAGAATGATTTAAGTCCAACTGATATCGAAGGAAGAAAAGGAAGCAAATGTTGGCAGTGTCCCCAAGATGCACCTGTGCATTCTGTGCCTCCCGAAGGCATGGGCCACACCGCAGAGCACAGCCGGGTGTGACCAGGGCGAGGGGCCAGTCCTGGGTCGGATATGAGTAGGATCAGGGACAGTGGGCTACTCCTGAACCCATGCCCGGGGGAACTGACACCTGGGAGTCAGCAGATCTTGATTGGAGCTGTGTGAGCTCAAGCAAAATCCTTATGCCCAGTTTCCTCATCTGTAAAATGGAAAATTAATACATAGAGAATCCATTTCCTCCTTTTTTCCCTCACCAATTGCGGGGGGGTGGGGGGCTAGAATAGATAAGGCAAGACAGTCCTCATAATGAATGATTGTGTTCCATAGCTATTTGCTCTTCCTTATAGATCCCAACATCATGCGAAATCTAGGAAGCCAATTTTCTTTTTTTTTTTTTTTAAAGGTTTTATTTATTTATTTGACAGAGAGAGAGAAAGAGCATACAAGCAGGGGGAGCAGCAGAGGGAGAGGGAGAAGCAGACTCCCCACTGGGCAGGGAGCCCGATGCGGGGTTCGATCCCAGGACCCCAAGATCATGACCTGAGCTGAAGGCAGACGGTTAACCAACTGAGCCACTCAGGCGCCCCAGGAAGCCGATTTTCTAGGAAGTGAAGTTTTCCGCTTCTTCTTTCTTCTTTATAGATCTCAACATCACGCAAAATCTAGGAAGCCAATTTTCTAGGAACTGAAGTTTTCTGCTGCTGCTTCTTTTTTTTTTTTTTTTCTCTTCTCTTCTCTACTTTTGTGCCCTAGGACAGGTGCTGATGGGCCAAGGTACACACAGCCCACAACAATCAGGGAAGTATCTTCACGGTGGGGGTGAGGACCCAGGCTCACCCTAAGGTCTCTGGCTCCTCCCCCCAGCTCAGACACACATTTGTTTCCACAGGGGCTTTCCGAGGAGTGTGCAAGAAGATCGATCACTTCCCCGAAGATGCTGACTATGAACAAGACACAGCGGAGTATCTCCTGCGTGAGTTCCCACTTCTGGGGTCTCCCCTAGAGGGGGTGGGGGTGGCCTGCAGTCACCCAGCTGCTGCTGAGGCTCCTCAATACCCACCCCTGGAAATGGATACTTTCAAAGGAGCTTCCGGGGACCTTTGCTACTGGACAGAGACATTCAAGTGATTCTGATATCTAAGTCTCTTTAATGTCAATGAACTAGACATAGAAGGGGGAAAAGTAGGTGAGTCAAAACTGAAAGGTTCTTTTTAGTCTGCTTAGGAGAGAATCTAAGGAATTTTCTTCAATTGGAAACAAGTTTTCACCTTCCCAAGAGAGCTGAGTTGAGGTGCTAATGGGTGAGGTGTTAATGGGTTAGGTGTTAATGGGCACGGTCCTAAGAGGCAAGCCCTGGGAGATTAAATGCAAACCCAAATTCTCCTCTCTGCAGTTTCGGTCCTATTGGGGCAGGGCCAGCGTCTTCCTGGGATTGGCCCAAGGTTGGTAACCTGGATATGACATGGTACTATCACAAATGCAGCACATGGGGGGCAGCAGAGCGTGGGGGCTTAGCGCGAGGGCTCTGGGTTCTGGTTAGACCTGGCCTTTTATGCCCTGTCTGACTCTCTACTGGCTGGGTTAAACCTGGGTACACTGCCTTACCTTTCCATCTCCCAGCTATCCTTATCAAGTCAGAAATGGAGATGATAATGTCATCTATGTGACAGGCTCGTGAAAATTAAATAAGCTCATGCCATTATGCTCAGCCCAGGGCCCAACATGGCGTCAGTGAAGGAATATAGCTAGCCCTTTTCTGTTTCGCGGGACAACCAATAGCGAAGTCCAGCTGCAGATATGCACCTGACACTGATCCAGGCACAGAGGGACTTTGACATTTCATGTAATCTAAATGTAACTTCTTCCACAAGAATGCGTGTCAAATTCACTCAAAGGGGAATTTCAAAGGCATTGACTAATTTATTGTTAGGGAATGGTAAATGTAAGGTTTGCCCTTTTTTGTTTTCAACTGCTATTATAAACAAAAACTTCAAGAAATTGTCCTATTCATATTATGTTGATAACTTGTAGCTCAAGAAGAGTGATTTTATTTTTTTTTTTTTAAGATTTTATTTATTTATTTGACAGAGAGAGACAGTGAGAGAGGGAACACAAGCTGGCAGAGTGGGAGAGGGAGAAGCAGGCTCCCTTTTGAACAGAGAGCCTGATGCGGGGCTCGATCCCAGGACCCTGGGATCATGACCTGAGCCGAAGGCAGACGCTTAACGACTGAGCCACCCAGGCGCCCCAAGAAGAGTGATTTTAAAATTAGAACCATTTGTAGCCCTGCTCACACCTGTTAGTCTGCAGATGTATGAGCCCTGAATCATATAACAATGTTAGTTATATAGTTATCATAGCAGGGTCAATTAGGAAAGTCAGTTTTAAGCTGATTTTTAAAACCTAAATATACCGTTTCTCTTTTTCCAGTCCTTATGCAACTACTAGGATTTACCCAAATGCCTACTAGGATTTGTGCCAGCAACTCAGAAAAATTTGGTACGGGGAACACAGGGCATATTTAGAGATGTAGCTTTGTACTTGGACCTCCTCTGAAGAACAGCTTTAAAGTCATCTCCAGTGGGTTTTACTGAGTGCCCATCATTTTTCTTTGTTTTTCTTTCCTGCTTTAATGAAACACTGTGACGTTTGCCCCGTTGGAGGTGGAACACGAGCTATAACTTCTATTTCACAGCTCCCAAAACTGATTTTCAGTTCTTCCCAGAGGTGGATTGCATTTCCGACAAAATACTTTGCTCCCATCTGGGAAGGTGAGGTCCTCGCCCCCATCCCATGGTCCGCTCATACTTCATCATTAGCCTCAGACCCCCGCTAAGGTTCAGGGGAGGCCTTTACGAGCACACAGATGTCCTGCGAGCGACTTTGGAATCCCCCACCCCACCACACAGAGCCAGGGGCACGTTCCCCCAGGGCTCTCCAGACCCCTCCGATGTGTAGGCTGCCAATTCCTGTTGTGGCCACACCGTAGTGGCACTGGGACTCGGCACATTGATTTTTCTGCTGTTTCCTCGTTCTCGAGTGCTGTCGGGGAAGGTTACAGCTTCACCATAGAGCATAAGGTTCACTAGCCCACGAGTCCTATGGACAAGAGACTCCCCATAATATAGCCCTGGACTTGGCCAGGTCCTCTCTGATGCCCATGGTAGAATTACACTGCAACAAACTGCCCTCCCCACCCCTAAGACCTCAACTTACCCCCAGATAGTTTGGGGAGGAGAAACAGTAAAGGAAGGAAGGCAGGGAGGAAGGAGGACGGAGGGAGGGGGAAAGACAGTAAAACCTTTTTGTTCTGAAGCCACCATGTGTCCACTGTGTTAAAATGAAAGTAGAGTGGATCACAACAACTCAGCAAAAATGGCAGAAGCAAATGTCCTGAGGCAGACACCTGCAACCACGTATTTCATCTGTGGGCTAAAAAGTGGGGTCTGGCCACCAGCTGGTTGCCACGGGGTTACTGCAGCCAACTTCGCACATCTCATAGCCACCCATTTCAAATTTGCACTTTTATAACCAACACAGTTCAATAGCGTCAAACGTCTGTAATTATTTCCTTTGGGCATAATTATACTTTACAAAAAAAAAATTTTTTTTAACTACTCTTTTAATCGATTGAACTCATCACATTGAATATTCGAGCAATTCCTGTCAATACACAATGCAAATGAACGCTTTAAAGGTTTGTTCACGTTCTAGTTCGCTTGAAAACACGGGAGGCAGGTCAACCCCTGATATTTGTGGGGCCCTGGGCTGAGGGTCTAAATGGAAACCCATAGGTCATATGTGTAAATATCGAGAAGTTATAAATAAGCTATGCCCACAGTCGGGCTCATGTGCCCACCCACCTAGGACCCCAGAGCCCCTCCTCAGGGATACCCCTCAACCTGGGGACTAAAGGAAGCAGGGGGTCCAGCCTTTCCCAAAACTTGACCATGGAAGCAGAAGGATGGGAGGGACACTGTTATCAGGCCCCAAGTCTGCCCAGATCCCAACACTGGGTGATTTGGGGTGGCCATCTTTAAGCAAAAGCAAGGACTCTTTCATTTTCTTCTCATTAAGAGAACATCACCCCCGTGTGCCCTCAGACTCTCACCCCATTTTTCCATCACCCCTCCCAGGCAACCCTGTTGGCTAAATCAGCTACCAAACTTTCAGAAAACTTTTTCTATGAGACCAAATAAAACACCAGTCCTAACGTTGCAAAAAGAGCTTGGCAGTAGGCACATAAGCACCTCCGTGCAGTAGCAAATAGAAACAGCAGGAGTTGGGTCACCATGAATACGGGGCTTGAAAGCCTTGAACTTTCAGCTTTGAAATTCCCAAGGCCAAAAATGAACTCAGGACCCTTCCTGCCACGCCAACCCCACTCTGCACCTGCTCGTGCCCCATGGCATTCTGGGTGGCACCAGGGGCTCAGCGGCCAAGCACCAGACATGGGCATCAGCTCCTCTGTCTCCCACTGCCCACTGCCAATTCTGGTGGCTTTACCTTAGAAATATATCCTGAGTCCCACAGCTTCTCACCACCTCCAGCCTACTACCCCGGCCCCAGCCGTGGTCAGCTCAAGTCTGGCTTCCACAGCCCTTGCGGCCACAACAGCTCGCCCTTTCCAAGAGCCCCACAGTGTTCAGTGCTCTCCTGTCATTATCTTGACATTTTTCATGATTTTGGAACAAGAGGCCTTGCATTTTCATTTTGCACTGGGTCCTGCAGATTATGCTGCTCTTCCTACCTGTCAACTTGACTGGCTTGGGAGCCGCATGAGGTCAGGGACCCTAGTTCTTTTGTACACTAATGAACATGGAATTTGTTCAACTGGTATATTCTGGTCTGGACATAGCAGGAAATACCCTTATACTGGTTGGGTGAATACTGGGTCCCCCACCATAGAACCCCTCCCCCAGAACCTTAGGGACCCCAGGACCCAACACAGCGCACGTGCATTTAGTAGGTGCACAGTAACATTGTTGAATGAATAAATAAACTCATTTGTTCCCTCAGTGACTGAGAGGGTATTAAGTGAGGATCACCAGACCCGGTGTCATCCAAATGTAGGTGTGTCCTGGGAAAGATTCTGCATTTTGGTGAACAGCGTGTGATCTGATGGGGTTCTCTGGATGCAGGGCCAGCAACATAATTGGCACGGTCCAATGCAAATGAAAATCCCAAGCTCCTCATTCAAAACACCAGCAAAAAAAGCTTTTTCTTTTCTTCTGTTCTCTCTCTCTCTCTCTCGATCTGTCACGGTGTCTTTCATTTGCTATTTCATGTCACACTACTGCCAGGGCCGGGGGTGGGGAGCAGGGCCACAGGGACAATAGGTGAATTCGTAGCTTTGCGGGTGCCTGGGGCTTGCACCTAACCCTGATTCTTCTTTAGTCCATGCCCAGCCCCCACCAGGAAGGAAGGCTACAGTGATCACTGGTTGGGGCAGGAGAAGGGGCAGCTAAGGTCCCATCCCAGGGGAGTAGGGAGGTGGAGAGCTGACAGATGGTAGGATTCCCCTGTGAGTCAAGGCTCCAAGCCCCCCACTGCACGCTCCATCGGCCCATCAGACTTCACTTCTAAAACATAATGCAAGGGGCGCCTGCGTGGTTGACCATCCAACTCTTGATATCATCTCAGGTCTTGATCTCAGGGTCGTGAGTTCAAGCCCCGCGTTGGACTCCACACTGAGTGTGGAGCCCACCTATACACACACACACACACACACACACACACACAATTCAAAGACAAAATGATTAAGAATTTCAGGATGGTGACTGCAGAGCCTTAGCCACATGCACAGGGCCCTGAGCGACATTACTGGTCTCATACCCATGTTAGATGCAGGCTCTGTCCTGCTCGTGTGCTGTTTTCCCCTTGGGCACCGCATGCCCGGGGTGGGTGGAACGTGGGGCCGGCTGGGATGCAGGTGGAACCGTCTCCTCTTGTCTCCACAGGGGCCGTGAGGGCCTCCAGTGTCTTCCCCATCCTCAGCGTCACGTTGCTGTTCTTTGGCGGGCTCTGCGTGGCAGCCAGCGAGTTCCACCGAAGCAGACACAATGTCATCCTCAGCGCGGGCATCTTTTTCGTTTCTGCAGGTGAGCATCTGGCCCCAGCCCAGAGATCCTCCCAGACACCCACCCAAGCCGGGGCCATGAGGACAAAGCAGTGCTATTTGGGGTTCCGTGCAGGGAAAGGGCGAGAAAATGCTTGACTTGTGTTAAGAATGAGGAGCCAGAGACTTTCATGGGAACCAAAGATGCTGACACGCCGGGAAGCTGTAATGGAAAGGCAAGAGGAGATGGGGGGCAGGGTCAGCTCAGAGGGAGAGAGAGGCTGGTTAGTAAGAGAGCGTGTGTGACCCTGGAAAGACAGGGGTTTGAACCGCGAGGGTCCACTTACACAGGGATTTTTCAACAAATCCGTACGGTAGTGTAAATGTATTTTCCCTTCTTCTTAATGACATTTTCTTTTCTCTAGCTTACTTTCTTGTATGAATACAGTATAGAAGACATATGACATACAAAGTATGTGTTAATTGTGTCTGGTAAGGCTTCCGGTCAACAGGAAGCAATTAGCAGTTAAGTTTTTGGAAAGTCAAAAGTTAAACCCAGATTTTTGACTGTGTGGGGGGTCAGCACCCTTAACTATTGTTCAAGGGTCAACTGTCTATGCTTGCACATAGGGGTCAGGTGTATGTAATGTGTGGCCTGAAAGACTGGCTAAGCGTATTTTTAATGGGGTCCAACTTTCTCTTCACTTGGATATGTTCACATATGTCTCTGGCCCTTTGAGATATGTCACAGCGTTCCAAGGGCTCAGATCCTCATATTGTTCAAGACGTCCCTGGGAATAAGGTAAAAAGCCAGCAGCCTGGATGCTCTCCGGGAAGACCTCATAATCAATAGCTGGCCTGACCAGAATGTGGCAAGAGGGATGAGAGACAATCTTAGTTCAGGACGGGGTCCCATGCACTGCCTTCTCTCTCCTCCCTCCATCTCTGATCCTCCTCCACACACCTCATGCTCTCTTCCCCCTGGATTTTCATCCCTCCCTACCTAATAACAGTATCCACTTCATGGTGGTGTTGGAAGGAGGCTGAACATAAAATGCAAAGTATTATTTTCTCTTTTTTTTTAGTTTACTTATTTATTATTTTAGGGGGGCTCAAACTCACAACCCCGAGATCAAGAGTCACGTGCTCCTCCGACTGAGCCAGCCGGGGCACCCCAATATCATTTTCTAGTACTGGAAAAGCAGCAACAATATCATTCCAAAGTCTGAGACCCAATGTCCTGCCCCCATCTAAGACCTCGCTCCCATTCCTTCCCCACTGTGTCCCCTTCTGGGAAATGAGGAAGTTGGATTGTATCCAGCTCTGAGTCGCTGGACACCAACTCCAGCAACAGACCAGGGAGGGAGCCGCCATCTTGCCATGGGGATGTGGTCAGCCCAAAGGTGACCGTGGCCTCTGACCACGCTCTGTGCCAACTGATGGTCACGCCTGGCAAACCCAGGGATTTGTGTGGCTTTGAGGCACTTTCTGGTCACCGGTGGCCCATCCAGACCCCCTGGGCTCTGACCCACCTGAAGGATAATGGATTGTGCTGACATTCGGGTTTCCCATACAGGAGATCATTATTTTGTCCCCCAAGGGGGTTGTCAGGAAAGAGTGTGTCAGCAGCAACTTTTTAGCTCACAAGGGGTACTGTGAGAGGTGGCAGGTGGATAGGACGCATGGGAACCGCGAAACATGCGGGACAGTGGCGAAAGCCCCAAGGGAAAGCCAGAAGCGTGGGGTCTATTCCTGGATGCCCCCCATCTCCCCAAGGAACCCAAAAAGCCTCAGTTTTCCACCTATAAAATAAAAGTTTCAGAAGAGCCCGCACTCTCTAAGGCTTTTTCTCGTTCAGCTATTCTAAGGATCTGTGGTTTGGGGCAAGCAATCAAGAACCTCTGCTGGGCACCTAGTACCGGGCTCGGTTTCCCCATCTAGAAAAGAGAGTCAGGGGGCGCCTGGCTGGTTCGGTCAGAAGAGCGTACGACTCTTGATCTCGGGGTCGTGAGTTCGAGCCCCACGTTGGGTGCAGAGATCCTAAAAAACTAAATAAATAAACTTTAAAAGAGGGTTAAATTTTTTTTTTTTTTTTTTTTTACAGCAGGTCTGTTGCAATAATCGAGACGGTGCATATTAAGACTTTGCACAGTGCCGGGCACATGCCCTATAAATCAATGGCAACCCCCTTGGCTCCCTGCCTCATTTAACCTGGTCTGACATCTGTCTTTCTTTGAATTTCTCCCCCTCTCCCACCCTATTGAGACTTCCTTTAGGGGCTTCCCAAACTTTCCCACCCAAATTTCCCTGCTGGCAGAGGAGAAAGAAAACATGGCCCTGGGGAGTCGGGGCGGCGGAGGGGGTGGGGGACATCACTAGAAGCCGCCTTCAGTGAGCTGAAATGTCTTTGAAGTCTGTCCCCCATTTACACTTAAAAATTCATGTGAATTCTGCTCTCTCCTCCTTATTATATCCATGTTCATTTTACTATAAAAGAATGGGTCTTCCCTACTAATCTTTAAGCCGAGTTGACACCCCAGAAAGAGGAGCAGTTTCTCATCCTGTGGTTTCCAGCAGCCCGACACAGGGCTGTCTGTCTATTTAGAAATAGCTCAGTGATGAGAACTCGCTGCCGACCTGCTGGATGCCTGCGCAGGATAATGCGAAGAGGAGATGGGGCAGAAGCAGTGCCCACCCCCACCCCCTGCACCCCCACCGCCTTCTAGAAGCAAGTCCTAGATGGAGAATGGCCAGAGATCATATTCAAATACTAACCCCCCTTCATGCATGTGCCCCAGCCAGGTCAGAACAGCCCTGCGTCCCCTGCTCTGCCCAGCTTTAACCCTTCAGTTGCTGGATTGTGGGGAGATCGTGGGGACCCTCAGGAAGAGTCTGGGGCAGTGACGGAGCACAGGCAGCTCCTGGATATGGTTATTTACCAGCTGGTGCTAGCAACTGTGACGAGGGCCAGTCTTCATTTAGCATCACCTAAATTTGGAGACAAGGAGGTGCCAGCTGATATATCAACCTCCCTGAGTCATTGTTGGTATCAAGGCCTAGATGAGGCCCTTGAAGCAAAGAGACAAAAAGAGACATTCCACCTTTGGAACAATAATGTGAGAAAGGTGGGGCGCCCGGGTGGCCCAGTCGACTCTTGGTTTCGGGGCTCAGGTCATGATCGCAGGGTCATGGGATCGAGCCCCGCGTCGGGCTCTGTGCTCAGCAAGGAGTCTGCTTGGGATTCTCTCTCCCTCTCCATCTGCCCCTACCCCCGCTCACTCGTGCTCTCTAAATAAATAAATAAAATCTTAAAAAAAAAAAAAAATAATGTGAGAAAAGTTGTCAGAGATAATCACAGCCCCTGGGCCCTCAAGTTCTATTGTTTTCTTACCACTCCCTAGAGGATCAATTCACCTCCAAGTGACCATTTCCAGCGCCTCTCCATTGGCCCCTGGGGGACGCTAAGTCTGCACGCCTCGCCTGCTGGGGAAAGCGGCCGCTTCCTCCCCAATTCCCGATGCTCAAATGACAGCTAATCTAAAGCATTATCCTATCCTGTGCAAATGAAAAGACTTAGGAAGCTACTGTCCCTTCCCCTTGGGTTCATTAGCTCCCCAAACCACAGGGGCAGACCCATCTATGTCCACCAGACTGCTGCATTTAGACTCTCCCTAAGCACGTCCAACTCAATGTATTCACATCTTCCCTCCTCTCTAAACCTGTTCTCTCTGCTGCCTCTTACTTTAGCTCAAGATGCCACCAACCTCCTCGTCAGCCCGGCGAAAACCCTAGCAGGTCATTCTCAATCCTTTCTCTCATCCTGCACAATCAGCAGCCTTTCATCTCCCAGCTCAACCTTATGCAATGTCACCTTGTCTTCAAACCCCAGTGGCTCACCTGTTCTGCCTCCTTTTGCTCGCGAACCATTTTTTATGTCTTTCTGGTAGAGCCCTTACTCTATTTTGCTCTAATTGCTTTTACGTGTCAGCATCTCCTACTAACAGCAAGGAGCTCAGGAGCCGGGACCTGTAGCTCCCTCGTTTTACCATCCTCACAATTTAGTGCCGAAGATGAGGTTTTGATGGAATGAATGGCTTGTAAGGGAAAACACGTGCATCCCGAGCTCTCCCACCCTTGCTATAGGAATAGGGTGTATTCTGTAGCTGAACGCACGCCCCCTGGGACGGAGCCGCCGCATCCCTCCTTTCCCCAGGGACGGACGGTGCAAGAAAGGCCCAAGGGTTGGATTTCCTGGCCTTAAACCCATTCTCCTTGTCTCCCAGTTCCCTCCACATTTCCTACAAATCATTCAAGGCTCAAAGTGACAGTTACCTCCAACATGTATAAAAGACATATTTTTCTCTTCCCTTCTCTTAGGGTTAAGCAACATCATCGGCATCATAGTTTATATATCAGCCAATGCCGGAGACCCCGGGCAGCGTGACTCCAAAAAAAGCTACTCCTATGGCTGGTCCTTTTATTTCGGGGCCTTCTCTTTCATCATCGCAGAAATCGTGGGAGTTGTTGCTGTGCACATCTACATAGAAAAACATCAGCAGCTACGTGCCAAATCCCACTCGGAGCTCCTGAAGAAATCTACCTTTGCTCGCCTTCCACCCTACAGGTATAGATTCCGGAGGCGGTCAAGTTCTCGCTCCACGGAGCCCAGATCCCGAGACCTGTCCCCCATCAGCAAAGGCTTCCACACCATCCCTTCCACTGACATCTCCATGTTCACCCTCTCCCGGGACCCCTCAAAGATCACCATGGGGACCCTCCTCAATTCCGACCGGGACCACGCTTTTCTACAGTTCCACAATTCCACGCCCAAAGAGTTCAAAGAGTCGCTGCATAATAATCCGGCCAACAGGCGCACCACGCCCGTCTGAACTTGACCTCTGCCCTCTGGCCTCCGCCCCAGCACAGCCTCGGAGGCAACGTACAGAGGCGGCTTTGAGGTTGCATGGCATGGTCCTCGTGATGGTATTACTTTTTACAAAGAATGAAACCAAATGGACTCAGCCCTCTCCCACACTTGGCCCCTGGCGCTCCGGGTCCCACCCCGCCCCCACCCCCCACCGTTCCTTCCCGACTTTTCAAGCCAATCCCATGATGTCATTCCTCTCTCTGTGTATCTGTGCCACATGTTTTCCTCTCTTCCTTCTTTACTGGAAGGACCTGCACATTCTTCCCTCCTTGGAAGAGGACTTTATTCAAAGTCACGGGTGGTGGCCGGGGGGCGGGGGTGGGATCCCCGATTCCCCAGGCGCGTGCAATTGTCCCCATTGCCCACTCACACAAATCCTCGGGACACCAACCACCCAGGTGGCCCTGAAGGAGGCATTCACCTTTACGTGTTAGAAAAACATGACCAGAAATCAAAGATGTCAGAGCCCCAAAGCAGCTAATGTAATAAGCACCCATGTTATTAAAGGTTTTGCCTTGTTGTAACCAACCAAGCTGGGGGTGTTTTGTTTCTTCCGGCTACTTCCTACACAGACTCGTTGCCTCCCACAGGACTGGCTCACCTCTGTGTTGGAAGTTGAGTTTTGCTCATCTAACCGCCAGGAAGTTTCCCGGCCATCCCATCACCCCTTAAGACCAGCAAGCTGCCCCCGCCAATGTCAGAGTCAGTATTGTCCCTCACCTGAGTCCCTGAAGGCTAGCTGGGGGCAAGCGTGTGTTAAAAAAAAATCTGGCTCTGGCACCCAGGAGCTCCAGGAGCTGGTGCGAGTCCACCTCACCTTCAAGCCTCGGTCTTCTCATCTGTAAAGTGGAACACGGTATAGCACCCTCCTCCACAGAGCCGTGAGGCTCAAATAAAATGCCATGTGCAAAATGAGTAGCACATTGTGAATAAGTGATATATGTAGTTTTAGTTTTTGGATGCAGTCTAAGCAGCGTGAGCATTATCTGAGTCAGCTTGGGCTGCTATAACAAAAAAACACCCTAGACAGGGTGGCTGACACCGCAGACGTTTCTTTCTCACCGTCCTGGAGGCTGGGAAGTCCAAGCTCAGGGAGGGTGCAAGCAGATTTGGTTCTCAGTGAGTGTGGGGCCTCCCGATTGGGTGGGGGCGGGTGGCACAGGCCAGGGAAGAATTCACCCGAGGCAGAACAAAAGAGATAAAAGTTTATGGAATACACCACAAGGGAGCAGCGGATAGGACAGACAGACTGTCTGCCAGGAGGCAGGGGTGAGGGGCCATAGTCCCAGGGCAGAGTGAAGGAGTATGGGGGCAGATAGAATTTTCCCTTCCTTGGAAATCTTAGGTTGGTTGTAAATAGTCCACTGGTCGGTTAGGGCCTATGGCTTAATGAGCCTGTTTGCGTTCAGCCTGGTGGTCTCTGTGGGCCCTTTTGCCTGGCTCAGCTTTCCATGGCTCCAGCCACTTGCTTAAAAGCAGCCTCTACAGGGAGGGTTCTCCTCCTGGTTTGCAGAGGGCCGCCTTCTCACTGTGTCTCCGCACAGCCAGCTGAGGACAGCGCTCTCACTCTCTCTGTCTCTGTCTCTCTGTCTCTGTCTCTGTCTCTCCCTCCTCTTAAGAAGCCACTAATCCCAGCACAGCTTCCCCACCCTCATGGTCTCATCTACCCCTCATTACCTCCCAAAGGCCCCATCTGCAAATACCATCACAATGAGGGTTAGGGCTTCAACGTATGAATTCGGGGGGTGGGAGACACAGTCCACAGCAAGCATTATTGCAAGAAGACAGAACCAAACAGAAACAGTTCTACACTGGAGGGTGGGTAGGGAGGGGGGGCTCTGAGGGCACTGGGGGAAGAGAATGGAAGGACATCTGAATATTTTGAATACTCCATACCAAAAAGCATGAGCTCAGTGTCACCTCTGCCGAGGCTGACTTCCTGGAGTGTGTTTTGGCCCGCACCCCGCTGTTCCCCACTTCCCAGCTAGCTGTCCCTCCTAGGGTTCCGGTTCCCGCAGAGGGCACAGGCAGGGTCCTAAGAGCTCATGCTTACCTCTTGCTGCCAGGTGCGGGGCTGGGTTCTAGCACTGTACACACCCACCCAGGGATAGTCCCTAGTTTCCAAGGAAGAGAGGTTACATGACTCGCCCAGACTTCACCCCCAGTAGGGGCCGGGAGTCCCGGGAGCAAGGCACCTGCCCGCACCCACGCGGTCACTTTGATTGCCCAGTGCAGACTCCCGCCAATTCGTTTCTTTTAATGCTTAAGAATCATTGCGTGCAAATCACACTTACATATATCAAATGATCTCCTTGAATCCTTAAAACAGCCCTGCGTGTAGTAGGAATTACTCTCCCCATTTTGGCAAGCGGGGAAAAGGGCTCAAAGAAAGTGTCTTAGGTGCTAATGAGCAGAACTGGCATGGATGCCCCACCTCAGCTCCCGAATTTGAGTGACTTCTTCATCTTCCAGCATTTTCCAAACCGGTCATTGGGGTACTAGGACCCTTGCGACGTTTCTCATAGGCACATGCCACATCGACAATTATCTGTCTAACGTTTTTCTTTAAATTGACTCGCTTTTTAATAATAATAATAATAATAAATGTATCTAGCCTTAAGAAAGTGGCAACTGGGAAAATAAATACAATGAAAACAAAACAATCATGCCGTCTTCTAGCTACTGCCTGATCTTTGTAAAAAGGATATAACCAAAGCGTTAGGAAGATGTTCAAGATATCCTCGCACAAGAGAAGTAGCTTCTTTCGGCTTAATCAGAAGGATCCAAGGAAGGATCCAAGGAGCACTGGGAAAGGGGGTAGCTTTCTCACTATGAGATCAGGTCCCATTGTCTCATCCCTCGCCGTAGGAATCGGGGCTCCAGGCACCCTCAGAGAGGGAAAGATCTGAGAGATGGAGCAAGTAGGTGATGAATCCTGTGAAATGGAACAAACAGCAACCTACAGCTCTGGGAATCAGGACTTTGTCAAACAGGGCATCTGGGGGCGCCTGGGTGGCTCAGCCAGTTAAGCGTCTGCCTTCGGCTCAGGTCATGATCCCAGGGTCCTGGGATCGAGCCTCGCATGGGGCTCCCTGCTCAGCGGGGAACTTGCTTCTCCCTCTCCCTCAGCCTACCACTCCGCCTGCTTGTGCTCTCTCTCTCTTTCTCTCTCTCTCTGTCAAATAAATAAATAAAATCTTTAAAAACAAAAAAACCAGAGCATCTGGGGAAGCTGATGGGGATGGAGAGAAAGGTCCCAGGGGCTTCACTAGGTGGACGTCTGCTCTGGACCAAGTACAAAAGGCCAGATAGCAGGAAGAGAGAAGTAGGCACCTGACCCCTGGAAGGACCCCCTGCCCACCCCTCCCGCATCCCCTCCCGCACCATCTAGGTCTGCTCCCTGCACGGCTTGGGCATGAGCAGCCTCAGAGAGCTTTTGCTTGAAGCCTGCTCAGCTGGACCTAGCTGGCTGGCATCAAATAAATATAATTACCACTTGCAGTTTGCAGCCAAGATCCCAGCCAACCCTTGTCATTTGAATCCCTGTGAAGGGTATTCATGGTCACTGGGCCCCCGCTCTGCGAGCTGCGTGAGGTAGGTACTATTGTTAAACACCCAGGATAGATGCTGAAACTTGCCAAGAGACAGCAAAACAGGTACTCAACCTCGCGTCTGCCCAGCTCCAAAGCATATGAAAGAGCATCCCTAAGTTGGGCCGGTCACGCTTCTCAAATCCCTTGTTCCGTTACTGAGATCCTCATCTTCTCCCCCCGATGCAGCTCTGTTTACCAAGGAATTTAAACAGGGGGCTCTAATTTTGATGGAGGCTCAAGGAAGAGGTGGTGGCATTTACAATCAGACCTAAAGGAAGAGTTAGAGTTAGCCAAGTGAAAAAAGGGACGTGTGCAGAGGACAAGAGTAGCATAGGCAAAGGCCCTGAGGCTGGAGACATCCTCCACCCCCTCCCCCCACAAAAGCCAGCAAAGCTGGAGCTCAGAGTGAGAGGGAAAGTAGCATCAGGTGAGTCTTAAGAGAAAGCTAGATCCAGAGGATGTACATTACAAGCATGTTAGGGATTTTGAATTTGAACCCTAAGTACACTAGGTACAATCTAATATGTATTTTCAGAAGTCTAATGTTAGGTGTCCAGTGAAATACTAGTTTCCTAAATCTTACCTTTAGAAATACTTCACTAAGAGCTTGTATCATTGCCTGCTTTGTCCACAGTCTTTAACATGTGGACATGACAATGAATTGGACATGAACTTGCCTTGGAGCACGGTTGGCCAGATCACAGACTACACCTGATTTGCGGCTAGCCGAGCCTTTTTTTTTTTTTTTAAGATTTATTTATTTACTTTGAGGGGGGCGGTGAATGGCAGAGGAGAGAGAATCTCAAGCAGACTCCCTGCTGAGTGTGAATGCAGGGGCTCAATCTCACAACCCTGAGATCATGACCTGAGCAGAAACCAAGAGTTGGATGCTTAACCCACTGAGCCACCCAGGTGCCCCATGAGGCTAGCCTGTCTATTCATAGGGTGGCCAGTGGCCTAGGCTTTGTGACTTGACTTTAAAAGGTAAATTGAGCCAATCAGACAATCTCTGCTGGGAATTCTAAGAGACACAGAAAGCAGTTGCTAGTTGGCCAGAGGGAGCAGAACAGAAAAGGTATAAGGAAGCCTTGGGACCCGGGCAGCAACAGTGGGCCAAACTCAAGGTAAAAAGAGGACAACCCAAAAAAAAAAAAAAAAAAGAGGACAACCCTGCAAAGGCTTCCCATTGTAGGTAAATAAAATCCAAATTTTTGCCATGGTCTCCGGGGTCTTTCATTATTGAGACCATGCTAATCCGTCTAACTTTATTCTGTCACTTTTCACCTTGCTGCCTACCGTCCAGTTATGTGTCCTCTCTTTTCAGTTCCTTGATCCAGCCAAACATAGTTCTGCCTCAGGGCCTTTGCACCTTGCTTGAAATCACTTCTCTCTTTATATGGCTGGCCCTTTCTCATCTTTCAGGTCTAAGCTGACAAGTCACCTCTTCCTTTACCAATTCTCAACAGGAGATCTGATGTTTTTCTTTGGTATAGTCCATACTTAATCCCTTGATAGTTCAAAAGTCTGTAATATTTTGTGTGTATTTGTTTACTGACTAGAAGTTAAGTTCCACGAGAGGAGCGTACCTGTCTCATTCTCCACTGTTGTCCTCCATGCCAAGTGTGGAGCTATTCATCTGGGGGATGTTCCACCATGTGAAAGAAGCAAGCAGAGAAGGTGAATGCATTAAGAACTGTTTAACAGAAAGCCGTCCCATCACAAGGAGAGCGTGGTTTCCTTGGTTTCTGGGAGCTTCCTCTCCCATTTCCTCCGAGAGACTTTATCTGCATCCGTTCAACAATCTCCCCTTTTCCTTGAGCAAGCCCAAGTGCCTGCCTGTTCCTAGTTACCAAACGAGCACAGACTAGAACCTGCTCCTCTGGAGGCTTCCAGAGCTGGAGAACAGCCAGCCATATGCAGATGGCTGAGAGTCCTTCTTAGGGACAGCAGGACAACTAGAGCAGAATGGCATTTAGTCAGGATGTTTATACAAGGGAAATCACAACCTCAGAGCCAGTTCAGTTAGGAAAGAGCCAAGACAGAGGAAGAACCAGGGACCAGAAACCAGGTGACAGTGTCTGAGGGCTAACGAATCATCAGTCTAGAATCAAAGCCACCATAAGGCAATGATGAGGCCAAGTCACCAGGCTGAAAGCAAGTGACTCCTGGATGGTAGATTAAATTTGTGGAATGCTGATTGCCTCTTTGTAAATAAAAATAAAACCAGACAAACAAAAACCAGTTTTGAGATGGTGGTCTGGACTTCACGGGTCCTTCTCTGATGCTATAAATAAGAATCATTAAGGGGCGCCTGGCTAGCTCAGTTCATGGAACATGCAACTTTTGATCTTGGGGTTATAAGTTCAAGCCCCACGTTGGGTGTAGAGCTTACTTAAAAAATAATAATAATCTTTGGGCTGCAAGTAACACCCAATTTTAATTCAAATAGCTTGTATTCCTTAGATAGGCAAGGTTGTCTGTCATAGCAAACAAACCCCAAAGCCTCAGAGGCTTAACCCAACAAACCTAATTTCTTGCTCACACAAAGTCCAATGTAGGTTTCCTGACTGAGCAGCTCTCCTGGATGGCTCTGCCCCAGGCTCTAACTCAGGAAACCAAATTGCTTCTGCCTTACAGTTAGGCCATCTTGTGGCTCCAGGGTTGACCTGATGTTATCCACCTGGGTAGAGGGAGTGAAGGGTGGGGTGAGGAGGTGAAGGATCATGCACCTAAACTCAATCCCTCTAATCCAGAAGTGACCCACTTCATGTCACATTCCGGTAGTGAGAACGAGTCACATGGTTCCATCTGGATTCCAAGGAAGGAGCTGCTGAAAATGTCATCCATGCTTGGAGAGTTTCTTCTGTCAGGGTTCAAGAATGTCCTGTCCCCTTCAGGTTCCTTCTAGCCAGACTAAGAAAACAAATTGACATAGGACAGATTAACAGGAGAAAATCAAATTTAATAGAGTGTATATGGGGAATCCACGCAGACGTGGAAATTCCAAAGACAAGCAAAATAAGGTATACATATCATTCTGAAGTAAGGAGAAGGGGGTAGGGTTCTGGGACTTCAAAGGGAAGGAATGTGATTCACAGGAGAATGAAAAAGAGTATATGTTTGGTAAATAAATGTTTCTGGATCACTCAGAAAGAGTGGGACATATAGAGGACTTTGACTGAACAGATCTTGCTGGGTCGCTCCCTGTCCACCATACCTAGCTTCCATCATAATGTGCTTATCTATGGTGATAGCTCTCTTCCTGGAGCAGTTTCTCTGCCTAAATTCTTTTTAGGCAGTTGTGGGGGAGGTACAGAGCTTTTCCTGAATCTTCTGGGTTCTGATTGCTTTTAGATTCAAAATAGTCTTCACTCCAAAGTGGCCCATCTTGGGCCCACCTGCACCGTGGCCTCTACCCTACCAGGTAATAAGTATAACTCTATATAATATAAGGTATACATGAATCTTTAGCAGGTGACCAGTCATCTTTACCATACAATTTAAGAAACATGTATCCCCTGTAAAAAGAAATCCCCAAGACGAACCATGAGAGACGATGGACTCTGAAAAACAAACTGAAGGTTCTAGAGGGGAAGGGGGTGGGAGGATGGGTTAGCCTGGTGATGGGTATTAAAGAGGGCACGTTCGGCATGGAGCACTGGGTGTTATACACAAACAATGAATCATGGAACACTACATCAAAAACTAACGATGTAATGTATGGTGATTAACGTAACAATAAAAATTAAAAAAAAAAAATCCCCAGATAAAGGGGACCCAAAATTAGTTCATTCAGCAGCTCAAAGATAAATTCAAGAACCCATAGTCTTTTCATCTTTCACACTAATGGGGTCACATGTCTGCCTAAACCCTCAGTCAATAAGGGGGATGGACTCACCATGAGGGACCAGGACCAGCGGTTCTCAGCCCTAGTTGCCCATTAGCTTCATCTGGAGGAAATTTTTAAAAATACAAATGTCTAGAATCCACCGCAGAGATTCTTATTGGATGGGTGTGAAGTGAGCATGACCTTCAGAAGTCCCCAACTGATAGTTTAAAGACTAAAGTCCATTCACATTCTTGTGTAGCTTGATCCATAGGATGTTTCAAAAAATTGGGAATTTACAATGACAAAGCAAATGGGACAAATGGTAGCAACCGGTGAATCTGAGTATAGGCTATAGAAGCTCTTGATGCCATTCTTGGCATTTTCTTCCTATAGGCTTGACATTATTTCAAAATTAAAAGTTACCATAAAAAGGGGAAAGTCGGAACTTACACAGAAAAGCCAGTATCTTTGGCTTCTTTTTTTTTTTTTAAGATTTTATTTTATTTATTTGAGAGAGAGTGGGAGAGAGAGAGCACAAAAGGGGGTAGGGTCAGAGGGAGAAGCAGACTCCCCGCTGAGCAGGGAGCCCGATGCGGGACTCGATCCCAGGACTCCGGGATCATGACCTGAGCCGAAGGCAGTCGCTTAACCGACTGAGCCACCCAGGCGCCCTATCTTTGGCTTCTTTTGGAAATCAGAAAATCTGGGAAAACCGGGTCTGTATTCCCATAGAAGATAAAAAGCAGGCCTAAGCAGTATGGCCCAGACCTTGGATCAAGTATATCCTGGGGCGAGGGCCTGAGCATCAGTATTGTCTAGAGCTCAGGTGAGTCTGAGAATCAGGCTTGGGAATCACTTCCTGAAGTCTTTTGCATTTGCATCTGTTTTCTTCTCTCCTGTTTCATCCTTTTCCAACCTCTAAGTATAGCTCAGATTATTTTTTGCCAAACGCAGCACCTTGCACTTGCCCACACTGAAGCTCATCCTTGGCAATTCCTCGGCCCACTCACACAGCCTGGTGAGATCTTCCTGCAGCTTATCACCAGTGGCTTGGCATTTCACTACCTGGCACAGCGAAGTGTCACCAGGGAATGTGGGGCTCACACCCCTCACTCCTCCAGATCAGTTAGGCAAATGTCAAATAAGACCAGCCCTAGCACTGACACCCCACTGTTTTCGATTAATTAATTAACTAACTCATGACAACCCAACCAAGTCTCTGGTTGCAAGCAAAAGAAGCCAACTGTGGTTAACTTAAGGAACAGAGGAATTTCAAGAGGAAAATCAGGGCTTTGTTCCAGCTGTGCTGTTGACATTTGGGGCTGGATAGCTCTTTGGTTGGGGCGGAGGGGGCGGGACGACAAAGGCTGTTAAGCAGCAACCCTGGCTTCTACCCACCAGATGCCAGGAGCACAAATCCCCCTCCCCCGCCAAGTGGTGACAGCCAAAAATGTCTCCAGACGTTGCCAAATGTGTGGGGTGGGGGGTGGGGAAGTAAAAGTCTCTCCCAAAGGGAAAGCTGAAGAATCAAGTTTTAGAGAAAAAAAAAAATGGCAATCTGAGTCATTCTAGGGTTCTAGACTGTAAGGACTCATAGATGATTGAGTTTGAATCCCGGCTCCTAGTTGTGTGACTTTGGACGAGTTACTTTCCTGCCCTGTGCCTCAGTTTCCTTTTCTACAAAATGAGATCATTGGAATAGATTGGGTTATACGGTGGAAACAAACAACCCCAAGGTATCAGGAGCTTAAAACACAGGCTACGTGTCCAGTGTGGTCAGCCGGGGATCTGCTCACGTTGCCTGCTCCAGGAGTCCCAATGTCCGCCATCTGGACATTGCTGGTCAAAGTGAGAAGATGAAAAGAAAGGGAGGTGATAAGCTGGCTCTTAAATGTGCCCGCCTGGAAGGGAAACACATCATTCCTGCTCAAATCCATTGAACAAAACGAGTCATATGGCTCTACTGAATTTGAAGGAGGACAGCAAAGTAAAAACCTACCACATTCCTAGAGAAAGAAGAGCAAATACGGATTGATAAGTAGCACTAATGTTGGACACAAGTAATAATAATACTGACTTTAAGGGGGGTGGGAGGATGGGTTAGCCTGGTGGTGGGTATTGAGGAGGGCACATTCTGCATGGAGCACTGGGTGTTATGCACAAACAATGAATCATGGAACACTACATCTAAAACTAATGATGTAATGTATGGGGATTAACATAAGAATAAAAAAATAAATAAATAAATAGATACTGAGAATGAAAAAAAAAATAATAATACTGACTTTATAAATGTGTTGGGAAGGGAAAATAATTAATACATACAAAGTTCTTAGGACAGTGCCTGGTATCTATTAACTGCTCAATAAATACTAGCTTATTGTTACTTATTGATTCAGCAAGAGTTTATTGAGCATTGTGAGGGTCAGTTTTATGTGAATCACCCAGTTATTCCATCCAACACTAATGCAGGTGTTGCTGTGAAGAAATGTTGCGATGTGATTAACATATATAATCACTTGACTTTAAGTGGCTTATTATCAAGAATCTGGGTGGGCCTGATATAATCAGTTGAAGGGCCTTAAGATCAGAACCGAGGCTTTTTTTTTTTTTAAGACTTTAGTTATTTATTTGATGGGGGGGAGGGGCAGAGAAGGTGAGGGAGAGAATCTCAAGCCAACTCCACGCTGATGTGGAGTCCAACACAGGGCTTGATCCCAGGACCTCGAGATCATGACCTGAGCTGAAATCAAAAAGCCTGCCACTTAACCAACTAAGCCACCCAGGTGCCCCAGAACTGAGGCTTTTCTAAAGAAGAAATACCCCCTGTGCATAGCGGCATCAGACGCTGCCCAAGAGTTTCTAGCCTACACCTCATAATGGCCCACCCTCCAGATTTCAGATTCGTCCAGCCAGCCCACATTTGCCAATTCCTTGCAATAAATCTCTGTATAGCTTTAACCCTTAATATCCACTTCCCTCCCTGCCTCCTCCCCTCTCCCTACTGTCTTGTTAAATAGCATAAATCCTGAGTTTTATTCCCCACTTCTGGGGTTGACTCATCTCTGGTTTCTGACCTTTTTGTTCTGACTCCCAGCCTCCTTGATAGAAGTTTCTTGCCTTGACTCACAGGTCCTCATCCTCCCGGGTCTTTCTCTCTCTCCTGCTACTGTTCATCTCTTTAGAAGTCTGGCCACTTCTTCCTCTGTATTGAGTGTCCCGAGGGCTAACGGAGCTTGGAAGAGCAGAAATTTTGAGCTACATGACCTTGACCTCCTGCCCCTGCTGCCCCAACCCCACTTTCCTATCTTTAAAACAGACCCAGTTCAAGTCCCTGCTCTTTGACTTTAGGCAAGTTGTGCTTGATACTTTAGTTTACTCAGCTGCTAGAGGGGGGATCAGGATACGCCAAGTCAAAATATGCCCCACCCCCTTAGCATACAGAAGGATTATTTTGAGCTGAAGGCAATCAAGAAATGGCAGATTTAAGAAAAAAAAATCTCTCTACCCTCCCCCTTTCTGCCTAAAGGCAGGGCCTAAATTTCCCTTTGTGAAGCTATCCCCCAACTCCCCATTCCCACACCAGGAAAAGGAAATGGGTTTTAACACTGGTACCAACTTGAATCTGCATAAACAAATCTTACTGAAATAACCCTTACCTTCCATCAGTTCCCCCAGATATTTAATTTCTCACCCTCTACTGCCCTTTGAAGCCCAAACCTCTTTCCTTTTTGTTGTCACTTCTCCATAATTCTCCATAAATTTATCACCCTTTGTGAGAATGGTATATAAGCTCTCAGGCCTAACCACTTTGAGTTTTTATTCCTTTTCTGTGAGATCTTGGTGTGCATGAAAAAAATTATAAGCATTTTTTTTTTTTGCATCTTCTCCTGTTAACTTATCGTTTGTCAGTTTAATTTACATGACCCAGGTACCGAACGCAAGAGGATAGAGGAAAAGGGTTTTCCTTCCCCATACTCCAAAATGGGGATAACAGTAGAATCCACCTCACTGGGTGAGGTGAGGACTAAAGGCGACGCTTGTGCGGCACTTAACACACGACCAGCTCATAGCCAGTGCTTGAGAAATGAAAACGTATTACATAGTTACCAGTACTAGTCCTATTCCATCCTCAGCCCCGGTATCCTTGCCCCTTAAGGTCTCAGGACAATTTAGAGAAGGCAGAACAGCTGAGTTGCAGAAACTTAGCAGATTTTATTAACCACAAGGCAACAAGCAATCCCCACTTCAAGTCTATCTCAGGAAGGAGACTTTCTAAAATTCAGATCTGTTTTCTTCAAACTCACCCTCTCCCATCAGGTAATAAGACACTTCCATTCAGCAGGGAGCCCAGGGAGCCGGCTTCTCTCTCCCTACTCTGATCCAGTCTCTGGCTCCCCACTGCCAACGTGTTAATCACCAGCCCAGCGGAGGGGGATTCTCAGGAAGCCTTGCGCTTTGAAGTGGCTCAGTTTACCCACACTTTACATATCAAGAGGGAAGAGGACAATCATTATTGGCAAGAAAGATAGGAGGAGTAGCAGAGGTCGAATATTCTAAAGCAATCATTGGGACAACAGAAGGAACAAAAGGAATGACATTATGCAAATGGAAGCCATTCCACCCTTGAGAAGATAATGTCCTCTCTGAACACAAAGAGAGACAGTTAAAGCAGGCCAGTTCATTCCAATTCTGTTTGAATAGTAAGCTTCCTACTGATTAATATTGGGCCCGGGTAGCATCAGTTCTCTGAAACATTAACACTTTCATATTCCTCAATAATTGTGTTAGCCTCGTCTGTATTAGATTTTAAATATTTCACAACATAGGGCGGGAGTCAGTACAGTAATAAATCTTAACGTTTCTCCAAAATAACTCAGAACTGGCTTGAGCCCACACCTCTCCCCTATTTGGCAGGTTTTCCCTGTGTAGCCTTTTGAGGTTACCAAAGCAGGGGGGTTCCGGTGGGGGGGTGGTCTTCTATTAGAAAGTCAATCCTCAGGGAAGCAAGGAGGGAGTGTCATTTGGGCTACCTTAGGAGAAAGCAAGCTATGGCTGAATCGGAAGAGCATCCCCCTTTGTCCTTGCACCCCTCATCCATGGGACCAGGACCCTTCCTTCTCTCCACATTGAGAAACCAGGAGAAAGAGAGATCAGAGCTCAACCCTCCCCACCAGCCAGAGAGCAGAGGACAGCAACCACCAGAGTCCTCGAGCGTGGGGCAGCTCAGGTGGCTGGGGCTTGATTTTTGCAGGACAGGGAGAGCAGATTTTAAGGAAAGGACATCTGGGGACACAGGCTGGCTTCAGAGTGGGAGGAAGTTAAGGACAAGATTGAGGGTGTTAAAAAGAGAGCCACAAGGCCAAGGTGGAGTCACTTGCCCCCAGGACAGCAAACCAAGACTTAATTGCAGGTTCATCCTCTCTCCAGAATTTTAAGCCAATCAATCTGGGATTTTTCTGATCAGCACCAATGAGGTAATCTGTCACATGGGCTCTCCTTCCTCCATAGTAAAATGAGGTAATCTACCTAATGAGCCCCCTGCCCTACCCTCTAAGGGAAGGTGACCTTGCCTGAAACAATCCTTTCTTTTCTTTTCTTTTGCTAATAACCTCCCATCCCTCCCTTCTTCCTATAAAAATTTTCCATCTCCTAGGATTCCTCAGAGCTCACTCTACTTGCTGGATGGAACGGTGCCTGAGTCATGAATCACTTAATAAAGCCAATTAAATCTTCAAATCTACTTGGTTGAATTTTGTTTTTTTAACACTTGAGAAATAATAAATCTGACCTTATTATGCTAAAGACACAGCAACCCTTTTCTTGACTTGGGCTTTATTACAATGCAGCCCCACATTTACTGAAAGCGCCTCTCTTTACCCTCCAGATACGTTATTCTCAACACATTAGAACCACCTTAGGAGTTTCAAAAAGAAAAACGACATGCCTATTTCCTGTCTGTAAACACGAACCATACACTTGCCCTTTGTCCTGGCGATTCCACTTCCAACATGCCCAAGAAAAACAAACACACCCCAAAATGAGTTACAGCCAAAGATATGTACAAATATGACCATGGGAGCTTTTATTATGGTAGCCAAAAGTGGAAAACAATCAAATTTCTATCATAAATAGAATGGATTGATACATTGGGACCTGTTCAGTCGATGGAGTGGATTACAGCTGCCCCGTGCACCACAGGTGAGTCTCACAGACATTCAGTGAAGAGAGAGAAGCTAGATCTAAAAGAGTGTGTATACTGCTTGGTGCCATTTACGTGAAGTTCAAGTGCAGACAAAACTAATCTAGGTGAGAGAAGTCAGAATAGTGGTTCCCTGCAGTGGGGGTGAGGGGCAGTTACTGCCTGGGAGGGACATACAGGAGCTTAGAGTGTTGATGCTAGAAAGTTCTATAGCTTTTTTTTTTAAGATTTTATTTATTTATTTGACAGAGAGAGCACAACCAGGGGGAAAGGCAGGCTGAGGGAGAAGCAGACTCCCCGCTGAGCAGGACCCTGGGACAGGCGGGGCTAGGTAGGGAGAGATAGATGGGGGGCTCCGTGGTCAAGCTCACAGAAATCCCAAAAATGTGGAGGCATAAGGAAACCAGAGATAAGGGAACACTCCAGACTACCCTGCCCTAGGTGTCCGAGGGGAAGTCTTATTTATGACAGTCTCCCGTGGTCAACAGAAAATACCCAGACCCTAAAAAGAAGTAAGCCATTGAAGATGTTATCGCTAGTCCCTAATCAATAGTGTCGCCAGTAGAGAAGTCAAAAAGATTTAAGTTCCCTGGTTAGCGCTTTTTTTTTTAATTTTATTTTTTTTCCTTTTTTTTTTTTTATTATGTTGGTCACCATACAGTACATCGGTAGTTTTTGATCTAGCGCTCCATGATTCATTATTTGCGTATAACACCCAGGGCTCCATTCATTAGGTGCCCTCCTTAATACCCATCACCAGGCTAACCCATCCCCCCATCCCCCTCCCCTCTAGAACCCTCAGTTTGTTTCTCAGAGTCCATAGTCTCTCATGGTTCATCTCCCCCCTCAAGGCCAACCCTAAAAGCCCTCACTGGCAACCCTGTTGGGACCCTTCTCACTCCTGAGAGCTTTTTTTCCTGTATCCTTGCTTCATAAAACTCTATCGCTTTACTCACTCTCCTTTATCCGCGAGATTCATTCTTTGACCTCGTGAGACAAGAACTTCACTCTCCCACTTCCGGATCATGACCTGAGCAGAACACAGATGCTTAACAGATTGAGCCACCCAGGCGCCCCAGAAAGTTCTATAGCTTTATCAAGATAGTGGTACATGGGTATATATTTCTGTAAAAATTCATTGAGCTGTACAGTTAAAATTTGTGTATTCTATTGTAATATAACTCCATACAAGTATTTATAAAATTAGCAAAATTATATAAAATACAAAAATGCCTATGGCCAGGACCCTCTTCCCTGAGAGTCTGATTCACTTGACTTTGGGTGGGACTCAAAGAAGGAGATAATTTAAGAGTCCGAGGATTTTTTTTTTCCCTCTTTTCCCCCCAACTTTATTGAGCTATCATCGACATTAACATTGTGTAAGTTTAAGGCATACAATGTAATTCTTTGATATAATGTATATGTTGCAAAATGATCTCCACAATAGGGTTAAATAACACATCCATACCTCGCATAGTCAACATTTCTGTGTGTCTAAATGATGAGCACTTTTAAGATCTGCTCCCTTAGCAACTTGCAAATATACAAAACAGTCTTGTTAACTGTGGGCCCTGTGCTATACATCACAGCTGGGGAGTTTAGCTTGAGAATTCTGCCCCCCGATGAATGGACCTATGCGCAGATAGCTTCTCTCTGACCTTGCAGACTCCCCCTCGCAATCATGGGGAGAAGAGGGAAGAGTCTGGGCACGTGCAGGAACCTCTGGTCGACTGGATGGAAGGAGGCCATTTGGCCTTGAGGCTTAAGGAAAGTTTCTGGCTGCCCTATGTTCCAGATCTTATCGCCAGCTGATCTGCAAGCCAGAAGCAATGAGCGCAGAAGGAAAAAGAGCAGTAGGTACAGGGGAGATGGGCAAAAAGCCCCTGGAAGAAGAGTCAGCCTGCCCAGCAGCAAGTCCTGCCCCACAACCTTAGCTGCCCATTCAAATCATCTAGGGAGATTTTTTTTAAATCCCCGATGATGCCCAGGCTGCACCGCAGACCAATTATATCAAAGTCTCGGGGAGGGGGGGGGGAGGCGGAGCGCCAGGCAGGTATCAGCATTTTGTAAAGCTCCCCAGATGATTCCATTGTGCAGCCAAGGTTGAGAACCACACCCCCCACCCTCCCCACCCTGACCTCCCCATGCCCCGTGACCACAATGCTAAAGCACAGTGACCTTGGCCACCATCTGAGAATCCGAACCAGATAGAGTTTTATGAAGCAAGTATACAGAAAAAAAGCTCTCAGGACTGAGAGGGGTCTTGACAGGGTTGCCAACGTGGGCCTCCACCGACAGTCTCTTATTTAGAACTGACCGGGGAGTATCATTCTTATGATGTCTTGGTTTGAGTAAGGACTGGTGATCACATCTTTAATGCCTTACTTCTTCTTTGGGGTCTGGTTATTCTTTGGTGGTCACAATGTGATTGCCATAAAACCACCCCACCTCTGACGCCCAGGGCAGGGTGGTCTGGTGTGTTCCCTTATCTTCAGTTTCCTTACACCTCAGCATTTCTGGGATTTCTGTGAGCCTGATCATGAAGCCCCCCTACCTATCCCTCCCTACCTAACCCCGCCTGTCGCTTACTCAGTGAGACCCTTCAAATGTGTATCAGTGGGTCATATACTTGGGGGATGATTGCCAACATGTATGGGGGGGGTAGAGATAGAGGAATTGTTGTATGTTAAAGTAGACTTGCAGGATCCAGGGGGTCCGGCGAAGATTGCCTTTTTCCCCCTCACAAGGTGTCAACATCCAGGCAGTTGAGTCCCTAGAGGAATGGCACTCTGCCTGCCTCAAGGACTTGTCAATGGACTGCAAGTAGTAAGGAAATTGAGTAATTTTTCTTCTGCCTTTGTCTCCCATAGCACAGCCGGAGAACTCCTTCCCCGTGCCAACTCTGGGAAAGGTGCTGTTCTAGGTGTTGTGCAGCTGAAACACACCCTCAAAGACCCTACGTCTTCCAGCTGGAGGACACAACCCCATGAGCCACATCTAGTGGGCACAGACATTTTCCCACTGTGCTGGATTGTTCTACTGTCAGCCTACTTAGACTGGGGGCCAGGCTTCCCTGAATCATCTTCCCTGCGTGGTTCCAGGTTAAGACTGCCAAAGTGAAGCTGAGGGGGGTGTGGGAGGCAGCTGTGAGGCGGTACCATCGAAGGCTCCAGGTGGCAAGAGCCAGACATAGGGGTGCTGCCAAGTTCCAGCTCACCCCAGCTCTGTTCTTCCCATGTCACATCTCGTCCTTCTTCCTGAACTCCTTGCTGACCCACAGGGACCTGATCCACCACCGGATGCTTCTGTGTGAATTCACAGAGGCAGCAGCTCCAATGTGCCTACAGCCTTCCATGGGTTTCTGCACCAGCCCCTCCGGGCTCTCACTCCTACAGCTGGACAGGACCCGCTTCCAGGCTTCTCTGCAGTATCTGACTCGCGCACCTGTGTCCATGCTTCAAGTGAGCACCTTTTCTCGGATTTCCCTATGCCCTCTTTTGGACTTTCATGTCCCCCAGCTGGTCGGTCCCGTGGTGGGGTCAGGTCAAATTCTTATCATTTCTGATAATCTAACTCTCACTGCGGTTCTGCTTTTCTGATTCCACCCCAACAGATACTCCGTAGAAAGGCAGGAGGGAGCCTCCCAGGATGTTGGAAATGTTCTAAATCTTGATCCGAGTGGTGGTTACATGGGGTCTATATATATATTTAAAAGCTCATCAACTTTTACAGCGCATACACTTTCCCATTCACGTGCTGCATCTTGAGAATTTTTTTAAAAGAGTGACTCAAGAGACTTCATTGGCCAAATAAATACATTAAAGTGCAACAATATGGAGATGGAATGCAAGCCCTCTGGGGCACCTGCAAGGACCACAGACCCCCTGCCCTAAGCCTGCCTTGCTCACGTCCTCCCAGACCCCAGCCACACCTCTCCCTGCTCCTCCTGCCACTGAATATGTAGCAGCCCTTTCAAGGTCCCCTCCACCTGCTGGCTTTGACAATAACAGATCATGATTACAAACGGCTTTTGACTAGAGAAAGATCTTTGGTCTTCATTAAGGTTTATTTGTGACTGTTCCAATGGTGGTTTCTGAGAGAAGAGAAAGAATGCCGATGGCAATTAGGCTCTCCTAATTGCAGTACTCACTGATTGCCTGTATTAAAAACATTTGAGGAAGTATAGCAATTAGAGCTTCGGGAAATATTTAAAAACAAAGTGAAAAGAGGCCTCTAAGTGCAAGGACACAGAGGCAGCCAGGAGCCCCTTGCCCAGCTGGAGTAGACCCCGAGAAGCCCTGGATGTCTGGGCAGCTCACCGCCTTGGGATGATGGCCATGACGGGTCCAAGGAGAAGGAGGCATGTTTCCACCCAGGCACCCTCCAGAGGCGGCTGTGAATCAGCCCATGCAGAGGCAATTTTGCAAACAGGATAATTGTGTCAGGCGCCTGCTAAATCCATACAACCAAGCTACACCACTATTCCCACTTTAAAGATGAAGAAACTGAAGTTTCCATCTACAGAGAAAGTACAAAACTTTCCAAGGTTACACACTGCAGGTGGCAGACCCCAACTCAAACCCAGGTCTGTTTGATCTCAAGGCACATGCCCATACCCAGTACATTACTCCATAGCGTCCTCAGTCCCCAAACCCTGATTCCTCTAGCCACCAGCACCCAGCAAGGCAAGCTTGCTTGTGAGTTCATACTACCACATCCCACCAACCCTTTACCATGTCTCCGAGAACTCCCTCCCAGCCACCAAACTAGGTCACAGGTCCCCTTGCTCTCCATCAGCCCTCTCCAGTCCTGCCCAAGAGCTGGGGAGAAGCTCTCAGCCTCTCCCCACAAAGCTCCTTGAGCTCTTGGTTTCTCCACTCCTCTTGCCAGCCAAGATCAAGGTTCCAAGGTCTTCCATTTGTCCTTGGAGATCTACCTTGAAGAAGCTACTCATGATCACCACTAACCTTAAAACATTTACCACCACTGCCCAAACTTTCTTTTTCCTTTGGCCCCTTGGTCCCCCACGACCCTTAAACTGCAATGTAAACAACATGAAGGAAGGGATTTGGGTCTTTTATTTCCTGCTTTAACCCCAGCATAGTAGGTGTTCAATAAATAGTTGCCTTTCTTTTTATCCAACCAGAAATACATTCTCTACATTTCTTCCAGGCATCTCTTGGTACGTGATGCTTTCTTAATCGCCAGAAATGCATCCTCTGTGTTCCTTTTTATCAATCACTTGCTCTAGATTCATGGCTTCATGCCTTCCAACCTAGCCTGGATAGATTTGTACGGCCACCATTAGAGCACGAGAAGCATTACTTCTAAAGCCTAACTTATAAGAAGATGATGACCTCTAGGTCACGGTTCTAGTGCCACCCCAGGTAAAGGTGTTCTCAAATTCACCTGTGTGGTGCCCTGAAGAAAAGGGGTTGTACCACAAATTGTACTGTGTCCATCAGGGAACAAGATTAAAACTTTATTTCCATCTCCTAATTGGTACTGTCACCCCAAGAGAAATACTGGCCCATTAAGTAAGGAATGCTAATTGCTTACTCACCTCCTGCTGACAGTGATGACAGACTTGGTTAAGGGTTTTTATTAAGGCCCATTAAAGGGAAGACGATGCGGCAAGCTTCTGGGTTGCTTGGCAGGGAGAGATGGCACAGAGATCCCGAGGGGTGTGGTGGGGTTAAAGTGGAGGAATGTACAGGTGAATGAGGAAACAGGCTTGGGGGAGGGAGGGCTGCAGGTAAGATTGGATTGGCTGCAATTAACATAGATCATGTGACTTTCAAATAGTTTTGAATCTGAAATATGTGTTGTTAATTTAAAACAAACTGAATCCTTATTGATTAATATGCCAGATTCTAAGCACTTTCTATACATTGTTGCATTTATCCTCATGGCAATCCCACCAGGTAGGAATTATTACCAGCCCCATTTTAGGAATAAGGAAAGTGAGGCCTAGAGAGGTAAAGTAATGCTCAGAGTCCCTTAAGTAGTCTGTCTATTTCTACATCGTATCTCTTGAACATTATATTATGGGAGTCAGGACTGTGAGACTAATGGGCTTTATGGTGTCTGGACAGACCACCTGTCTGTCCCTTGATTCGATCTGAGATTAACTTGCTGAGTGCCTACAATGAACCAGTTCTATACTCTGTACTCAGCACATAAGTAGAGTGTTAGAAAGTTCTCTTGGGGGCGCCTGGGTGGCTCAGTCAGTTAAGCATCTGCCTTCAGCTCAGGTCGTGATCCCAGGGTCCTGGGATAGAGTCCTGCATCCAACTCCCTGCTTAGCAGGGAGTCTGCTTCTTTCTCTCCCTCTGCATCTCCCCCCTGCTCATGCTCTCTCTCTCTCTCTCTCTCTCTTTCTCTTGCTCTCACTCAAATAAATAAAATCTTTAAAAAAAAGAAGAAGAAGAAGAAAGTCCCCTTGGAGGGAACTCCTGTGACAAACTGAGTATAAGCACCCATATTTGTGTTACCCTCAAAACCCATGAAAGAAATCTATAACCACATGGTAAAATAAGAAAGTGTCATCAGATGGTCAGAAATTTTAAGTCAAAGCTGAAAGCAAGGAAGCAGATAGTATAACAATAAAATGGGAAGAAACCATCACCAAGACCTGCAAGAGAATCTCCAGAGAAGGTAGGAATGTGGTGAGAGGGACTCCAAGCTGCACCTGGATAGAAGAAGGAAGGGTGGGGCCCAGGAGTACTTGTCAAGGTGAGTAACTGGGGACATAAAACAAGGACACCAGCCCTTGTGGTTACAGTGAGGTGCTTACCAGATGAGAGCACTGATAAGGAAGAAGAATCAAAAAAGTCCCACACTCAGATATACTATGGTGGAACCATCAAGAATAAAGAGAAAATCCTAAAACTTCCAGAAATACAAAAAGTTCGCTTAAAATCATTGTCCCATATCTGTCTCCCACCTGTTTTTATTTTTAATGGAAGAGACTTTAGATTTTGAATATGTATGAATTGAAGATAAAGAAGCTAAAGATATGAGAGGGCATCATTCATATAGCATGATCTCTGTTGAAGTGGATTAGGTTGAGAAACTCTTCTCCTCCTCTGTAGCAGGGAAAAAAACCCTAAGAATGGGTGGAGATGCAGCTCAGTTTCAGTGGGATGGGCAGAGAATTGAGAGAGATCATGCTCTGGTAACCTCTGTCTCTCTATTTTGAACAATTACTATGTGTCAAGCACTGTCCTTAACATTCAAATCTCAAAACAACCCTACACACAGAGCCTGGGAAAAAACACAGTGCATTTGTCAAAGGAATAGTATCCAAAATATATAAAGAACAAAAAAAAAAAAAAAGGGACACCTGGGTGGCTCAGTCGGTTAAGCGTCTGCCTTCGGCTCAGGTCGTGATCCTGGGGTCCTGGGATCGAGTCCCGCATCGGGCTCCCTGCTCCGCGGGGAGCCTGCTTCTCCCTCTGCCTCTCTCTCTCTCTATCTCTCATGAATAAATAAATAAAATTGAAAATATATATATATATATAAAGAACTCCTATAAATTAACAATAAAAAGCAAACAACTCTATTTTTTTTTAATGAGTAAAAGCCATGGACAAAATTCACAAGAGAAGATATACCAATGATCCATAAGCACATGAAATGGTGTTCATCATCATTAGCCATCAGGGTGATGCCAATTAAGGCCTCAATAAAAGGTCATTTCAAACCTATTAGAACAGCTAAAATCAAAAAGACTGACAACCCCAGATATCAACAAGGCTATGAAGCAACTAGAACTCTCATACATTGCTGTGAGAATGCAGAGGGAGGGAAAAAAAAAAAAAAGACTGCAGAGTAGTGCAACCATTTTGAACTATTTGGAAGTTTCTTACAAAATTAAATATATATCAACTATGTGGCCTAGAGATTCCAAGCCTAGGTATTTATGCGTGACAAATGAAATATATGTCTACAAAAAGACTTGTAAACAAATGTTTATTGCAACCTTATTCATAATAATTACAAACTGGGAACCATTCAAAATGTCCATCAAGGGAAGGATATGGATCCATCAATGGGTAACAAATTTTGGTATGTCCACACAGTGGAACACTGCTCAACAATGCAAAGGACACTTATGTCAACAACATGGACACATCTCAAAAACAGTATATTGAATAAAAGAAGGTGGTTACACAAGAGAACATGACTGTGTAATTGTACTTATATGAATCTAAGAATAGGCTAAAACAATCTATGGTGATAGAAGAAATAGATTGAGTAGAAAATGGTACAAGTGACCTTTCTGAGATGATAGAAATGCTTCATACCTTGTTTTTTGGGATGACTGTTACACAAATGTATACAAATGTATACAATAGTCAAAATTCACCAATCTGAACACTAAACATCTGTATGTTTTATTCTATATAATTTATACTTTAATTTAAAAATACATTTTTAGGGGCGCCTGGGTGCTCAGGCTTCTCTTCCTGCTCAGCAGAAAGCCTGCTACTCATTCTCCCACTCCCGCTGCTTTTGTTCCTGCTCTCCCTATCTCTCTCTCTGTCAAATAAATAAATAAAATCCTTTTTTTTTAAGATTTTATTTATTTATTTGACAGAGAGATAGAGAGAGCACAAGTAGGCAGAGTGGCAGGCAAAGGGAGAGGGAGAAGCAGGCTCTCTGCTGAGCAGGGAGCCTAATGCAGGGGGTCGATCCCAGGACCCCAGGATCATGACCTGAGCCGAAGACAGCCGCTTAACCAACTGAGCCACCCAGGCACTCCAAATAAATAATAAAATCTTAAAAAATAATAATAATAAAATAAAAATACATTTGTAAAAAAACCTATGAGTTGGGTAAAATATCAAAGTTCAAAGGAGTCAAGATTCCAGTTTACAATCACACAGTAAGTGAGTGGAGTGGAAATCATAACCAGATCTGACCGAGTCCAAAGCCCAGGATATGCCCAAGAACAACTACATTAAACCATTTCAAAACATTTCTGCTAGGGCAATTAGACAAGAAAAAGAAACAAAAGAAAGCTGGACTGGAAAGGAAGAAGTAGAACTATGTCTATTTGTAGATGACATGATGTCATATATAGAAAATTAATATAGATATGCAAAAAAACTATTAGAACTAAAGAACAAATAAAGCAACACTGCAGATAAGAATAATATATAAAAACCAATTATAAAAAAATCAACTATATTTCTATACAGTAGCAATGAACAATCCAAAAATGAAATGAAAAAAACCAGTACACTTAAAAGAGAATCAAAAAGAATTAAATACTTAGGAATAAGTTCAATGAGAGAAGTGCAAGATTTGTACACTGACTACTGAAGAACATTGTTGAAAGAATTAAGGATGACCTAAAGAAATTAAAAGATATCCTATATTCATGGATCAGAAGACTTAATATTGTTAAGATGGCAATAATCCCCAAACTGATCTACAGATTCCGCACAATCCCTATCAAAATCCCAGCAGCCTTTTTGCAAAAATTGATAGGCTGACCCTAAAATTCATGCAGAAATTCAAGGAACTCAGAATAGCCAGAACAATCTTGAAAAAGAACGAAGTTGGAAGATTCACACCTCCTGGTTTCCAAACATACCTCAAAGTTACACTATGAAGGCAGTGTGGTACTAGCAAGAGGGTAAACTTACAGATCAATGGAATAGAATTCAGAAGCTAATTATAAGCCCTTACATTTATAGTCAATTGATTTTCAACAAGGAAGCCAGGACAACTCAATTAGGAAAGAATAGTCTTCCTTTTTTTTTTTTAAGATTTTATTTTTAAGTCATCTCTACACCCAATGGGGGCCTGAACTCACAACCCCAAGATCCAGAGTCACACACTCCACCAACCCAGCCAGCCAGACACGCCGGAAAGAACAGTCTTTCAACAAATGATGCTGCAACAACTGGATATCCACATGCAAAAGAATGAAGTTGGACCCCTACCTCACACCATACACAAAAATAAACTCAAAATGAATCATATCTAAATGTAAGAGCCAAAACCATAAACCCTGTAGAAGAAAATACTGGACTAAATCTTCAAGACCTTGGGTTAGGCAGGGATTTCTTAGGTATGACACTAAAAGTGTAAGTAATAAGAACCCCCCCCAAAAAAAAGAAAAAGAAAAAACCCAAAAAGATAGATTGGACATCATTGAAATTAGAAAATCGTGCTTCAAAGAATGCCATCAAAACCACAAAAAGACAACCCATGCAAGAGGAGAAAATATTTGGAGATCATATAACTGACAAGAGACTTATATCCAGACTACATAAATAACTATTACAACTTAAGTATAAAAAAAACAAATAGCCTAATTTTAAAATGGGCAAAGGATATAAGGATAGGAAAATAATAATCATTAGAGAAATGTAAATCAAAACCACAATGAGATATCACTAGAATGACTACAATATAAAAGACAGGCAATCACAAGTGTTAGTAAGGATGTGGAGAAATCAGAACCCTAATACATTGCAGGTAGGGTTGTAAAATGGTGTAGCCACTTTGGAAAACATTCTGGCAGTTTCTCAAAAGTCCCCAGGTGACCTACCTACTTAATGGTGACTCAAAAAGTTACCGTCCTGAGTTACCATGTGACTTGAGAAGCACCCGAAAGAATTAGAAGTATATCTCCCAAAAACTTGTACACCAATGTGCATAGCAGCATTATTCATAATAGCCCCAAACTGGAAACCTAAATGTCCATCAACTGATGAATGGAAAAAACAAATACATATCCATACAAAGGAATTTTATTCAGCCATAAAAAGAAATAGAAATACTGATACATGCTACGATATGTATCAATCGAAAAAACCATTCTAGTGAAAGAAGCCAGTCACAAAGACCACATACTGTGTGATTCCATTTATATGAAATGTCCAGAATAGGTAAATCCCATTGAGCTAATAGATAGAAAAATTAGATTAGTGGTTGCCAGGGACTGGGGGGCAGGGATGAGGAGTACTTGCTAATGCGTATGGGGCTTCTTTTTGGAGTGATACGAATGTTCTAAAACCAGAGAGTGGTAATGATTGTCCGACTTTGTGAATATAATAAAAAAATCATTGAATTGTACAGTTTGAAGGGGTGAATTTTATGGCCTAAGAATAATATCTCAATAAAGCTGTTATTTAAAAAATTCATCTTCTGGAGAGGAGGGGAGGATGGGGATGGGATAGTGCATATTGAGGGCTCGAAGTGAGTAATGAGGTTTGAAATCAATGGCAGTAGGCATGTAATAGGATTGCTGAGCAGTGGTAAGGGTCTGTCTGAGACATAATACCACAAAATTATAATGGCACCCAATCTGCATGGTTGGGAACATCTCACACCTGTGCCTTCTAATCTACGACCCACAAGCCCAGAGGCCCCAGGCATCAGTGTAAGACCCCCAAGAGTGGGCACCAGGCCTGGAGCATCCGGTAGGAAGAGCGAGGACATACCCACTGATCCTTCCTGCCCACCTCCCAAACACCCCTGTTTTCACACCCAGCAAAAAGAAACGCTGAGGACTTGGCTAACTATTTCTCAAGTGGAATTTCTAGAACAAAAATATCTCCTAAACCTGCTGCCTAAGCATCAGGCAGGGGACAGAAGAAAAAAGAAACAAGAAAAGGAAGGCATTTTTCTAGTAATTAAATCTGAATTATTCACAACCTGTTAGACACTTTTTTTCCTCTGATGTAGAAGAATACATTCTCATTTCTCCCCTAAGTCCTAAATGCCTTTGCAGTCAAGTTGAATTGTGGGCTGAGGGCTTTAACTTTACAGAAGGAGCCAGGGGCCTAGACTATGTTCTCACCTCTGTCATCCACAGACCTTCCCCCCATTTCAACCCCTACCCTCCCACAGCTGCTCAAAGGGGCCAGTTGTACCTAATGCCTTAATCCTCCCTCCCCCTTTGATTAATTCCTCCAAGGCTTGTATATTATGAGGGTTCTTTAAATTATTGCAAAGTGACCTAGTTTCAACTAACTGAGGCAAAGTGGGGAATTTATCAACCATACTAACTAAAACTTGGGAAGACTAAGGATGGAGCTGCCTTCATGGACAATGAAAGTGGGGATTCACATACCTTCCTGCTCCTCCTGAGCACATGAGTGCCCACCCATCCCCACCCTCACTGCCTCCCTGTACCCCCAACACACGCACAAACCAGTTGGGTGATACTTTCTTTTTTTCAGACCTATTTTCTCCATGAACCTGAAAGCATGGCCAAGCTCACATCTCATCATGTTCACCCAACATCTCGTAGTTTTAATTCAGAAAATTGCAAGGAAGGTTCTGATTTTCTTGGTTGGGTCTGATGCCCTGAAGCCAAAGGAGCAGGGCATGTTGTGGTTGGCAATCCCCATTCAAACCATATTGTTGGAATGGGAGCAGGAGGAGTTCCCCTAAAGAAGGGAGGTGATGTTCCTAGTCAGGAAAGAGTCTAGGGCAAGCAAAGCTACCAATGGGCAAGTCCATGGCAGCCAGATTCCCACAGCCTAGTGCAAAGAGCTTAGGATGTGGACCCAGAACTCTTGTGTTTGAATGTAACTATGTCACTTACAAGCCATGTGATCTTGGGTTCAGTTTCCTTGTCTGTAAAATGGGCATAATAATATTTTCCTTATATGAGTAAGTATTCAAGGGAGCAGAGAAAAACTCCATTTCTTGATGGTAAGAGCTGCCAAGTATGGAAGCTGTCTTTGAAATCTACCCCTGTTTGGAAAGAGCTAGAAGGGGATACATCAGGTTGGAGGTGGGGAACTGGGTGGGAGCCAGGAAAATGGAGTGTTCCAAGGAAGTTAGGACAGAGTCTAGGAGTGGAAAGAGGTGGTCAGTGACATCTGGAGGAACTGGCCTCTAAGTTAAGGACAGGAAAACAAGGATTGACCCAATGAAAGAAGGGAGGGGAATGTTCTAGGCAGAAGTACTAGCATACAGAGAAATGCGAAAGTGAAGAAAGCATAGTGCATTGAAGTTGCTAAAAGTAGTTCAGTGTGGCTAGAGCATGAACTATCTCTGAGTCTCAGAGGTAAGCCAGGACTCAGCAAGTAGCTTTTCCAACTCATGGTAATGACTCTGAGCTTTATCCAAAAGCCACAGACATTCAGTGTTAATTGGTCTGGAGTAGGATCCTGTACTGTATTTTTTAAAAGCCCTCCAGGTGCTTTTTTTTTGTTTTAAGTTTATTTATTTATTTAAGTAAGCTCTATACCCAACATGGGGCTCAAACTCAGGACCCTGAGATCAAGAGTTGCATGCTCTACCAACTGAGCCAGCCAGGCGCCCCCTAAAAGCCCCCCAGGTGTTTTTAATGCGCAGTCAAGGTTGAGAATGACCAGCTTAGCACATGAAAAACATTTCAACAAATGTTTGCCAGTGATTTCAATCCTCATTTCCATCCCTGTCTTCTCTTCCGGGCCCCAGTGACCTCCTGAGCACGTCCTCCTACTTGAACTCAGTATGTCTGAAAGGAAACTCTATCTCCCAGCTCCCCTTGCAGGCCAATGAGGGATCCACGCCTTTCAATGGAAAAGAGGTTCTGGGAGCTGGACCCAGGTTGGAGAACTACTATTCCCCTGTGGCCTAGAGCAGAGAGTAAAGGGTAACTGAAGAGAGTTTTGAGGCTCAAGGAGCTGAAGAATGAAGTCCAGTTGGGAGTCACAGAGTTGGATTGCAGGCAAAGAAGCGGGAAAATGGTTACAAGCGAAGGACTTTCAGCCTCATAACCTCATAGACACCTCCTAAGTACTCAATAAAAGCTTGGTGAAAGAAACAAATTAACTGAAGGAAGATTCTGGAAGCCTCAGTGTGCTAAGCCTGGCAGACTTTACATGAAAAAGCTAGTGGCATTTGCTCACAGCGGGAGTTCCCCCATTTTAGTGTGCAGAAGAATATTCTGGGGATTCTTCAGCCGTATTGGCTGCCTCCTATTCCTGGGTCACTCCAAGCAAAGTTCTTCCTTGGAGCTGTTGTATCTTCTGTTCCCTCTGCCTGGAGCAACTCCCCCCCGCCCCCGCCCCAATATTCACACGATTACCCTTCAGGTCTTTACTCAAACTTCACCTTCATGCTTCCTACCCTCTTTCCTGGCTTTATTTTTCTCCCTAACACTTATTACTAACTAGTATGCTGTATATTTCACTTAAATATCTTGTCTATTTGGTGTTTCCCCATTAGCTGTAACATCCCTGCAAACAGGGATTCTGTCTGTTTTGTTCCCTCGCATATCCAGAGCCTAGAACAGTGACTGGCAGACAGTAGCCCCCAACCCCCACCCCAGGAGATGAATGAATAAGTAAAGCAGTTAAAATTGCAGCCTCTGTCCCCAGAGATTATAACCCAGCAGGCCTGGGTAAGGTCCAGGAACATAACATGGGTACCAGGTGACTCTAAAGGAGATGGCTGGAGGTCACACACCAAGAAACATTTCTTTTTTTTTTTTTTAAAGATTTTATTTATTTATTCATGATAGAGAGAGAGAGAGAAACAGAGGGAGAAGCAGGCTCCCAAGGAGCAGGGAGCCTGATGCGGGACTCGATCCCAGGACCCTGGGATCATGACCTGAGCCGAAGGCAGACGCTTAACCATCTGAGCCACCCAGGCGCCGCCAAGAAACATTTCTTAGAGGGAAAAAAAAAAAAAAAAAACCCATGGTTTTGTCTGGACACAACTCCCTTGACAGAGTGGGGAGAGCTGGAGGCTGAGGACTTAGGGGCTCAGGATCCCGGCCATCTTTCCCCGTTTCTTTCCTGTGCTGAGACACGTCTCACATCTGGTGATTTGGCAGAGGGAAGCGAGTGTGTGCAGGAGGCAGGGAGGTGGGCGGCCAGCTCCTTGGAGGATGCCTCACTGTGACAGCCAAACTGCACTTCTGGGCAAAGCCCCAGGTGGAAGAAGTACAGTTCCCGCCACAGGACAGGGCCTTCACGAAGCAGGAATCTGAGCTTGGCAGGGACAGAGCTGGTACCCCACAGAAGCACCACCCTTTCTGCCAAAATCCTGCTTGGACAGCCAGGTTCCCCAATGCTGCTAAATGCTTAACAGCCAGCCTGGGGCAAGGGTGGGGGGTTAAGGGAATGCATGCATGTATATGCAAACATGAGTTTATTATAAATGTTACCGATAAAAACAATGTGTATCACATGCTTTGCAAATAATAATAAAACATAAAATCCCTCCATTGAAAAGAACCCAGAGCCAATGGTTTCTTTTTTCAAATTTGATTGTGGTAAAAAAAACATTTAATATGAGATCTGCCCTCTCAACAAATTTTTAAGTGTACCATGCGACCTCATTATCTATAGGCACAATGCCATACAGCAGATTGCTAGAACATTTTTCATATTGCGTCAGTGGAATGTTATACCTGTTGATTAAGAACTCCCCAGTCCCCCTTCCCTCCAGCCTCTAGCAACCACAATGCTGTTCTTTGCTTCTCTGAAGTTTGACTGTTGTAGATATCTCATATAAATGGAATCGTGCAGTCCTGGACTGGTTTATTTCACTTGGCATGATGTCCACCAAGTTCCTGTAACAGGATATAACAGGATTTATAGATTGCATTGTTGCACAGAGCAGGATTTCCTTCTTTTTAAGGTTGAATGATACTCCACTGTATGTATATGCCACCTTTTCTTTGTCCATTCACCCAGTGATGGGCATTCAGGCTTTTTCCACATCTGGGTTATTGTGAACAGTGCTGGAATCAACACGGAAGTGCTAATATCTCTTCAAGCTCCTGATTTCACTTCTTTGGGATAAATACCAGAAATGGGACTGCTGAATCATATGGTGGTTCTATTTTTAATTTTTTGAGAAACGTCCATACTGTTTTCCACAGCAGCTGAACCATTTTACATTCCCAACCACACTGTACAAAGGTTGCAACTTTTCCACATCCTCACCAACATCTTTTGATTTTGATTTTTTTTTATAATAGCTCTCAGTGGATATCTCATTGTGGTTTTGCTTTGCATTTCCCTAATTATTAATGATGGTGAGCAATTTTTCATATGCCTACTGGCCATTTGTATGTCTTTGGAAAAAAATATCTGGTCAAGTCCTTCGTCCATTTTTAAATCAGGTTATTAGTTATTTTGTTCTTGAGTTGTAAGAGTTCCTTATATATTTGGGATATTAACCCCTTCTCAGATATAAGGTTTGCACATATCTTCTCCCATTCTGTAGGTTGCCTTTTCACACTGTTGATTGTTTTCTTTACTGTGCACTTAATTCTTTGGGAATGCTTCTCTTGTACCTGTGGTCAACCTGTGGTTACAATTCAATCTTGATGTCACAATACTGTGTGCTATTCACAATGTAACCGCTACAAACATGACAATACACTTTTTATGTTTAACCTGCATTATTAAAATTTTTCTCTATCACCTTCTAAAGTCTAGACATTTAATCAACAAAACAATAAATCAACCTCTGATTTGAAGTGTCAGCTGATTTCCATGGTGCAAGTACTCCGCTGCAGCTGATTTCAAGCCACCAATATGATGTCACTGACTACAGAGTTGGCAGTTGCAAGAGATGCTCAGTAGTACCCCATCTTACAATACTTCCACAATATTTATGTGAATATATGCTAAATAACATATAGTGTATATGTGTTATGGCATAAATATACACATAGAAGTGTGTATTCAAGAGCATGATAATAGCAAAATGTAAAATTATCTGGAAGCAGTAAGCTTTGAGTGTTTATTACCTTTTAAAATATAATTCAGTCTGGGGCGCCTGAGTGGCTCAGTCGGTTAAGCATCCGGCTCTTGGTTTTGGCTCAGGTCATGATCTCATGGGTTGTGGGATTGAGCCCCACATGGGGCTCCTTGCTGAGCGTGGAGCCTGCTTTAGATTCTTTCTCCCTCCCCTTCTGCTCTTCCCTACTCTCTCTCTAAAATAAATAAATAAAATCTTAGAGACGCCTGGGTGCCTCAGTTGGTTAAGCATCTGCCTTCAGCTCAGGTCATGATCCCAGGGTCCTGGGATGGAGCCCCGCGGCGGGCTCCCCACTCAGCAGAGAGCCTGCTTCTCCCTCTCCTTCTGCTGCTCCCCCTGCTTGTGTTCTCTTTCTCTCCGTCAAATAAATAAATAAAATCTTTAAAAATAAAATAAAAGTAAAATAAATAAAATCTTAAATATATATATAAAGCAGTTAATCATAAGTTTATATAACTTAATTTTTTTTTAAAGATTTTATTTATTTATTTGAGAGAGAGAGCATGAGAGGTGGGAGGGTCAGAGGGAGAAGCAGACTCCCTGCCGAGCAGGGAGCCCGATGCAGGACTCGATCCTGGGACTCCAGGATCATGACCTGAGCCGAAGGCAGTCGCTTAACCAACTGAGCCACCCAGGCGCCCCTATATAACTTAATTTTTAATAAAGGCTGTGTGTAACAGCCAGCTTGCAAAAATCCTGAAAATTTAACCATTTCCTCTTGTGAGCTGGTACAAGCAGGCAGCAGCACACCACTGGACAGATGTGGCACCGAAAAGGAACTCAGTCATACACTGGGAGGTACCAGGGCTCACTCACTTGCAGGACCAAGGTAGGCTCACTTTAAAGCAGGCTGGGAGGGGTGCTTGGCTGGCTCAACAGCTAGAGGGTTTGACTCTGGATCTCAGGGTTATAAGTGTGAGCCCCATGTTGGGTGTAGAGATTATTTTAAAATAAAATCTCTTTTAAAAAAAGAAGCAGGGGGCGCCTGGGTGGCTCAGTTGGTTAAGCGACTGCCTTCGGCTCAGGTCATGATCCCAGGGTCCTGGGATCGAGTCCCACATCGGGCTCCCTGCTCCGCGGGAGGCCTGCTTCTCCCTCTCCCACTCCCCCTGCTTGTGTTCCTGCTCTCGCTGTCTCTGTCTCTGTCAGATAAATAGATAAAATCTTTAAAAAAAAAAAAAAGAAGCAGGCTGGGAAGCTAATGTGCAACTTTGGGGTTTGGTAAATGCTGTGGTATTCAATAACCATATTCCTTTTATTGTATTTCTCACCCAGAGCTGGCCATTCCCAAGCCTAGAGAATGGCCATGGGGTTAGGGGCCCCAAGAGTGGGTTCAAACATCTATGGACAGAAAAGGAAGAAGGGGGATCTTATCTATAAGGGATGTGTTGTTTTCTTAGGGTGAAGAGGAAGGAAAACTCAATAAAATTATTGCATACCCAAGAGTGTTTTTAGGGACTTAAAAGGCCATTTTGTTCTAAAATTCAGGTTTTCTTAAGAGCATCTATTAAGAGATAAAATGGCTTCAGACTTTGGTATCTGGAGGTAAATGATTGCTCAGAATTTGAAAGAAGAACATCAGAAATTTGAGGATGAACAGAATCAGCTTGACAAAAGGGTTATAAACTTGCAGTCAAGACAGGAATGGTGGGAATGCAGGAAGAAAAAGGAAGAAGTCGAGGCACCTAGGTGGCTCAGTTGTTAAGCTCTGCTTTCAGCTAAGGTCATGATCCCAGGGTCCTGGGATGGAGCCCCACGTAGGGGGGGGGGGTCCCTGCTCAGCGGGGAGTCTGCTTCTTCCTCTGCCTGTCATTCCCCCTATTTGTGCACTCTCTCTCTCTCACTACCAAATAAATAAATAAAAATCTTTTATTTTTTATTTTATTTTTTTTTTAAAGATTTTATTTATTTATTTGAGACAGAGAGAATGAGAGAGACAGAGAGCACATGAGAAGGGGGAGGGTCAGAGGGAGAAGCAGGCTCCCTGCCGAGCAGGGAGCCCGATGCGGGACTTGATCCCGGGACTCCAGGATCATGACCTGAGCCGAAGGCAGTCGCTTAACCAACTGAGCCACCCAGGCGCCCTAAATAAAAATCTTTTAAAAAAAAGAAAGAAAGAAAAAGGAAGAAGCCACCTGCATCTACAGTGTTAGCCCTACCCTGGTACAAGAGAAAGGAACCACCTTACATAACCAAGTCCACTTGAAAAAGCATAGGAAGCACCCAAGGGGAATGGGGCTAGAACTTCAGAGGAAGCAGCATTAGAGTTCTGCTGCAGGAATAATGGTGGGCAAGAAAGAATACTTTTGATACTACCAAAATAGAGAAAGCTTACTGAAGATTTTACAAGTCAAAGAACACCCAAGGAGCCTTAGGTGAGGTTTATGTGGCAAGAAACTGAGGCCTCCGCCAACAGCCAGCACCAATTTACCCAGCCGTGTGAGTGAGGGGAACCATCTTAGAAGTGGATTCTCCAGCCCCACTCAAACTTTCAGATGACTACACCTCAGGCTGACACCTCAAAAGCAACCTCATGAGAGACTCCATGCCAGAATCACACAGTTCATCTACTCCTGAGCTCCTGACGCACAGACACTTGTTGAGATAATACATATTTATTGTTATTTTAAAAAGCTAAGGAAAAGCAAGGATGGAGGACACACCGTTCTTTAGGGGCTCCTGAGGGCACAAGAGCTTTAGGCTGGAGAATTGTGGGGGGATGGGCGGAATGTCTCCAGTTCGGACAACGTGGGAACAGGGAGGGGCCTTTGGAGCAGAATGCAAAGGCCCAGTGAATTTGAAAGTAGGAAACGGTTGCATCAGGTCTACCAGCAAGCCTGGAGAGAAGGAACAAAGTAACACAAATTTAAGATGGGGGTTTGAAGGAAAGCAAAGCCAGCAAATTTTAAGGAAAAATTAACTTCCATAAATGCAAAGCATGTTAGTCATGAGACAGGGTGTAGAGCATGTTTCAAGTACCCCTCAAAGAGGTCAGTTACCTGGTTGGGAGATCATTTTCCTTTTATAGTCCTCGTTATCCTTTTATAGTATATTTGTCCCTGGTGAGTTTTATCTTTCTTTTTACTGTGCCCTGCTCCCAACTGCCCCAATGTGGCCCTTCTGGCCAACCTGGTAGTTTAACGCCCTTAGCCCACATGATTGATTAACCTTTCTTTGTATATCTACAGATCATGCATTCTTTCCTAGAAAGAACAGAGCATTCCTGCACGTCAGGAAACAGAAACTAGACCCACTTGCTCCACCCCCAAGCACTTAGGAACCAGACCAATGCCCTTGAACAATGTCTGAGCACGAGATAACATCTACAGTTGACACCAGTCTGCACGTAATCCAGAAATGTTACAGACCACTGCACTGCCTTTACTCATTAACTGCCTTAAACCCCTTGAAAACTCCCTGGGCCAGGCAGAAACCCCAGAGTTGACCTTTGGACCATAGTCCACCTTCTCCTCAGGTGGCCAGCCTCCTGAATAAATAAAGCTCATCTTCCTTTCCAATCAAAATTCAACTCTTAAGTGCTGGCCTTTGAGTAAGAGGCCACAGAGCTTGGGGTTCAGTAACAGTAGCATGGGTTAGGTTCTGAGAGATTGTGTGAGTGAGTGGAGCGGTGCTTACCTTGTGAACTGCCAGGGAGAGCCATCCATTTCCAGGATCTCTCTGTGCTTTGGACCAGGGCAGGAACTGTGATAATCTTTTTTTTTTTTTTTAAGATTTTATTTATTTATTTGAGAGAGCACAAGCAGGGGGGAGGGGCAGAGGGAGAGGGAGAAGCAGACTCCCCGCTGATCAGGGAACCTGATGCAGGACTCCATCCCAGGACCCTGGGATCATGACCTGAGCCAAAGGCAGGCGCTTAACCGACTGAGCCACCCAGGCACCCCTGTGATAATCTTATTTGTCTTGTCCATCCTCTCAATCTGTGCTTGTGTAACACGGTAATCAGCAGCCATAGTAGGTATTTAAATTGAAATTAAAATTAAATGTAATTTAAAATTCAGTTTCTTGGTCCCACTTAACTGCACTTTGCAGGCTCAATGGCACCTATGCTCAATGTTCTGTATTAGTGTTTCTCCACTCTTTTTTTCACTATTGCTTCTTAAAGATGACTTTTTAGACACTTTTTCCCATGGTTGCCAATCCCATGAAATTTTAATAACACAGATGTACTATATATCTGCATATGTACTATATGTATATCTGTGCTTCAAACATAAAACCAGAAAGATTTCCCACCCCACCTCTAACTAGGAACCAATCTTCCCCCCTGGGAGGCAGTATGGCCCCCATAGAGAATGAATGCAAGATTAGGGTGAGGCACCTAAGGTTCAAAATTTAAGGAGGCAGGGCTCCTGGCTGGCTCAACCAGTGGAGCATGTGACTTCACTCAGGGTTGTGAGTTTGAGCCCCCACTGGGTGTAGAGATTACTTAAAAATAAAATCTTTTAAAATAATTTTATATATATATATACATATATATATATATATACACATATATATTAAGGGGTGCCTGGGTGGTGCAGTCAGTTGAGCATCCGACTCTTGGTTTCAACACAGGTCATGATCTCAAGGTCATGAGATCGAGCCCTGTGTCAGGCTCCACACTTAGCACAAAGTCTGCTTAAGGCTCTCTCTCCCTCTCATGCTGCCCCTCCCCCCTACATGCTCTCTCTCAAATTGAGTAAATAAATCATTTAAGATATACACACATAGGGGCACCTGGGTGGCTCAGTTGGTTAAATGTTTGCCTTCGGCTCAGGTCATGATCCCAGCGTCCTGGGATTGAGCCCCACGTCAGGCTCCCTGCTCAGCAGGGAGTCTGCTTCTCTCTCTTCCTCTGCCCCTCCCCCCTGCTCGTTCTCTCTCTCTCTCAAATAAATAAATAAATAAAATCTAAAAAAAATAAAATAGACACACACACATATATATACACACATATATATTTCTTTTTAATTTAAGGAGGCACTCACTCCCAGAATGGTGCAAGTGGAGAGTCAGCATCTGAAAGTAAGAGCCTCCTTAAATTTTGCCCCCTACCTGCCTCAGGTGCTTTATCCTATTTCTAGTCCCTGTAGGAACATTTCCATCATCACGGAATGTTCTATCAGATTAGAATTTTAGAAAGTTAGAACCAAGAGAAAGCTGGAATTGGAGAAAATCCATTTGGAAGAGCTAGAGTTTAGCCCATGAACATGTCCAGGACATAAGTGAGTGGTTCTTGACCCCGGCTGTCCATCGGAATCATCTGGTGAGCTTTAAATCTCCTGGTGCCTGGCCCTGCCGCAGGCCAGTGAATTCTGAATATCTAGGGACAGGGCTTGGTGATGGGGCCTTTTCAAGCTGGTAGGTGATTCTAATGTATAACCTGGGCCGAGACTCTCTGCTTTGAGTGCAGAAGAAAGAGTCCAAGTTCCAGCCAGTGAATAAATCTTGGGGAGATCCTGCTGGCCATATTTACACAGAAAAAGTAGAAAAGGAGCTCTAATTACTCTGTGGGAATAAGGGATTAAGTTGATAAAAGAAGATTTGCAGTGTGAAAATTGTGGAATAGTGGCATGTCTAGGGAATTTCATGTCACGGGTGTTCCATGATTTGGACCCTGTTTATTATATTAAACATTCTCTGGAGGGTCTACCTGGACACTACAACTGAGCTTCATTGAGATGATAATTAACCCACTGAGGCTCCTAGGTCCAGTGAAGAGTATGGCCTTGTGGTTAATTTATTAACTTCTTTCCTGACCTTTTTCAGCAGCTTCTGGGGCCAATGCCAAAGAGACATTTTTAAAGGGCTCTTGTTAAATCTGGTGGTCACTTTTCATTGGTCCCAGATAAACAGCATGGAGAAATTGCAGTGACTGAGGTCATGGGTTGGATTTTATCTCCTCTGATGGGTGACCAAAGCAACACCATCCTTGGTTGTCCCAGGTCTGGTTGTCAAGCTAACTCCAGTTTAAAGGAGTTAAAGTATGGAAGGGATATTTGTTGTTTGTTTGTTTGTTTGTTTAAAGGTTTTATTTATTTATTTGACAGAGAGAGACACAGCGAGAGAGGGAACACAAGCAGGGGGAGTGAGAGAGGGAGAAGCAGGCTTCCCGCTGAGCAGGGAGCCCGATGCGGGGCTCGATCCCAGGACCCTGGGATCATGACCTGAGCCCAAGGCAGAGGCTTAACGACTGAGCCACCCAGGCACCCCTGGAGGGGATATTTGAATTCTAAGCTCCATCAACCATCAGCCTCACCACAGGCCCAACTCCAACACACTGACATGCACACACGTCTCAAGAGGATGGATTTTATGCACTAAGAACTGGGTAGTACAAGCCCCAGGGTGTTGGAGCTGGTGTTTGGGCATGAAGAAGAGAGGGGTAAGAAGCTCTAGCATCCACTTACTTGGTGTTTGTCTCTTCTCTTTGGCTTCTTATTTATGGATACCAATCTTGGTTCATTGCTCTCTAATCCCAGGTTACTAGTGGGATAGGAAAGGGTCCAAGCCTTCTCCTAAGTAAAGGACCAAGGGGGGTCTAGAGTGGGAAGTAGGTTATTTAGGCAAGTGGAGTGCTCTAGGCTCACACGCCTGTCAGTCTAACTCAACAAAGGGATGACATTGGAGTCTTTGGCCAAAACTCTCATTGTAATAATAAATAATTCCCTGGGGAATTTTCATCTATGTCTGCAGGGAATGGGAAGGCTAATCAAGGATAGTCAGGATTTGGGTAGAGGTTCATTTTTCAGCTTTCTCTTAATCATCTCCCCAGATACAGGACAGGTATCAGTGGTCTTGTATGCCTTAGCTTGGAGGGGGTTGTTAAGGAAACTAAGAGTCTGGACATTTACACTCCTCCCCCAGGCCCCCCGAAATCTGTTGTTCCTACTGTGTTCCCTAATTAAATGACGGAAACCTTCATCTACCCCATCACCTAAGCTCAAAATCTTAAGTCATCATAGACAACTTCCTTTCTACCAGGTACTTTAAGATCTCTTGATTTTGACTCTTAGACACCTCTCTCTTAAAACAAACAAACAAAACAAAACAAAAAATCACAAAACACTGCTCCCTTTTATCCCTTACTGTCATATCACTTTTGGCTACCATCATCTCTTTTCCTTTTTTTTTTAATTTATTTTTTTTAAAGATTTTATTTATTTATTTGACAGAGAGAGAGATAGTGAGAGCAAGAACACAAGAGGGGAGGAGAGGGAGAAGCAGGCTTCCCGCTGAGCAGGAAGCCCGATGCAGGGCTCCATCCCAGGACCCTGGGATCATGACCTGAGCCAAAGGCAGATGCTTAACTGACTGAGCCACCCAGGCATCCCCATCATCTCTTTTCCACACCCACAACAGTCTGTTTTATTTAATCTTTGAGAATTAGTGTTAACTGCATAAAATATGAATATATTATCATTCTTTAAAAATTCAAACAATACAGATAATCGATAATTCAAGATGTAACCATGGTAATCAGTTGGGAGTGTTTTGTGTATTTTCTATGCGTATCTACACAGAAAAAAATTTTACTATTTTTTGTATGTTGTTTTTTTTTTTTTAAACATGAATGGTGCCATAAATGGTTTTGCTACTTCCTTTTTTCACTTAACAATATGTCTTGGAGATTTTCCATGTCAGTATATACAGAACTACCTAATTTGGGCTGCTACATAGTATTCTGTGGTGGGACAGGCTTTCCCTAAGATGACTCCTTTCCTGGTTTCACAGCCTTGTGTAATCCCCTTGGTGATCACTGTGATTAATAGTAAGAAATATATATCTGGCCTTTGTCCTAATTTCTGGCACAAAGCTCCTAAAATCCTTGGAATTTCCTGTGATGACAACAATCAAGGTGTCTTTTGTTATCTTAATGAGGTGACTTTTGGAAAGGACTCAAGGATGGTGGCTGGTTACCAGAGGAGCCAACCACATGATTAGAGGGTTAGAAGATTCCACCCTACCCCCCACAGCCCCCAGCCCCTTACCTTCCACCCCTGGCCTCCTGAGAGGGAAGAGGGGCTGGAGGTTGTATTAATCACCAATGGCCAATGATTTACTCAACCATGGCTATGTAATGAAGCTTCCACAAAACTCAAAAGGAGAGGCACCTGGGTGGCTCAGTCAGTTAAGACGCTGCCTTCAGCTCAGGTCATGATCTCAGGGTCCTGAGATCATGGTCCTGAACGTTGGGCTCCCTGTTCAGCAGGGAGTCTGCTTCTCCCTCTGGGCTTCCCCTTGCTCGGGCTCTCTCGCTCTCTCCCTCTCAAATAAATAAAATCTAAAAAAATAAAAACAAAAAACCTCAAAAGGGCAGGGTCCAGAGAGCTTCTGGGTTGGTGACCGCATGGAGGAGCTGGGAGGGTGGCACACCCAGAGAGGTCATGGGAGCTCTTCATTCCTTCCCACACATACCTTGCCCTGTGCCTCTCTTCCATCTGGCTGTTGCTGAGTTATATCCTTTTGTAATAAACTGGTGATCTAATATGTAAAATGTTTCTGAGCTCTGTGAGCTACTCTAGCAAATTAATCAAATCCAGGCAGGGATTGGTGAGAAACCTCTGGTCTATAGCCAGTCAGTCAGAAGCATAGGTGACTTGCCGGACTTGTGGTTGGTTTCTGAAGGTGTGAGGTTGGGGTCAATGTTGTAGGACTGAGCCCTTAACCTGTGGGATCTGATGCTACCTCCAGGTAGATTGTGTCAGAATCCAATTGAGTTGAATGGTAGGACAGCCAGCTAGCAATGGGGAATTCCTTGGTGGTGTTGGAAAACCCACACATCAGAGTTGGTGTCAGAATCATACTCTCACTTTGAGTAACTATTTTCTGTCCAACAGCACATGGCAATATTGAAGCAATGTCACTTCTGAGATTATGTTATAAGGGATTATAACTTCCATCTTGCTAGGTGACTCTCTCTCTTGATGGCTTTGATGAAGTAATTTGCCATGTTGGAGAAACCCACATAGGTAAGAATAGGCGTCAAGGACCTGAATCCTGCCAGTGATCATGTAAATTAGTTTAGGAATGGATCCTTCCCCAGCTGGGTCTTCCGATGAAATCCTAGCACTGGCTAACACCTTGACTGCAGCTTGTGGGAAATCATGAAGCAGAGTACGAGGTTAGCCTGTGCCCACAATCCTCACCCACAAACACTGGAAGATGATAAATGTATGTGTTTAAAGCTGGTAAGTTTTGGGGTAATATATTATATAGCAATAACTAACTAATAGACATGATATGGATATACCATATTTTACATAACAGTTCATATATACTCTTTTAAGTGGGATCCCATCATGTAGTCTTTTAAGTGGGATCCTGCTTAAATGAATCACTTAAGCTTCTTCCAGAATACTTTATAAAACAGAAATATGCTGTTATTATTCTACTTCAAAGCTTCAGTGTGATGTGAATAAGGAGATTCTAGGGAGGTGGCAAACTAGGTAAACATCCCCAAACCCTCCCATTTGCAATCTGTCCTTGGAGTAACATAAACACCAAAATAAGAGTTCTGATGGAAACTAGGTGTGTGAGACCAGGGGTTGTTCTGAGAGCTCCAGAGGAGGAATGGGTATAGGACTTCCTTTCTTGAACCAAGGCAAAGATTTTATGACTCCTTGAGAAGAGATGAATAGTGGACATGGGGTTCCTTTGGATGTCCTTGGTGGGGATTGCCCTATCTTGCCGATACCAGCAGACCTGAAATGGAAGTATAATTTGGGCTGATTTGATCTGTTTGAGTGATTGAAAGAAAACCATCTATTCCCTTCTTGGACCCAGATGTAGGAGAGTATAGCCACCTCCTCCACAACCCCCAATGGAGGTGAGAGCATTTATGGGCTCATTTCCTACCAACACACACAAAAAAACCCACATACATAAAGGAATCATTTCAAAATGATAAAGGTTATTTACCAAAAACCAGTAGCAACTTCAACATTAAGCTGAAGTCATTTCTATCAAAATCACCATTCTTGGCATTACTTTAGAGACCTTAACTAATGCAATACATTAATTGTTATTTATTGTTATTAATTTAATACTCCATATAAATATTGGAAAAAGAAGAGGCAAAAACTACATTATTTTCTTTTTTTTTTTTTAAAGATTTTATTTATTTATTTGACAGAGAGAGACCCAGCGAGAGAGGCAACACAAGCAGGGAGAGTGGGAGAGAGAGAAGCAGACACCCTGCCGAGCAGGGACCTCGATGTGGGGCTCGATCCCAGAACCCTGGGATCATGACCTAAGCCAAAGGCAGACGCTTAACGACTGAGCCACCCAGGCATCCCTACATTATTTTTACCCAATATAATTGTCTATTTAGAAAATCCAGAAAAACTCTACCAAGAACTATTTGAAATAATTACTTTTTTTTTAAAGACTTTATTTTATTTATTTGAGAGAGAGAGAAACAGCATGAGAGGGGAGAGGGTCAGAGGGAGAAGCAGGCTCTCCGCTGAGCCGGGAGCCCAATGTGGGACTCGATCCCAGGACTCCGAGATCATGACCTGAGCCGAAGGCAGTTGCTTAACCAAGTGAGCCACCCAAGCGCCCCTGAAATAATTACTTTTGAAAGGTGAATGATAGTAGTTAAATATACAAAAATAAATAAAGTCATCACAATCCCTTATAAGAGAGAGGCAGAGTCAAAGATGTGGTATTTCAGACAAAGGTAGGAGTGAGTCAAGTAAGGTGCCAAGATCCAAGGAATGCAGGTGGCCTCTAAAGCAAGAAAAGGCAAGGAAACGGATTCACTCCTAAAGCCTCCAGAAGGAACACAGCCCTGCTGACTGCAGCCCTCGATTTTATTATTTCCTTTTTTTAAAAGATTGTATTTATTAGAGAGAGAGCTTGAGCAGGGGGAGAGGCAGAGGAAGAAGCAGACTCCCGGCTGAGCAGGGAGCCCTACATAGGGCTCAATCCCAGGACCCTGGGATCATGAAGCTGAAGGCAGACGTTTAACCAACTAAGCCACACAGGTGCCCCCGATTTTATGATTTCTGACCTCCTAAATTATAAGATAATAAATCTGTGCTATTTTTAAGCCACTAAATTTATGGTAAGTTGTTATAGTGGCCATAGGAAATTAATACATCATTTATACTAGTGATAACAGCCACAAAATGTGTATGAATAAATTATTCATAGAAGGTACATGATCTGTATGAAGAAAACTAAACTCTTACTGAAGGGCATAATATAAGAACTGAATAGCTGGAGACAAATACTACCTTCCTGGGTGGGAAAACCTGATACCTTAAAATGCCAATCCTTCACAGACTAATATATAATTTTAAGTGAGTTGCAGTCTGAATTTCAAGAGGGCATGTTAGGGGAAAGACAAAGGGAACAAGTGGCTAAAATTATTCTAAATTTCAAATTTAAAAAAACAAGAATCCGAGAATAGTCAGAAAAATAAGGAAAAAGTAGGGAGTGGTAGGACTTACCTTACCAGATAGTAAAATTTACAATAAAGTGTTTGAAATAAAAATAGTACCATACACTGCATCAAAAGAGAAATGAGGTTTTGATATTGTACTATAATTTTGAAAGATGCTACCCTTGGGAGGAGCTGTATGAAGGGAACATGGGACTCTGTACTATTTTCACAACTAAATGTTAGTGTGTAATAATTTTCAAGTAAAAAGTTCTATTTTAAAAAAACACAAATGGGGGCACCTGAGTGGCTCAATTAAGCATCCAACTCTTGATTTTGGCTCAGGTTGTGATCTCAGAGTCGTGGGATTGAGCCCTACGTCAGGCTCCATAGAGCCTGCTTGAGATTCTCTCTCTCCCTCTGCCCCTCCCTCCCCACTATCCCACCCACCCCCACTTGCATGTGTTCTCTTGTGCTCTCTCTCTCTAAAAAAAAGAAAGAAAGAAAAACTAATATAAACTAATATACTAATATTCAAAGGGTTCCTACCAATTGACAAGAAAAAGACAACTGGGGCGCCTGGGTGGCTCAGATGGTTAAGCGTCTGCCTTCGGCTCAGGTCATGATCTCAGGGTCCTGGGATCGAGTCCTGCATCGGGTTCCCTGCTCAGTGCAGAGCCTGCTTCTCCCTCTCCCTCTGCCACTCCCTCTGCTGTGCTCTTCTGTCTATCTCTCTGTCAAAATAAATAAATAAAATCTTTAAAAAAAAAGAAAAAGACAACTGAATGGAAAAATGAGTAGGGTATTCACAGAAGGGAAGAGGCAAATTGTCAGTAAGTATATGGTAAGATGCTCAGTATCTGTACGAGTCAAGGAAATGCAAATTAAATCAATACAGCCTTTTTATACCCAGTGTATTTGCCAAAATCTATCATTGGAAGAGTGATACTGTCCAGGTCTGCCTGACAATGTTGAGAAATAAGAATTGCTACAACCGGTTAGAAAGCAATCTGGACACATCCATTAAGATTAAAAATGCAGGGGCGCCTGGCTGGCTCAGTCCGTAGAGCAAGCGACTCTTGATCTCAGGGTCGTGAGTTCCAGCTCTATGTTGGGTGTAGAGACTACTTAAAAGAAATAAAAAAATTTTTAAAAATTAAAGGGGCACCTGGGTGGCTCAGTCAGTTAAGTGTCTGACTCTTTGATTTCAGCTCAGGTCGTGATCTCAGGGTTGTTAGATCAAGCCCTAAGTCAGGCTCCTTGCTGGGTGTGGAGCCTGCTTGAGACACTCTCTCTCCCTCTGCCTCTCCCCCACTCTAAAAAATAAAAATAAAAAATGCAAACATCCATTGATCCAGATATCCTATTTTCTAAACCTATTTTCTAAAGTGAAAGCCTCAGTATACCCAGATTCATCCTCAAGGAGACATTACCACAATATTTGTGTAACTGCTAAAAACAGACAACTTGAATGTCCATCAATAAGAGAATAGTGGGATAAATGAAAGGGTTCAACCTAATTTATCTAGAAAGATGTCCCTATATTGTGAAGGGGAAAGAAGCAAGTTGCAGAGGCATGATAATATGGTACCATTTTTACACCATTTTCTCAATTCAAGTCAGATCAAATAAACCAACCAACCAACCTTGCATAAGAAAAAAGTGTGTCCAGATACCCTTTCCATCACTAAGCCAGATACCCTCTCCATCACTAAGTGGTTACTCCCAGGATAGAGAGGGCAGAAATCATGACTCTTTTTTTAAAGATTTTGTTTATTTATTTAGAGAGAAGGAGAGTATGTGTGCTTGGGCCTGAGTGGGGGGAGGGGCAGAGGGAGAGGGAGAGAAAGGATCTCCAGCAGACTCCCCAGTGAGTGCAGAGCCCAATATGGGGCTCTATCCCATGACCCTGAGATCATTCAGGCTGCATTTTGATGGTTGAGGCTTTTGAGGGGCCAATATGGGTGCAACATTTTCTAAATAGGCTAATACAGTTTGATCAAATATTCTGTCAAAGGTTGAGACACCTGAGATTATAGTTTTCTAAGAGCTAGAACTCATTGTTAGCTGGGGCTCAATGCCTGAATAGGGAATAACAGGTGAATAAGAGAATGCAGTTGTGCTGTTTTGAAAGTTCAATCAGTAACCCACTTCCTTTTCTCTGCCCCAGAAGCTGTGTACTTTCAGTCCTGGGTCTGGGTGTGCTCAGCTTCATCGAGGCCCTTCTCTTGCTCTGCTCTGTGTTGCACTGACTCTCAAAGTCTGCATCTCCAGGCTCTTGTCTCCACTGGCTGCCATCTGAGCTCAGCTGATTGATGGCAGGCTCTGGTGGGAAGATTGGAGGTAGGAGTTAGAGGGGAGAAGTCCAGGGTATTTGTCTCCCTCTCTGCTTCCAACACCCCTGCCCTGATGCCTTTCCTTTTGGGTGTCCTGGTTCCACAGGGCCCCGGTTACACCACCTCCTCCCTTTGTCTTTACAGCCTAAGAGAGTAGTGGCTCCCTGCTGTTGTTAATCCCTGGGTTACTTCGAGTGCCAGTTGGCTTTTGTTGTGAAACAAACTACCCCAAATGTAATGATTTAAACAACCCACCATTTATGTGTAGCTCACAATTCATGAGGTAGCAATTTAGACTGGGATCAGCTGGGCAATTCTGCTGGTCTTGGCTGGGCATGCTCAAGCGTCTACACTCAACTGCCAAGTCAGCAGGGGGCTCTACGCTGGGAGCTGGCAGGCCATCCTCTGGGGTGGTGGTGGGTTCATGTGTCTCTCAACATCCAACAGTCTAGCCCAGGCATATTCAGATGGCAGCTGGTTCCAAGAAAGAGTAGGGAAACAGGAAAAGCCTCTTGAGGCCCAAGTTTGGAACTTGCACAACATGGCTTCCTCCCAAAGTCACAAGACCCACCCGGATTCAAGGGTAAAGAAATAGACTCCATTTCTTGATGCAAGAGGAAAAATTTGCAGCCATGCCTTACCATGATCTTCTCCAACATCTGTATAACCAAGTCCCAGCATAAATTTCCTCTGTGATAAGTACTGGAAGTCATTACTGTTTCCTAGTTAGATCCTGTGTATGTTTGAATGTGTTTGGGAGATAGGGGTTAAGGAAAACAGGAAAAATCTGTTTCTAACAGGGTCCCTTTGGATTCAAATGTTTCTGTTATAAATGTCACCTGCCCAGGCTCTTTTAGAATTAACCAATATGGGGCGTCTGGGGTGCTCAGTTGGTCAAGCGTCTGCCTTCAGCTTGGGTCCCTGGTCTCAGGGTCCTGGGATGGAGCCCCGAGTCAGGCTCCCTACTCAGTGGGGAGCCTGCTTCTCCCTTTCCCTCTTCCTGCCATTCGGATTGCTTGTGCTCTCTCTCTCTGTATCTCTCTGTCAAATAAATAAATAAATAAATAAATAAATAAATATCTTTAAAAAAAGAATTAACCAATATGACAATGTACAGATGAATTGAGGGCTACCACATGGCAGGCATGATGCTAAGTACTGTGGGCCATGGGGGGCAGGGGGGTACCCCAGGTGCACAAGGCATGGTGCCCGCCTTATGTGAGTTAACGTGGAGCGTGTGAAGAGCCCAGGTGGTGGTATGTAGGGGTTTGGGAGGAGGAGGAGGAGGAGGACCACTGTGATGGTAATGCAGCTCACAACCTAGTGGGGGAGATAAAAACTTTGACCAGAGTGTTTTTGGTCTGTCTCTACAACCTAGAAAGGAAGCTCCACGAGAGCTCAGTCACTCATCACTGTCACTGTGCCTTCTCTGCCTAGCAAAAGACGAGCACACAGTAACTGGTGGATAAATATTTACCGAGTGTAGGAGTGAAAGGTGTTTACACAATGCTAACAGAGCGCCGATGAGAAGGAAGTTAATTCTGAGAACAGCAGAAAGCTTCATGAAAACAGAGGATTTCTCAAATGTAGACTGAGAATGAGTTGTCAAGTTTTGGCTGCAGAGAAGGGGGACTGGGAGGAAAACCAAAGGGCCAACATGAGCAATGTCAGGAGTGTTGGGGTGGGGTCCCTTCCTGGAGAGGAGACAGCAACTGGAGGGCTCATCCTGGTCTGAGCATCACCCATATGCGTACCCTCCGAGCTGGTTCCTCTGAGCCCATCTCACAGAGTATCCTGAAAGCAATTCGAGGCCTGAACTGCTCAGATTTGGCAAAGGACAACTGCACTGACTTCCAGGCTGCTGTGAAAAGTCCCCCTCGGTAGAGTTGAGCCCATGGGTACAATGTGAGTTTGGGCACATTTTTCCTTGTAGTTTGGATGTTTTTGAATGTGTGCCCAGAGGCTGCTGAAATACATCTCTTTTTAGAATCTAAGCAAGTACACAGGGACGGGGGAAAGCCAGAGATAGTGGAAATGCTGGGGGAGGTGGGGGACATCTGGTTGGGGCAGGGGGCAGACATCTTGGTTGACAGAGGACATCTGGACCAGAGATGAAGAGGGATCCTGGCAAGAGTCAGAGCTCTTAGCTCAAAGACCTTCACCAGCCTGCTTCTCCAGCAGAGAAATAAATCCTCTCTCTCTCTTTTTTTCTTTCTAGACCCCAGAGAAGGCCAAAGAAAGCTTGACACAGAATAGCACGATTCAGCCCCTTCTTCTGCAGTAGACCAGGAAGGATATGAGATCAGTTAGAGGAAGTGAAATGTTAGTGGTCTACAATTTCAGTTGAAACTGGTGCTTCAAGCTCAAGGTAATTCAGAGCTTGAGGCATAAACCTTAGACTGATGTTCAGCTTCTCTGCCAACTTCATGCTGCCAAACACCACAGCTTCTTACTAGTGTCCCTAACCCACTGCCCTTCAGGCTTTCTGTAGTTAGAGAGTCACATATTGGGTGCGCTTTCTGGTCTTACATCAGGAGGCTGAAACCAGAGATTGGAATAAATGAGGGGACTGATGAATAGTGCAGAGAACATAGTGGAGCGAGCATGGCTTTACTGACCAACATTTCCTTGTCCAGACTATTGGGTGAGGTTGCTTTGGGCACGCAGGCAGCTCCCCTGGGTAGCTCTTTGTTTGTTTGTTTGCTTGCTTGTTTACATGAGGTGATTTATAAAGCAGATTACCATACCTTCCTCTCAGAAGGCATGGCTACACAATTGTTGTGTTTACTTCATATGGTGCCCAACTGAGGCTCCCTTCCTTATTGTCTGAACAAAAGCAAGAAGGGGCAACTATGGAGAAGGAACACCATGCTTAGGAAAATGACCTGGAAAAGAGAAAACCTCATTTGTGAATTTTTTATGTGAGTAGAAGCAAGAAAGAGCAGGCTGGTGGTGGCAGAAAAATAAATAAGTGAGTTAAAAACCAAGCTCAACAAAATCTCCCAGGATCTCTTTATTTTTTTCAAGAACAAAGAGATAAAAATTCTTAGAAAACAGGTAAGAGACATAAAAGGTGGTATTTGCTATCCAAAAAAATATATAATAGCTGTTTCAGAAAGAGAGAAGAGAAAAGCCAGAAGTGTAGCATTCAGCAATTTAGCATCGATTTTATGAGAACAGACATCTGAATCTGAGATACCCAGGCTTGAATCTGAGCACAGGTGCTTATCACTGTGTAAACTTGGACAATTTCCTTAACCTCTCTGTTTCAGTGTTTTGGTTTCATAAAGCGAGTAATACTAATAGAATAGACTTTTAGGGTAGTTGGGAAAATTACATGAGGTGATGTTCGTAAGATAATTTGTAGGAGGCGAATATGTAATAAGCACTCAATAAATGTCACCTGTTATGGGCTGAATTGTGTCCCCCCCACCCCCTGCAAAATTCATACATCGAATTGTATGTATCTCAGAACGTGATTGGGGGATAGGGTCTTTAAGGGGGTGATTAAGTTAAAATGAGACTGTTGGGGTGGGCCCAAATCCAACCTAACTGGTGTTCTTATAAGAAGAGGAAATTTGGACACATCAACAACAGGATGCATGCACACAGAGAAAAGGCCGTGTAAGGACACAGCAAGAAGGCTACCATCAGCAAGTCAAGGAGAGAGGCCTCAGGAGAGATGCCCTGACCTTGGACTTCTAGCCTCCAGAAAATAAGTCTCTATCGTTTAAGTCCCCAACCTGTGGTGTTTTGTTAAGGTGACCCTAGCAAACAAATACATCCCCTATTGTTATGTTTTGTTTTTTTTAATCCAGATGCAAAGCTGAGGACTACGTTGCCCTTGGTTTTCCATACTGACAAAGTCTCCCAAACCAGCTGTCCACATTCCCTTTCAGCCCTGCCGCATTGGCCAAGCCGCTGCAGAGACCCTCACCTTATGACTCACGTGGTTTCTGGGGTCAGTGCAGGGCGCAGATCTCTGTAGAGGCCAGCTGACAGTTGCTATGAGTCAACAGCAGAGAAGTCCCTGAGATTCGAAGACCTGCTTCATTCCCCAGCCCTCACTCATTTGGGTATGCTGAGAGCATGTCACCCAAAATAATGAGGCTCTCTCTTGGTTTGCAAATGCCCCTTTTGAAGGTCAGAAGGTCAGATTCCACCAAACGCTGCCACAGATGTGGTTTTAAAATAGTCCCTTCAGAAGCCCACAATTAAAGCCTAATTGCACATCCTGGCCAATTAGTGAAGGAGTTGCCCTTTCTCGGGATGGCAGAGTCCTCAAAAATCCATAGTCTGAAAAAAGGATGTTTGCTCTCCCCTTCACCCCCAACAACCCACTCTTTCTTCAGAGGTTCTTAGGAACCTCTGACATTATCTGTAACCTTGGAAAAGTTACTTAACCTCTGACCCTGATGGATTACCTATAAGATGGTGCTAACAACACTTGTTGTCTGAAGGATCAAATGAGATCATTCATTCATTCATTCAACCAATATTTATTGAGTGACCTACTCTACATTCAATTCTTTCACTCTACAAACATTTACTGAACATTTGCTACATATCAGCCCCATGGGGACTGATTCACAGCAGTGAATAATATCTAGGAGGTCTCAGCTCCCAGAGAGCTTACCTTCTGGGAAGGAGACAAAGAACAAGTGGACAAATCAGCAAGATAACTTCAGATGGGGACCTGCTGAACAGGAACAAACGCAGGAAGGAGGTGGAAACTAACAAGGGGCAGGTGAGACGTGGCATGTCACAGCAGGGTTCTCAGAGTTGGGACATGCGAGGACCTGGGGAAAGAACATGTTACCAGAAGAGGGCAAAGGAAACCGCCGTGCAGAGGCTCTGAAAAGAGAGATGTATTTAAGGAACAGGAAAGAACAGAAGGGCAGAAGAGGAGAGGGATCTAGGTGAGACTGGAGAGGTGGGCAAAGGCTAGTTCACATAGGGTCTTCCAGAACTCAATGGAAAGCATGGAAAGTTCTTTTGGTCCGCACAGATCAAAGAACTACAACACCAATAACTGAACCTAAGTTAAGACAGAGAGTGGGTGTTTGAAGATGGGGTCTGAGATCAAGCAGAGCCTCCCTGGCTGGGGTCAGAAGTTTGGATTTAATTCGGGTTCTAACTCAGTGGTTCTTTTTTTTTTTTTAAGATTTTATTTATTAAAGTAATCTCTACACTCAGCGTGGGGCTCGAACCTACAGAGTTGCTCACCTCTACCAACTGATACAGCCAGGCTCCTGCTAATGCAGTGGTTCTTAACATGGACTACACACTGGAATCACCCAGGAAGCTTTAAACAAATACTGATGTCTGGGCCCCACCTTCACCAATTCTGGGGTGAACTCTGGCATTTAGGGATTTTTTTTTTTTTTTGAGAGAGAGAGAGCAAGCTGGGGGCAGGGCAGAGGGAGAGAGAGAATCTTAAGTAGGCTCCATGCCTAGCGTGGAGCCTGATGTGGGGCTCAATCTCAAGACCCTGAGATCATGACCTGAGCCAAAAACAAGAGGTGGACACTTAACTACTGAGCCATCCAGGCACCCCAGGGATTTTTTTTAAAGCCCTCCAATGACTCTAATGGCCAGCCAAGGTTGAGAAGCCACTACAGGAGGCTTTTAAGCAGGAGATGACATGATCTCAATTTTCTTTACGAGAGACACTCTGGCTACCACCTAAATTCATGATGCTCCCACAACAGTGTCCTGTACATAGTTAATACTTGATGTTTTCTTCCTTCCCTCCTTTCAGTCATTCAGAAATTGGGAATTGCTGAACACTGCAGAGAGAGAGAGCCCAACCAGATAACGAGAGGGAAGTATCTTAGTGAATCTGCCTCCAGCTAGTGACTTTTTCTCCTTCCTCTGTTCTTGGAGTTGTCCATTTATCCCCCTTCCAGACCCAGAGACGCATCTCCTGTTTTTCAGATCCAAACTTTGCATCTTCTTTGACAGCCCTGAGGACCCCCCAGCGTCCCCAAGCAGAGTAGCTCCAAGGAACACTCAGAAGCAACTTGGTGAGTTTATTTTGATGATACAATAATTATCATGCTTAGCAGCTGTTGCCATTTAAAATAAGAAAAACCTGGGCTTGAATTTAAACTGTTTGGTAAAGCATGTGCCCCACCAATCTGGTCCAACGAAATCAGACATTATGAAATCCACAGAAGAACTGGAGCTTGTTACAGGAAGTTAAGATGCAAATCATATTTTGTTTCAAATGAGCCCGATGAATGCATAATTTTCCACAAAGAAATACTTTTGTGTCAGGATCCTTCTGCCAAGAATCGAAGTTTTGGGGCTTGCAGCTGTTAGCAGTGTCTGATTGTCCATTTCAAACTGCAGGCAGCTCTGCTTTTCTAAGGAGGATTTGGAGCAAAGACAGGAAGAGGACAGAGCTGCGCTCATCAATTGTCTTCCAGAATATTCTCTATGAGCTCTGCCTGTGCTTCCCAGATGATCATACTTGCCCTCAGAATTTGCAAAGACTGGCCCCCAAAGGTGAATCAATAGCTACTCCCAACTTATTATTCATCCAGAAGGGGCTTCCCCCCCCCCTTTCCTCCAGCACCTTCTCTGAGCATTAATTCCATCTGCCAGTAGTCTTTTGATTGCAAGTGGAAGAAACCCAATTCAAATGAAATAAATACATAAAGAAAGGCAAGTCGGGGAATTATTTGTTCTTTTACCTGGAAAGTCCAAACATGATTTGCCTTCAGGTACATGGGATACAGGTTGACGGGGAACAGGAGAAGGACTTGGTCTCAGACAAGTGAAAGATTTAATGATCAAAACTGCGGACCCTGCATTTGTTGTCACGGATTTGCAAGGTATGACTTCTCAAGGTGTGTGATTTTTCTCCAGTTGTAGATGCAGAAATGACCGAGTAAAGGGTCTGGACAGCATTGGGCTCAGCAGGGACAGTAAATAGATAGAGTCAAGAAATACAAAGGACATGAGCATTCAGAAGACCATCCCTGAAATGGGTCTGAGTAGAGAAGGGAGCAAAGAGACATCAGACAGGGGCCAGTGGACCAGCAGAGAATGGGGCACGGGATGTCACTACAGGGCAGAAGGACGGGTGTTCTAAGAAGATCGGGAAAAAGAGCTCTGGAAGGATAGTGATGATGAACACTAAGAAGTGTGCTAAGGGCAAATCATATGATAAATATGTACAATCTCCCACCTATCCCCACCCTCACTTTTCAAGGATTCTTTTTGAATGTCTAATCTGCTGGGATAAGACAATGGCTGAAGATGTCATCCACAAGGGCATTTTAGAAAGACAGGTCCACAAGGGCATTTTAGAAAGACAGAGATCCAACTTGAGGCAAAGAAGAAAAAGATGATGGGAGGAGGAGGCAAAGGGGAAGGGGAAGGAGAAGGGGTAAAGGAGATAGAATTAAGTAGGCTGGGAGTTTTGAGCAGGATAGAAGGAACAGAGATAAGGAACTGTCCAAAGATTGGGGCAATGGGGAGAGAGATGAGTAAAGGCCCTTGTTAAGAAGTCTTCCCATACATCATGTGATATGCCCTGCCCCTGTGACACTGTTTCAAGACCCCTTCACTAAAGATTCAGAATATTTTTCATGGCTCTTTGGAGAGGAGTAGTGTTTCTTTTATTTGTGATACCAGGCTGAGAAATAGGCTTGAGAAAACCATGGTTCCTCTGTTTAGGGTGAGATAGAGAGCTTTAAGATTTTTAACGTGGAACCCAAGTGGGCCCAGGCTGGAGCTGTGGAAAATGGCTGTAGTAGGTGGTGGAGGTGAAAATAAAAAGAATTGAGGTCAAAGAACTTTTAAACTAGAATACCAGAAAAACAATGCAGGTGACTCAATATTTGAGTTGAACATGAAGTTGGTGGGGCAGGTCCCAAAGTCTTCAGTGAACAGAGTGGAGGGTCTAGGAGGCAAGTGAGTGACAGCAGTGAGAGGGAGGGTGTGGTATAATCAGATGGCAGGAGTGGGGACATTTAAGCACCTTGGAGAGAGCACTAGGAAAAGGGCTCCAACATCCCACACCCTTCTGACCCAGAATTAATGGGGTATGCCAAATAAGCAACCACTATTTACAAGAGCCACAAGGGGAAGTGATGTCCTGGAAAGAGAATCAATTGGCAGTTAAAACAGGTTCATGGAAGGGTGGAAGAGGTTTTCCTTGGTACTGAACACAGAGTGAAGAGTTAGGATGGAAGGGAGTAGTGGGGAATTTGGGTCAGCAAAGCAGAAGCAGAGAGCTGGCTTTTCACATGGTTGGCTCTTTCTCAGTTCACAAATTACCTCCTTGACCTTGCTACCTCAAGTAGCCCTGCCTCCCCAGCTACTATATAGCATTTCTCCCTGTATATTTCCTTTCTATTACTTAATATTGAATGAATGAGTGAATGAATGAATGATCTGGCTCCCTAATCAGCAGATACCATCTCCATTAGAATGTAAACTCCATGAAAGTAGGCAGCTTGTCTATTTATTCACTGCTTTATCCCCAGTGCCTGGCACATAGTAAGCACTCAATAAATACATGCGAAATCAGTTAGTTAATGAACAGATGAATGGATGAATGAATGGCAGCCCTATGAAGTCGAGAAGACAGAAGAGCACAGATGTCCACAAAGCTCTCCCATTTGGTGAGGTACCTCGGAATGAAGGGGTGTATGCCCTGGTGTGCGTGGAGTCTCCCATTTGACTCCTGGGAACAGATAGCTCCTGGCCTTGTTGCTGTGTCCTGGGAAGTAAATCCTAAGGAGAGATACTTGCTTAAATCCACACTCATGCATTGGGATTTGTTCGCTCCAAGTTCTAGCCTAAAAATACTCCTCTCTGATATCAAGGACAAAATTTATAAACATGAAAGTGGTTATTATGGTTTAATCACAGGCTTGGTGGTAGTGACTCTTGGCAATCTCCCTGGGGTATTAACAAGAACAGAGTAAATATGTCATGTAGGTGGTATTTTTAGTCTCACCACCCCCCTAACCCAAATGGGAACATCCCTGCAGAAGGTCCTTGTGACTCCCTGGGCTCCCCACCCCCAGCCCTTGCTGCCCAGAAAGCACAGTGGGTGGGGGCTATGGTGTCTGCCACTAAACAGAGTGAGGAAGGCAGGTGGGGGCTGCCTTGGACCCAGCTCATTCCTTGTCAAATGGGCACCTGGGTCCTGGCCCCAGGGTCAATAACCAGCCTACGCTTCCTAGTTCCTGCGGCCAACTCCCATACCTCTTCTCCAGGATGAGGCTTGGCTGAAAGTCAAATATATCTCTTCAGACCCATCCCCTGAAAGCCCCTCCCTTTCTGTGACCCTCTTCCCAGAATTGACGGCTTCAAAAAAAAAAAAAAAAGGGCAGATAATCCCTGACTGAGCCATGAACCCAACCAAAAGAGTTTCACAAACTATGTCTTTTCCATTCAATGCAAGAAGGGTTTTGAACATAAAGTTTACACTCCATTCTGAAGGTGGGCTGCACGGCAGGTGCCACGAAGATGTTAGGTGGGTTGGCACTAGGGCCAAGGATTAGCCTGCCTCTCTCCCCACACCCCCTGCATGGCAGGTGGGATTCTGAACCTGGGCAAGCTCCCTTCAGAGCCTGGGTCCTTATCCAAGATGGGGTTCTATCTGAGCAGCCCATCTACCCTCCCCAGGAGTTTAGGTTCTATGGAAGGTATTGTTTAGGGCTGTACGCCAATATTGACCTCACTTCTGTTCGCTTTTATTGGAGAACAAACTTCTCTCACTTGAAGAACATCTGGTTCAATGGAGCTGACTCTAGCCTCAGTTCCAGAGGTGGCCTGTGACCCAGTCCGGGCCAATCAGAACCTACCGTTTCCCCAACCCCAGAGGGATCTGTGGGATTGGTCCCCGGGATGGCCTGAAAGAGCCTAAAAGAGCCCATAGAGATCCCTGAGGCCACCTGCTTTACCAACTTGCTATAAGACTTTGCTGGGAGACACTTACCTCTGTGAGGGTCAGTTTATAAATGTTACATTCGTTTAGAGCTACTCACCCTGTGACCAGGGCAGCATCAGCATCATCTAGAAGTCTGATAGAGATGCAGATACTTAGGCCCTACCCAGACCTTCTCTATCAGAATTTCTCAGGGAGGGGGACCAGAAATTGTATGCTGTGGTGAATCCTCCAAGTCTGATGCTCACTGAAATTTGGGAAGCACTGGATGAGCCGGTTTCTGAGTCTATGCATTCGTCAACCACTTTATAAAGAAAATCAGGAGAAACAGATAAGGAGGGGCGCCTGGGTGGCTCCATCGGTTGATTGCCTGCCTTCGGCTCAGGTCATGATCCCGGAGTCCTGGGATCAAGCCCCGCATCAGGCTCAGGGATCAGTGGAGAGTCTGCTTCTCCCTCTCCCACTTACCCTGCTTGTGCTCTCTCTCTCTCTCACTTGCTCTCTCTGTGTCAAATAAATAAATAAAATATTTTTTAAAAATAAAAATAAATTTTAAAAAAAAGAAAGAGAAACCGATAAGGAAGGGTCCATCATTGCCAATCATTCTCCCTTTTTCTCTCTCTCTCTCTTCCATTTTTTTAATTTTTTTTTTAAAGATTTTTTATTTATTTGACAGAGAGAGAGACAGCTAGAGAGGGAACACAAGCAGGGGGAGTGGGAGAGGGAGAAGCAGGCTTCCCGCCGAGCAGGGAGCCCGATGCGGGGCTCGATCCCAGGACCCTGGGATCATGACCTGAGCCGAAGGCAGACGCTTAACGACTGAGCCACCCAGGCGCCCCTCTTCCATTTTTTTTAAAGATTTTATTTATTTTTTGACAGAGAGAGACAGCGAGAGAGGGAACACAAGCAGGGGGAGTGGGAGAGGGAGAAGCAGGCTTCCCGTTGAACAGGGAGTCCAATGCAGGGCTCAATCCCAGGACCCTGGGATCATGACCTGAGCCAAAGGCAGACACCCAACGACTGAGCCACCCTCGCGCCCCTCTCTCTTCCATTTTTGCTTACCATCATCTTCTACTCTCATTACAGAGGCCCTCCCACGCCACTCCGGGGGCAGCAGAAAGCATGTGGAGAGCCGCATGCCCTTCCTGTGTCGCTGCCACCAAACCAGCCTTCCTGCACTCGGGCTGTCACAGCATGCCTGCACCCGATAGATGGAGAATGCAAGCAGGAGCCACATCTGCTAGTTGGTGGCTCTACCCTTGGCTCCTATGACTGCCTGGCGTCTGGCTGGCCCCAGGAAGTATTTGCTGAGTGGATGATAATGAGGCCTGCCTCCCCAAGGCCCCCCGGGTTCTACAGAGGAATTCCCAGACCTGTCTTGGAGTCTGTATTAGCCTGCCTGGGCTGCTATAACAAAATATGATAGGGGTGCCTGGGTGGCTCCGTCGGTTAAGCATCTGCCTTCGGCTCAGATCATGACCCTGGAGTCTAGGGATCGAGTCCCGCATCGGGCTCCCTGCTTGGCAGGGAGTTGGCTTCTCCCTCTGACCCTCCCCCCTCTCATGCTCTCTCTCTCTCTCTCTCTCATTCTCTCTCTCTCTCTAATAAATAAATGAAATCTTTAAAAAATATATATATGACAGATTGCATGGCTCAAACCATAGAAATTTCTTTTCCCACAGTTTTGGAGGCTAGGAAGCCCAAGATCAAGGTTCAGCAAGCTGTTTCTGGGGAGGGGACTTCCCAGCGTGAAGACAGCCACCTTCTTGCTGTGTCCTCACATGGCTTTTCCTGAGTTTGTGCACACAAGCTCTCCAGTGTCTCTTCTTGTGACACTCATCTTACTGGATTAGAGCCCTGCCCTGATGATCTCATTTCACCTTATTTTATTTTGTTTTTATTTATTTTTTTAATTTTTTCCCCCATTTTTTACTTCTTTTCTCTTTCTCTTTTTCTTTCTTTCTTTCTTCTTCTCATTTAACCTTAAGGACTTCCTTACTCCAAATGTAGCTACACTGGGATTAGGGCTCCAACATGTGAATTTCAAGGAGGACACGAGCATTCAGTCTCTAACAGAATCCTATTAATTTCCCTGTTCCTTCTCAAAAGCCCACACCTCTGCCTCATTCTCCTGTTCTCTTCTTCCCTTCACCACTGCCCCAGGGCCAACGCAGTTTTATTTTCTTTACAGCAGGAAAAATTAACTAAGCAAATCATCTTCTAAACTATGGTAGAAACCGGGATCTCAGCCCAAGCAGCTCAAATGCCAGAAGGGAGCTGTGACCCTGTCCCTCAAGGCAAAGATGCTTCGTTTCTGGTTGTCCAAGTGGATGAGGGTAAGGGAGAATCACAAGTTGGGGGGGAGGACACATCAGAACAGAAGAGTACCCCTCTATATAAATAATCACTGTATAAAACACAGAATAAGCAGCGCGAGTGATGATTTTTATCTCATGTAAGTTAGGGGGGAAATAAAGAAAACGATTTAAAATGAGAATAATCATGATACGTAAAAGCAAAAACAATCTGCAGAGCATAGAGGATGGTGTGACCTCGTTTTTTTTAAAATAAATGAATATGTGTGTGGTAATACGTTTACATGATTTATGGGTTTAAAGGGGGGAAAAAACCCTGAATGAGGCAGACACCCAGCTGTTCACAGTGGGTACCTCTAGGGAATGTCATTAGGGAGGGAAGATTTTTACTTTTTATTTTATACACATCTGCATTTAAATAAGCCTATTAAAAGTTGCATGTGAAGGGCGTCTGTGTGGCTCAGTTAGTTGAGCGGCTGCCTTCGGCTCAGGTCATGTTCCCAGGGTCCTGGGATCGAGCCCCACGTCGGGCTTCCTGCTCAGCGGAGAGCCTGCTTCTCCCTCTCCCTCTGCCTGCCGCTCTGCCTACTTGTGCTCTCTGTCTCTCTGTCAAATAAATAAATACAATCTTTAAAAAAAAAAAAAGTTGCCTGTGAATAATAAAATGCTAAAATGGGATGAGCAAGACAATGGAAAGAAAAGACTCCATACTTAAGATACAATGCTTCTTTTATTAAGATTCCAATAAAACAAGGCAGAGAAAGACAAAGGTAGATGGGATTTGAAATAAAAGAATGAAAATCAATGTGAAGAAACTATAACAATTACACATACAAAGTTAAAAAAAGGAGTCCCTACAAAAAATTAAAAGATGTCACAATGAGGAAGGCAATATAATCAATATTGAAAAAAACAATGTGTAGGAGAAAATTTAAAAACCAAAGACCAAAGGTGAGAGGCAGAGCAGAAGGCCAAGGAAGAAATTGTTAAAAGCAGCTAAGGGTTGAAGCTTTGTTGACATGAGTTTTGTCGGCTTCCCTCATGACCAGTCTCCTGTCAGAATTACTTTGTCTAAAACACCCTCAGCCCCTTCCACCCCCACCTCACACTCCCTGTGGCTCCAAATTCTATCCACTGTTGACTTGTCGAGCACCTGCTGCTTGTGAGCACAGGATGTGGCTCCTTAAGTCAACAAAAACGCAAATCAACAACAACAAAAAAGGGAGCTGAGCTGGGGGATCCCAAGCCAGAGGAGATGCAGTTCTGTGTTTTGCAGTCTTAGCTCTCAGAGGGAACACACACTCGCCCTCCCTGGGGCAAAGCAGAGTGAGTTGAAATCCCAGGCAAGCGACCTCTCTGCGCTTCCATTTTTGTACAGTGAGGGAAGTAAGAACCTACCACATGGAACAGTTAGGAGAACTGAACACACATAAGGAGCATTAGAAACCACTCACATAAGATCAATGCTCTCCTTTTGTAAAGGAGTAGAATGTGGTTTGAAGATTTCTCCACCAGCATACAGCAAGAATGTAGAGGGTTTATACTGAACTGATGTCCTCTCCCTCCGGGGATTTTTTTCATCATGCTAGGCTTGGTATGGGGATTACATTTTGTGTAATTTGTTCACTGTCCTCACGGGACATTTTTGGTTGTACACCTTCAAAGTTTCCAAGGAGCAGAGCTTTTCAGAGAGAGGCTGTCACTCCACCCCAAAAGTGTATAGTAGGATCAGCTGAGTCCCTTGATGCTAGGATTGAAGTTCAGCTTTCAAAAAAGAAGAAGAAGAAGTTCAGCTTTCACTCAAAGGGCTTTTCCAACATTAAGGAGAGGAAGACTCACGTGTCCTCCCCTGGGGTTGGGGTGGGGAGAGGACCTAGCCTTTCGTTTTGCTGTCATCCCTGTTCCCTTATTGGAAGACAGACTCAAAGGTTCAAAGGGTGATGTAATAGAGCTGTCTTTTTGTAAAATGTATTGAAATTATATTTTTGGCATATTTGGGATGCCAAAAATGAACCAAATAGCCATTAAGCAGTCAGGAACGGCCACCTGCCTACCCACAGCTGCTAGAAACCCTCTTCATGCCTGGCCTCGAAGCCAAGAATGGAATTACATGGAAGAAAGCAGAGCCAAGAGATGGAGAGTGTGAGATGGAAACTTGATAATGCCCCATGTGAGTCGCCAGAGCCAGATACTCCTGAATTCTTCCATTCCATGAGCCCGTATCTTGCCTTAAAGCCAGTTTGCTTGGTTTCTACCTGTTGCAATAGGAAAGGTCATAAATTTACCCACCCTCTGCTGCCTCTTCCCGAAAATGTTTTCGGGATACACTTCCCTGCCTCAACATTGCTCCCCCATATCCATTGTCTCACCTTGGAGATAAATGGGGATAAAATCCCAGTGGTTTCCAACATTATCTCCTTCTTTGGGGGTATCCCAAGGGCCAGCGGAGTCATCAGGCCATCGTGGTACCATTCAGCTTTTGATTTACCAACCATAATGAGAAGAGGACTCCAGGCTCTGTTCTAGGGGTAGTGGTTACTCACTGAATTAGAATTTGAATACTGGTAGGCAAAGTCTCTAAAATATAATTGGCCAGGCAGGGGTCCACCTTCACAGGTGTCTCGTGCAGTGGCCTGTCCACTCTTCATCACCATGCCACTCTCTTTGGTGCCCGACCACTTAAGTTTCTGGCTACTCATATGGTGTCTGTGGTTCTCCATTACCTGTATCTCTCGCTGGCTGGTAGGAAAATGCCCGTCCCTCCAACATTCAGACTTTTCCAAGATGCATCATCTTCACTAAGAGGTTCAGGCTCTTGATGGCATCCTTATTCCATCTTACTGCCTGATGGCCTCTGGGAGGTCCCCCAACATGGTGACTCAGGCCACAGGTGAGGCAGTTCTTCTCATTCCACCAGCCTTTTCCTTTTCGGGGAGCATGAACCCTCAAGCCTGACCTAGACCCAGAATCCCTGCTCCCTCAACTTCCCGACTCCCTCCCTCAACAGAGCCCAGACTCCAAGAAACTGTTCCTCCCTGAATCTGGGGATGAACGTTGGGGAGGAAAAAATTTTTTCTACCCTTCAAAAACTCTTCTGGCCGGTCTACAAATTAAACTGACATGAGAGTAAATTAACAGGAGAAAATCAAATTTAATTTTGTACATACAGGAACCTCATGTCCACAAGGGGTTCAAAGACAGAGAGGTAAAATGAGGTATGTACTCTATCCTGAGCCTGGGACTTCAAAGGGGAGGAGGGTAATCCACAGGGCAATAAGAAGAGCTGGTGTTTGGTAATTAGATGTTTGCCCTGTCATACAGATGGGTCACTCAAATAAAATTTATCTCCGGTAATAACTCTTACTCTGGGAAAGACTCCAATTTGGATTCTCCTAGGTAGTTAAGGGAAGGGCAAAAGTTTCTCTTGAGCCTGCAGAGTCTCAATTGCTTTCAGTTCAAAATAGTCCACATGCCAAAGTGGCACATTTTGGAGAGACTTGTCCTGAACCTCTTCATTGTTTAGGGGTCTCTGTTGCCCCTCCTCCAAAGCAGGTTTCCATCAGATACACTCCACATTCCTTAGACATGTCTGAATGTGTCTGGACGCAAACTGCAACCTTATCTTTCCTCCTGGGCCCTAGGCAGGTAAGCTTCTGGCTTGAGAGAATGAATCAGATACTTCTTAGGTGTCCACAAGCATTTTGTGCAGTTAAGACATCTGTCACCCAAAATTTACAGAAAGACCTCCGAGGCACTACTATCTAACTACACAGAACAGCATAGTCAAAATGAGACAGGGAAACTAAAGGGACCCCATGAAAAAAAGCTGCTTTTTAATTTGCTCCTTTTCCTGCCCTTATTCTTGCTAGGACCTGCACCCTTGCCCCCTGCATGCCTTAATGTATGTTCTCCTTGTAAAGGTCAAGGAGCTAAAGATTTCTTTGCAGTCTTCCAGCATGATAGATGATATCTAAGGAGTGGCCAGGTGGTCATGGAGGTTCTCTGAGACAACTGACTCCAAACACCTTGACACCAAGACCCCCTGGTTCCAGGACGTGCGTGACATGGAAGACGCCTGAGCACGTGTCCTTGTTCAACCAGTTCCTGCATGCCTGAGAGCACACCCATACCAGACCACCATCTTCAGTGAAAACTCCAGCCCCCCAAGCAAAGATGAACTTCATCTTCCATTTCCTTTCTGACCCTCCCTGATGCTCCGTCTGTCTCTGCTCTCTCTACATCTTCAATAAACTCTGCTCTCACTCTCTGCTGTCTGGCATTTGATTTCCATCCTTCGTAAAGCCCAGGACCCTCTTGACTGGTCCTGCGGGACTCCTCTGGGTCCTCGGACCTGGCTTGCCTGCATCAGAAATAATCAGAAATACCCTGCTACACACACACACACACATGTTTGAGGTTCCTGTATGTACAAAATTTACATGATGTTTGAGACCAAATAAAAGTTTAAAAATGTTTGTGCCTTATTTTATTTCCTTAATAATGTGCCACAAGCACTTCTTCTTTGTCATTAAATATTCATCCAAAAATTCATCTTGTTGCACTGTGTGCGTGTACCATAATGTATTTTTTCCCTTTTTGTTGGGCATGTAAGTTGTGCCTTATTTTTGCTCTTACTAGAGCATCCTTGATGGACAGTTATACGTAATCTCTTTTAATACGTCTGTTTCTCGGGACGCCTGGGTGGCTCAGTCGTTAAGCGTCTGCCTTCAGCTCATGTCATGATTCCAGGTCCTGGGATCGAGCCCCGCATCGGGCTCCCTGCTCGGCAGGAAGCCTGCTTCTCCCTCTCCCACTCCCACTGCTTGTATTCCCTCTCTTGCTGTGTCTCTCTCTGTCAAATAAGTAAATAAAATCTTTTAAAAAAAAAATACGTCTGTTTCTCTCCTCCAGATAGATTCCTAGAAGTAGAATCCTTAAGCCAAAGGGTATAAACTTTTTCCAGGCACATACTGCCAAATTTTTCCAGGTACATATTGCCAGATTGTTTTCCACAAGGTTTTCCAAGTTTGTACCTTCACCAAGAACGTGAAAGGGTAGATCTTTCTTCAACTTCTTCAGGAACTTCTCCCACATTGAGCGTTATATGGTTAGTTTCTCTTTAATCTTTGCTTATTTGATAGGAAAAATTGTTTCTTATTGTTTTCCTATGCATTTATCTCCTTGCTAGTGAGGTTAAACTATTTTATTATGTTTATTACCTATTTATGTGCACACCAAGAATCTATGTCCTTTGCTGATTTTTCATATTTGGATATTATTGGGGCTTTCTTATTGAACTTCAAGACTATTTTTTATATTAGACTTTTCCCCACAGTTCCTTTTGCCTTTTTCATTTTGTTTAACAGAAATTTGATTCACAGAATCTTGAAGAATAATGTAGTAAAATCAATCATTGCCTTCAAGACTTCTTCCATTATTTTTTACCATCAACTTTTTTCAAAGAAATAGAACAAATAATCCTAAAGTTTGTATGGAATCAGAAAAGACCCAGAATAGCCAGAGGAATGTTGAAAAAGAAAAGCAAAGCTGGCGGCATCACAATTCCGGACTTCCAGCTCTATTACAAAGCTGTCATCATCAAGACAGTATGGTACTGGCACAAAAACAGACACATAGATCAATGGAACAGAATAGAGAGCCCAGAAATGGACCCTCAACTCTATGGTCAACTAATCTTCGACAAAGCAGGAA
>NC_138373.1:18536562-18599005 GCF_054177405.1 Leptonychotes weddellii | reverse complement strand
CGCCTGGGTGGCTCAGTTGGTTAAGCGACTGCCTTCGGCTCAGGTCATGATCCTGGAGTCCCGGGATCGAGTCCCGCATCAGGCTCCCTGCTCAGCAGGGAGTCTGCTTCTCCCTCTGATCCTCCCCCATCTCGTGCTCTCTCTCTCTGTCTCATTCTCTCTCTCAAATAAATAAATAAAATCTTTAAAAAAAAAAAAAAAGAAATGTTATTTGATTGGGGGGAACAAATAAGCTCAACCAAAGTAGATACAATTTTGCAAAGTTAGAGAGAAGTCTGAATGTTAAAAAGAGAGCTCTAGTCGGTGTGAGCCTTCTATCTCTGGTCAGCTCAGCAGTTAAAATCCAGTTCTTCTTGAAATGCTTTTATGTTCTAAGACTTCCTTTATTCCATAGGAAAAGGCAAAGGTGATTCCAGTTAGAGCCAAAAAACAGCAGTGAGTTTGATGTTTAACTGCTCCCAGTTCACTTTCCAGGCAACTCTAGAAGGAACATATTTTTTACATTTTAATAATACATGTTTAAAGGGCAGAAAGGATCCCTTTGTTCATGTTCAAGCAGAATTAGCAAGTGTGGCTTCATCTGTTCCTTGAGGAAAGAAGTTGAAGAGGAGATGCATTTCCAGAGGATTCGAGAGTCTGGTAATAAGGCTTGTCCGAAGGAAGTCATCCGAGTGGTTCTCAATGTTAGTTCATGACTGTTGGCACCATTTCGCTTTTCACAATCATATGGATACGTTTATGAAGCAAGAGGAGCAAGGTGGAAAATCTACCCACTCTGCCTCATTGAGGAGGCTTTGGGCTGCAAATAACATACCCATCTCAAATAGCTTTAACTTGGGGGATTTATTCTCTCACATTGTCCGGAGGTACCCCAAAAGTCCCTTGTGGGCCCCCTTCCCAAGGTAGGTGGTCATTTCAGGAGCCCAACAGATCATCAAGGACCCAGGTTCCTTCTAGTTTCTTATCCTCTCCCCATAGTGTGTCTGCTAGTCCTCAGCTCACCATCTCTCACCCCACCCACCCCCACCCTGCTCACCCTCCACCCTGGTCCCCAGTTGCCTGCTGCAGTTATAGTTGTTACCTGCACCAGAATGGAGACTTTGTCTCCCATGTGTCTCTCCTTTTCAACAAGGAAAATCTTCCTAGATGCCCCCCAGTGAATGTCCCAAGGTTTCATGGCCAGAAGGGTTGCACACATCCATGTGTAAACCCAGCACTGACAAGGGAATGGGGCACAGCGACCAGTTGGGATTAATCAGTGTTTGCTCCTGAGTCCTGGGGGAGATGCCCACTTTTCCCTGAACAAATGACTGTACAGAAAGAAAGAGGACCCCTAAAATCCAGATGGCCAACAGCATGAGCTACACACCACCACTCTGTGTGCAAAACATGAGCTTTCTCATTTCTCGTGAGTGCCCATCCCACCAATGGCAAAGGTGGGGAAATCTTAACTTCTGATTAAGGTAACTCGGTCACTGTTTGGAACAGTCTCAAGGCTCAATTTCTTTGGGATAAATATGTAATCCAACTTAAGGGTCAGATTGGCTCCCGGGCTCTCTCTCTCTTCTCCAGGGTTGGTTCCTCCTACTCCCCGTCAGGACGCCATCTAGGTGCATGGGAAGTCTTACACTTCCTTCTGATGAGGGGGTTTGGGGAGGAAGGAGGTCCACATGCTCCTAATACTGTCTCTGGAATCTTCACTGCCCTCCACAGAGATGTCCCTTGTCCTGCATCATTTCACACTTCTTTGGGTCTCTACTGCTGATGACCAAGTTAGCAGAACTCACAGTCGGTCGTCCTACTTGGGTTATACGCCTGGGTGCCTAGGCATGCCCCACCTTCGTTTCCCGCTGGCTCTGCGGGTCCCTCTGGGACTTTGTTGTGGCTTCAGTCTCCCTGGCCTCGGTAATCCCTCCTGCAGCTCCTGGCTATGGGGTCATTTTGACCTTGTAATAAAAGGACAGCTAACACATTCAATTGCTTTCTTTGTCCCTTTGGTGATGGTGGATGATGATGCTGGAGTCCATGTTCCTGGGCACCGGGGAATTGACAGAGACTCAAGATACAGGCACAAACCCTCTCTGCATGAACGCATGACACCACCAACGGTAATGCAGCCCCCCCAGGTTGGTGCAAAGCTCCTTATGACTCACTGTCATCCCACAGATGGGGGATCCCCAAATGGGGATTAGGGCCCAAAGGCCACTGCTCTAGCATTTCCTCCAAATGCCTCTAGCTATTTCTAATCCACACCCTCCACCGACCCAGCAGGAGTTCAGGTCCAGAGGGAGGAAGAAAAACACACTTTTCTGATTCCTAGTCTTCCCTCTCTGCCTCTTACATCCAACCCCCCCAGACCGAAAAGCATATGCTTGTTCTGCTTCCCTCCCTATCATGGGGGTTCAGAACACCCCCCATGCCTCCTACCCCCTTCTTCCCTATCCTATGCTGCCAGGTGTTTTTACCCCTCTTCCTGCCTGGGAAAACAAATCTCATGAGCTAGCCTCGTAGAGACAACAGTTTCCCTTAATAGGGGAAATGACCCAGATAACTGAAAGAAGAAGAACACGTCTATCTCCAAAACAGCATTCACTGGTATGGGTATTTTAAAAATGTTACCCCTGGGGCGCCTGGGTGGCTCAGTTGGTTAAGCAACTGCTTTTGGCTTAGGTCATGATCCTGGAGTTCCAGGATCAAGTCCCGCATCGGGCTCCCGGCTCTGCAGGGAGTCTGCTTCTCCCTCCGCCCCTCCCCCCTCCCACCGGCCTCATGGCTTGTACTCTCTCTCTCTCGCAAATAAATAAATAAAATCTTTTAAAAATAATAAAAAAAGATAAATATTACAAGTTCAAAAATACATGGATCCCCATGGTTTGCTCTTCAATCCATTGGTGTGAGGGTATCTGATGATCCTGTGGGTCAGAAAGACACCCACGATGCCATGGGGGAGCAAACATTCGCTGTTTTACAGGCAAAGCAAGAAAAGGAAGCTTGAGAAGTCAGCTTTGGAGAATATGAAGGAAAACGGCCAGACCCATGATTAGTTCATCCATCATCGGAAGAAGTCAGTTCGTAATTTCAAAAAACAAATCAAAATTGGGCCGTAATTAGGCCCAATTAACTCATCCTTCAAACACATTCTTTGTGGTGGACATCTGCTGTTTTGGCTGCCTTTCTGGTAACTACAACCCAGTTTCCCTTCAGATGAACTTTATGACTGCCTTATAGTTATTTGGGGGTGACCCCATCCCTAGCTCCGGGACTGGGTCCCAAATGGATTAAGCCAAGCAGCTAACCTCATCCCCCAAACTGAAGTTCAGAGACAGGCACAGAACCTATCAGAGCCAATGGGGACTTGGTGTCTGGGGGAGCAGCAGATTTCACTCTTCCTCTGAATCTGTCACAGCCATCTTGCCTCCATGTCGAGATGGCCTGAAGCTGAAGCTGACCTACAGAGAAAGACGGAGAGTCAGGATGGGCACACTGTTTGAGCCTGAATGTAGATCACATCCCAAACTTCTCAGTACTGTGAGCCACTGTGGATTTACATGCTTAGGACAGATATCATTACACAACCCAGTCAGAGGGAACTACCTCATTCTCCAGGAAACCCGGGATTCAGATAAATTAGAACTGTCTAGTGTCCCAGAAGCCAGGATTTCTACCCAGTTCTCTCCACATGCTTCTATAAGCCTCACAACAAACTAAAACTCAAGAGTTTATAAGTAACACACCCAAAGTGACACAGAAGGCAGGTAAATGGACTGGGTTTCTCATTCACAATTTCTTGTCTCCAAAGCCTGTGTACTTAGCTCTAACTTTAAGCTATGAGCTAATGTTTGAGTCAGGGCAAACAAGAAGGTTAACACATGCTTTTTATTTTATTTTTTTAATTAGCACATGCTTTTAAGAGTAACTCTCCAGATCCCATGAGGCTGGTGTACTGAGACTAAATAAATTCCAGATGCCTTATAATTTTATTCTTTTTTTTTTTTTAGATTTATTTATTTGAGAGAGAGAGGGGGAGAGGTGTATGCATGCATGGGGCTGGGGGGAGAGGGAGAGAATCTTCAGGTAGACTCCCCGCTGAGCAGGCAGCCCCAGGCAGGGCTCGACCCCAGGACCCATAAGATCATGACCTGAGGGGCGCCTGGGTGGCTCAGTCGTTAAGCGTCTGCCTTCAGCTCAGGTCATGATCCCAGGGTCCTGGGTTCGAGCCCCGCATCGGGCTCCCTGCTCGGTGGGAAGCCTGCTTCTCCCTCTCCCACTCCCCCTGCTGTGTTCTCTCTCTCGCTGTGTCTCTCTCTTTCAAATAAATAAATAAAATCTTTAAAAAAAAAAAAGATCATGACCTGAGCAGAAACCAAGAGTCAGACACTCAACTGACTGAGCCACCCAGGCACCCCATATTTTATTCTTGAATTCACCCACTGATATGGTATAGGAAGACAAACAAGAAAGGTAAATATCCTGATAACCTCACTATGCAATGACAGACACCCAACCGTGTTTGTCTCCCGCTTGGAGGGTCCATAGGAGTCATTCCTATGGCGCTCTCCCACAAATGCACTCTCTCCTTCTTTCTGGGTTTGCAGCTGAACTACATTTCCCAGCTTCCCTTGCAGTTAGGTGTTATCACATGATTCCTTCCTGCCAATGGAATTCTGGTGGAGATACTGTGTGCCTAAGCCTTAAGCAGTGGGCATGGCTCCTCCATGTCCTTTCCCTTTCCGGCTGACAACCCAGACCATGCTTACAAGTTTAATGCCCTAGCATGGCAAGGCAACATGACGGAAGGAACCTGGGTCCCTGAAAGACTGCACAGGTTAGGGTCACCCACCCCAGCGATCAGAATGGCTTACCTTGGAGCTGTTAACATGAGAAAGGATAAACTAGTCTCTAAGCCATGTTTTGTTGGATATTTTTGTTATAGCAGCTTAACATTTGTACCTAAGACAAGGGTCTAGAGGTCTTGGAAAAGAATTAGTCATCCCGCAGGTGAGCTCAGGGTAAGTAAATAAACTCAGCTGTCTACCTCAGGTTGACAGCTAGAGTTTTATGTCTCTTTGTTAGTTTCTCAGCATGAACACTCACCGCAGTATGTGAATAAGGCAAGCGTTGGGCGGGAACGGTGGCAGGCTTCAGAGTCCTTAAAGCATGGAGCCGGCATCTGCAGCAGATGGTGGATGAAGAGGGCCACGTGGCTTAGGAGCATTTCCTAAAGTGCTCGTGCTGTGAGCAGAGCCTTGGGGACAGCAGGTGGACCCCAGGAACATTTGTTACATGAAGACCAAAGACAGAAGATGAGAGGTCTCTTCTGCCTAGGGGAAGCTTCCAAAACATTACTGTGATGGGGTTTCTTAGAAAAGAAATCAAACAGGGCAACAGTTCATCGGTAACCAAGAACTAGAATTTCTTTTGTCTCTCTCTCTCTCATAGTAGCACTGCTCAGAAACCGCCTTTCGCTGAATCAATTTCCCTAGTCTAAACAGTAGATTCAAAATCCCTTTGAGCAGATACACATTACCCATTGTGGAAAAGCACACAGAGAAATGACCCCCTTGTCATCTACTGCTCAGAATGTTGGAGAAGCACGGTGGTCAGGAGCTAGGACTCAGAGGCCAGCTCTACCACTTACTAGCACCATGGTCTGGGCACCTGCATGTGACTCAGCTTCCTCATTTGTAAAATGGGGATGATAATAATAATGTACCTATCACATATCATCACGATGAGGATTCCCAGGTCTCAGAGTAGCGCCTGGCGCATAGTAAGCATGATGTAAATATCTGTTAGTTAAACGTGGATACCACCTTTCGGGACAGGATTTTGATAATGTGCATCGAAAGCCCTGAGCCAGCAATTCTACGTTTAAGAATTTTTCCTAAAGAGATCATCATGGATGTGTGCAAAGATTTATCTTCAAAGAAGCTCACTGCGGTAATAATAAGTGACCATCAATAGGGCGCTGGGCTAAATCAATGGCACTAGAGGACAGTCATATTTTACGCAAGGGGTTGTATTGCTGAGGATCTCACAGAATGCAAAACTCACATTATGCAAGATTAAATTTCCTACAAAAATGAAATGCAAAGCAGGATTCACATTATTTCAGATTTTTCCCATAAAGCAAAGTTTAATTAATATTTTATATCCTACTATTTCAAACTGTGTAATTCAAATTTGCATTAAATGTAACCTGCCTGTATATTTATTATGGAGCCACACAGAAATTTATGTTACAGAAGAATAAGCCATGGCTGAGGAAGACATCCATGATATATCAATTTTAAGAAGTGTGACCTCATTTTCTTCCAATAGACATTTTTTAAATGCTGGAAAAATAGACATCAAATTTAAAGCATGCTGGATTCCCTGCAATGTGGTTCCTTCTTTATATCTCCCTGTATTTTCTAAATGTTCTACAAGGAACATATTATTTTTGTCATAAGAAACAGTAAAAGGAACTTTTAAGGAATAAATGTAACATCGGTATTAACCTAATTTGGGGGGGCAAAAAAGCTACTCAGACAAATAGGTACATAAAAGAAGATAATCCCAACCCATTAACTGATGTCTATAGCCCTAGTGAACTGGAGATTTGCTCTTTTTCTAATACTTGGTCCCGGGGATCGGTCTGGACAGGAAATAGCATATCCGATCAGACCCCAAACTAAAGTTCCATCGGCCTAATCCAGAACCAAGTCAATCTCTCAGAATGCAACAAAGAACACTTTAGAAGCCCACTTACACTGGGCCATTTACTACTCAACATGCCTGTGTGTACTTCTTCTGAGATTTGACAATATCCTTAGGCAAAATAAAAATATGCCATTTTGGTGACTCAAAAAAAGAGCAAAGAACATGAAGAACTTCTCTTTGCTCAGTTTCCCTGACCGTAACTGTCACATTCCATGTAAAACAGAAAAGAGAAGGAAGCTGTACCTCTTTGCTCACTTCCTCCTGTCCAGGGAAAGAGCAGGAAATGTGGGAAGATATCCAAGGGACCTGAAGGAAGCAAAGTTCCTTCAGACAGCCAGGAGTAGGCTGTGGCCTCCTGAACCTTCTGTCCCACGGTTGGTAAGTAGCGGTGTTAATGCTCATTCCAGGCCTGACAGACCTTACCTCTCCCTACACCAGCCATTCTGAATCTACCTGAGGTTTTCACTTATTTTTCGCTTTGAACAAACACTCTGTGCTAAGTGAACCCATTCACATGAACTGTCTGGTTTGACCATCACAAAAGGCTTATGAATTTTCAGCTATAAGATGAGTAAGGTCTGAGGATCTAATGTAAAGCATGGCGACTGTAGTTGATACAGCACTGTATTATTGCATAATTGAAATTTGCTAAGAGAGTAGATCTTAAATGTTCTCACCACTACTCCCCAAATGATAAATATGTGAGGTGATGGATGAGTTCAGTAAGTAGGTGGGGGAAGTCCTTTCACAATGTATACAAATATCAGATCATCATGTACACTTTTATAATTTTATTATTCTTATTATATTTTATAATTTTATTTGTCAATTACACCCTCAAATGAAAATTTACAGGCACCTGGCTGGCTCAGTTGGTAGAGCGTGCGACTCTTGATCTTGGGGTTGTGAGTTTGAGCCCCACGTTGGGTGTAGATATTGCTTAAAAATAAAATCTTAAAAAAAAAACAAAACCCTGAAATTTAAAAAGTTTTTTTAAAGCCTCTGCAGCAAATGCAATCATTTCCCCAGTCTTATGGCATTGAGAGAGGCAGAAGCATATGGATGCCAAGAGCTTGGGCTCTGGTTTGAATCCTGGACTCACCAGTTCTGTGCTATGTAAGCTTCAGCAAGTTACATAAGTTTTCTGTGCCTCATCCTTCCGTTATCCTCATCCGTAAAACGGAGGCAGGAATAACAGCACCTACATAGTTTTGTCATGGAAAGGTCTTAGAACAGTGCCTGATAGAGAACACATGCTCAATATACATTAGCTACTGTGCATCAGATGAGGAAATCTGGCTCAGACAGATGTATTAACTTGCCCATGGTTACACAGCAAGTGTTAGAGCCAAGATTTGCTTGGGTTTCCTTGCGATTCTCAGATCTTGAAGTTTGATTTGGGTCTGTTTTCTATCTCCCATGCCTCCTGTTAACATGCTCATGCTTCCCTGTCCCTTCTTGGGCCTATGCTGTGTTTCTCTAATGGCTGATTTTACGTCCTTGTCTACTAATTCCATCATCTGTGACATTTCTGGATCTGTTTCCATTGATCGATTTTTCTCCTCATTATAGCTCATATTCTCCTGCTTTGCGTGCCAGGTAATTTTTTACTGGATGCCAGACATTGTGAATTTCACATTGCTGAGTGCTGAAATTTTTTGTTTCCCTTTAAATATTTGGGGGTTTTGTTTTAGGAGAGTGCAGTTACATTACTGGAAACAATTTGGATCTTTTGAGGCCTGCTTTTAAGATTGCTGAGCAGGTCCAGAACAGTCTTTAGTCTAGGGCTAATTTGGTGACTACTGAGGCGATATCTTTCTCAGGATTCTGCTCAATGTCCTACGTGTTAGCTGTTCTTCCCTTTCCGGTTGATGAAGACACAAATAACGCCCTACCCTGTGTAAGCTCCACCCGATTCTAATGGGTGGTCTTTCCTTGGCCTCTGGTAGTGTCCTCACAGGAATGCATGATCAACCCTCAGCTGCAGATTTGAAGGGAACTCTCTGCAGACCCCCTGCGTCTTCTCTCTGTTGAGAGAATCTGCTCCCCTTCCACCAGGACCTTGAACAGCTCTTGAATGGGCTCTTGAACCAATGAAGTTTTCCATAAGTAGTTGTTGCATGAATAAATATTGCCCTGCTCTCCATGTGTTAAGCAAACCTGGGTCAGGGCCTAGCTTTTGCCTTCCGGAAAACATCCCACAATGTGCAAACCACAGGCAGATTCTCCACTAAAAGAGAACAAAGTTCATTTCTCCAGGAGAGATTAAGTTGGAGATCAACGTCGTGCTGGGACTTAGAGCCACCTGCTGACACCAGCCACCCTAGTGTGGTCCCTCCAGAACAGAGATTCCCCAGGCTCTAAAGCTGCTGCATCCAATGAGCTGCCACTGGACACGTGTGGCTGTCAAGTACATGAAATGCAGTTAGTCTAAATGAAGACGTGATTGTAAGTATGAAATACACCAGTATTTTCCAAGATCTAGTATGAAGGAAAGAATGTAATGAATTTGTCAGCTGAGAATATGTAGAAGCAGTGATAGTTTAGACATACTGGCTTAAATAAAACATTATTAAAATTAATTTCACTGATGTCTTTTTACCTTTTTAAGGTGGTTACTAGAAAGTTTCAAACAACATGTGTGGCTCACGTTATATTTCCATTAGCTGTGGAGGGAGAGGGCATCCCACCCAAAAGGGCAGTTCCAGGCTGGCCCCAGAGTCTTAAACCCCATCACCATGACTTGAGGCTGATGGGAAGTAGAATGAGTGAAGGAGCAGGACACACAGAGACAGATGTGATATATTCAGTTTCTCGTTACTCTGACGCAGTTCCCCACCCCATCCCCCAAGCAATTGAACATGACTCACCGACCCATTGCCTTAGGGAGAAAGTTGTCAGCAGCAAACCAGAGAACAATGGAAACAATGTCTGACTTTGTAAGATCAAAGGCCGAAGAAAAAGTCATACTCCAGACTAAATACAGCCACCATCAGCTTCATCTCTTTACAACATCCAAGAGGGATGCAACCAATGACTTAGACTTGTGCAACTTGCTTTCTTCTTCTGGAACTGGGGCTGGTAACAGTGCCCACCTCGCAAAGCTGCTGTGGGGGTTAATTTATACAAGGACTCGGAACACTGACTGACCCCTAACAAGTGTGGCCAAAGCATCTGCTCTTACCTGTGAGTGAGCCCTTGCTCAATGTCGTGGCTGAAAAGCCACATACCTGGTCCAGTAAGGACAACAGTAGATGCCATGTTGATGATTGATTATCACTAGGAGCAATGCCCGTATGTACCCCAGTCAATGCTCAAGTCTTTCTGATCAATCCGTGATGTCAAACGTCCCACCTTTCAATGAACCAGAACATTCAGATGGCTTTCAAAGAATAGTCTAGCTCTGGATTCCTAGTAGTAGGGGTCCCCTGGGGCAATTTTCTCCAGGGCCTGTGCTACACCCCTTTGTAATGAGACTTTCTCCCTGCAGTCCCCTAATTTGCAGAAGCCTGCAGGCCTTAAAACAAACAGGCTGTGACTGGGTTATAATGTGTTAGGGTTATATTCGCATTTAGGATCTAAAGCTGTGTACAAAATGTCCAAGTGTGGTTGGCTTTTGAGGCAACAATTCTAGGAGCATTAGCTCCAGAAGCCTGGCTCCTCTTTACCTCTCCATTCAAATAGGAGCCCAGACTCCAGCCAATCTGTGCATGGCCATCTCTCCAGGGCATCATCTTCCAGTTCTTGCCACTCACATCACCTGCTGAGACTGTCTAGCCCCTGGGGTACTCTCCCCTTAGCAGAAGAAGCCATAGAGAGTTCTGCCTCTAAGGGGACAAGGGTCAAGTACACAGGAAATATCCACGGACATTAGAGGCAACAGGGGAGGAGACTATTGAGATCTGAGCTCATTGTCACCAGTGGGTTTCGTCGTAGACTTGAAATTCTCAAGAGCAGACATCTTCCACCTCTTTATGGACCCAGAACTTAACAGAATAGAAGCACAACAGTGCTCTGGAATGAATGAATGAATGAAAAAATGAGTGAATGAATGAATGAGTGAATGAATGACTTAACAGTCATTAGGAAATGGCTGAAATCATGCACTCTCTATGAGATTATAGAAGGAGAGGGACTTCCACTTTAAGGGACATCCAGGGGACAGGGTCAGGCAACCACCCATAAATATTTCCAGAGCACTTACCGTGTGCCAGGCCCTGTCCTAGCCATCAGAAAGAGTGCACTAAATAAGAAGGACTCTTCCCTCCAGAAACTCACATACCAGAGGAGACAGAAGAAGAGTCAGAGAGGTTGGAAAGTGACCTGTGAACACGGTTCTAGGTCTTTCAGAGGGGGAAACTGAAGCTCAGTGAAGGGTGTACTTGCCCAGACCACACGGCTGGCAAGTGGCCGTGCCAGGATTTGAACCAATGTCTGTGTGAACCCCCAAAGAGCCATAGACAGAAAGGAAGGAGAGAGGGGTCAGGTGCCTGCCCTGGTCCAACGCACCAAGAGGATGCAGCCCAAAGACGGAAAGAATCAGCCAGGGAAGAGCTGGGAGCCTGTAGCAATTCACAGATCCCAGGTCAGAAATGAATCAGCTGCTTCTCTCCTTAGCTTCAGGCCTGGGCCCAGGCAAATCTCGGTCGCCTATGTCCCTATGCCAGCTTCTCATCTCTAAACTAGTGATACCCACCCCATCCAGCTTTAAAGCCCTGAATCAGTTGATAGGCATAAAACTCTTTTAAAAGTTCCCAACACATAGTTAACTCTCAGAAGCTGTTTTTATGACTTCCCGTTTCTGTATCTTTTGTCCCCTTTTTTTCCCTGATGAGTTCTCGGAAGTAACTCAACTGCATTTGCCCTCAGTGGGAACTCCCCATCCTCTCAGCCTAAGTGATAAAATCCAGGCGTTGGTTAACAGGGACAGAGACACACCTTGGAAGGGGTTTGTCCAGTTTCCAAGCACGGGTCTGTTTTTGCCTCTAGAGGCTGGGTTAGGGGCTTTGAACTTTGGGGTTAGCCTGACCTCTAGTGGTCAAGCAGAAAACAACAGAAGGCTGGTAGCTGCCCCTCATATGCAGAAAGGCTAAGGCTGGGCCCCAGCGAGGGGCTTTACTGGGCAGCCTTTATGGAGAGCTCACCAAATGCTGAATTGTGCTAACGCACAGGGAAGTTACACCCTGTGGTGAAGTCCACTCGTTTAAATGTGGCAGGGCTGGGTCTGGCTCCAATCCTCTCTGGCTCCGGAAGCTTCTTTGCCCACAAGCCACCGTGCCTGGCTGGAGAGAACCATCATTTGTATTCAGACAGATAATCCCGCCTACAAAGCCCATTGCTTACATAACTGCAACGACACAAACATCCTAACAAAGGTTTTTACGCCTACTTTTCACACCTAGAAGCTGCCATTCTAAAGGGCCCGCCCCCAAAGTCAAACTTGGTCCTCCATTCAAAGCATATTTATCCATCTGCATTGGGCAGTACCCTAGGCTCTGGCAATCGATGGAAAGCAAAACACAAGATCCCTGCCCGCAGGAACCTGGAGGACTAAGGAGTGAGTTCCAGAACGGAGGTCCCCTGCTCCCTATTCAAATGCTCTTCTCTCTAGGGCATGAGAACCACTGCTACGGAAACAGCTCATTTCAGGGCACTGGGCTTCCCACCTGGATGAGAAACTCAGCAAAGACAGGGATGCTACGTTCTGACCCCTTACTCCACCCACGGAGCCTCCTCAGGGAGGAGGAGTCAGTCAGCTGGGAGCTTCTTGCATTCAGCCGGGAGCTCGGGCGCCCCTTCTGTTACCCAGGGTTGGAGGGACTTGGGTTTGCTGCATGTTAGCACCACTGGGGTTACCCACAATTTGTTGACTATGACCTGCCCGGCGCTAAGCAGTTCATGTGCATTCTCAGTCGGTTCTCACAGCGCTCCCACGAGGCAGGTTCCATTGTATTGCCATTTTACAGAAGACAAAACTGAGGCTTCAAAGTGACTAAGCAGCTCGTCCAAGAGATGGTAGAGCCAGGACTTGAATCCAGTTCTGCCTGACTCTGAATCCCACACCACAGTGTCCTCTACCACGTCTGGCCTGACTTCTTGGTGTCAGAGCTTGATCTGTAGAACTCCACATACCCCGTTTCCTACTCATTGTTGGCCTGAGGGGATGTGAGTGCAGATAGTTTATTTGGGGAGCGATCTCAGAAGGCACTGGGAGAAGATTGGGGACGTGTATTAGTCGGCTAGAGCTGCCATAACAAAATCCCCCACCCTGGGTGGGCTTACACAACAATTTATTTTTTCACAGTCCTGGAGGCTGGAAGTCCCAGATCAAGGAGCCAGCAGGGTTGATTTCTGTAAGGTCTCTCTCCTTGGCTTGCAAATGGCCACCTTCTGGCATGTCCTCAAGTGGTCTTTTCTCTGTGTACATCCCCTTGTGTCTGTGTGTCCTAATCTCCTCTTCTTTAAGGACACCAGTCAGATTGGATGAGGACCCATCCTAATGGCCTCATTTTAACTTAATCACCTCTTTAAAGACCCTATATCCCCCAAACAGTCACATTCTGAGGTCCTAGGGGGTAGGGTTTCAACATAGTCATTGGGTCTCCAGAGGGGACAACTCAATCCATCACAGGGAGTAAGACAGGTGAGAAGGAAAGAAGCAGATGAGGGGTGCTTTACTGATTAGGTTACTGCTATGGGCAAGCTGGGCTCTGGCCCCACTGAGGACATGTGGGAGATGGTGTAAAACCCTCTCAGAGTTATCCCATCCAGGTAGCAAGCTAATGGCTGCCCCAGAGCATTAACTCCCCAGCCCGCCTTGTTCAGGAGGAAAGATGGGGCTGAGATGCAGCCGCTCGGAGCGGGATGCAGTCACCATGGAATAGAATGGTAAATGCCAAGGGTATAGGGGGTCTGCTGTCAGCTATGTCTCCGCCACCACCCCCAGCTACTCCTGAGTCCATCGGATTCTTACGTTAGAGCACCTGGCTCCAGGTCAACCCTAGTCAGTTTCAACAGCGATGGTAAAGCGCTCTTTCTACATATGCGTACGTTAACAAGGGACAACGTAAATCAGAGCGCTTCCTCCGAACCGGCTCGGTTTCCAGGGCTTGCTGCTCTCCCCATCCCACAGCATGAGCAGTTTCACTTCCACACCTTCTGATGCAGCCTTGTAAGAGGCAGGGCTCCGATTGCAAATGGCAGAACCTCAGTTCAAATTGGCTTCAAAATAAAAGGTAAGGAGAGTTCTAGGCTCACGTCCCTGGATACTCCAGCACTGCTGCAGCAGGCATTCAGAAAATAGCCTTGGGAACTTGTCTTTCTAAACCTCGTGGCTCAGTTTTCCAGTGTTGGCTTCTTCTGAAGGTGGGCTCTCTCTGTGTAGTGACACAGGGGACCCCAAACACCTCCCAATCTACATCCTACCAGTACCTATACTAGTTAGGATGCTTTGGGCTGCTAGTAACAGAAAAACTGGCTCAACAATAAGGACAGCACCTAGGGTCCACAGGTGGGGCTGGACTTTTGCTAATTCACTTAGCCATTCTGTGAATACAGCCAAGCCTACTGGGCAGCAACTCCAAATACATGAAGGACACAACATAGGAGCTTTTTTTTCTTTTTTTAAGATTTTATTTATTTATTTATTTATTTATTTATTTATTTGAGAGAGAGCCAGAGCATGAGCAGGGGGAGGGGCAGAGGGAGAAGCAGACTCCCCGCTGAGCAGGGAGCCCAACGTGGGGCTCGATCCCAGGACCCTGGGATCATGACCTGAGCCGAAGGCAGACGCTTAACCAACTGAGCCACCCAGGCGCCCCAACATAGGAGCTTTTAAGGTATCTACTCTTGACCTCTCCTCCAATCTATCCCCCACACAGAATCCCAAGTGACCTTTTACAATGCAAATGTAATGATACCACTCCCCTGATCAAACCCCCTCAGTGGCTGCCCCTTACTCTTTGGAAGTCTTCACCAGCACAGACAAACACCCCCCTCTCCACTGAGTACATCTGTTGACCTGGCAGATGAGTTATTTTCAATCCCCATCAGAAAGGAGGATCCTGAGCAGTTCAATTCACTGGTCCAGAGCTATACCAACTCCCCTGCTCTTTGTCACAATGTAGTCCCAAGGGACCTTGATCTTCTGCGCATCCCACAGGTGGCCCGCTATGCTAATGACACCACGCTCATCAGGCCTGGTGAGCAGGAAGTGCAAAATCTCTGGACATTCTGATGTGCCACCGGACGAGAGATGAACTCTACAAAGATTCAGGAGCCTGCTGCATTGGTGAAGTTTTTCCTCCAGCCGGGTGGTCTGGGGCATAGCAAGGCATCCCCTCCAAGATACAGAAAAGGATACTGCACCTTGCACTTCATATCACCCGGAGAAAAATAGGGCTTTGCATTAGGTTTTGCACAGTACAAGTGGATTTGCAATTTGAGCCATAGAACATGGCAGATCCCATGGCATGATAGAAAGTGAGACTGTGCTGAATCTCCAGCAAGCCCCAATAGGAGAGTTGTAGCACAGACCCCTAAGGTTCTGGACAAAGGCCATGCCATGTGCAGCAGAGAACTCTTCACTATTTGAAAAAGCAGCTCCTAGCATGCTACTGGGCTCTAGCAGAGACTGAGTAGCTCACCAGGGGACACCCAGCATGAGCTGATTACTGTTAGACCCACCAGGTCATAAAATTGGGCAAGCAAGGCAGAAATTCATGGTACAGTGGAAATGATACATTTGGGATCAGTCCTGAGCAGGTCCAGAGGACTCAATTAGGTTTTACAAACATGTGGCCCAGACCACCCTGTATCTACCTCTATTGCTCTGATACTCTTCCTCAGCTCATGCCTATGTCCTGAGGAAGAGTTTCCTACGTACCTGCTAGAGAAAGAGAAAATCAAGCCAAGGTCATGGATAAGTTGGCTCAATATACTGGTGTGAGCTGAAAATGTATTTCTCCTGCACTACATCCCCACATGGGGGCAGGTTTGAAAGACTGGACAGAGCCCTAGGCAACAGACTTGGTCATCAACTTTGTGAGAAGTAAGAAGTAGCCTGTGTTAAGGATATATGCTGACTTCTTGGCAGTGGTGAATGACTTAAATGATTGGTCAGGAGCCCTGAAGGAGCAAGATCGCAAGATCAGAGATCTTGAGGCAGAATTCTGTAGATGGATCTGTGGAAGAGACACAAAGTATGTGGATCCTTGTGCCTCAGGTCCATAACCATAACAGAGCATCCATCAAAAGAAAGCAACTGGGCAATGGGGGTGGGCAGGGCAACTTGTCCTGGAGATCAGCCATCCTCTTTATTCAGCTATAATTGTGCCATCACAGTGAGCCTTTTAATTGAATGACAATGTGGCGGAGTTGAAGGCTCAGCAAGGACACAACAGCACACACTCCATCCCACCAAGGCTGATCTAGCCACTGCTGCTGCTGGACAATTGTCCTGTGCATTCATTGACACTAAACCCTCAGTATGGTGCCGTCCCTGGAAAAACCCAATTAGCCAATTGGTGGCAAGTTGATCGCATTGGGCCATTTCTATCCTGTAGCAGGCAGTGATGTCTCCCTACTAGGATTCATGGGGATTCCAAGTATATGTTAATCTACCTTTCCTGCCCCTGGTGGCCAGCACCAGTAACTGAAGTTTCCCAGAGTGCCTGGTTTTCCATCATTGGATCTTGGGGAACAAAGTCTTAAGTCAAGGAACTCCTACTTTATGATGAGAGAGGTGACCATGGACATGATATTCCATGTCGCTCAGAACATGACTATCTAAAAGAACGCTGAAATGGCTTTTTAAAAGCACAGCTAAGACACCAGCTTGGGGATGACACCATGAAGGGGGGCAGTGGTTAGGGTGCTGTCCCTTGAGATGCAGGATGTACTTTGCCCCAATAGCCATTATATGGTAATGTGTCCCTAATAATAAAGTTATAATGCATGGGTCTGGGAGCCAAGAAGAGCATCACTACCCCTCCACCATCACTCCCAGTGACCCACTTAGGGAATCTGTGTTCCTCTCCCTGAAACTTAAAGCTCTGCTGAACTAAAGACCCCCATTCCTAGGGGGAGGGAGGCTCCTACCAGGTGACACACTAACCATTCCACTTACCTAAAGCTAAGCTGCTACCTGGTCATTTGGGGCTCCTTATGCCAGTAGCCCAGCAGGCAGAAAAGCAGTTACTGTATTAGCTGAGGTAATTGACTCATTATCACTAGGACATAGGATGGCTGCTACATAATGAGGACAAAGAGGAGGATTCTGAAACTCAGAGGATTTGCTGGGGTGCCCCTTGGTGCTCCCGTGCCCAATTTTAACTATGAGGAGGCAATTACAGCAACCCCAGCCTCCTCCAGGCATGGAAACCAGGGGCTCAGAGCCCGAGGGATGAAGATCTGGGCTAAACCACCAGACAACCAAATTGGTGGCCAAAATAAGCACATGAAAAGATGCTTCGCATCATCAGTCTTCAGGGAAATGCAAATCAAAACCAAAATGAGATATCACTTCACTCCCACCAGGATGGCCATAATCAAAAAGAAGAACAAGTGTTGGTGAGAAAGTGAAAAAAATCGGAACCTTCATACATTGCTGGTGGGAATGCAAAATAGTACAGCTGGTTTGGAAAGCAGTTTGGCAGGTTCTCAAAAAAGTTCAACGATGAGTTACCGTATAACTAAGCAATTCCCCTCCTAGGTACAGACCTGAGAGAAATGAAAACACCTGTCCACACGAAAACTCGTACACGAATATTCCCGGCAGCACCGTTCATCATAGCCAAAAAGTGAAAACAACCCAAATGTCCATCTTAGGTGGGCCAACAAAATAGTGTACTCATGCAGTAGAATCACCTGGCCATGAAGGAACGAGGTACCGATCCATGCTACCACGTGGATGAACCTTGAAAATATCATGCCAATTGAAGGAAGCCGGACACAAAAACCACACGTTGTCTGATTCCGTGTACAGGAAATGTCCAGAAGAGGCAAGGCCAACAGAGACAAGAAAGTAGATGAGTAGCTGCCAGGGGTTGGGTGGGAGGTGGGGGGGCAAAAGGGGAAGCGAATGGGGGAGGGACCACTAGTGGTGTCTTTTAGGGGTGAGGCAAGTGTTCTGAACTTAGCCATAATGGTTGCCCAACTTGGTGAGTACACGAAAAACCATGACACTGTACACTGTGAGCGAACAAATTTTATCATTTGTGAGTTATAGCTCAATTAAAGGAAGTCTATGAGAAAAAAAATTGCTGGCCAAAAGTTGAGGAGACTTGAGAATGGATATTGAAGGTAAATTACAGCCTCAGGACCAACTGAAACAGCGGAGAGGGAGTTTATCCCACCAACACTCCTTTTGGTGTCTTTTTTTTTTTAAGAAACGATGATAATGGGCCACCACCCAGAGGGACAGGTGACAAGGGACAGAGTGAAGAATGAATTAATATGAAGCATGAGGGAATCAAGGTGCCCAGCTCTTGTGTCAGCCTCCAGTGCAAGCAGCTGCAATTCTTTGCCTGGGACTCTGGCCACTAAGGTCACCTGGTCCACCTGCGGGGCAGGCTGGGCGTGCCTTCAAATGCTGATAAAAATGGATATACTGGGCACCTGGGTGGCTCAGTTGGTTGAGCATCTGACTCTTGAGCTTGGCTCAGGTCATGATCTCAGGGTTGTGAGATCGAGCCCCACGTGGGGCTCCACACTCAGCGGGGAGTCTGCTTGAGATTCTCTTTCTCCCTCTCCTTCTGCCCCTCCCCCCTCAAATAAATAAATAAATAAATCTTTTTTTAAAGAGTGGATGGACCAATACTTGTGGTCAGGATAACTCTATGATGCATGTTCTACACGATCTCCCAGAGTCCCCAGCGGGGTTCACACCCCAGTTGCCCACAGCAATAACCTGTTCCATAAAACACCCCTAATTGGCTGGCTTCCTTCCCTCCTGTGTCTCATGACTCTATTCCCCTACTGGTGCTTCCTGCGATCAATTGCCAGGTGAACTGGTTGTACTCACAACCTTGCTGCGGTATCTCCCCAATGGCCATCAGTAAATTCAAGTTTGCGACTTACCTTTTCAGCAACCTAAACCGTGGGGAAGAGACAGAGTGTTTCTCCTGAATTACTTTAGGGTCCTGGGAGGAAGGTAAAGTAAGGATCTCCGGGGGATTTCCAAGTAGAAAAGGCAACTCTTTGAGATTTCCAGAATTTCCTTGGCCCCCATACATTTCCAGCAGCTGCCAACGTTCCCTAGACGACTTTGCCATGTAAGAAGCCACCCGTGTCTTGACAGAATCTTGGTGTCCTCGGAGTGGAATCGCGGCCTGTGAAATCCTCCCCAGACTCTTCTTTTAGGGGAACATTTCAGGATGTCTCTAGCATGCTGACGAATGTTTCTAGATATAGTCAATGTACCATAACCCCATACCCAGGACAATATACATGATACACAGCAGAGTGTTTTAAGTGAAGGAGCGAAGTAAGCCATTGCCAGCCATCCCAGAAGCCTAGATTTCCGACGGCTCCATGAAATTCATCCGGGATGTAGGGATCAGGGGAGCTGAAAGCAAGCTGCTCTGAGGCTGCGCGGGTCCTGGCAGACACAGAAGCCTGGTTCCTTTTTTTTTTTTTTTTTGTGGTTTTGGGGATGGGGTGGGGCATGAATAGCGTCTCTGCAGGGAGGGGAAGCATTTAATAAACAAACTCTAATTTGCCGGGTATGGTTTATGGTTTATGTAGATAAGTAAAGTGTTGGTTAGCTTCAGGCCTGGGCTAAGACAGGCCTGCCTGGGGATAATGTCAGCTCTCTGAGTTCTCCCAGTGCAGTTTCTTTGGAAAACAAAGATTTAAGATAAACGTGGAATGTTGTGGCAGTTGCTTCTACTCTGTGGGAATGCACTTGTTATCAGAGGCTCTCGGGGTCTGCATGCAAGACTTTGGCCCCACATGGCTAACGTGGCCCCAAAGATGGGTGAGAAATCAAGGCAGAGGCTTCTCTGTGTAAGGGTGGTTTATGCACGCCTTGGCTCTTGTCATTGCAGCCGTGTGCGTGAGGGGGCAAGAGAAGCTACGCATGCGGGTACTGCTGGCTTTTCCGATGAGATAAAGAAACTGCGTAAGCTGCCCCTCCCGCTTTGTATCCGTCTATTACAGTGCTTCTCAGCTGAGGGCTGTTGTGCACCCCGCCCCCCCAAAACAAGATATTTGGCAATGTCTGGGGACTTTTTTGGCTGTCACAACTAGGGGAAGGATGCCACTGACATCTGACGAGTAGAGGCCAAGAATGCTCTTAAACATCCTACAGTGCACCCATCACAAAAGATGATGCAGCTCAAAATGTCAATAGTGCTTAGGTTGAGAAACTGTATTGGATTCAAGCCTGTCGTGCCTTTTAAATCTGATAGCCAGGGCGCCTGGGTGGCTCAGTTGGTTAAGCAACTGCCTTCGGCTCAGGTCATGATCCTGGAGTCCCGGGATCGAGTCCCGCATCAGGCTCCCTGCTCGGCGGGGAGCCTGCTTCTCCCTATGACCTTCCCCCCTCTCATGTGCTCTCTGTCTCTGTCTCAAATAAATAAATAAAATCTTTAAAAAAAAAAAAAAAATCTGATAGCCAACCCAAACGTGTAACCAAAGCTGGGATGGTACAGGCTGACCTTGATCAGTTCCCAAGAGTATAGTTACGCTGTCAAGGTAAGCATGTCGTTTCTTTACTGAGGATTACACTGTGTTTGTTGTCTACTGGAAGCAGATGCTAATACAGAGCGGAGGCCTGGCCCTCCTGGCAGGAAAGAGCTCAGCGCGCAGAATGGGTTTCTTACAATCCAGTAGAAGCAGTCTTGCAGGAGTCCACAAGGGGGCAGCCATCAGCAGCCTCCTCCTGTGAAGGTGGCTTAAAATTAAATCAAAAGATAAAATAAAACAAGAAAAGATCTGCTGCCTGTCACCATGCTATCCTAAAGAGAAGCGAAGGAACCTGGAGTAAGAGAGACACGTTGGTTAAAATTCCAGCTCTGCCATTCACCCATATTTGCCAAAGAAAGACACGCAGACGGGCAACACATCCTATTGTTCCCAAAGAAATTTTTTCAGGGAAAAATATATGGAAGCACTGTCAACATATTTGTATGGAAAGTTATTTTAAAGTGGCTTTATGAAGACAAATTTTCTCTTTAAAAACACATAGTGTGGGGCGCCTGGGTGGCTCAGTCGGTAAGCCTCTGCCTTCGACTCAGGTCAGGATCCCAGGGTCCTGGAATCGAGCCCCGCATTGGGCTCCCTACTCAGCGGGAAGCCTGCTTCTCCCTCTCCCTCTGCCCCTGCTTCTGTTCCCTCTCTCTCTGTGTGTCTCTCTCTTTCTCTGTCAAATAAATAAATAAAATCTTTAAAAAAATAAAAATAAAAACATATAGTGTAAGTTTCATGGGACACCTGGGTGGCTCAGTTGGTTAAGCATCCCACTCTTGATTTCAGCTCAGGTCATGATCTCATGGGTCATGAGATCGAGCCCGGCGTCAGGCTCTGGGCTAGGCATGGAGCCTGCTTAAGATTCCCTCTGTCCCTCGGCCCCTCTCCCCGATTGCATTCTCTCTTACTTTCTCTCTCGAACACACACACACACAGTGTAAGTTTCATAATTGTACATGCACATGGAAAAATCTCCAAATACACAAAAGAATACACAACAGAAAGTAGATCTCTATCATACATCTGTAAAGTTGGCCAAAAAAAAATTAAAAGGATTGTCATTCTATATGTTGGGGCAAATGTAGAGCTGGTGGGAGCAAAAGTGGGTACGACCACTCTGGAAAACAGTATGACATTCTTCAAGTTGAAGATGTACAATTCTTTTCCTCATGCAGATGTGTGTGAAGAAGAGACATGTTCAAGCTTATTCATAGGAGTATTATTCTTAATGCTATTGGAAATATCCCATATGTCTGTCTGCAGTAGAATGTGTAAATAAATTGTGGCATATTCATATAATGAATATGATACAGCACCAATTGTCAAATTTTTAAAAGATTCTTATTTGGGGCACCTGAGTGGCTCAGTCGGTTAAGCGTCTGCCCTCAGCTCAGATCATGATCCTGGGGTCCTGGGATCGAGTCCCTCATCGGGCTCCTGGTTCAGCGGGGAGCCTGCTTCTCTCTTTCCCACTCCCCCAGCTTGTGTTCCCTCTCTCACTGTGTCTCTCTGTCAAATAAATAAATAAAATCTCTCTTAAAAATTCTTATTTATTTATTTTTGAGAGAAAGCACAGAGGGAGAGAGAGAAGCAGACTCTCCACTGAGCAGGGAGCCCAACAGGGGGCTTGATCCCAGGACCCTGGGATCATAACCTGAGCCGAATCAGATGCTTAACTGACTGAGCTACCCAGGCGCCCCTGTCAATCTTTAAAAAGATTTTAAAGATAAAATCTCAGGACTTATTCATTTCTTAAAAACTACCAACTACTCCCAAAGAGCTTTTGTTTACATGGGTTATATCTATATGTATTTACCAAATGAGAAATTTAAAGTGAGAAACTTTTCTTCTTAAGGTTTTATTTTTAAACAATCTCTACACCCAACGTGAAGCTCAAATTCACAACCCTGAGATCAAGAGTTGCATGTTTTACCAACTAAGCCAGCCAGGTACCCCTAAACTGAGAAACTTTTAATATATCTATTTGTTTTTTCATTTTTAAAATAATAAATATATGACATAAATCATATTGGTATGAAAAATAACTTTTTTTTAAACTAGCAAGAATGGCAGCATTACATTTTTGCAAATCTCTTTAATGTCTTCCTTAATAGAAGACAAGTGAGTTCTTTTATCTGCTTCTGCATTCAGTCTGTTGCAATATTACACACCATGTAGTTTCTCAAAAGTTCCACAGTAACCTCATGAGAGAATGAAGATAAAAAAGGGCAAATAAGGGGCGCCTGGGTGGCTCAGTCATTAAGCGTCTGCCTTTGGCTCAGGTCGTGATCCTGGGGTCCTGGGATCGAGTCCCGCATCGGGCTCCCCGCTCGGCGGGAAGCCTGCTTCTCCCACTCCCACTCCCACTCCCTCTGCTTGTGTTCCCTCTCTCGCTGTGTCTCTCTCTGTCAAATAAATAAATAAAATCTTTAAAAAAAATAAAAAAATTTAAAAAAGGGTAAATAACATCTTAGTATTTATAGACTATGTTTGTGTAGTCGGTAGTATGAAAATAGTTCTGACTTCTTGGATAGTCTGATTTTGAGAAGCACCACAATATAGCAATGAAAATAAGTGAGCTACATCATTATGTGGGATGTTACAGAGAGCTCTCACAAACATCCTATTGAACAAAAGAAGCAAGATACAAAAGAATACATTCGGGGGGAGGGAGGATGGGGAGTTACTGCTTAGTGGGTACAGAGTTTCAGTTTTGCAAGATGAAAAGAGTTCTAGAGATGGACCGTGGTGATGGTTGCCTAACACTGGGAAGCACTTAATATCAGTGAAATGTCTTAATACCAGTGAAATGTACACTCACAAAGAGTTAATATGGTGAATCTTATGTTACATGTATTTTACCACAATTAAAAATTTTAAAAGAATACACTCAGTAAGATTACATTCATGTAATAACATTTCAAAACAGTCAAAACTATACTAAATTATTTAAGGACACATACATGCATGGTAAATCTTTAAGAACAAGGGAATTATTATAAAATCAAGATGGTCAGTACTCTTGGAGAGAAGAATGGGGTTGTATTTGGAGACTGACCTAAGTAGTACTGTATATAATTACCCTTTTTATAAAAAAAGATTTTTTTTTAATTTTTAAGCAATCTCTACACCAGTGTGGGGCTCAAACCCACAACCCTGAGATCAAGAGTCACATGCTCCACCAACTGAGCCAGCCAGGTGCACCTGTATATAATTACTCTTTAAACTGAACATATTTTATGTACTTTCTACATATATATGCATATATACACATATATATATATAACAAAGGAAAATACATATATATAATGGATTGCTCTCAACAAAAGTCAAAAAGCATTCAGGGGAAAAAGGACAGTGTATTGAGCAAACAGTACTTTTAACACCAGGAAACCTAAAATAATAAAACAAAAATAAGCCTTGACCCATAATCAAAAATTAACTCAAAATGGGGGCACCTAGGTGGCTCAGTTGGTTAAACATCTGACTCTTGATTTCAGCTCGGGTCATGATTTCAGGGTTGTGATCTCAGGGTCATGGGACTGAGCCACACGTCAGGTTCCACACTCACTGGGTGTCTACTTGAGATTCTCTCTCTCTCCCTCTGCCTCTCCTCACCCTACACTCTCGCTCTCTCTCTCTAAAATAAATAAATAAATCTTTTTTTAAAAAAATTTACTCGAAATGAGGACAGGCTTAAATGTCAAATCTTAAACACAAAACACCCAGAAGAAAACATAAGAGAAAACCTTTGTTATCTTGAGTCATGCAAATGCAAAAATTTCTTAGATAAGACAGAAAAAGCACAAGCCACAAAAGAAAAATTTGATGTATTGAACTTCATCAAAATTTTAAAACATCTGGGGTGCCTGGTTGGCTCAGTCAGTTAAAAAAGCGTCCAACTCTTGGTTTCAGCTCAAGTCATGATCTCAGGGTCGTGCTCTCAGGGTCGTGGAATCGAGCCCCATCTCTGGCTCTGCACTCAGTGGGGAGTCTGCTTGAGATTCTCTCTCCCTCTTCCCCTCACCCCACTTGTGCACTCTCTCACAAATAAATAGATCTTTAAAAAATAATAAAAATAGGCAAAATATTTGAATAGACAGTTCACTAAAAAAATACATAGACTGTCAATGAACAATCTGAAAATGAAATTAACTAAGGAAATGAAAAGACAAACCACAGACTAGGAAAGAATATTTGCAAAACACATTCTATGTATACAGGAAAAATACAAAGAACTCCTGAAACTCCATAATAAGAAAATGAGCAACACGGTTTAAAAATGGGCAAAATATTTGAAGACACTGAAGAAGATACAGACTATCAATGAACAATGTGAAAATGAAGTTAAGAAAACAATTCCATTTACAATAGCATCAAAAAGAATAAAATACTTAGGAATAAATTCAACAATAGTAGAACAAGATTTGTACAGTGACTATTAAAAACATTATTGAAAATAATTAAAGAAGACCTAAATAAACAGAAAGACACGCTGTCTTCACAGATCAGAAGTCTTGATACTAAGACGGCAATACCCCTGATTGACAAATTCAATGCAATCTGTATCAAAATTCCATCCAAACCTGAATTTTTTTGCAGAAATTGATAACCTAATCATAAAATTCATATCTTGAATATCCAAAACAATTTTGAAAAAGAAAAACAAAGTTGAAGGACTCACACTTATTTGTTTCAAAATTTACTATAAATCTACAGTAATCAAGAAAGTATAGTACTGGTTTAAGGATAGAATTATAGATCAATAGAATAGATGTGAGAGTTCAGAAATAAACTCTTATATTTATGGCTGACTGATTTTCAACAAGGGTGCCAAGGCTACCCAATGAGGAAAGAATAGTCTTAACTGAAGATGAATTATAGGCCTAAATATAAATATAAATATAAAACTCCTAGAAGAAAATATACGAATATATCTGTGTGACTATAGATCAGGCACTGGTTTCTTAGATATGATATCAAAAGAAAAAATAGAAGTTTTATATCAAAATTGAAAACTTTTGTCCTTCAAAGGACATCTTTTTAGACATGATTTGTCTAAAAAGACAAATCACATCATGAGAGAAAATATTTGCAAATTACATATCTGATAAGGAATCTGTATCCAGACTATATAAAAAACTCTTATAATTCAATAACAAAAAGGCAAATAACCCAATTTAAAAATGTTCAAAGGATTTGAATATATATATAAAGGAAATATACAAATGGCCAATAAGTACATGAAAAGATGCTCAGCATCATCAGCTACTAAGGAAATGAAAATCAAAACCACAATACGATAGGACTTTATACCCACCCACTAGATGGCTATAATCAAAAAGGAGGACAATAACAAGGGTTTGTGAGGATGTGGAGAAACAGGAACCCCCATACATTGCTGATGCAAATGTAAAATGGTATAGTTGTGGAAAAATAGTCTGGTGGTTCCTCAAGAAGTTAAACATAGAATTACCACATAACCATGCAATCCCATTCCTGAACCAAGAGAACTGAAAGATAACATCCATGCAAACATTTGTACTCAAACTTTCATACAGCTTTATTCATAACAGCCGCAAAGTGGAAACAATCCAAATACTCATCAACCGATGGATGGAGAAACAAAACTCTATAGAATGGTTTATTATTCTGCCATTAAAAAGTTGGGTAATTATTCAGCATGAGGTACTAATACATTTGAAAACATGGATGAGCCTTGAAAACGTTATGCTAAGTGAAGGATGTTAGATGCCCAAGACCACATAGTGTATGATACCATCTATATGAAGGTTCAGAATAGGCAAATCAATAGAGAAAAGTAAATTATTGGTTGGGGTGGGGCTGGGGCAGAGAGAGAAGTCAGGTCGGTATGAATGGGGAATGACAGCCAATGGCTTCAGGGTTTCTTTTTGGGGGTGATAAAAAATGTTCTGAAATTGATAGTGGTGATGACTGCATAACTCTATGGATATATTTAAGCCACTGAATTGTGTATGTTTAAAAGGTAACTTTTATGGTATAGGAATTATATCTCAATAAGGATATATTGGAGGATATATTTCCTTCAATAAGGAAAGAAGATACATGGATGGCAGATAAGCACATGAAAAGTTGCTCCACAACATCGACTTTTAGGGAAATTTATATTAAAACCACTGAGCCTCGCTGGCTCAGTCGATGAGCATGTGACTCTTGATCTCTGGGTTGTGAGTTTGAGCCCCACGTTGGGAGTAGAGTTTACTTAAAAAAAAAATTAAAAAAAAAAAACATAGTGAGATACTTCTACATATCTGTTAGAATGGCTAAAAAAAGGAGAAAGGACTGACAATGCCATGTGCTGACAAAACTATGGACTCACCGGACCTCTCATCCATTGCCAGTGGGAATGCAAAATGAAGCCACTTTGGAAAACAGTTTGGTGTTTTTTTGTTTTTTTGGGTTTTTTTGGTAATGTTAAACATACATTTACCATCTGGTCTGATAACCCATTCTTAGGTATTTACCAAAGAGAAATGAAAACATGTTCATGAGGTATGGAGGTTCCTCAAAAAGTTAAAAATAGAGCTACTCTACGACCCAGCAATTGCACTACTAAGTATTTACCCAAAGGATACAAACGTAGTGATCCAAAGGGGCACCTGCATCCCAATGTTTATAGCAGCAATGTCCACAATAGCCAATATATGGAAAGAGTCCAGATGTCCATCAACAGAGGAATGGATAAAGAAGATGTGGTGTATACATATACAATGGACTACTACTCAGCTATCAAAAAAAATGAAATCTTACCATTTGCAACAACGTGGATGGAACTAGAGGGTATTCTGCTAAGCGAAATAAGTCAGAGAAAGACAATTATCATATGATTTCACTCATATGTGGAATTAAAGAAACAAAACAGATGAACATAGGATATGGGAGGGAAAAATAAGACAAAATAAGAGAGGGAGACAAACCATCTAACCCATAAGAGACTCTAGGAAACAAACTGAGGGTTGCTGGAGGGGGTTGGTGGATGGTGTAAGTGGGTGATGGGCATTAAGGAGGGCACTTGATGGGGCGCCTGGGTGGCTCAGTTGGTTAAGCGACTGCCTTCGGCTCAGGTCATGATCCTGGAGTCCCGGGATCGAGTCCCGCATCGGGCTCCCTGCTTGGCGGGGAGTCTGCTTCTCCCTCTCCCACTCCCCGTTTGTGTTCCCTCTCTCGCTGTGTCTTTTCTCTGTCAAATAAATAAATAAAATCTTTAAAAATAAATAAAGAAAAAAGAAAAAAAGAAAACTTATGTTCATGGAAAAACCTACACATTAATTTTGTAGCAGTGTTATTGGTAATTGCCAGAACAGGAGATAACCCAAATATTCAACTGATGAGTCAACCAACCATGGTGCATCCATACAATGGAAGATTAGTCAGCAATAGGAGGGAATGAACTACTGGTATTATAGCAAGATGGATGCTTTTCAAATGCAATATGCTAAGTGAAAGAAGCCAGCCTCAAAAGGCAACTTACTATATAATTCTATTTTATAAGATAAGCTGGAAAAGGCCCATTTGTAGGAACAGAAAACAGGTCAATGAGTGTCAGGGGCTGGGGGTAGAGAGTGGTTGACCACAAAGGAGTACACAGGAATTTTGGAGGCTGATGAAAACGTTCTATATCTTGACTGCGGTGGTTGCTTCATGATCGGATGTGTTTGCCAGAAATCAGACAAGTGTAAACTAAAAAGGAATGAATTTTTCTGAATGTAAATTATACTTCAGTGAATCTGACTTTAAAAAAAAAACAAAAAACGAAGAGGGGAAAAGTGGGTCTTCCTCTACATCGCTGGGCCAATTGCTCAATTCTACTTTCCCTTCCCAGAAGACAATCACTCTTACTGGTTTGTAGATCCTTTCAGCTTCTCAGAAATATTCTAGATATATACAAGTATGTATGGATACATGTATATGCAATACATTTACATGTATATACATTTACGTGTATATACGTTTACGTGTATATACATTTACGTGTGTATACATTTACATGTATATACATTTACGTGTATATACATTTACATATACAAATGTGTGTGTGTATACACACACACATGCACATATATATAAAAATAGTTTTGGAAGCATATTATACACTGGTCTTTGCTTTGCACCTAACTGTAAATTTTGAATACCCTTCCACATCAGTATATAACAGCCTGTCTCATCCTTTTTTTTTCTTTTTTTAAAGCAGGCAGTTAATTTGGCTAAACTTGAATTGCAGAACTGCTCCGCGGGGGTGAGTGGCAGCTGAAGCCATCAGTTCACTTTGCCTAGTGTTAACCCTGTATTCAAGTGCCCAGCTCAGATGTAGGCAGAGCTCATACATAGAATTTGGGGCTCCCCTTCCCTGGATCTTCCTTTTCCAGGATTCCCTACTCAACATCCAGAGGCTGTGTTTGTGTGTACCCTGTCCTCTGGTTCTTCAGACCAGTAAAACCAGGTATCCTGGCAGAGTTTTGGCCATCCTCCTTTGGCACAGATTTGCCCTGCCTTTGAAAACAGGACACTCAGCCTATACTGTCCCTTTCTTCCAAGTGATGACAGCCCTCTAGCACCTGTCTGTTTTTTGATCATTCCCCAGTGTCTACAGGTAGTTTGATTTTGGGGGGGGGGGTTGCTTTTTGTTTTTTGCATTTTGTCCAGAGTTTATAGTTGGTATTTGTGCAGGACCCATCTGCAAGGAGTTACTCGGCCAAGACTGGGAGAGGAATTTTGCCTCACTCTTGAGCTACTACATTTCACCTTCCAGACAACCCTGCGAGAAAGGTAGTATTCTGCCCCCTGTCTGCAGAGCAATGGGTACCATGGACCCATTGGACCCCAGATCATTTGAGCATTTGGGAATGGACTGTATTTTGGTGTTTTGTTTTGTTTAAGATTTATTTATTTGAGAGAGAGAGAGGGTACGTGCCTGCAGGCGGCAGGGGAGGGGAGAGAGAGAGAGTCTCAAGCAGGCACCACGCCCAGCGCGGAGCCCGACTCAGGGCTCGATCTCACGACCCTGGATCATAACCTGAGCCGAAATCAAGAGTTGGACCCTTAACCTACTGAGCCACCCAGGCGCCTTGTTTTGTTTTTTCTTTTCTCCTTTGTTCTGAAGTCAAACACTTTCAGTATGACCTTGGAAAGGTCGCTTCACCTCAGTTCTCATTTGTCTATCTGAATAATCATGATACTTTCCTCAAAAGGTGGTTCTGAAGGGCAGTGAGGTAGCACCACAGAGGCCAGTGTTTACCTGGTGCTTACTCAAGCAGGAGCTGCCCTCGGGTGCTTCATTCCTTGCAGCAGCCTAGGAATGAGGCACTATTATTCTCAGCTCCATTGGACAGGGAGCAGACTGGGGCACAGCGAGCTTACGCCACTTGCTCAGTGCCCCTCACGGCAGTGTGTGGCGGAGCTGGGCTTGGCACAGAGGCTGTCTGGTGCCTGCCTCTGTGCACTCAGCCCTGCGCACCCTGGGACGCGGTGCGCGTTTCATGCTGACTATGCCTCAGGATCACCTGCATGACCTGCAAAGACCCGCTTGCTGAATCAGACTCTCCGGCCCCTGTGCTGGGTACAAGCTCCAGGCCTTGGTGCCCAAATAGAGGCATTCCCTTCCCCTCCCTGTCTTCCTTTTCCTGACTCACTGGCTCTTTACCAAGTCATAGGACTAGATAATTAGGGTTACCTTTGACCCATTCCTGACAGAGCCATGTCACCAGCCTGCGCGACAGGTGGAACAGGTCCTAGGAGCTGCAGGAAGAGACAGCTGTCCCTGGGATTATCCTTCTCCTCCTGTCTGAAGCCACAACCCTGGTCAGGCGACTACTGGGAAAGATGCTGTGAGCCATGGCGGGTGTGTCATCCAACCTCTGTCTTTTAAATAAACCACATCTGACAACCCCATGTTATCCTGAGCCCCTTCAGGATACTAGAAACTCCCGGGATGTTTCGGAAAGTATAGTTCAGCTGTAACTTGGGCCGTAGGAACCCATGGTACCAACCATAGTCGAATTGCCCTGAACGTTCAAATAAGACGGCCCTGAGTTCTCATACCCCTCTAGGACATTCTTCTCTCAAATCAAAATTTGTTTAAATGGGTATTATGGTCTTACGTGATCTGGCCCCTGCTCATCTCTCTGACCTGAGCCCAGTCACTCCGCATCATGGTCCACACTCGAGCCACACCGGCCTTTCAACTGTGATGGCTCACACCTGAAGACTCTCACACTTGCCATTCATCCTACCTAGAACATTCTTCCCCTAGAACTTCACACGGCTAGCTCATTCTTATCATTCAAATGCCAACTCCAATGTCACCTCCTCACAGAGGCCATCCGATGTAAATCCCCCTCCTCTGCCCTCCCCCATCACTCTCCGTCTTGCTAACCTTGTTTTATTTTCTTCATAACACTGGCAGGATATATACCCAGGATGCCTGGGTGGCGCAGTCGGTTAAGCATCTGCCTTCGGCTCGGGTCATGGTATCGGGGTCCTGGGATCGAGCCCCACATTGGGCTTCCTGCTCAGCAAGGAGCCTGCTTCTCCCTTTCCCTCTCCCTCTGCCACTCCCTCTGCTTGTGCTCTCTCTCTCTCTGACAAATAAATAATAAAAGTAAAAATAAAATAATTCCATTTGTATAAAAAAATACTTATGACATCCCATAGCTATCTCTCCTTTGCTTGTCTGGGTGCTTATTGTCTCTAACACTAGAATGGAAACTCCAGGATAGCAAAAGCTTTGCCTGCCATGGTCACTGCTGTGTCCTGAGTGCCAGAAGCCTGCCAGGAACGGTGCCTAGAACACTCCATGAGTATCTAGGACATGAATGAGAGCCTTTGCCATCAGTGTTTTCTCTCATCCCCGCCCCACTCCTCCCAACCAGGGTCCTCCAGGAGCAAAGCCAGCAACCTGAAGGCAGAGTGTGCCCCCTGAGATGGGCACAGGTGTGACAGATGCCACCGGGAACACCTGACAGGGAGAGTAAGCTCACCAACCGGGTTCGAATCCTGGCTCTATCCCTGCCCACCATGACCCTGGCCTCACCTCTGGGTTGTGTGACCTCGGGCTCCCGGCTGTGAGCCTGTTTTCTTCTTGTGTAAAATCAGGCAAAGCATCAGACCTACCACAAAGGGTCATGGTAAGGTGAAATGAGATAGTACACGTGAAGCACGTAGCCCAGTCTCTCAGACCCACAATCCTGGATGCAGAGCCGGGGAGGGGCACGCACAAAGCCTGAAAGGCGTCCCCATTTGTACTTCCTCAAGGGAGGTTGGGGGGGATGAGGGGACATTCAAGGCCACTGCCCTGCTTTAATCTACCCAGCTTGTTGCTGCTGGAGAAGCCAAGCAGAACCACTTATCAAGAGTCAGTTTTGGGCTCCCCAAATAATTACCAAGCACCTGCCAGGTGCCTTAGGAAAGACAAGGAGGAGACCAATGATGAGGTCTGGGGACTTAATCTAGGAGCAGAGACAAGACAAAAACACAAGACCAAAGACAGTAGAGGTTAAGCGGAAGACAAAGGGAGGAGGGCCAGGGGATAGTCTGTTGGCAGCAGACCAGCTTTGCTCCTGGTACCTGAAGGGAGGGCACCCCTCCACGGGCCCCTCCGAAAGATGCCTCGGCAGTAAAATAGAGTCAGTGGTTAAGAGAATGCCCTTCCCATTCAGGCACACCCCTTTTTAAATTGTGTTTCCTCTGTGACCTCAAGCACATGACATCACCTCTCTGAACCTCATTCCTCATTTATGAAATAGGGATAATATTGGGACCTATTCACAGGGTTCTTGAGAGGAGTCCTAAAAGTCCTTGGCACAGGGTGGTAAATAGGAAATGTATAGCCACAGTTCTTGCTTTGTTGTTATGTTTATCCAAGATGGAAGTATCTCAACTTCAAAGAAACTTCTCCAGCAGTTGCTGCTTAAATTTCTTTTTTCTTTTTTTTTTAAATTTTTTAAAAGATTTTATTATTTGACAGAGGGAGAGAGAACACAATCGAGTGAGCATGAGCGCAAGCGGGGGAGCCATAGAGGGAGAGGGAAAAGCAGACTCCCCTCTGAGCAGGGAGCCCAATGCAGGGCTCCATCCCAGGACCCTGAGATCATGACCTGAGCCAAAGGCTTAACCCACGGAGCTACCCAGGTGTCCCTTAAATTTAGTTTCCAAACAACATTTACATGGTACTTCCGTGCCAGACTCTGTCTTAACAACCTTATAAGGAAGTACTATTTTTTGGTCTTTTTTTTTTATACATAACATAAAATTTACCATCTTAACCATTTTTAAGTGTACAGTTCAGTAGTGTTAAGTATAATCACACCGTTATGCAACAGATCTCTAGAACATTTTTGTTCTTTTTTTGTTTTTGCAAAAATGAAACTCTGTACCCATTGAACATCATCTCCCCACTTCCCCTTCCTGTAACCCTTGGGTTCTGTTTCTAGGAAGGTACTGTTTTAACTCTGTTTCACAAGTCAAGAAACCAAGATCAGCTACATAGTTTGTGGGACTCGGGGCAAAATGAAAATGAAAATTATGAGGAATGGTCAAGATGATCACAGCAGAGCACTACATCAAACACAATCACACAGGACTCATGAAACAGGCCCTGGAGGAAACCAGGGGCCAGAGAAGGTAAGTTACATTCCCAAAGTCACACAGCAAGTTTTGGAGTCTCTAAAATCCTTTACTTATCGTAAACTCCCTGCAGGCAGGGGTTTTGATTTGTTCACCGCAGAGTGGCCAGCAACCAGCATAGTGCCTGGTGCCCCTGGTCATTCATTACTTAGTTCATATCTGGGGGAATGAATAAATTGGTCACATTCACCTGAGAGAGAAGGGCTTTGTCCAAGGATCTGTGCTCTGGCTCAAGAGCATTCCCATCCCTCTTCCTCCTTTGTGTTTACCTAGAGCCCTTGAATTTCTAGGAGAAGCAAATGTGGCGTGTGTCTTTCTATATATAATGTCCCCTGGCATTTTTACGAGTCCTCTCCTCTTCAAAACATTCCTGGTTTCGAGTCCCACCTTTACCCGTGGAGTGGAATTAGAAGTCACTGGATAGGGGCGCCTGGGTGGATCAGTCTGCTAAGTGTCTGCCTTCGGTTCAGGTTGTGATCCTGAGATCCTGGGATCGAGCCCTGAGGGTGCTGGGATCAAGCCCCAAGAGTCCTGGGATGGAGTCCCACATCGGGGCTTCTACTCTCTCCTCCCTGCTCATGCTTTCTCTCTCCATCTCTGTCGCTATCTCTGTCTCTCTCTCAAATAAATAAATAAAATCTTAAAAAAAAAAAAAAAAGAAGGGGCGCCTGGGTGGCTCAGTCGTTAAGCGTCTGCCTTTGGCTCAGTTCATGATCCCAGGGTCCTGGGATGGAGCCCTACATCGGGCTCCCTGCTCTGCAGGAAGCCTGCTTCTCCCTCTTCTACTCCCCCTGCTTGTGTTCCCTCTCTCGCTGTGTCTCTCTCTGTCAAATAAATAAATAAAAGCTTAAAAAAAAAAAAAAAAGAAGAAGTCGCTGGATAAAGAGAGGTCACCGGTAGCATGTTCTGGCCTCAGGTCCCCAAAAGTCTGATGGCCAAGTCCCCTCCCTGATCTCAACACAAGAAAACTAGAACCAAATTGTAAAAGTATAAGCTAAACACGAGTTTTATTTACAGTTACAGCATTCAGTGCTGCAAAAGAGTTTAGGGAACTAGCCTGTATGTTTTGTTGCTCTGAAAGGGATTTCATTTTTTTCTGTCTGACCGTGAGAGTCTTTGCTGGCGGTGAAAAGAAAGTAGAGATGAAACCTCAGGGACATATCAATGGATTAATCATACTCCTGATCTCACAACCTCTTATTGTTCTGTACATGATTCCCTTTTAGTTTAAGTATTCTTTATTTGTCCATTTCAGTACACTAATGACTACATGTGAACCCACCCAAGAACTAGGTCACTGCTGATAACTCCTATCTCCTCTAGGCTCCTCACCTGTCTCATCCTTCCATCTCAGAGGTAACCACTGTCCTGAATGTTGTGTCTCCCGATTGCCAGTTTTCAGGTGCGTTAACATTTGTATGCCTCGCTAAATGATGCATTGTTCGCTTTGAGTTGTTTTTGAAATTCATAGGAGGGGTATGTCAGCTTCTGAGACTTGCTTTCCTGACTCCAGAACAGCTAAAAAGATTGCATTGCCATGTCGTTACACCTACTGTTATTTTATTTATTTTCACTATCGCATGATACTCCACCGTCTGGATAGACCATCATGTATTCACTCATTCCCCTCTCAAGGGCATTCGGGTTGTTTCAGCTTTTTGCTCCTGAGAAGAGAGCTCCCATGAAATTCTCATGCAAGTACATGAGTTAAATTTTGCCTTGGGTATATATAACCAGGAGTGCAATGACTGATTCATAGGGTATAGGAATGCTCAAATTTGCAAGAGGATGCCAGATCGTTTTCCAAAATTACTGTTGCAAACCCCCCAGTGATCATAGGGGATCCCATTGATCCCCATCTCCTATATATGGTATTGTCAAAATTTTTGATTTTGCCAGTTGAATGACTATTGGATGAACGAATGACTCAATAATGGGGAAACTAGATTGTTCACAAAAAATCAGTTCATATGATCAGTCAGTGACCTTTAGCTTTAAACAGATTAAATGTGCTTTAAAATGTTGCCAAGGGGTGCCTGGGTGGCTCAGTCGGTTAAGCTGCTGACTCTTGATTTCAGTTCAGGTCATGATCTCAAGGTCCTGGGATCAAGCCCCCAAGTGGGGCTCCCTGCTCAGTGGGGAGTCTGTTTCAGGATTCTCTCTCTCCCTCTATGCCTCCCCCTGTTTGTTCATGCCCCTCTCTCAGATAAAAAAATAAATCTTTAAAAAAATAAAAATAGAGGCACCTGGGTGGCTCAGTCGTTAAGCGTCTGCCTTCGGCTCAGTCATGGGGATCGAGCCCCGCATCCCGCTCCCTGCTCAGCGGGAAGCCTGCTTCTCCCTCTCCCACTCCCCCTGCTTGTGTTCCCTATCTCGCTGTGTCTCTCTCTGTCAAATAAATAAATAAAATCTTTTAAAATAAATAAATAAATAAATAAAAATAAAATGTTGCCAAGAAGAGAAAATGAAACATTTCAAGTAAAATGTTGCAAAAATCTTATAAAAACTAAAATCATTCAATCTGTTATAAATTGCCATAAAATATAAATAATTAAAAAACAAAAGATAGAAACTCCTTTTATAAGACACTTGTGTAATTTGCATCAAACCATAAATACATATTTTATGCTTTTTTTCCTTTAACAATATATTTCACAATTTAAAAGGGGATAAAATGGTCTTCGCTTTATATTATACCCTATACACAAACAAATTCAAATAGATTACAGATTTTAATTTAAAATCATGATGCCCATACATAAGCTGGAGGGAAACTTAAGCAAATAAAAATCTAAGGTGGGTGCTGAGTGGCTAGGAACTACTTTTTACAACATACAAATAAAGGTAAAAACCATGAGGAAAAAAGATTGATGGACTTTATTACATAAAAATGCAAAACTTTTTGTAGGTTTCAGTGTTAAATAAAGAAAATATAAAGGCAATCAACCATCTGGGGGAGATACATCAGTGATATAAAGGATCTATCTATCTTTTGTGAATTTGGGCTGAGAACGCGGAGGCCAGACTCAGAATCTGGTGACGTTCCTGCTGTTGGGACACTTGGAGGGATTAGATTATAAGAGTATATAGCAGCCTGGTAGATCTCATTTTAACCTCCAGAGCCTGGATAGTAACACAAGTGCCCTGTAGGGGACTGGCAGACTTTCTTGGGTCTCCCAATTCTGTTCTCTGAAACTGAAATGTCTGCATACTAAAATAAGGTAGGGGATCTACTAGATGTATGTGTTTGGTGGGGATGTGAGGGTACAATGAGTTTGAGAGTGACAAAGGTTAAAATTCTAGGAGGTGGGAGCTCCAGAGTTGCTACATACAAAAGTTTGGAAAGGTAGGTACAGTACAAAAGGCTTTTCCAGGGCTTTCACGAATATCGGGGTGGGGGTGAGGGGAGAAGTGGCAGGGAGAGCAGCTCCATATTACCAACGGAAGTTTACAAAGTTGAGATTTGTTAAGGAATTTCACGAAATGAACCAAATGTAACATTTTGTCAATTAGGAAAGCAACTGAATTAAATCCCATCACAAGCACATTTTATGCGGGTTGTGGGTGAATTTTGACCTGTTCAATGTGATATGGAGTGAGGTCTCCAAAAGCATTGTAAAGGGCTCTTGGCTGAGGAGAACCATTGGACCAAATCATAACACTGACTATATTCTTTCCAAGGAGACATACTCATCTCCGGCAGGATTCTAATCCACTCTATCCTGAAGATGTGGCCTCCTTTGAGTCCCATCAGGTTGATTAAATTAGCACTGAATTAAGTGTGAAGGGATAGGCCAAAGACCAGTGAAAGAATATAGATTTACCACTGTAGAGGTGTGAATACCAATACAATACCTCATTTTCCTGTCCACCTTTTCTTTCGTTAGATGTAATTTTCCCCCTTTGGTTCATACAGGTTTTTCAAGAAAAGCAGCCGTTCTGAAGCGGACCCAAGAGTGAGAAAATTTTGGTCAGTTACCAAAGATAAAGGTGGAGAAATTTGTTATATGTGAAAAGCACTGATGCTAATGATGTGGTTGAGTTAAATCGTATTTGTGTCTCTGGGGCTGCCCTTGATTTGCCAAAATCTTACTGCCATGGTATTTCTATAGATCACACAAAAATGTATTTATTCAACACATTTATTGAGTGCTTACTATGCCCAGGCTGGGGTTCTAAGAGCTGGGTATATGGCATGACTAAAAGAGAAAAATCCCTGTTCTCAGCTGTGGGGGGAAACAGAAAATTAAAAAAGTAAATATATACCATGTCAAATAGTAACAAATGCTTGGAAGAAAATAAAAAAGAGGAAGAGATAGAATGATGGCCATCCTGTTTGGATAAAGTCGCCCTAGGAAGACGTTCCTGACAAGATGATGATCTATTTAAACCACCTTCTGCAAGGATTGGGTGTATGTATTTAGGAAGCCCCTGGCAAACTGCCCCATCATGGCTGTGTGATCTTGTTGTCAGTGACTAACTTCTCTGAGCCCAAGCCAGTAAAAATCCAGAGAGGATGAGGAAAATGCACTGTAAATTACAGTGATTATTACACTTTATGAATGCAATTTTGTATAGTATGAATTTCATGGATGTTATAATAACTTCCCCATGCCCCCCAAGGAAAAAATAAGCTCCAATCCACTGGGGGGCGGGGGGGTCTTGGCACAGTTCCCTTCGTTTACAATTAGGAATGGGATTTCGGACCCCGCTACAAAGCAGGCATTCCCCTGATTCTGCGAATTCAGAAAGTTCTCGATTGCTAGCTTCCGTTGCCTCATCTATAAATCCGAGATAATGGTCGTGCTGACCACTTAGGGTTTTGTTTTTTGTTTTTTGTGGGGTTTTTTGATGTTAAAAAGACATTTATTGAGCTACATGTGAGACACATTGAACCATATGCCAGGCATAGTCCTAAAAAATGGAAAAATATTCATTCATTTAATCCATAACAACCCCGTAGACCGAGTGCAATTTTAAACTGCACTTTACAGCCAAGGAAACTGAGGCACGGAGGAGTTAAATCTTGACCCCCGCAGCTAGGGTTCCAACCACGACAACTGGGCTCCAGAGACTGGCAGTGCTACAAAGGGCTCAGCCCTGTGCCTAGCACATAGTAAGGACTCAATAAATCTTTATAGCGGTGGTTTTGTCAGTTCTCGCCAGGGGACTGCTCCAGAATTTCCACTTAGGAAGAGCTGAAGGTAGCCGGTTTGTTGGAAGAGGAGGCTAGGGGGAGCTTGCATAGCAACCATAGTTCACTGCATAGCAACTATAATGTTTACTTGAACTGCGGGAGTTGGTGGGGATTGCGGAGAAGGGGAGTTAGCCGGCCACCCCTAGGCACCCCACTTTGCCGCGGAGACTAACAAGCACCGTAGCAGCTGAAATCCGAGCTCCCCTCCACCCCTCTCCGGAGCCGCCGGGTGAGCCGGCCTTCTGTGCAGCGCCCCCTCCCTCTTGAGACAGATGGTTCCTTCCGTTCTCCGGGCTGGTTCAGGTTCCGCGCTCCGAGTCACAAAGCGCGGGGTCACGTGGGCGGGCCGGTGCGCTTTGTGACGCCACGGGCCCCGCCTCCCGGCCCGCCTATCCGCGCACGCCAGGCCCGCCTATCCGCGCACGCCAGCCCCGCCTCGCGCGCGCCGCCCGTGCAATCCCTGCTTAAGAGACCCCGGAGTGGGGCGCTCGCCCGAAGCCAGGCCGCGTCCGCCATAGTGCCTGGCTTGGAGGTGTCGCCGGCGCTGGGTGAGGGCCCGAGAGCGGCAGGGGGGCAAAACAAAAAGAGAGCCCCGAAGCCCTTGCCGTTGCCCGGCGGTTTCCGGGCCTCCTCTCGCGGTTCGGGGCCGAAAGGCGACGGGAGCGAAAGGCGAGAGAAGCGCGGAGCACACGGCGAGAGGAAGCGTCGGGGAGCCTCGGCGGCGTCCCCAGGGTCCGCCAAAGCCACCCGGCCGCTGGCTGGGGCCCGGGGTGGTGAGGAAGTGCTTCGAGGCCTAGTTGAGGCCTAGTACCGGCTTTGTGTCTGAGGCGGCGGCGGCGGCGGCGGCGGCGGGGGGGAGGCGGAGCCGGGGGCGGCCTGCGGGAAGGCCTCTCCTCCGCCGACCGCGCGTTTTTGGCCTAGGCCGCGGGCCGCTCGTGGCCTCCGGGGAGCAGGCGACAGGGGTTTGTGTGTGGGGGGGCCTGGGCCTGGGGAAGCTGACGCCGGTCGTCCGGAAGCCAGGAGGAGGCGAGAGGCCGCTCGTGGACTCCGGGCCTAGGCCCTCTCCCCCAACCTTCTCCCGGGGCCTGGGTCACCCCAATCCACGGAAAGAGAGACCAACCGGGAGGTGCGGCCGCGCTATGGACCCCTGACCCCGCGGGGTCATTCGGACTCTAACGTGTGGACTGACCGCTACTGACTGCACCGCCTGCCCCCCGTCTCCTGCCGGCCCTTAGCATGAGCGAGGGGGACCCAGCCGGGTGACATTGTGCCCGTTGGCGGATTCTCGATTTCCCCTTTCCCCGTCCTCGTCCGCTTCCTCCCGTATGAAGTGCTTCTGAGTATCGGGGGGGACGGGGGGGGTTCTGGATTATTGTTTTTACGAACCCCTGCTTGTGGTTGGGGGGGTATTTAATCTGAGGCCTTAGGGTCCTTCGGTGTCTTTTGAGTGTTTTGTGTGTGTACATATTTTGCTCTTGAGTTTATAAATATACATATATTGAGAGTGTCCACGTCTCCTCGCTGAACCTTAGGAATCCTTTGGCACCATGTCCTGTGTGCATTATAAATTTTCCTCTAAACTCAACTATGATACCGTCACCTTTGATGGGCTCCACATCTCCCTCTGCGATTTAAAGAAGCAGATTATGGGGAGAGAAAAGTTGAAAGCTGCCGACTGCGACCTGCAGATCACCAACGCGCAGACGAAAGAAGGTAAGGGCCACCTGGGCTCCAGATATTTGCTGGTTGAAGATAGATACTAGTTGTGCTAGATACTGGTTGCCTGGCAGAAGGCTAACCGCCATTACGTCTCTTGTGGGACTGTTCATTCTAATACTTTTGATACAACTTTTATTGAGACCCCAGGGTTGCAGCGGTCGGCCTGGGAGCTTAACTGGTTTATTTGATGTCTGCGTACGTGGGATCATCGGTAACAGGCTAGTCTGAAAACGTGGAAGTCTGATTATTCTTCTCAAATGTTATTTAAAATGAAGATTTCAGTGGGAGACGGTGAGGGGTGTTATCCAGGTTCTTGGTGTTCTTGCCTTGTGGCGTTTTCGAGCTTGTTTTTTATCAGAAGGAGGGGAGGAGAGCATATGGAGGCTTCTTACATGTTAAAGCAGCAGTAGAGATACCTCTCTTAACTTTCTAACCTGACAACGGTGTGGGGTTCATTGGCAGGTTTTATGTACTCCTTTTCTTCCTGTCCTTGTGTACTTATTTTATTTTTATTTTGGAGTTGCCTGTGTTTTGGAGAAGGGATCCTCACTTAAGTATTTTTTAAGGATTTAATCCAGCCAGTCTTTAATGTTGGAATTGCTTTTGGAACCTGATGTGTTCTGATGTCACCACTTTTGTGTGTAAATTCCAGAATTAGTAATAAATTAAGTGGTTGAGTTTTCAGTTCATCATATTACTCTTAAAATTTAGTAGCAATTTAGTAAAGATCAAAAGTAAAGGCTTTTCTTTTAAAGTAGTAATTGCTAGACTTTACATGATTATGTTGTTAACTAGGATATGGAGAAGAGTAGGCTGCTACCACATGAGTTTGAAAGATGCCACTGATAGGAATCTTTAAGTTCTTTCTCCTTTTTAAAAGCATTTTATAATGTTGAAAATTTAACGTTAGATGTGACAGTGTGATAAACAGTTTCTTCAGATTCTGGTTCTGCACTTGTTTTGGTTTCTTTTTCTCGGTGTTGTAATGCTGATGTGTAGTTTTCAGTAGGTCTGGGATGAGAAGAAATTAAGAACTCATTAGCTTAGGGTATTTTATCGATCACTTAAATTTGGCTTAAGGTGTGACTTGGGTTCTTTAGTTGAAATTGGGGGAGTCCCTCACTTGTAGCCTATTTGGGGTTTGGGGTTTTGTGGGGGTTTTTTTGTGTTTTTTTTTTTTTAAGATTTTATTTTTAAGTAATCTCTACACCCAACGTGGGGCTTGAACTCACAACCTCAAGACCAAGAGTCGCAAGCTCTACCAACTGAGCCAGCCAGCGCCCTTAGTCTGTAGTTTTTAATAGAGTAAATCTTGTCATGTAAAAGAGCTGTTTCCCATTTACATCCAGATATAAGTATAATTGTATTATGTTAAGGAATGGCACTACTGGCATGACTCAAAAATATTCATTAAGAAAGAACTTTACTCACATGGTAACATGGGAAAAAATATTCTCTGCTGCCCCCACCCCCTTTTAAAATGTTATACCTAAGGGATACCTCACGTGAAGCTTTGGTGATTGTAATTATGTGTAGAATACTTACGAAAAGGAAAAATTGCTGGTCATCTTGAACAGTTGAGAAACAGCTTTTTAAACTAGCATTCAAAAAAATACCTTAGGGGCGCCTGGGTGGCTCAGGTCGTTAAGCGTCTGCCTTCGGCTTAGGTCATGATCCTAGGGTCCTGGGATCGAGTCCCGCATCGGGCTCCCTGCTAGGTGGGGAGACTGCTTCTCCCTCTGCCTCTGCCTCTCTCTCTCTGTGACTCTCATGAATGAATAAATAAATAAAACATTAAAAAAAAAAAATACCTTAAAGGAAATACTCTTGTCTTTAAGGCCGCCAAAAGTGTCCCTTAAGTATTGCAGCCACACTTCACAGGACAGATGGGTTTATAAGAATTTCAGGACATACTGATATGTTAATGATACTTACAAATGAGAGGAAGAAAATACAAATGAAAGTAAAGAATATTAAGGCAATTTTAGTCGTATACTCAGGCAGGTTTTACATTTTACTGGAATATTAAATGATTTTATCATAGACTTTGTGCATTTTCTCCACCTAATAATTGAATACAATTTTGTTAGATTGGAGTAAGTTACAGTTGGTGGAATTCTTGTCCAAAAATCTAAGAGTTTTGTGACATTGTGTTATTTTTTTTTCTTTTAAAGATTTTATTTATTTATTTGACAGAGAGAGAAATAGCGAGAGCAGGAACACAAGCAGGGGGAATGGGAGAGGGAGAAGCAGGCTTCTTGCCGAGGAGGGAGCCCGATGGGGGACTCGATCCCAGGACCCTGGGATCATGACCTGAGCCAAAGGCAGACGCTTAATGACTGAGCCACCCAGGCGCCCTGTTACTTTTTTTTTTATTTTCTAAGCCAGGAAATTCTGTGATGTATTATTTTTACAAACCCTAAAAGCTAGCGAAATGTTCTGCCCAGCAGCATATTTTCTTTTATATGTTTATGTCAACTGTCCTTATTGGAGAAAGCTTTGATGTTAGATTAAGAGAAGGAGCTTCTGGGGAGAGAATGTGCGTTTTGTGCAATCCTCAAATTAAGAGAGAAAAAAATAGCATTGATAGTAGCGCAGAGGATATTCACTTAATGAGTTTTATGGGAAATAGCGTCCAATGTCACAGGCAGCTGAGTAAGAATGGGCTGGGTTTTAGCACCATCCAGTGAATTAGAGAGTGCAAAATAAATGTTTATAGCCTCAGAGTTAGGAGATTGCTTAGGAGAAGATGCTGAACTGGATCACTTTAATTTGTTTGAATTAATGTTTAAATTACCCAGTATATCACATTTCTGTAAAACATTCCTTAGAGTTTTGGGAATCTGTCCATGTTTAGGACCCTTAAATCTTGATTAGACCAAAATGCTTGGATCAAAATTTCATGGTTTTTTTTTTTTTTTTTTTTTCAAAATTTCATGTTTTAGATTTAAGAATCTTGCTCCTTTATTTCTAGACTGTCTTTCAAAACAAATCCCAAATGATCTTCCTATATTTTTTAATATAGCTTTTCCATATAAACTTGTTTTCCTACCTTTCAGCTTCCTCCCCCAAAATGCAACAAAATAAACCTTCATTCTGAACTTAAGTGTGAAAGATTTGAAAGCTGAGAATGAAGTATTTTTAAAAGACTCTTATCTTTTTCCATTTCTCAAATTCATCTTGTTTTTCATTCCAAAATCTATGGTCTTCGTATTTTTGGATCAGAAATCACACTGGCACCTGGAAAATGTCTTTTGAAGCTAACAGGCTACTTAGTAAGGTATCTTAAGGGTAGGAAGTCACCAGTGTAACTCAGGTACTTAAAAGGTCAATCAAAGCATCTGGTGTTGGGGCACGTGACTTTTAGTCTGACAGTACTGTGCTGATCAAATTAATAAGCTGTCTTGGAAAGCTACAGTGAATGCTTTTGAGAGTTGTTAACATATTCAGAAAGTCTGTCAAGTGCTTGACACCAAGTTTTGTTTCTAGAATTTATTTTTTGGGGCACCTGGGTGGCTCAGTCGTTAAGCGTCTGCCTTCGGCTCAGGTCATGATCCCAGGGTCCTGGGATCGAGCCCCACATCGCCCCACATTGGGCTCCCTGCTTCGCGGGCAGCCTGCTTCTCCCTCTCCCACTCCCCCTGCTTGTGTTCCCTCTCTCGCTGTGTCTTTCTCTCTCTGTCAAATAAATAAATAAAATCTTTAAAAAATAAAATAAAAAATAAAATAGAATTTATTTTTTGAACATCTCCCATCTTCCAGTTTTTCTTACTCAGAGCTTGCTTGAAATTTGGAACTGTCATGAACTATCAAGATAATGATGATAGTCTCTAACGGTCTAGGAAATTGCATCTCTCTGATTGGATACCTGAGAGATACAGTCTACTACTTGAAATATACTGCAAAGAACCCTTTCTTGAACAATTTAGTTTGTAACAGGAAATAACTAATAATGTTATTAAAATTAAGAGAGTATATATAAGCTTAAAATGCTCACATGTGTGATAAATTGAAATAACTGGAAGAACAGAAGTAGTCAGCCACTGGGTGCTGAGTAACTTAAGTGAAGCAGGTAAACCCCATAATCTTAAAGAGTGAACCCTAATACCTGAATGGGGGAGATGGGTACATTCTCATGTCTATCTCCCTATTTTTGTTTTTAGTAATTTTACAAATTCTTTCCTCAGGAAAGCTTTTTACCCATAGTTAAGTTAATTGGTCCAGGTTCTCTTTTAATTTCATTCTTCCAGAAGTATTGCAAGTAATAGGGAGTTTAAAGAGTAGAAAAATAGGATCCATTCATCCTCCCTGTTTTCTTCTCAGTGACATCACTGTTCTTCCAGTTGGCTTAAGCCAGGAACCCAGTTTTTTATGCCTGATTGCTCTTTTTCCTTCATCTCCTCCCCCCCCCCCCCCCCGTTAAATCCATTGATAGCCTTATCAGTTCTACCTCAAACATTCTGATTCTCTTCCTTTCTTCATCTGTCACATCCCAGCACAGACCATCATCTCTTACTGTGACTTCGCAGCAGCCTCCTTTTTGGTCACCCTCTTTCTGCTCTTGTTCCCCTCTGGATTCATTGTCTATATAGATACGGGAATTATCTTGTTTGTTATTAATGTAAACCAAATTGTCATCATTTTTGTTTAAAATCCTTCAGTGACTTCCTGTTGTTCTTAGAAACAAAATATAAATCAGTGTGTGATCTCTATCTTTCTGTAGTTCAAGTCATTCTTCCTTTCATTATCTTCCAGCTGTTCTAGACTTTTTATGATTTTTTTTTTTCCACATGCTTTTCTTTCTATCTGAAACACCCTTTGTCCAGCTTTTTTGCACATCTGGCTGGTTTCTCAGTCTTTTAAGTCCCAAGTGTTCCTTAGAAGAGCCTTAAATCATTGTTCTCTCCAAAGTTGCACTAATTGTTTGTACTAATTGTTTTTACAAAACTCTTTTTTCTCTATTCAAAACATGTCATAATTTCTTTAGTCTGTCGTTTTTAGTAATACTCAGGTTGAGGGGCTAGGAGGGACAGAATGACTTCATTTTAAATAACAGCTTTTTCTCATAGTTTAGATGCTTAGCATTACTAGCTGAATAAACTAAAGAATGACTTAGTCTTACTGAGATTTGGGGTTCCACAAAAGTAGAAGCGCTAGAGCCAAGAACCTGGTGACCGTATTTGGTGTCTTTTGAAGAGAACTTCCTATGAGGACTTGCTTTCTTTTAACTTTGGATATTTGTTCTGACAATATCAGTAATCCAGATGCAAGGAACATGTAGTGATTAATGCTCTTTTAAATTTAAGTTCATTTTCCATAAATTTTATGTTTGGTTGAAGTTTTCTAATTCTTGAGGACTGACTTCTCTAAATCGCCAAATAGAAATTCAACTCTCTCTCTTTTTTACAGAATATACCGATGATAATGCTCTAATTCCTAAGAATTCATCCGTAATTGTTAGAAGAATTCCTATTGGAGGTGTTAAATCTACAAGCAAGACGTATGTTATGTAAGTTTTTTATCAAATCTCATGTATTTAAGTCCTCAAAATAGACTTTTTTGTTTCGTGAGAAAGAAGTATTTTAGAACTGAAGTCATTACCTTAATAAGTGTATCTTCTTAATCCTTAAAACTGTGAGAATGGGTTTGTTTTTTCCTGGTTTCTTCCCCCAGTTAACTTAATCTGTAGTTAGTACGAGCTATCAGGAAGAATTTTTTGCTATATTATATAAGTGTGTTAAGAGATTTGTCCTAAATATTTTGACGGCATCCAGAGTGTTCAGTAATGCTAACATTTGCTTCTCAATAAGGGGCTTTTGTTGGGAAGCTATAGAGTTTATAGGATTTATGGAATCAGGCTTAGGTTTGACTTCAGTAGCTGCTTCACACCAGTTGTGTGACTTTGGATAAGTTATCTAAAGCCTCAAAATAGATTTCTCAAAATAATATGGGGATATGAGTACTTAGCTCAAGAAGAGAGCTGGAGGAATTAAACAGTGCCTGGCCCATGGTAGACTCCCATTACTGAAGTAAGAACACAGCAGTATTTTAGCACCAGCCTAGAGTTTAAGGAATTCATGAAAGACGCAGGATTAAAACATATCTTTTAACTTTCCCTGCCTCCTCGCAATTTTAATGGTGTTAAAATTATAATAATGTGAAAGAGGTAATGATTTCCCCTTAGAAGTTAGGTAGCCTTATTTGAAATTTTGGCAAATTCTACTTTTGGCTAATGAAAAATTCTGGAATTTGCCAGTCCTAGGAAATGGAAATGTGTTCCTGGAATTGAGGTAAAATAGTTATTTCTTGGAGGTTTACCTCATATGGGCAAGTATTCATTCTAAAATTATTGTCATTAATTTGCTATAAAGTTATATTCCATGTCTTAGCATTTGGAGATCCTTTTGTGTAATATCTTGTATAGCAACAACTTAAAAACCTGCATACTTTCTTTTTCTTATAAAAACCAAGTGAATTAGGTGCTTTTAACTTTGTGTAATTGTAAGAAATTATAAGGGAATAATTAATTCCTAGAATTTAGTGTGAAATTATACTTTACTGATTGCTTTTTAAAAACAGTAAACATTCAGTTTTCAGTTGATTTTTTTTTTTTTTTGATACTAAGAAACTCATAGGGAGAGAATTACTTGAAGTACATGGGAAAATAAATTGCCTCTTAAAATTGTGTGTTAATTCACTATGTGTGAGATTTCCTTTGTAATCTGTTTGTCTCTTGCCTTGTAAAATGCCTCTGAGTTTATTGAGCAAGTACTATTAAACAAAAGCTTCATTTTTATCCCAGGACTTGCAAATCGCATGTAAATTTAGAAACTCCTTTCAGATGCGCACTAACATTTCTCTGTAGTCAGGATAGCATAAACTTCAACTAAGCATTTAAGCACTGTATTTAGCAACTCAACCCCTGTCCCCTTTCCTGTGAGGACTTTTAAAAGAATTTCTTCTTGGCCTTTATTTGTATGTACTTTAAAAAATCAATTTGTTCAGTTCTTCATAACCATCAGACTCGGTCTTTGAACTAATATACTGTCAGACTATATTGTGTTTTTCTGGAAGTTAGAATTCTTGTTTAATCTTTAGTCATTGTTTTGAGACTAAGTAACTATCAACCTGTCTTTCTGGATTTGAAATTTAGTTTTTGGAGCACAGCCATTTCTCAGGGATCCAAATTATAAATGTTAACAGTGAGTGGTCTTCATTTAAGAAAATCTGATGTATGAAAATTTACATTTGTTACCTATTAAAAAACCGGAGAATAATGTAATTTGGTTGTAAAGTCTATTAAGAAATAGCTACAATGTTTCTTTTCCTTTCTTTCCTTTTTTTTTTTAGATTTTATTTATTTATTTGAGAGAGAGCACACACAGGGGGAGGGGGAGGGGCAGAGGGAGAAGCAGACTTCCCGCTGAGCAGGGAGCCTAATGGCAGGGCTGGATCCCAGGACCCTGGGCGAAAGGCAGAGGCTTAACCCACCGAGCCACCCAGGTGCCCAAGAAATAGCTACAATGTTTCTTTTTTTTTTTTTTAAGATTTTATTTATTTATTTGAGAGAGAGAGAATGAGAGAGAGCAAGTACATGAGAGGGGGGAGGGTCAGAGGGAGAAGCAGACTCCCTGCTGAGCAGGGAGCCCGATGCGGGACTCGATCCAGGGACTCCAGGATCATGACCTGAGCCGAGCCGAAGGCAGTCACTCAACCAGCTGAGCCACCCAGGCGCCCCAGCTACAATGTTTCTTAACAAAAGATCTTCATACTACCTGTGAGAAAACATCTATTGTAAATGGCAGGTTACACCTATTCTAGAATTCCTTAGTACAGAATTTTATTTTATTTATTTTATTTGCCACAAATAGGTCTTAAACTATTTAAAGGTGGTAAAGATTAATCAAAGTAGTGTACTTATTATTACTTAGGAAATTGGTTGTTTTTAAATCTTTATACCAGAGGAAATTTGTGTTCATAAAGATAGGTGATTAGAGATATGTATTAAGATGTTTTAGCACAAAAATCCATAAATAGCTGCTCATAATTAATGTTATTTTCATTTTTGTTTATTTTTTAGAAGTCGAACTGAACCAGTGATGGGAACTTCAAAAGCAGTATGTAAAAACACAATCTCACACTTTTTCTACACATTGCTTTTACCTTGATAATGTAGCAGTGAAGTAAATCATTTAGAACTTAATATCCAACTGATCATAGTACATATTGTAAATAAAATGTATTTTGATGACAGCTCAGTTGAATATGGATATATGTGGCATAATTTGCACACTTACTTTGTAGAAATGGGTAATTTGTGCCCCCCAAAAAACACTGTTTCATATTAAATATGATAGCATCCTCCCTGTATGACACTGTGTTGTACAGTTAATGTATGATTCTTTTTAGCTCATGTAGGTTTTACACTAATGAACATGATGACATGTTCTACATCTGTCTGTCTATAGTTAGTATTTTGTATGTATGTACAGGCTGTTGTGTGCTTTTTGTTTCTTGCAATAAAAAAATGTTTGGAGTGTATATTTTGCCATTTTCACGTTGTATCACTTAGTTTTTGTTAGTTTTTTTTTCTGCCTGATTGATGGCTTTAAAAAATGCATTAGCAATGTGCAAAGCTAATGTTAAAGTTTGATGCTTTCTCCAAGTTCAGACACATACAGAAAAGAGCTTTCCAAAGACTTTTGATGCAGCTTTATTAGTTTTGTCTTATTTGGCAATTTCAAGCTTTTATTCTTTGTTTATATCTGTACTATAAAGTGAGACCGGAAATTGGGCCCCCATGAGTATATGAATGTCTCATTGATGATTTATACAATTGAGTACATTGTTTTTAAGTTTTAATACAAGGTCTTTCACTTCCAGCCTGCTTAGTTCTCCAAATTCAAATATTTCCCTCTTTCTCATAAAGATATTAAAATGCTGCATTAATTGTAAGCTAATTGAAAGCTGTAGCTCATCAAAGGTAACTCCCCTTAACCCGGGATAACATCTTAATTTTTATGATCACAGCTTAAGTATGACACCATGTTGACTTGGAGGTCTTAAGTAAAAGGCGGCAGTATTCCTAAGTTGTGGGGTGACACATCTGTTTCAGAGTGTAGGGCTGTAGTAATTGGGTTCTGTAAACTTGATGGTTCTCGAAACATTTTACTGCTCAGGCTTGATCTGTACACAATACAAGATGTCTGAAATCTTGATTTAGAATTCAAGGGTATTGCTTGCTGTTTCACTTTATCTTTTTAAATACTACTGATCTTTAATTGTGTATCAGGCATTTCACTAACCTTGGATCATTGCATCTTAAACATGATAATATAGAATATCTGAACTTTGGACTTGTTCTCTGAAGTATATGGCCTTTAGTTCTCATGGAACTAAATACGGTGATTCAAAGATCAAAACTTAGTGTTTTGGGGTTCCCCCCGCCGGGGATATATGGGGTTTTTTGGTTTTTTGGTTTTTTGTGTGTTTTTTTTGGGCTTTTTGGTTTTTTTGGTTTTTTTGTTTTGGTTTGGTTTTTTGGTTTTTAAAGCATAATGCTGTAAAAAACTGTCCAAGTTTCTGTTTTGCTGGTGATTGGTTTAAAACTGATTTTATGTATCCAAATGCTAGCACAAATTAGAGTGACTATCCTGGTGACTGTAGTAGTTAATGTAACACATTTTGTATAAAGTACTTCTATATAGTATTTAAACTAATTCAGATGAAGTTTTATTTCTTGAAAAGTTATTTCCTTTTTGTTTATTAGCATGTGTATAAACACAAATCACATGTTCATAAATAAAGTTAACATTCTTTTAGCCTTGTGTGTTCCCTGGCATGTCTGTATTACACTTACAAGAAGCAGTTTATTTTATGCTTATTTAGGTTTCTCTTTTCTTTTTTTTCTTTTTTTTCTTTTTTCCTTTTTTTTTTTTGATACTTTAAAAGTGGCTTTAATTTTTAGGTAGAATGTCTAAAATGGAGACATTAGATAATTTAATATCCCCATCATTTATTTGCTTGGGGTACAGTTGCTGGCGTTTAGGTTGAGAATATATTCATCAAGCATAATTAATGCCCATTTTACAAATCACCTGTTATTGTACACATTCACAAAAGTCAAGTAAGATAGAGCCACCAAACCAAATTTCTAAATTCTGATTAATAAAAGTAAATGTGTGTACATTTTTGGTAACCTAAGCCAATTGTGATCGAGGATGGCTATTTCTATCTATATTCCTGAGCTTTGTTTTATTTAGTCATCCTTCCATGTTGGTACTGCAAAGCTGGATGTTCTTCCTGCTTACTAAATACCAGAATTGCATTTTGTAGGATCCTTTAATTTCAAGCAAGGGTAGGTAGCATAAATTTCAGATTCTTTCTCCCAGAAGCAAGACCACAAATTAGATGTGGGGAAGTGGGTTAATTTTAATGATATCCAAAGTATGCATTGATTAGTTTTTTTTTAAGACTACTTTTTTTTTTTACATGGTGCATTTTTTTAATCATTAGTATCTGAGAGTTAATACATGTATTGATGCTTAGGACATGTAAATTCCTAGTCATTTTTAAACCATTTCTTGTCAGTTTTCACTAATTTCTAGTACCTTGCTATATGCAGAAAATAATTGGATGCCTTTCTCAATTTGTGGTAAATTTTACTGCCTTGTGGATTTTAAGGTATTTAAGGTGCTAAAGTGATTGTTTGGTGGGAAAAAAAAGTGATGTAGTTGTCGAGTATCTGAACTTCATAGGATACTAAAAAGCAAGTTGGCAGAAAACTAAAAGGGCAAGAAAGCCTGGCATAAGAACCAAAAGACAGCTATATCTTAGGAATGGGAAGAACAAAAAATGTTAGTATTTTAGTTCCAGCTGTAAGAAAGTTAATATAGCTGCTTTCTTTTAAATGATCAGTATTAATATTCTAGATAGTAATGGATTTATTTTGAAGGGCTATTTTTGTTTCTTTGGTTAGAAACATAGATGATGCTTGACAGTAATTTGTTCAGTTCTTGTTACTTAGATTCAGGTAATTCCTAGCTAATGTAAACTGTAACCCTCTTCAAAATAGATGATCAGAATTTACTTGGATAAAAATAAGGTATTTGTGTACTTTTTTTCTTTAAGCTTTCCTTTGAGATTAGTTCTGTAATGAAAGAGCACTTAAAAGCTAGATGAGAATAAGAACACGTTGGTGGATTATACGGTTGTGTATTAGGAATGTGGAGTTAGTGCATTATGAACTCTGCCCCCCCTCAGTGGGGAGCTAAGAACCTTTTGTTTAAATAAGCATCCCAGTAATAATATCCATTAAACTAACTTTTAAAACCCTAAGATATTTATAAGGTGTATTCTAAATTTAGCCAACATTATTTTTATTTATTGAACTCCTACTGTGGTAGGCATTGTGCTAAGAACTTCATATTGAAACTGGTAACATTTCTATTTGGGACTCTCAGTCATGCTGCTTTTATTTTAATACTCTTAGTTCTCTGGAATATTTGAAAAATACCTGATGGAGACTCACTTTGTTGTTGTTGTTGTTGTTTTTCTTTGATCCAGACATTTCGTTACATCCTCTCCATTTTAAACAAGAGTTCTGACCAATAATGCATGAGAGATTTATAATCTGTTGAATAAGCAACCCAGTTACTACCTAGGACTAATAATGTTTTCATTTTGGAACACCTACAGGGAAATCATATCTTTAGAGTTATATGCTAAAGGGGTGTGTATGTACACATATACACACATATACACTTTAAAAAACTGATTAAAATAATTTCAGGGATCAAAGAATGAAAAAAATTTTAATATCACATTTGAAAATACATTTTTAAAATCCTTCTTACATCCTTCAATATATAATACTTGCTCGCTCCATTTGATTAAATTAACTTTCTTCACACATTAAAGTCCATCCTCTTATGATAGCCCTGTTTGCCTTTGCCCCAGGCTACCTTCGGTTTCCCTTTTTTTGGCTTAACATCTTTGCCCTGATAAAGCTGTGGTTTCTTTGGCAAAAAGCCATTCTTACTCTTTGTATGGGAGAATAAACAAACTTACTCAGAATGAACAGTACATGCTCAAAAATAGAGAAAAAAGTAGCAATTATATGGGAGCTGTTTATTAAAGCAATTATCTGAGCCTTTAAAGAGCTGCTTGTTTTACAGTGTTATATAATGGCATTCCAGGAAAGTTAGATTTCTTACTCTCTCGTCTAGTATACATTGTCTTGAGCATTATCCGATTTAGAGACCATCAATAGACACGGGACTCTTTAATATTTAGTCACTGCTCTGAACACATTTTCTGTGATATATTTTTCTTTACCCTGTTGTTCTTTTTTTCATTGTAATTGAGTCCCCTTCAACTTTAGCCTTTTACTGTGTGTGAAATACGTAGAGAAGGGTAAAGCAGGGTGAGCTACAATTTCAGCTTTAAAACTGGAAATAACATTTTTTAGAAAACTTCTAAGAAAATGCCCAATATTTGAACATTAAGTGGCAGTAGGGACTAAATGATCACTTTCAGATGTTTTCAGTGTGGAACTTGAATGTGTGTTTAATTTTTTGTGAACAGATTGATGACTCTTCTGCGTCTATTTCTCTGGCCCAGCTTACAAAGGTATATATATATATATATATTCTTGAAAATATAAATCTTTTTCTAACATCGTATTTTTTTAATGTGGAACAATTGTTTGAAGAGGGGTTGGGGGAGGATGTATTTTGCGAAAACATTGTACACATTATTACTATCCTGTAAAGAGTAGTTGCCGTTTTGAGAAGATAGGGGGAGTATTTTGGCAGCCTCACCATAATGTTGGAGTGTTGTTCATCTTCAAGACAGAAGAAACACATGAAGCTACACTTACTTGGTTTTTTTTTCCCCTCATACATTTTGTTTAATTATACATTGGAAACTAACAAAGTTCTGGAGGAATTTCCTGGTTTTGGCTGTAAATTATGTGGACTTTCTTTAAGCAGCCAAAACAGAAGCTTTCCTTTACATGGACGATTGCATGGTTATTTCTTGAATATTTGAATTGATCCCATGAAGGTCAACATTTTAAATGTGTTACAATTGTTTCTTTATGCTATAGACTTGTAGTCTGTCTGCATTAGAAAAAGTTTTAAACAACCTAATTTGTTTGAACACAGACTACATGAATTGTGTAAATGTATAAAGCTGTTTGCAGGAATATACCAATGTGTATGTTTGGCAGAGGGGCAAATTGTTACCTCCTGAAATAATTGTATATGCCATGTTTTGCGATAAAATTGCTTGCATTTTCTGCTCAACAATGTGTACTTTTGTTTGGGAAAGCACTAGTGATGGATTTAAAACAATAGATGTAGCTTGCAAATCATGCCTTAAAAAAAAAAAGACATATATTACAGAATAGGCAGATTTTTGAGGACCAAGAAGGAAGTCTTCCAATTTTCCAAAAATTCTTTTTTCCCTACTATCGGAAATGTAAAACCAAACTTAAGTAACCAAGACTAATGAGTTGGATGGATTTTCCATTAGTGCTGTCCCTATCTTATCCTTGGCTTTGTTAGAGGTTGTGTCCTTTTCCCCTAGAATGTATCCCCCAAAAATGTCCTAGTAACAAATAAGCTTTTTAAGCTCTTGTTCCGGGAAAACTAAACATTAAAATTGATGATTCTAAGACACAAGTGGGCTGAAACCATCCTCTCTTACAATTTTCTAATGCAAAGTGGTCTAGCATAGTTAACCTCTTAAGCAGTTTATAGTTCATGGTTTTAATTCTTATGTGCTGTAAGGACCATATTTGAGTTTTGGTCTGTTCCTACCATTGTTTCTTTGTGGGAAGCAGTTGGGGAATTTTGGAGGTTTGGGGGATTTTTTTTTTTTTAACTATTTGTAAATTAATGTTTGGGTTCAAACAAATTAGTTGTTCAACATCTGTAATCCAGTTTTCTGTAAATGTTGCTGTTGTTCTAAGCTCTGTTAATGTTAAGCATTCTTTGTATATAAAATTACAATAAAATGTTAAAACTGGTTGCTTGTTTTGTGGATGAATGTAAAGATAAAACCCAGTGAATGGCTGATGTGAGTGCTAGATGCTTGAAGGTTAAAGTTATTAGGACTCACTCCCTTAGACCCTGCTTATATCTAGACTATTCTGTATATAATACCTTAAAGATGAATGAAGTTCATAAAACTTTGGAGAGTTGAATTTATGAGTGCTCAGTTGCATGTGCTTTGCACTTAATTTGAAACTGATGCTACTACTTAAAGAGCCTTCTGGCTTAATACCAGCTGCATAATATGTTCAGTTGTTCTACCCACAACCCTACCTCCAAGTTGTTAGTATTAAGTCTTTATGTTGTGACACTTGAATTATTTCTAAGATTTAAAATATCAAGTGTTTCTTTAATCTGTTTTTAACTCTTAGAGGAGTCATATGCAAATCTTAATGTAAGGTACAAACAGGGTCTAAGGTTTGAGTGCCCCCAGAACGACCTTCCTCAGCCCTGCAGACACCCAAACATCATGTAATGACCTAAGGAAACTCCCGGGGCCTCTTCTAGGTTATACATGTAAATAGTTTTCAGTTTTAGGTTTTATGCAAGATTAGATACTGCTCTTTACAGGATGAGTGGTGTTGTCTTTGGCTGTGTGGTCTTAAATGTGTTTCTAATGTGTGTGTCAAATAATTACCTGTTAAACAGACTGCCAATCTGGCTGAAGCCAATGCTTCTGAAGAAGATAAAATTAAAGCAATGATGTCGCAATCTGGCCATGAATACGACCCGATCAAGTAAGTCCATAAATGCTTCATACTAATAGGTACTTCGGGGTGGGTTCCCCCCCCCCAATCAAAAGCATTGTTTTTTTCAAGTTTTTGTGTACATGTAATTTTTTTTCCCTTTCAGTTACATGAAGAAACCTCTAGGTCCACCACCTCCATCTTACACCTGTTTTCGTTGTGGTAAACCTGGCCATTATATTAAGAATTGCCCAACAAATGGGGTAAGTCCAAAGTAAAAACCCTGGTACACTTTATTTTTCTTAATTATTTCTTAGTCATTGTGTTTTTCTTGGTGAATACTGCCTTCACTATGACAATGGCAAATGAGTAGAGGCTCTGGAGCCAAATTGCCAGGCTTCAGACCCTGGCTCTGCCACTTAATAGCTGGGTGAGCTTGAGCGAACTACTTGATTCTTCAGGTCTGTCGTTTCTTCTCTGTGAGACCGAGATGCTCATAGCAGTATTTCCCCTCACATGGCTATTGTGAGGATTAAATGAGATCATATGTGTAAAGCACTACAAATAATAGAAGCAGTTAACGAGCACTGTGTGTTAGTTCATATTAAATAAAGGTAACTGCTTTCTTTCTTCCTCCTTTCTCCTTTCCCCTCCGAATAGGATAAAAACTTTGAATCTGGTCCTAGGATTAAAAAGAGCACTGGTATTCCCAGAAGTTTTATGATGGAGGTGAAAGATCCTAACATGAAAGGTGCAATGCTTACCAACACTGGAAAATATGCAATACCGACTATAGATGCGTAAGTATGCGAGTTAGGTATGATCTGTGAGGCCGCCATCTGGCCAGGCACCAGTACTCTCTGTAGTCTCAGGCTCGTAACGTGGCTATTTGAATTTCTTGTACGGAGCACTGTATAGCAAGACTGTTAGTCTCCGTGTGTTGCATTTCTTTGTGAAGAATGAGAGGCTGCAGTCTGCTCCATTAAATGCAAATTTAAAATGGATTTGGGGTTTTTTGTTATCACCGAGTGCCACTTCCCTTGTAGTCTTCTGATTTTTTCCTTTTTCTATCATACCCTGCTTTCTTCCTCATTCACATACATACTCCCATATAATCTTATATGCTATCTACATTTTTTTAAGTGAAGAAGACAAATATCTTAATCCTTTTGAGAAACAAAAGGCTTAAGCATAAACGTTCTACAAGATTTCAAGGCAAATATAAATGCCAAGAATAAATGAAAAACTGAGTCCTCTTGAATAAGTTCAGATATACTGTGTGAGTGTTAAGATTCTAAAATATGGTTTATTGTATAAGCCATTAGCTTAGAAGAGCTACAGTGCTGTATGCTACAGTTTCGTGCTTATTTTGAATGGGTTTTCAGATTTTACTTAATGAGTCAATTTTAATGAAATGGATAGATGTGAAAACCTAGTGGTATAGTTCAACTAGGTAACTTCTCATTTTATCTGCTCTTATTGATACATCTAATATTTTCGGTTGCCCTGGGCAGCTGTGAACTCATGTAATAGAGAGCACAGTATTAATTGTCCCTTTGGACTGCATTCTCTAACCAGTCCTCCAGTGGATTATGAAGTGAGCACGTCCTCGGGACATACCTTGAGAAACATCAATTTAGAGAATAGCTGGCAATGTTCATAGTGACACAGCGAAAATGTGCAGAAGAACAGTTTTCCTCAGCTTCATGCTGTTGTGTTGAAGCTTAGTGAGCAGGTGAGGGTGATGGAGAAAGATGGCTATGCTATGGAAATGATACGGAACAGAGTGGTTTCAAGTATGCACTTTAGTAATAAGTACCTTGTTTTAGTTCACGGATAGGAATGAATGTTCTTCCAAACTCCCAACCCTGTTCCCTTGCTCAGTTTCACCCCCATCTATTTTTTATCCGTCACCATCCTGTGTTTTGTGGTTCATCTTAGACTAGTCTGTTGTTATGCTGTTTCTAATTCAGACATTTCATACATGCTTCCAAACAACTTAGGTTGAAATGGTTGATTTTTACAGACACAATTTAAGAGCAGACCGCTTCATCTTAATATAATATATACAAGTAAAAGTATTTAAATAGAAATTTGTGTTGGAAAAATTAACACCACCCTTGTGAACCCTAACTAATAATTAACTTCATTGCTTTTGAATGCTGAAATACAAAAGCCCATTTGTGCCAAACACACAGCAAATACTGGGGAAAATGGGAGCCCAAATATTTTAAATGAAACTTTCACCCTCTCCACTAACACCACTGATAAGCAACTCAGACTCTTCTTCTGTTTCTTTTTCTATCCTCTGTTCTCCTCTTTTTTTTTTTTTTTTTTTCTTTTCTCTCTTTTGGGCAGTGGGAGACTCCTCTTTCACAAATTGGGAACAATGGGGCATAAGCAAATTGATACTTATTTCTGGAATCGTGGTGATGTCTATGGAGCAACTGCAACACAAATAACACACCTAAGGTACCCTACTCCGTACAGCTGAGATTCTTTCATTTCCAGCGTTGAGATTGACACACTCTGTTCCTAAATGAGGTAGAAAGAATCTAGGAATTCCTGTGTTTCATAAATCTGCCTGATTACAGAGAAGATGGGGGTGTTCGAAATAGTGGTGACAAGTCTGAGAATAGTGTATTGTGTTTTTTTCTTTTTAATATATTAAATATACAACATTTCTGCAAAATGTACTTCAACCAAAAAAATGGACCCCATGGTGGAAGTGTTACTTTATATTTTTGTAACACATACTCTGATCACTTAAGTCATTAATATTTTAGTTGGCTATAAATAGATTAGTCTCTCTTTTAAAATACTGATTATAAGTAGACCACTGGTTTTGCAGTCTACTTCTAGCTACTGGTGTGGTTGGTAGTGTCCTATTTCCCTTGAGATATCCCCCTTGATTGTGTAATGTCAGCACCAATTTCTGTTTCCTGTGGTACGACATTCACTCTGGTACCTTCACACATTCTGGGACTGTTGGACTGTGGAGGGGAAATTTCGCTTGTTTGTTTTTCAAGTAATATGGTAGGATAGAGAAAATTGTGGCTAAGGTGTTGTCAGGTCTAAGTTCAAATCCTGTCTCTGCCACTTAAACATAATTTTGTGGCACCGAGTGTGTTCCTTTATTCTCCGGCCCTTAGTTCTAGAGTTGTGGATTCTTAAGATCCTGTTAGCCAGTTTTATAGTGTCTGTTTCTTTTTGTTATACTTGTTTAGGGTTTTGTTTTATGTCTTTTTGTTGTTTAGGGGGAGGATGTTCGTAATTACTTCCCTTATTTTGGAAGGTATTACACTTGTGTAAACAAATTTAGCATCGTACTGAATTATAAGTCCCCATTATGGCATAGTAGAACATGTGTGTATCTTGGAAATACTTTGCCTTCTTAACAGTGTTAAAACAGTAAAACCTTCTTTTACAGAGAAGCATATGCAATTGGGAAGAAAGAAAAACCACCTTTCTTACCAGAGGAGCCATCTTCTTCTTCAGAAGAAGATGATCCTATCCCAGATGAATTGTTGTGTCTCATCTGCAAAGATATTATGACTGATGCCGTTGTCATTCCCTGCTGTGGAAACAGTTATTGTGATGAATGTAAGAAACATTGAACCTTCAAAGACATAGATCTTAGAATATGTGTATTTACCTGGAAAGGCTCTAAGCAACATTATAGGTTTTAATAATGAAGTATAAAATGTCAATAATTGGTCAGTTCATCAGTGAGCATTTAATAGCAAGGACCGTCTTTGTCACTGCTTTTTTTTTTTTTTTTTTTTTTTTTTTACAACAACCTCATTGTCCTGTTAATTATTAGTTAGAATGGACCACTTCTTATACCTTCATCAGGGTAGCTGTACTGAGGTTTTATGAAATGTAGGATTTTTGTTGCCTATACATTTTAAATGGGATGCAAAATTTTGAAAGCTTTTTGGGCCTTAGGTATTCTGGAAATATTTTTAAATGGTACTTAAATTACCCTTTCCTGGATTGTGAAAAATCGCTTATTCTAAACTTCCTAAGTTTGATTGAGAACTGCTCTCTGTAAAGATACTGCCCAGCATTTGATGTGTGGTGGCTTGTGACTTTTTTTTCTGATCATTTATATTAGCATTTGTTTTTTTCTGCCACTTACTCTAAATTTGCCCCTTCTTAACCCAGATGAAAATGACATCATCTGAAAATTTCACTGCTCAGTCCTGCTCTGGCCTTTTTCATTTCTAAACAAAGCTTTGGAATATAAATCTTTATTTTGGGGTCTCTTTAGTGAAGACCAAAGTCACAAAGAAGTCACTTAAGATTTGTTTCAGAGTACGTCTTAGATTTAAGAAACCACTTATTAACTGGATTTTTTACTGCACTGAAGCATGATCAGTGAATCTGTGATTTAGCGTTACTCCTGTGCGCTGTGCTGGAGGTGTCACTGCCCTTCCTGCCTGAATCACCCTTCTGGTCTTTATCCTGTACTTTTCTTAGGAGGCTTTTTTAAAAAGCCTGTTAGCCATGTAAAGTTTTATCTTTCTAGACGATATCTTATTTCTTTTGTTTTCCCCTATAATATTCCAACTACTAAACAAAGAGAATAGTATTTAGGAAAGAGTGCGTTTTCTCTTAGTTTAAATGTTTGTTGAAATTATATTCATGATTTCTGTTTTTAAAGGTAGAGAGAAGTTAGCAGAGGAGTGCTATCAGGCGAGAGATTTTACTTCTCAGTATCTTAATCTTAGAAATGATTAGTGATGTGTGCTTGGAAACAGTAATGTAACTGATTAGATATAAGTGGTCTTTGTAATTCATTCTCTAAACATTGTACTCTGCTTTTATTAATATTTAAAATATTTGACATAGGTATAAGAACAGCACTCTTGGAATCAGATGATCATACATGTCCAACATGCCATCAAAATGATGTCTCTCCTGATGCTTTAATTGCCAATAAATTCTTACGACAGGTAACTATCTTTGTATCCCTTTTCTGAAAAATTTTTTAAATTTTTTGATTGTTCAGGGGCACCTGGGTGGCTCAGTCATTAAGCGTCTGCCTTCCACTCAGGTCATGATCCCAGGGGTGCTGGGATCGAGCCCCGCATCAGGCTCCCTGCTCAGCGGGAAGCCTGCTTCTCCCTCTCCCACTCCCCCTGCTTGTGTTCCTGCTCTCGCTGTCTCTCTGTCAAATAAATAAGTAAAATCTTTTAAAAAAATTTTTTTTGATTATTTAAACTGTACTTGAGTAAATACAGCCTTACATTTTCCTGCATTTTTCTGTTTGGTATATATAGGCTGTTAATAACTTCAAAAATGAAACTGGTTATACAAAAAGACTACGAAAACAGTTACCCCCACCACCACCCCCAGTACCACCTCCGAGACCACTCATCCAGCGGAACCTACAACCTCTGATGAGATCCCCAATATCAAGACAACAGGATCCTCTGATGATTCCAGTGACATCTTCATCAACTCACCCAGCTCCTTCTATGTCTTCATTAACTTCTAACCCGTCTTCCTTGGCCCCTCCTGTGCCTGGAAATTCATCTTCTACCCCAGCTCCTGTACCTGATATAACTGCGACAGTCTCCATATCAGTTCACTCAGAAAAATCAGATGGACCTTTCCGGTAAGTCTGTGTGCAGCTCTCACTGTTCAGAAACAAGTGAGATCAGTAATACAGTTTTTTATTGTTGTATGTTGCTCTAGCAGTTGTAGTGGACTGCAGTATGTATCATCCTTGTGAATCATTGTGCTCAGTAAGGTGGGGGAATAAAGTAACCCTCTTCTAAAGGTTTCCTTGTAAGAGATGACTTACTCTTAATTGGAGGAACAGGTAAATGAAGGAGATTCGCTCGGCAAATGATTAAGCATCCCAAGGTCAAGGACTATACAAGTTGCCAAGAACCCTTGTTAAATGTCGAATCATAAAGAGAATTCACTTGTGGTCGTAATGGTGGTATTAGAAAGAGTCGATCTGAGCAGAACTAAGCACAATTTGGATCAGTGGAGTAGAGGGGATAAAACATTGGTGGCAGTAGAGAAGTCAGAAACAATTGTTTTGGAGCAAAATTAGGTAGAAGACGACCAGTGAAAACTCACTTAAATCCTACCACTTCAGGGGCGCCTGGGTGGCTCAGTTGGTTAAGTGACTGCCTTCGGCTCAGGTCATGATCCTGGAGTCCCTGGATCGAGTCCTGCATCGGGCTCCCTGCTCGGCAGGGAGCCTGCTTCTGCCTCTGACCCTCCCCCCTCTCATGTGCTCTCTCTCTCTCATTCTCTCTGTCTCAAATAAATAAAAATTAAAAAAAATCTAAAAAAAAAAAAAAAAAAAAATCCTACCACTTCAGACACAAAAAGGACCTTTGACCGTGTCATCCAGTTGCTCATAAATTCTTAAAGAATCAACCACTTTAAAAAAAAAAAATAGATGCCAGGGATCTGTACAGACCTACTGAAGCAAAAATCTTGAGGACTGGGATGTATATGGAAGACGTCTCACTGATTTTCTGTGATTAACAGTGGGAATGAGTCTCAGGGTTCATTGGCTTTTCTAAGATTACCCCTTTGATTCAGTGGTGAAGCTGGAAGTAGAATTCACTCTTAATCCTGTCTTCTTTAGGTCCCACACTTTGACTTTTTTTTTTTTTAAGCTTTATTCTGAGAACTGAACTGGTTTCTGTCATAGCTATCACAGATGGGACTCCTTAAGGAGATTCCTTCTTTTTACTTACACTGTGTGTTTGAGGAACTGTGCAAAGGTCTAGGCTTCTCACTTTCCTCCAGAGTTTTCTTTAGCTTTGATTTAACTCACCTTAGTGCAGGTGGTGGGTGAACAGACTTAGTAATAATATGTAAATTTTTTACTCTAATGCTCCATTTCTGATGACTTATTAATGTATTGCAAACTACGTTGTTTTGTAGGGACTCTGATAGTAAAATACTGCCGGCTGCAGCCCTTGCGCCCGAGCACTCAAAGGGTGCCTCTTCAATCGCAATCACTGCTCTTATGGAGGAGAAGGTAAGTTTGATTGGCTTTTAAATTTGGAGATTTGTCTTACAGTTTTTCTTCCAGGTTTTGTTTGTTTTTTAACTCTCCCTCTTTTGTCTTTTTTTTTTTTTTTTAACTGTTTCTTTTTATTCATGTTTTTATCCTACAGGGTTACCAGGTGCCTGTACTTGGAACCCCGTCTTTGCTTGGACAGTCACTATTGCATGGACAGTTGATCCCCACAACTGGTGAGTAAAATCATTCTGGTTTGAACATTTTCTCCTTTCGAAAATAGTTGTAACTTTACTTAACATGCGATTTCATATTTACCTATTGTTTTTGTTTCCAAGGTCCAGTAAGAATAAATACTGCTCGTCCAGGTGGTGGTCGACCAGGTTGGGAACAGTAAGTATATGTTTAAAAATCTACAGATGGTCGCTTTTGAACTAGATAATGGGAATTAGAATCTAATGTGTTGGTGAATATTTTTTATTGTAAACTCCTCTTTTGTATGCCACGTTAACATAGTTTTCATGTAAAGTGTCATAAATTCAAGATTATGTGAAGAACTATTTTCTAGAAGAATGAGTAATTCTTTTCTTAAAATGGTAAAATATAAATTCTTATCAATTCTTGTTACTTTCATGTCTTACCAAATGGTGATCTTGACAGGATCTCAGTTCATGGATAAGTAGTAATTGAAAGTAGTATTTTTTTTTTTTTGTATGGTAATTCTGTGTTTAAA
>NC_138373.1:18517015-18536462 GCF_054177405.1 Leptonychotes weddellii | reverse complement strand
TCGTGCACAACACCCAGTGCTCCATGCAGAACGTGCCCTCCTCAACACCCACCACCAGGCCAACCCATCCTCCCACCCCCCTCCCCTCTAGAACCCTCAGTTTGTTTTTCAGAGTCCATCTTCTCTCATGGTTCGTCCACCCCTCCGATTTCCCCCGCTTCATTCCTCCCCTCCCGCTACCTTCTTCTTCTTTTTTTTTCTTAACATATCTTGCATTATTTGTCTCAGAGGTACAGATCTGAGGAAAGTAGTATTTTTTTTTGAAAGAGTATTTTAAATGTTGAATCACTTACTGTGCTAATAGATTGAACTTTTTCCTAGCCTTAATGTGGATTTTCAGAATTTGATTTGAGTAAACACATATTAAGGCTACCAAACAGTTTCTCATTTTGAATAGTCTGTGTTAGTAGAATTTTATTACATATTAAAATCTATAGGATTTTGATCTTTGTATTGATAATGGTCTGTGGCATTAAAAATTAGTGTATTTATGAATGGTCTTTATGTATACAATCATTTGTTTCTATAATCTATATAAACAGGTTATATATTTATATAAACTGGCTTATATTCTAAAATTTTGATTTGTTTGTTTGAAAGATAAGTCAGATTTTTTATTTTCAAGAGTATGCTAAGTGAGAGACTTAGCAGATTGTGTCGGTAGAAGGAATACAGGATTTGGAGACCAGTAGGCTTGGGTTGGAATCCCAGCCCCTGCACTTAGCAGCTACATGACCCTTGGGCATGCAGTTTTACTCCTCAGCTCCATTGCCTCATCTGCAGAATTGGAACAGTGCTAGTTCCTTAGCTGCACAGTGCCCAGCAGATAAAAGGGCTCTATTTCTCTTGTAACAAGTTCACAGTCACTTGTAGAATGCTAAATGGAATACCATATTGTGAAAAATATTGTACGTTGAGGTTTAATTATTGTCACAATAGTTAATCGAAAAAATAGTTTAAGTAAATGTAATACTTGCTCATATCCCCTCTATCTGGAACAAATTTCAGAATGGGGATCAGGGAGAAGAAAAAGTTTCTAGTTAAAATATATGTCTTAAAGTCCACACACTAAGAGATCCTGTGTTATACTCAAGCCCATTTTATTTTTCCTCACAGTTCCAATAAGCTTGGATATCTGGTTTCTCCACCACAGCAAATTAGAAGGGGGGAGAGGAGCTGCTACAGGTAGGCTTGTTAAACATCTTGAAAAACTGTAATCTGATGACATGCTGAAAAATATAACACAAATTAAAGCACAGCAGTGGCAGGGGAGGGAGGTCATTTGGTTTATGCTTATCTCACTTAAGTCCTCAGGAGTTGCCCTTGAGGCCTAGAGAAAAATAGATTACATTTAGTCTTTTAAATGATGGTTTTAGGCTACATCTTTAATACTCCTTCCCAGTGACTACTTGCTCCAAGCTCACAGCAGAATATTAGCTCACATGCTCTTTTGAGGGTAGAAGGAAGTCATTAAAGTCCAGATAATATTTAAGGTGACAGTTTAATTTAAGATGAAAGTTAACTTGCTCACCTCCCAAGTGTGAAGACTTGCATTTATTCCTCTTCTAGACTCCATTGTCTGAATCTTCTCCCACCTTCTCTTTTCCAAAAGAAGAGACAAAGAAATTGTTCGGGGCTTTTGCCCTGGACAGGCAAAAGCAATGTTACTCTTCGAAGCCCGAAGTCTTATTATCTAGGTCACACTTGCCACCAGGGTAAAGGGCCTCTAAATTAACTCTATAACAAGAATATTAAGGTTTATCTTCTAGTGCTGCATTGAGAATTGCTAAGTAATAACTTTGTTACTAGATCACATGTTAATAGAAGATAATATTTACTAATTCAGACTCTGAAAAGAGGCTTAAACTCTAAGCCCCTGCTGCTGCTGTTGTGTACCAGTTATTCATAATTTAAAGAACCTTTAGCTTAACAGAAATAAGCCCACCTTTTAAAGAAGCCACTATTTCTTTGATGAGGGACAATTCAGAAACTTTGGCCAGCACTGTTATTTTCACCCAACGCTTAGAAATAAAACATTGAGATTTTTAGTTGTTAATTACAAATGTTAAGAGTAGTACTTATTTTCTTGAGGATGAAAGGTAGAGCATAGGGCATATAATCAATGGTATTGTGATAGCGTAGTATGGTGACAGTAGTTACACTGTGAGCCTCGCATAAGGTATAGACCTCTCTTGAATCACTGTGTTGCACACCTGAAACAAATGTAACCTTGTGTGTCAACTATACTTCCAGTTTTTTAAAAAATGTAACCAGTTAATAAAAAGTACTTTAAATGCAAAAACAAAACAAAACCAAAAAGCTATGAAGCCATTTAAAACTGTGTTTCTAAAGACATTTTAATGACATCAAGAAATGCTCACGATACACATAATGTCAGGTGAAATATAAAATTATGAAAATAATACCTTGTACTTAGGTATTTTTGAAGTACCACTTAGAAGGATCCTTTCCACACTTCCTACCTCAAAGGATTACAGGAAGTGGTTTTTATTCATTGAAAGTTTTGGTCTGGAAGGCATTTTGGGGAGGCCTAGGTCAGAGAGGCATTAACCTTGTCAGTTCCTTTACATGACAGATTAGGAAGTTACAAAAGATCTTTGTGGAGTGAAAAAAAAAAAAGATCTTTGTGGAGTGATAATAAATGTGAACTTCACAAAAGAGAACTTCTAAATATAGCGTCTCCATAGAGAGAAGGCCCTATAAACTTGTATCATTTCGGTCTCCAAGTGGCCTTAAAAATTATATTTTCATATAAATAAGTTCCTATTCTTATTTGAATAGTTGATTCTATTCCATCATTTGTAAGTTTGAAGATAATTATGGATAGAAAAGACAAGCTTACTTGTCTTGTTTTGGTTGATTTTAGTTTGAAGGAATAATATCTCGGATTTATTTCTCCAGAAGTATAAACCGCGGACGACACCACAGCGAAAGATCACAGAGAACTCAAGGCCCATCGCTACCAGCAACTCCAGTTTTTGTGCCTGTGCCACCCCCTCCTTTGTACCCGCCCCCACCCCATACACTTCCTCTCCCTCCAGGTGTGCCTCCTCCACAGTTCTCTCCTCAGTTTCCTCCTGGCCAGCCACCACCTGCTGGCTATAGTGTCCCTCCTCCAGGCTTTCCTCCAGCTCCGGCCAATTTATCGACAACTTGGGTATCATCAGGAGTGCAGACAGCTCACTCAAATACCATCCCAACAACACAAGCACCCCCGTTGTCCAGGGAAGAATTCTATAGAGAGCAACGACGGCTAAAAGAAGAGTGAGTGTTTTAATTTGAAATTCTCATACACTTTCATTTTCTGATGTAACATTAAACCAGGTATCTTTGGAAACATTTTCTAGTGTTTCCAGTTAGTACAAGAAAAATCACCTAAAAATTAAACCAAAGCCATACAAGCAACTTCCTCAGGGATTCTTAGTTATTTATAGTTTTAAAGTGGAAAACTAATGGCAATTTCATTCATTTCATTCATGATCTAATTACATTTGTCTTGTTAGTTTTCTTAAATGGTTTTTGTTAACTTTCACTCTTTAACTTTATTTTACTAGGGAAAAGAAAAAGTCCAAGCTAGATGAGTTTACAAATGATTTTGCTAAGGAATTGATGGAATACAAAAAGATTCAAAAGGAGCGTAGGCGCTCATTTTCCAGGTTAGTGTTTTGCAAGCCTTCACAACAGAATTACAAATGGGACTTTGAATATCCAGGGATTAGCTATGGATATAAATAACATTGCACTTATGGAATTTTTCTGATTCGGTCTAGGTTTATAGAAATGGACATGTAGCTTATTTCCCAATATCTGTTTATTAAAATAATGTCTCAATGTAAATTCTATTGTGTAGAACTAGCAGTTATGGGGATGAAATTGCCCTTGTCCCTCGAAGTTATTTGTAGTGTGAAATAATTGGGAGATGTTTGTGGAAGGAAAGAAATAGAGAAATAGCCGAAGAACATTTCTGAGGACCCTTTTACCTGAGGCTACAGCTTCTTGCTGGAACATTAACCTGTGTAATTGATGAAGTAGTGGTAGAATACAGATTGCTTTATTGATAGAAAAGCTGAATTATAAAAATTCCCTGGAAGTTTGTTTAAAAGACTTATTTTTTAAGCTTACATTTGAAATGTGGTTCCTTTCAAAGCTAGACTATTGGCCAACATAGGACAAAGAAATTACTCCTACTTAAATAACCAGATAGGAAGTAAAATTTAAATTTAATTGGCATTTTGTTTAATGTTAATTAGCTCATATAACTCACAGTACATTAATGCGCTTCACTCTTAATTGTCAAGATTTCACTTTTGTTTTGTAACAAGTGATTGCTCTGATCTTTGTGTACTTTATTCCATTCCAGTAGAGGTCACTGTGCCTCTTTAATCATCTAAGATGAAATTTGATATAAAGATGGAACCGTGAGGAGAGCATGCTAGAATCTGAGTCTGTATTTCATTTTGTATATATTTCTCAACTATCAACTATTGTTTTGTTTTTGTTTTTAGGTCTAAATCTCCCTATAGTGGTTCATCATATTCAAGAAGTTCATATACTTACTCTAAGTCAAGATCTGGTTCAACACGTTCACGTTCTTATTCTCGATCATTTAGCCGCTCACACTCTCGTTCCTATTCACGATCTCCTCCATACCCCAGAAGAGGCAGAGGCAAGAGCCGAAATTACCGTTCACGATCTAGATCTCATGGATATCATCGATCTAGGTCAAGGTCACCCCCATATAGACGATATCATTCACGGTCAAGATCTCCTCAAGCATTTAGGGGACAGTCTCCTAATAAACGTAACGTGCCTCAAGGGGAAACAGAACGTGAATATTTTAATAGATACAGAGAAGTTCCGCCACCTTATGACATGAAAGCTTATTATGGGAGAAGTGTTGACTTTAGAGACCCATTTGAAAAAGAGCGTTACCGAGAATGGGAGAGAAAATATAGAGAGTGGTATGAAAAGTATTATAAAATAGGTTATGCTACTGGAACACAGCCTAGACCATCAGCAAATAGAGAGAACTTTTCTCCAGAGAGGTTTTTACCTCTTAATATCAGGAATTCTCCCTTCACAAGAGGCCGCAGAGAAGATTATGCTGGTGGACAAAGCCATAGAAGTCGAAATTTAGGTGGCAACTATCCAGAAAAGCTTTCAACAAGAGATAGTCACAATCAGAAGGACAGCACAAAGTCGAAAGAGAAGGAGAGTGAAAATGCTCCAGGAGATGGTAAAGGAAACAAACATAAGAAACATAGGAAAAGAAGAAAGGGGGAAGAAAGTGAAGGCTTTCTAAACCCTGAGTTATTAGAAACTTCTAGGAAATCGAGAGAACCTACAAGTGGTGAAGAAAATAAAACAGATTCATTGTTTGTTCTCCCAAGTCGAGATGATGCTACACCTGTTAGAGATGAGCCAATGGATGCAGAATCTATCACTTTTAAATCAGTGTCTGAAAAAGATAAGAGGGAGAAAGACAAACCAAAAGCAAAAGGTGATAAGACCAAACGGAAAAATGATGGTTCTACTGTGTCCAAAAAAGAAAACGTTGCAAAACCTGCTAAGGGACCTCAAGAAAAACTAGATGGAGAGCGTGAAAAATCTCCTCGATCTGAACCTCCACTTAAAAAAGCCAAAGAGGAGACTCCAAAGACTGACAGTGCTAAATCATCATCTTCCTCCCAAAAAGATGAAAAGATCATTGGTACCCCCAGGAAAGCTCACTCTAAGTCGGCAAAAGAACACCAAGAGACAAAACCAGTCAAAGAGGAAAAAGTGAAGAAGGATTACTCCAAAGATGTCAAATCAGAAAAGCTAACTAATAAGGAAGACAAGGCCAAGAAGCCTAGTGAGAAAAGTAAGCCACCTGACAGCAAGGGAGAAAAAAGAAAAAGAAAAACTGAAGAAAAGGGTTTAGATAAAGATTTTGAATCCTCTTCAATGAAAATCTCTAAACTAGAAGTAACCGAAATAGTGAAACCATCACCAAAGCGGAAAATGGAACCAGATATTGAAAAGATGGATAGGACCCCTGAGAAAGACAAAACTTCATCATCAGCTGCCCCAGCCAAAAAAATCAAGCTCAACAGAGAAACGGGTAAAAAAATTGGAAGTACAGAAAATGTATCTAATACAAAAGAAACCACTGAAAAATTGGAATCAACATCTAGCAAAGTTAAACAAGAAAAAGTCAAAGGAAAGGTCAGACGAAAAGTAGCTGGAGCTGAAGGATCCAGCTCAACGCTTGTGGATTATACCAGGTAACTGATTATGGGTGGTTGGGTGTGGATGTTTGTTTGGGGAAAGAATTCCTTTAATTTTATCAGTGCTTGTAATTCTAAAGTGTAGTATGTTAATTAAGAAGGGGTTAGGCTGGTTTATTCATGTCTTTAAAGAAAGGAGTTGAAGGTTGTAAGTAGATTTTGTGGGTGAGCCTTTTTTTTTTTAACATAATCCTACATTTAAATCATTTAATCTCAGAGTAGGGCCATTGGCTTTTGAGAGTTATAAGGACGTTTATGTTTAAGTTAGCCTTTTTTATATTTATCAGTGTTGAGTAGTAGTAAATTCTTCATTAAATTCATCATAAATTAACTATTTTAATTTTTTTTTAGTACGAGCTCAACTGGAGGCAGTCCTGTGCGGAAATCTGAAGAAAAAACAGATACAAAACGAACTGTCATTAAAACTATGGAAGAGTATAATAATGACAATACAGTTCCTGCTGAAGATGTTATTATTATGATTCAGGTTCCTCAGTCCAAATGGGATAAAGATGACTTTGAATCTGAAGAAGAAGATGTTAAGACCACACAGCCTATATCAAGTGTAGGAAAACCTGCCAGTGTTATTAAAAATGTTAGCACTAAACCCTTAAATACAGTCAAGTATACTGAAAAAGAAAGCGAGTCATCAGAGAAAATTCAGAAACTCACCAAGGAAGTGAGCCATGAACTTACACAACATGAGATCAAAAGTTCAAAGAACTCTGCATCCAGTGAAAAGGGGAAGACCAAAGATCGAGATCATTCAGTGTTGGAGAAGGAAAACCCTGAGAAGAGGAAGAACAGCGCTCAGCCGGAGAAAGATAGTAACTTGGACCGTCTGAATGAACAAGGGAATTTTAAAAGTCTGTCTCAATCTTCCAAAGAGACGAGAACTTCAGATAAGCATGATTCTGTTCGAGGTTCTTCAACTAAAGACTTTACCCCCAACAGAGACAAAAAAACTGACTATGACAACAGAGAATACTCAAGTTCCAAACGTAGAGATGAAAGGAATGAATTAACAAGAAGGAAAGACTCTCCTTCTCGAAGTAAAGATTCTGCATCTGGACAGAAAACTAAGCCACGAGAGGAGAGAGATTTGCCCAAGAAGGGAACAGGAGATTCCAAAAAGAGCAATTCCAGTCCCTCAAGAGACAAAAAACCTCATGATCACAAAGCCACTTATGATACTAAACGCCCAAGTGAAGAGACAAAACCTGTAGATAAAAATCCTTGTAAAGATCGTGAGAAGCACATGTTAGAAGCAAGGAACAATAAAGAGTCAAGTGGCAATAAATTACCGTATGTGCTTAACCCACCAGACCCACAGACTGAAAAAGAGCAAGTTCCTGGGCAGACTGACAAGAATGCGGTGAAGCCGAAACCGCAGTTAAGTCACTCCTCCCGACTTTCCTCCGACTTAACTAGAGAAACTGATGAAGCTGCTTTTGAACCAGACTATAATGAAAGTGACAGTGAAAGCAATGTGTCTGTAAAAGAGGAGGAAACTTCAGGAAAAGTTTCTAAGGAACTGAAAGATAAAGTCGTGGAGAAAGCAAAAGACAGCCTGGACCCAGCAGCAGGCGGCCAGGTAGGCACAGCCAGGAGCCAGAGTCAAAGCAGCCCTAGTGTTAGTCCAAGTAGAAGTCATAGCCCTTCTGGAAGCCAGACCCGAAGCCACAGCAGTAGTGCCAGCTCTGCAGAGAGTCAGGACAGCAAGAAGAAGAAGAAGAAGAAGGAAAAGAAAAAGCACAAGAAACATAAAAAACATAAGAAGCATAAGAAGCATGCGGGCGCCGAAGTAGAATTGGAAAAAAGCCAAAAACACAAACACAAGAAAAAGAAGTCAAAGAAGAGCAAAGATAAAGAAAAGGAGAAGGAGAAAGATGACCAAAAAGTGAAATCTGTCCCGGTATAAAAGGACAGATTTTTAAAAATTGACTTAATTACTAAGTCATCTGTATTAAATTTTGTTATAATGTAAAGAGATTCAAGCCTTGTAAATAATGATATGGAAGACCCTGTGCTGCACTTAAAATATTGCTGCTTGATTATTTGATTTTTACATCAGAGCTTTATAACACGAACTTTTGTACAGAATTGTGAGTTGTGACCATGTAACATGAGAGGTTTTGCTAGGGCCTATTATTTTTAACCACCATTAATTAGTTGGGGTGGAGTTTACTGTACTGTGAAATTTTCACATTTGAATTTTTTTAATTGCCTGGCAAAAGCTGGTATCAGTTCTAAAATATCAGCAGAATGATTTGCTGAATTCATTACAACCCCGTTATGTCACTTTTTGATTACAATAAAAGTTTTCAGTAAACTTTTCAAATGTCGAATATCTGTGTTATTTGAAGGAAGTGTGTCATGTCTCTTCCCCCTTCCATTTCCTCATTTAAAATAGCCTTTGAGCCTGTAGTATAAGCTGCACCAAATATGCAAAATTACGAAGTAAACGTGGTAGGTAGACTTCATCAGTGGGCTGGTAGTAGGTGGCCAGAAATAAGAAATCAGGATTAATTGGAGAGCTAGTTGAAGAAAAATCTAAAAGGGTCTTATAGTAATTAGAAGTTTGGACTTGAATTTTAGCGATGAGGAATTGTGATTTGTTTATGGTTCTTTTTCTTGAAACCCTGATAAGTGTTAAATTCCTCGATAAAGTGCCAGCTAAAGCACAGTCATGAGCGTCTGTGGCCTGCCTGGTCTGCCCCATTGACAAGAGCAAGCAGGAGGAGGTCCAGGAGCACTGGTTTAGACTATAATGGGCTCTTTGGGGCTGTGGTTCAGGAAGTTATCGTAGGCAATGAAAAGCTATTGAAAGGGTTTGGGGAGTTAGGGTAAGAATGGTACCTCAGAAACACGGCAGTATGAACAGGGATCAAGATGACAGCGGCTGGAAGGAGGAAAAGAGACCAGCTCCAGTCTGAGGGTGGTCCTAGGGTTCCCCAGGACTGTTAATAGTGGGAGAGGAAAGGAACTAAATTAGCAGCAACTTGCTTCTATGAACCTCCTGTTTCTGTGCCTTTTAAAGGATTTCCAGGCTGGGCCGTGTGGACAGTGTGCAAAAATACTTCAGAGTGTGTTTTTAATGTAACTTCTAATGTTTAAAGAAAAATGATTTAAAGAGATTAATGTGGGTGTCACAAATGCTGTTGACCTCATGAAAGCCATTCAGGACTGAGTTAAGTTTGTTACATGTTTGTCAAAAGTTAAGTGTGTTAAAATAAGTTAAATGAAACCAACTTTCTTTTAAAGGGCTGTCACTGCGGATGAAGGTGTCTGTTGTGCCCCCTTGAAGCCCCACCACACCCCACCCCACACAACACATAACGACCACTTCTACTCTGAGGTACTCCAGCTAGACTACCCTCTTCATTCGTACTTATCAGGACCCCAGATCTAGATCGTATCTCCCACATTCACTGAGGATTTTAGCACCCGGGACTCTTTATCATAAACTTCATCATGTGAGGTCAGTTTCCTTACCTAGGTAGGCTCCTGGCCTTTCATTTTAATCTCAACTGATGTTCCCTTTAACAGCCATCCACTCCTAGGACAGTTTTCCAGAATTCATCATCTGTGGCTATTGGTTTAAGTTTAAACCAATCTTTTCCTCCATCCTCTACTGGCCTTAGGCCTAAGGTTCTTTTTTTTTTTTTTTTTACTATGTTATGTTAATCACCATACATTACATCATTAGTTTTTGATGTAGTGTTCCATGATTCATTGTGCATAACACCCCGTGCTCCATGTAGAGCGTGCCCTCTTTAATACCCATCACCAGGCCAACCCATCCTCCCAACCCCCTCCCCTCTGGAACCCTCAGTTTGTTTCTCAGAGTCCATAGTCTCTCATGGTTCATCTCCCCCTCTGATTTCCCCCCCATCATTCTTCCCCTCCTGCTATCTTCTTTTTTTTTTTTTAACATATATTGCATTATTTGTTTCAGAGGTACAGATCTGTGATTCAACAGTCCTGCACAATTCACAGCGCTCACCATAGCACATACCCTCCCCAATGTCTTATCACCCAGCCACCCCATCCCTCCCACCCCCCCCTCCAGCAACCCTCAGTTTGTTTCCTGCGATTAAGAATTCCTTATATCAGTGAGGTCATATGATACATGTCTTTCTCTGATTGACTTATTTCACTCAGCATAACACCCTCCAGTTCTGTCCACGTCATTGCAAATGGCAAGATTTCATTCTTTTTGATGGCTGCATAATATTCCACTGTATATATAGCACATTTTCTTTATCCATTCATCTGTCGATGGACATCTTGGCTCTTTCCACAGTTTGGCTATTGTGGACATTGCTGCTATAAACATCGGGATGCACGTACCCCTTCGGATCCCTACATTGGTATATTTGGGGTAAATAGCCAGTAGTGCAATTGCTGGATCGTATGGTAGCTCTATTTTCAACTTTTTGAGGAACCTCCATACTGTTTTGCAGAGTGGCTGCACCAGCTTGCATTCCCACCAACAGTGTAGGAGGGTTCCCCTTTCTCCGCATCCCCGCCAACATCTGTCGTTTCCTGACTTGTTAATTTTAGCCATTCTGACTGGTGTGAGGTGATATCTCATTGAGGTATGAGATTTCCCTGATGCCGAGTGATGTTGAGCACTTTTTCATGTGTCTGTTGGCCATCTGGATGTCTTCTTTGGAAATAGGCCTAAGGTTTTAACTCCTCCCTTACTCTTCCATCCTATGATTGCCTGAACCCCGTCATTTGCACCACACGACACTCCCCACATCTGCTCCCCCTTCATCTTCCTGAACCTAAACAGCTTAACTCCCAAACCTAAATAAGGGTGCTGAATGGGCTGCTTAATGAAATTAAAGGCTTGAAAGAAACTGTAAGAAGTAACTGCCAGGCACTGTGATAGGTGCTTGTATTTATTTGATCTTAAAAATTCTAGCTTTTGATGTCTGATACTACTTTGAGGAGGAAATTCTACTACCTTTGAAGGTTCAGTCCAGCCTTGGGTACTCAAGCCTCGGCACCTATGTAGCCCAACTCACCCTTGCCATGTAGAGAGGAATGGGACATAACATGTTAAGACTCATCTATTTTTGCTGGACCCCAGAAAGGCCATGTTCTATTTCCATGTCTTCTGTACTTGGCTGTTTTCGTCTGGCTGGAATTTTCTTTCTCCTCTGCCTGTCTTACAGTTTCCTACCCACTGTTCAAGAATTAGCTTGCCTTTTTTTTTTTTTTTTTTTTAACTATTCCCTCACAGTGCCTGCCTGCCCACCCCCACACACAACCAAGATGGAATAGCATCACTAAAGATGCTGTGAGGACACGCCAGTTGTTTTCTGTGGGCTCTGGTTGTCTTCCTCAATGGACTGAGAGCCTCAAAAGGAATGTGGGTTTATATTCCAGAAGCCAAAACACACCTTGCACATTACAAGGTTAATAATTGATAAGATGAAATAAATTTTTTTAGCTTGAAGTTAAATTTTGCTAACTTCCTGGAAACCAGCGATACGTCAACATTTTTAAGGGAGGAAAATAATTTTTGAGCTACTATAGACTTGGAAGATAGTATCCTTCCAATAACCAGCTGCTTCAGTGTGCCAAGGGTATTGCAAAGCCTTACTTACGATCAGGGGCCTAAGAATAACTCCTTTGCTAGTCTCAGCATACCAAATGAAGAGCGCTAAATCCCCTCCAAAATTTTGAAGCCTGGAATTTCAGAGTTAGATAGCTAGTGAATGGTTTATTCATCCCAATTTGTTCAAGTGTCCCCATCTGTCTTGTCCACTTTTTCCTGTCTTTAACTCCTTTAATGAATGTTGTTCCTATTGTACAAAACTACATGGAACAAAACCCCTGGTTTGGAGCAAGCTCTTTCTTCTCTGAGCCCTTTTATACCAGTGCTATTTATGTAAGCCAATTTCAGCTGGTCTCTTATTTTAAACAAAGCCTTACTAATACGTAGATACGTGTATATATAGTGTGCTCTGCTTTCTCTCTATATATATCATAAACAGGTCTTTTTGGCGTTAACATTTTTCATTAATTTTGTGTTGCAAATGATCATGAAAGAATTGAATAAAGTAAGCCACTTCAATCCTTAAAGGGTAATGTGGCTCTGCTGTGTGTGAATAATGGTTCAGCACACTAATATGAAAAATGGGGTTAACAGGAATGTTCAGAGATTTCATGAGAACTCTTTTCAGTAATGTGGTCTAAACACTTGATCAAGGCTTCTCTTTGTTACGGGCTTCTGACATTATTTTTACGATCATGTTAAAAGGACTTTTAAAGAATAGCTCTTGCTAATTTTTTTAAAGATTTTTATTTATTTATTTGAGAGAGAGAGAGCACATGAGAGGGGGGAGGGTCGGGAGGGTCAGAGGGAGAAGCAGACTCCCTGCCGAGCAGGGAGCCGGATGCGGGACTCGATTCAGGGACTCCAGGATCATGACCTGAGCCGAAGGCAGTCGCTTAACCAACTGAGCCACCCAGGCGCCCAGCTCTTGCTAATTTTTACAGTTAAAAAAAAAATTGATGGGGGGCGCCTGGGTGGCTCAGATGGTTAGACGTCTGCCTTCAGCTCAGGTCATGATCCCAGGGTCCTGGGATCGAGTCCCGCATTGGGCTCTCTGCTCCTTGGGAGCCTGCTTCTCCCTCTGCCTCTCTCTCTCTCTGTCTCTCATGAATAAATAAATAAAATCTTTAAAAAAAAAAATTGATGGGTGAACAGTGATCCCATTTTAGAACCCACATCGGAATGAATCTTGCTTTTCCACCCAGAAATGTGGCTACTTAATAATTTGCTATGAAGCTAGCTTGGCCAGTGTGGATCTTTTTCAATTTAGTTCTTCATTTTTAAAGTCTACAGTAGTAAGAGATACTAGTAAAAGAATGGACATACCTTTAGAATTCAAAGTAGTTTTTGTAGAAACATTGACACCTTAAAATTTTGGTAATTATTTATAAATATGTTTTAACATTGGCTTAATGACCTATAAGTAGATCTGGTAGACCGATTCCTTTTCATGGCCTAAAACTTAAAACTAATAAAAACAAGTTGGATGAAAAGTGAACGAACATAGGAAACTCTATCAGTGCTAGAGTCTAGGGAAAGGATGTGAGGGGCAGACAGCCAGAGATGTGGAATTTTGCCACAATGCCACATTTTAAAAGTTGTGTTTTTGTTTTTGTTTTTTAAGAACTAAAGACAAGATGCCCAGAACACTCTTCCTTGAAAAAGCAGATGGCCTCTTGGGAAGTGCAAATAGAAGATCTTGGGCGATATGAACGCCTCATAATCTGGAGGGACAATGGTAGGTTATGGAGCATATGAGGAATACTCCCTTTGTGGTCATTTTAATATGATGGAAATTGCACAAAGGAAACCTGAAGCATAGGCTACGACTTTGATGGGGATAGGGGAAGGTTCCAACCAAAAATAGATTTGCTATATGTGGTCTCAATGCCAGGAAGGAGGTCAGACCACAGAGGCTTCGTTCCCCTGGCTATTACGGGGGGGGAAGATAACACAATATTCTAATCATGATAGTGTCTCTACTAGAACAGATAGACAAATTATGGAATTGAATGAAACTCCAGAAATTGGCCCAAATAAAAAAGTATTTGATGACAGTTTCAGCATAAATAAATATGAAAAAGGTCCATTTTACAGTAAGTAGCTTTGAGAAAACTGGATTACCATTTAGAGAAAAATTTTTTCACCCCTGAAAATTCTAGATGGATTAAATCTTTTTATCAACAATTTTATTTTACATAACCCAAGTGTTGGTCAGTTTTCCTTTTTCTAGGATCAACTTCTCTTTAATAGCTTAGGTCTTTATTTTTTTCAAACTGGCCAGTCACCTGGAAACCCAAGATCTTCCCCAGTATTTCTGATAGTGCTTGTGAGATGTGGTTTATCTTGGTCTGCTCCTTTCTGATTCCCTGACATCTATTCCTGGTGCTGATTGTTCTCTTCAGATCTCACTATGGTAGAGTCTCGATCTTCATAAGTTTTATGACATTTCCCTCAGAATACATCACATCCTCTCACTTACCCTGTGTTCAACGTCTCTTCTTCTTTTCTGTCCTACACCATAGGCTCTCCATCTTTTAAGGTATTTTTCTGAGCCAAGAAACAATTGCCCTGTGATGAATTATACCATTAGAGAGCAGAAGAAGCTGCATGCAGTTCTTTAAAATAGCAACTCTTTTCTTCCCTCTACAATTTTTAAAAATTACAAACTCAACTATTATACAGAATACAAATGGCCAATTGACATTTGAAAAGGTTAAATGTCACTGGCAATAAAAATGCCAGTAAAACAAAGTTCCATCGTCTTCAGGCATTTAGAGTTACCTGCAAGTCCAAAACCAACCCGATTCTCCCTCCTCCCACCACCTTGGCATTTCCATCAGCATTTGTCTGTGGTGGTTAGCTTTTCACTAAGTTTGCTCAGATCATAATATGCATCCTCAGTTTGCAGGCTTTTAAAATGTGTTTTGCTTTTATTTCTAACAAAGCCCTACAATGATTAAAAAGTCATAAAGTTCTTCAAAACATAAAACACTTGAGCCTCCTGCGCCAACCACACTGCACCCTGACTCCAGCTCTTCAGATGCAATCAATTCCAACTCTTCTAGTTCTTTCTTTAAAAACAAAACAAAAACATTGTTGAATATAAAAAGTGAACTCTTACCTTGATGTTTCAGTTTCAAGTATTAGCTACTACTGACTTTAGCTCATCTCCCTCCCCACACCACCCCCACACATGTATCTTTTCCCATCCTCCAAATAAAAGTTCCCATTTGGACTACATTGAAATGGTGTGAACATTATTAGGTCTTGGGGCTCCTGGCTGGCTCAGTAGGTAAAGCATGCAACTCTTGGTCTCAGGGTCATGAGTTCAAGTCCCATGTTGGTGTAAAGCTTACTTAAAAAAAAAAAAGATGATGGGAGACATTATTATGTCTTTACATCTGTAGTTCAAGATCAAGTCATTTGGTATATTAGGATTCTTTTTCCTGTAAAATTTTGGTTTCCCTGGAATTAATAACTGACTTATTTTTTTAAAGTGTTTCCTGTCCTACAGACTACCAAGAAATGTAAATCTCTCCTCAGTATATTCAAATGAATCAAGTGCTCTTTCAGTTTTATCTTTTTTCTTGTGATAACTCTTCTATAAAAATTGGTTGTCCTCTAAGCCAGCCACACAGCTCTGACCCTGCAAGCTTCTTTACTACCACCCTGGGGATTTTCCTCACCCTCTCTATGCAATGGATCTCTGTGTCTTCCATCCTGTTTCCTTCTCTTTCCAGGTTGGCTGCCTCACTTGGGGTGAAGGGCACATGTAGATTCTTGAGAAGGGCTGCGTGAAGAGGTAAATTTTTTTGAGAGCTTACAATATCAAGAATGTTTTTACTCCACCACCACACTTGATTTATGGTTTGGGTACAGAATCCTAAGTTGGAAATTATTTTCACTCATACTTGCAGACATTGCTTATAATACAGCTTCCAGCATTGCTGATAAGAACTTCAAAGGCATTGTGACTCTTATCCATTTTTGTGACTTTTTTTCCCTCCCAGGATACTTTCGGGAACTTCCTTTTATCCTGAGTATGTTAAAAATCTGATGATGTGTGTTGATGTGAGCCTTTTAAAATTTATCTTGCTGAGTGTTCTATGAGCCCTTTCAGTCTGGAGACTCAGGTCTTTCAGTTCTAGAAACCATCTTTTATTACTTGTGAGATAATATTCTCCATGTTTTTCTGGGACATATTTATTTATTTATTTTTAAAGATTTTGTTTATTTGCGAGAGAGAGTGCATGACCCTGGGGTAAGGGGGTCAGAGGGCGAGGGAGAAGCAGGCTCCACGCCGAGTAGGGAGCCCGATGCAGGACTCGATCCCAGGACCCCGGGATCATGACCTGAGCCGAAGGCAGATGCTTAACCCACTGAGTTACTCAGGCACCCCTGGGACATATTATTTAGATGTTCAATTTCCTGGACTGATTCTCTGATTTTCTTACTTCTTTTCTCCTATTTTCCATCCCCGTTTTTTGCGAAGTTTCCTCAACATATTCCAATTTTTATTTCTGCTAGCATATTTATAATCTCTCAGAATTCTTTTTTGTTTTCTTATTGTTCCCTTCTTATAACACCCTGTTCTTTTTTCATGGGTATAATTGGGTTGGTGAAGATGTGATAGGTTGTTGTTGGTTTTTTTTAAGGTTTTCCTATGCTGCTTGCATTAGAAACTGTGTGCAAGCTTTGTCAAGTGGGTTCTATTGATCTGATCTGATTAGATCATTTCACTAGGGGATCCCCAGCTGCCAATGTCTTCCAAGCATTTTCCTTTTTTGAAAAATAATTTAAAAATTTAATTCCAGTACATTAACGTACAGTGTTCTGTTAGTTTCAGGTGTACAATATAGTGATTCAGCAGGTCCATACATCACTCAGTGCTCATCATGGTAAGTGTACTCTCAAGCATTTTTCTTGGGCTAGTTTCCCGAGGAAGGAATTCTCCACTCTTCAGTGTGGGCTAGAGGAGCAGTGTAATTACCATCCAGACTACCAGGAACTTTTTTGGAGATAAGTAGTCTCCATTAAATATAAAGGCTTACATTTGATCTCCCTATTTTGATTACAGCACCCCTGCTTACAGCTATTATGCCTGATGTCCTCAAATGCAGGGGCTCTCCCATTCAGCGGTTCTCCTAAGGGCTGCGTACTGGAATTACCTGGGGACCTTTAGCAAATACTGAAGACTGGGTGGATGCCACCCCCAGAGTTTCTGATTTAATCATCAGGGTGTGACCTGAATGAACATCAGGCTTCTTAGAATCTCCCAGGTGATTCCAACCTACAGCCAAAGTTGGGAATCACTGCTTGGGTTGCAACCCTCCAGAGAGCCTGCATCCTTCTGCCCGAGTGAGCGGCTTTGTACTCCCCCTTTTGGCCCTCTCTGCATTGCTGCTTTCAGTAGTACTTGGCTATCAATGTACTCTGGATCTTCTGGGCTTCTATGTTACGAACAATCTGTCTTTGGGCTTCTGATTTAGACCTCTGATTTTCTGGTCCTCTAGGTTAGTTACCACTTCCATATGAATTTCACCTTCTAAAACTTGTGATTTCCTATTCTTGTTCTTCCTTCATGCCTTTTCCCCTCTTCATTATCATCAAGGTGCACTTTTAGGAAGGAGCATATTTAGGAGGTAAATATATGCAGTCCACCACGTTTAACTGGAATTCCTCAATCCTACTCTCTGTGATCAATAACAGAATTAAAATATCTGCTGGTGACTTGCCCTTTAGTGTTATGTATGCATATGTCTATGTGTGTGAATATATGAATATGAAGAACTTTCAACACCTTTTTGTATAGCTTCCCTCAGTAATTACCCACTCACCCCAGGTAAACACTGTTATTAGGTACTTGTATATCCTTCCAGAGCTTTTTTTTTTTTTTTTTTTCAGAGCTTCTTAATATATATACGTGCACACATACACACTCTCTTATTACTTTTACTTATACAAATAGCTTTAGAACAAAATAGTACGGAGCACGCCATTTTGCCCTTTGCATTTTTCACTTACCAGTATACTTGGACATCTTTCTTTATCAATGCATAGAAAATGTCCCTATCCTTTTCTATAGCTGCATAATATTACATTGTGTATAAATTTAACATTTAACTAGTCACCTATTGATAATTTATATTGTCAGCTACTGCTATTACATACAGTGTTAAGTACACTAATACTGAATTCAGTAGTGCTTTTCTCTTAGTCCAATTATTGTTTCAAATACTCAGACATCACAGGCTATTTTTCTTTTTATTTTAAGCGTTTTTACTGAGATTTAATTATCACACAGTAAACGGCACCTGGATGGCTCAGGCAGTTAAGCGTCTGCCTTCGGCTCAGGTCCCAGGGTCCCAGGGTCCTGGGATGGAGCCCCACATCGGGGGTCCCTGCTCAGCGGGAAGCCTGCTTCTGCCTCTGCCACTGCTCCCCCTGCTTGTGTGTTCTCTCTCTCTCTGTCAAATAAACAAATAAATAAATAAATAAAATCTTAAAAAAAGATAATGAGCATATCTGTCACCTCTAAATATTTTCTTGTGCCTTTTGTAAGGCCTCCTCTTACCCTTCCCCAACCTCATCCCCCAAGCAACCACTGATATGCTTCCTGACAGTGTAAATTAATTTGAATTTTCTAAACCTTCATATACATAGAATCATACAATTGGTATTCTTTTTTTTTTTTTTTTTCCTTTGGTCTGGCTTCCTTCACTCAGCATAATTATTTTGAGATTCATCCCTGCCATGGTATGTATCATTTCTTTTCTTGCTGAGTGGGATTTTTTTTAAGTTTATTTTTCTTTGTTTATCTATTCACCTACTGATGGACATTCAGGTTGTTTCCAATTTTTGAATATTACAAATAAAGCTGTGATGAACATTCAGGTACAAGTCTTTTATATGTATATATGCTCTCTTTTTTTTATTTTGCATCTTTTGCAATTTTTTTATTAACATATAATGTATTATTTGTTTCAGGGGTACAGGTCTGTGATTCATCAGTCTTACACAATTCACAGAGCTCACCATAGCACATACCCTCCCCAATGTCCATCATTCAGCAACCCCATCCCTCCCACCCCCTTCACTCCAGCAATGCTCAGTCTGTTTCCTGAGATTAAGAGTCTCTTATGGTTTGTCTCCCTCTCCGGTTTCGTCTTGTTTCATTTTTCCCTCCCTTCCCCAGGATCCTCTGTCTTGTTCCTCAAATTCCTCATATCAGTGAGATCATATGATACTTGTCTTTCTCTGATTGACTTATTTCGCTTAGGATAATACCCTCTAGTTCTATCCACGTCAGTGCAAATGGCAAGATTTCATTTTTTTGATGGCTGCATAATATTCCATTGTGTATATATATACCACATCTTCTTTATCCATTCATCTGTTGATGGACATCTAGGCTCTTTCCATAGTTTGCCTATTGGGGACATTGCTGCTATAAACATTGGGGTGCATGTGCCCCTTTGGGTCACTACATTTGTATCTTCGGGGTAAATACCCAGTAGTGCAATTGCTGGGTCGTAGGGTAGCTCTATTTTCAACTTTTTGAGGAACCTCCATACTGTTTTCC
>NC_138373.1:18507950-18516515 GCF_054177405.1 Leptonychotes weddellii | reverse complement strand
GTTTTAATCAAGAAAGGATGCTGTACTTTGTCAAATGCTTTTTCTGCATCTGTTGAGAGGATCATACGGTTCTTGTTCTTTCTTTTGTTAATGTATTATATCACATTGATTGATTTGCGGATATTGAACCAACCTTGCAGCCCAGGAATTAATCCCACTTGGTCGTGATGAATAATCCTTTTAATGTACAGTTGGATCCTATTGGCTAGTATTTTGGTGAGAATTTTTGTATCCATGTTCATCAGGGATATTGGTCTGTAGTTCTCCTTTTTGATGGGGTCTTTGTCTGGTTTGGGGATCAAGGTAATGCTGGCCTCATAAAATGAGTTTGGAAGTTTTCCTTCCATTTCTATTCTTTGATACAGCTTCAGAAGAATAGGTATTAATTCTTCTTTAAATGTTTGGTAGAATTCCCTTGGGAAGCCATTGGCCCTGGGCTCTTGTATTTTGGGAGGTTTTTGATTACTGCTTCAATTTCCTTAGTGGTTATGGGTCTGTTCAGGTTTTCTATTTCTTCCTGGTTCAGCGTTGGTAGTTTGTACGTCTCTAGGAATGCATCCATTTCTTCCAGATTATCTAATTTGCTGGCATATAGTTGCTCATAATATGTTCTTATAATTGTTTGTATTTCTTTGGTGTTGGTTGTGATCTCTCCTCTTTTATTCATGATTTCATTTATTTGGGTCCTTTCTCTTTTCTTTTTGATAAGTCTGTCCAGGGGTTTATCAATCTCATTAATTCTTTCAAAGAACCAGCTCCTAGTTTTGTTGATCTGTTCTACCGTTCTTTTGGTTTCTATTTCATTGATTTCTGCTCTGATCTTTATTATTTCTCTTCTCCTGCTGGGTTTAGGCTTTATTTGCTGTTCTTTCTCCAGCTCCTTTAGGTGTAAGGTTAGGTTGTGTATTTGAGACCTTTCTTGTTTCTTGAGAAAGGCTTGTATTGCTGTATACTTTCCTCTTAGGACTGCTATATACTTTCCTCTTAGGACAGTCGTGTTTTCATTTTCATTCATTTCTATGCAATTTTTTAATTCTTCTTTAATTTCCTGGTTGACCCATTCATCCTTTAGAAGGAGGCCTTTTAACCTCCATGTATTTGATTTCTTTCCAACTTTCCTCTTGTGATTGAGTTCTAGTTTCAAAGCATTGTGGTCCAAAAATATGCAGGGAATGATCCCAATCTTTTGGTACCAGTTGAGACCTGATTTGTGACCCAGGATGTGATTATTCTGGAGAATGTTCCATGTGCACTAGAGAAGAATGTGTATTCTGTTGCTTTTGGATAGAATGTTCTGAATATATCTGTGAAGTCCATCTGGTCCAGTGTGTCATTTAAAGCCTTTATTTCCTTGTTGATCTTTTGCTTAGATGATCTGTCCATTTGAGTGAGGGGTGTGTTAAAGTCCCCTACTATTAATGTATCGTTGTCAATGTGTTTCTTTGGTTTTGTTATTAACTGGCTTATATAATTGGCTGATCCCATGTTAGGGGCATAGATATTTAAAATTATTAGATCTTCTTGTTGGATAGACCCTTTAAGTATGAAGTAGTGTCCTTCCTCATCTCTTATTATATAGTCTTTGGTTTAAAATCTAATTTGTCTGATATAAGGATTGCCACCCCAGCTTTCTTTTGATGTCCATTAGCATGGTAAATTGTTTTCCACTCCCTCACTTTCAATCTGGAGGTGTCTTTGCGTCTAAGATGAGTCTCTTGCAGATGGCATATCGATGGGTCTTGTTTTTTTTATCCAATCTGATAGCCTGTGTCTTTTGATTGGGGCATTTAGCCCATTTACATTCAGGGTAACTATTGAAAGATATGAATTTAGTGCCATTTTATTGACTGTAAGGTGATTGTTACTGTATATTGTCTCTGTTCCTTTCTGGTCTATGTTATTTTCAGGCTCTTTCTTTGCTTAGAGGACCCCTTTCAATATTTCTTGTAGGGCTGGTTTGGTGTTCACAAATTCTTTTAGGTTTTGTTTGTCCTGAAAGCTTTTTATCTCTCCTCTATTTTCAATGACAGCCTAGCTGGATATAGTATTCTTGGCTGCATTGTTTTCTCATTTAGTGCTCTTATATGCTCTCATTTCTCATGATATTACCTAGGAATGAAGTTTCTGGATCATGTGGCAAGTGTCAATGTAATACTTTAAGAAATTTCCAAACTGTTTTCTAATGTGGCTGACCATTTTTCATTTCTGTCAGCAGTGTAAGGGAGTTCAAGTTCCTGCACATCCTTGCCAACATGTGGTGTGGCCAGGCTTTTTAAAATTTTGGCCATTCTGAGAAGAAGGATCTCATTGTACTCTTAAGTTACATTTCCTGTTGAGTACCTTTTCATGTGCTGTTTGCCATTCATATATCTTCTTTAGTGAAGTGTCTGTTCTAATCTTTCACCCATTTTAAAATTTAAGTATTTTGAGAGTTCTTTATATATTCTGGGTACAAGTCCTTCATCAAATATGTGATATGCAAATATATTTTCCTACTCTATGGCTAGTTTTTCATTCACTTAACATTGTTTTATGAAGCCCAGAGTTTTTTATTTTGTTGGAGCCCAGCTTATGTGTTCAGTCTTAAAGGCCATGCTTTTGGTGGCATTTCTAAGAAATCTTTGCCTAACCCAAATTCAAAACACTTACTCCCATGTTTTTTTCTAAAAACTTTATCACTTTGGTTCTACACTTAGATTGATGATCCAGTTTTTAATACCAGCTTTACTGAGATATATTTCACATACCATAAAGTTCACCCCTTTCATGTATATGATTCAGTGGTTTAAGTATATTCACACAGTTGTACAACTGATACCACCATCTAATTAAAACACTTTCATTGCCCCAAAGAGGAACCCCACATCCACTGGTCATTCCCCATACCCTCCTCACCTCAGCTCCTGGCAACCACTAATCGACTTTCTGCCTCTGTGGATTTGCCTATTATGGACATTTCCTATAAACTGAATCATACAGAATGTGGCCTTCTGTGTCTGGCTTCTTTCACTGAGCCTAAATCTTTTCAGGGTTCAGGGTGCCTGGGTGGCTCAGTTGGTTAAGCTTCTGCCTTTGGCTCAGGTCAAGATCCCAGGGTCCTGGGATAGAGCCCCATAGCTCCCTGCTCAGCGGGGAGTCTGCTTCTCTCTCTCTCTCCCTCCCTGTCTCTCAAATAAATAAATAAAATCTTTAAACAACAACAACAACAAAAAAATGTTTTCAGGGTTAATCCCTATTGTAGTATGTATCAGTACCTCATTTCTTCCTATGACTGAATAATCCACATTTTGTTGATCCATCATTTATTGGGCATTTGACTTGTTCTTTTTGGTTATTATGAATAATGCTGCTATGAATATTCATGTACAAGTTTTTCTGTGGATGTGTATTTTCAGTTCTCAATCCTATAAGTGGAATTGCTGGATCATACGCCAAATGGTTCCCAAAGCAGTTCTGCCATTTTTTTTTTAAGTAGTCTCCATGCCCAACGTGGGGCTTGAACTTACAGACCCCGAGATCAAGAATCACATGCCTCTTGACTGAGCCAGCCAGGTGCCCCAGCTCTACCACTTTATATTCTCACCAATCGTGTTCAAAGAGTTTCTCCACATTCTCCCCAACACTTACTATTATTCCTCTTGTTTATAGCTATCCTAGAGGGTATAAAGTGATATTTCATTGTGGTTTGGATTTGTGTTTCTCTAATGACTGATGATGTTAAGCATCTTTTCATGTGCTTAATGGCCATTTGCATATCTTTTTTTTTTTTCCAGAAATGTCCATTCAGATCCTCTGCCCATTTTTTGCTTGGGCTGTTTGTCTTTATTGTTGAGTTGCGAGAGTTCTTGTATAGTCTGGATACAAGTCCCTTATCAGATATAAGATTTGCAAGTATCTTCTCCCATTCTTTTTTTTTTTTTTTTTGAAGATTTTATTTCTTTATTTGACAGAGGGAGACACAGTGAGAGAGGGAACACAAGCAGGGGGAGTGGGAGAGGGAGAAGCAGGCTTCCCGTGGAGCAGGGAGCCTGATGCGGGGCTCGATCCCAGGATCCTGGGATCATGACCTGAGCTGAAGGCAGATGCTTAACGACTGAGCCACCCCAGGTGCCCCTCTTCTCCCATTCTGTAGATTGTCTTTTCATTTCCTCTTTGGTGTCCTTTGAAGCACAAGTTTTAATCTTGATGTCAAATTTACCTTATTTTTTTCTTTTGTTACTTGTGCTTTGGTGTCACATCTAAGAAAACATTGCCTAGTTTAAGGTCATGAAGATCTACTTTTCTACATTTCAAGAATTTTATTGTTTTAGCGCTTACATTTAGGTCTTTAATACATTTTGAGTAAATTTTTGCATATGGTAGGAGGTAGTGGTCCACCTTTTTTCTTTTGCATGCAGATACTCACTTGTCCTAGCACCATTTGTTGGAAGACTGCTGTTTCCCCACTGAATCTTGGCACCTTCTCCAAAATCAATTGACCATGATGGTAAGGGTTTATATCTGGATTTTTAATTCTGTTCCATTGATATATATGCCCATCCTTAAGCCAGTACCACACTGCATCTTTATATAAGTTTTGAAATTGGGAAGTATGAGTCTTCTAACTTTGCTTCTTTTAAAATTTTTTTTTTTTTTTGGCTCTTCTAGGTCCTTTGCATTTCCATATGAATTTTAGGGTTAAATTGTCCATTTCTCAAAAAAAGGCATTTGGGATTTTGATAGGGATTACAATGATCTCTTTTGGTAGTATTGCCGTGTTAATAATATTAAGTGTTCTAATCCATAAACACAAGAAATCTTTCCCCTTATTTATATCTTCTTAATTTCTTTCAGCAATGTTTTGTAGTTTTCAGTGTACAAGTACATTCTTAGACAAATTTATTCTTAGGTGCTTTATTCTTTTTAATGCTATTGTAAATTAAATTGCTTTCTTAATTTGATTTCTTGTTCATTACTAGTGTATAGTGTATAGATTTTTATATATCGATCTTGTATTCTGCAACCTTGCTAAACTTGTCAATTAGCTCTAACAGTTTTTTGTGGAATTCTTTGGGATTTCCTGTATATGAGGTCATGTCCTCTGGAAATAGTGGTTCTTCCTTTCCAATTTGGATCCCTTTTTCTTTTTTCTATGCCTAATTTTTCTGGTGATGTTAAATAGAAGTGGCAAGAGGAAACATTCTTGTCAAGTTCTGCTGTTAGGGGAAAAGCATTCAGGCTTTCCTGATTAAGTAGCACCAAGTTTTTCATAAATAACTTGTACCAGGTTGAAGGAGCTTCCTTCTTTTTTTTTTTTTTTATTTTTTTATTATGTTATGTTAATCACTGTACGTTACATCATTAGTTTTTGATGTAGTGTTCCATGATTCATTGTTTGTGTATAACACCCAGTGCTCCATTCAATATGTGCTCTCTTTAATACCCATCACTAGGCTAACCCATCCCCCCACCCCCCTCCCCTCTAGAACCCTCAGTTTGTTTCTCAGAGTCCATAGTCTCTCGTGGTTCGTCTCCCTCTCCTATTTCTCCCCCTAAGGGAGCTTCCTTCTATTGCTAGTTTATTGAGTGTCCCTAGTTCACTGAGTCCGAGGATGTTGGACTTGGTCAAATGTTTTTTCTGTGTCTATTGAGATGATCCTGTGGTTTTTGTTTTTTTTTATTTAATATAGTGTATTATATCGATTTAATTTCATAGGTTAAACCAACTTTGCACTCCTGAGATCCCAATTGGTCATGGTGTATAATTACCTTTATATGATACTGAATTCTGTTTGCTAGTATTTTTTTTAGGAATATTTCATCTCTAAGGGATATTGGGTATAATGTTTTTTTCTTGTGATATCTGTTTGGTTTTAGGATCAGGGTAACACTGGTCTCATAAAATGAATTGGGAGGTGTCCATATAATCCATTTTGAGTTAATTTTTGTATAGTACAAGGTAGGGGTTGTTTTTTAGCATACATATAAATTTTGTTAGCACCATGTGCTGAAAAGACTAACTTTCTCAACTGAGTTGCCTTTGCAAGTTTGTTAAAAATTAATTGGCCAGATTTGTGTGGGTCTACTTCTATAATTCCTGTTCTGTTCCACTGTTTTTTGCATCTGTCTTTACACCAATACTACAATGTCTTGATTACTGTAGCTCTATATTCCAGTTTTGGTCTGATTCAGAGTTTTCCCCCACTGTTCTACACCTTCCATATTGCCATGAATTTTGGAATCAACAACATTTTTGTTGTGGTAAAATATACATAACACCATTTTAGCCATTTTTGGATGTGCGGTTCAGTGGCATTAAGAACCTTCATACTGTTGTACAATCATCGCAACCATCCATCTTTTTCATCATCCCAAAATGAAAGTCTGTATCCATTAAACAATAACACCCCATCTCTCCTTCCCCCCAGCCTCTGGCAACAACCATTCTATTTTCTGTCTTTATGAATTTATTTTTTTTTAAGATTTTATTTATTTATTTGAGAGGGAGAGAGACAGAGAGAGCACAAGAAGGGGGAGGGGCAGATGGAGAGGGTAAAGCAAACTTCCCATTGAGCTGGGAGCCCGACATGGGGCTTGATACCAGGACCTGGAGATCATGACCTGAGCCGAAGGCAGATGCTTAACCATCTGAGCCACCCAGATGCCCCTTGTCTTTATGAATTTAACCTCACATAAGTAGAATTATATTACATTTGTCCTTTTGTGTCTGATTTATTTCACTGAGTATAATTCCTTCAGGTTTCATCCATGGTATAGTACACATCAGAATTTCCTTCTTTTTAAGGTGTAATAATATCCTATTGTATGTATATGCCACATTTTTGTTTATCCATTCTTCTGTCCGGAAATTTGGAATATTTTCACCTCTTGGCCTTTGTGAATAGTGCTACTATGAACACTATTAGTATGTGCTTAACTTATCAATTTTTATTTTTAAAAAGCCTTCTGGAATTTTTTTCTTAAGATTTTATTTATTTATTTTTTAAAGATTTTATTTATTTATTTGACAGAGAGAGACACAGCAAGAGCAGGAACACAAGCAGGGGGAGAGGGAGGGGAGAAGCAGGCTTCCTGCGGAGCAGGGAGCCCGATGCAGGGCTTGATCCCAGGACCCTGGGATCATGACCCGAGCTGAAGGCAGACACTTAACGACTGAGCCACCCAGGCACCCCAAGATTTTATTTTTAAGTAATCTCTACACCCAACATGGGACTTGAACTCACAACCCCGAGATCAAGAGTTGCATACTCCACCAGTTGAGCCAGCCAGGTGCCCCTCCTTCTGGAATTTTGATTAAGATTACATTGAAGCAATAGATCAATTTGGGGAAAATTGACATTTTAAAAATACTGAGTCTTCCAATCCATAAGCCCATGTACCTTTACATTTATTTAGATATTCTTTTATTTCTCTCAGGTTTTGTAATTTTCAGTGTACAGGACTTACACAATTTTTTGTCACATTTATCCCCAAGCCTTTCATATTTTCATGGTATTTCTTAAAATTTCCATTCTGATAGCTCCTAGTGTCTAGCAACATTTTTGGAAATTGGTCTTGTATCCTGGAATCTCATTAAACTTACATATTAATTCAGGTAACTTTTTTTTGTACTATTTTCTTTATAAATTATCCTGTTGCCTGCAAATAAAGACAGTTTTCCTTCTTTCTTTCCAATCTAGGTGCCTTTGATTGATTTATTTATTTTCTTGCCTAAGTGCCCTAGCCAAGACCTGTAATGCAGTGTTAAATAGTGGTAGTGAGGACAGACATCCTTGTCTTGTTCCTGATCTTAAGGGAAAAGCTTTCGGTCTTTTGCTACTATGTGTGATGTTAGCTATAGGTTGTTTTCATAGATGCCTTTTATCAGGTTGGGGGAGTTCCCTTCTAGTCCTAGTTTGCTGAGAGTTATTAGAAACGGATGTTGTGTTTTGTCAAATATTTGGGGGGGCATATATTGAAATAATTATGTGGGTTTTCTTTTCTAGTTATTATGTGAATTACATTGATTAAATGTTAAATTAACCTTATATTGTTGGAATAAACCCCACTGGATCATTATGTGGTAGCCTTTTCGTATGACATTAAATTCAATTTAATAGAGTTTTGTTAAGAATTTTTTCATCTATGTTTGCAGAATTCATTGAGAAATATAAAATATATTGAGAAATATTCCTCCTCCTTCAGTTTTCTGGACGAGCTGGTGTAGAATTGGAATTTTTTCTTCCTTAAGAATTTGGTAGAATTACTCAATGAAGTCATCTGGCTCTGGAGTTTTCCTTGTTGAAAAGATTTTAAGTACAATTTCAATTTCTCTAATAGATATAATACTTATCCAAGTTATCTATCTATTCTTGAGTGAGCTTTGACAGTCTGTGTCTTTCCAGGCATTTGCCTATTTCATCAGAGTTGTCAAATTCATCGACATAGAGTTACTCATAGTGTCTTATTATTACACTTTTTAATATTCATAGACTCTGGAGCAATGCCTTCTTTCTCATTCTTGATATTGGTAATTTGTGTCTTCTCCTTTTTTCTCCTTGATTAGCGTAGTTGGAAGTTTATTAA
>NC_138373.1:18488567-18507850 GCF_054177405.1 Leptonychotes weddellii | reverse complement strand
CTAGTTTCCTTTTTGATTTCTCCTTTTACCCATGGGTTATTTAGAAGTATGTTATTTAGTTTCCAAATATTTAGAGATTTTTCAAATATATTTATGTTATGATTTCTAATTCCATTTTGGTAGGAGAAGATACTTTGTATGATTTTTATCTATTTGAGTTTATTGAAATTTGTCTTATGACTGAGGCTGTGGTTTAACCTGGTAAACATTCTATGTGCACTTGAAAGGAATGTGTATTCTGCTGTTGTTTGCTTGGAGTGTCCTATAAATGTCAGTTAGAGCGAGTCTGTAAATGTTCAAGTCTTCTATGCTTGTTTTTTGTCTAGTTCTATTAATTATTGAAAGACAGATGTTGAAATAGCTGCCTATAATTGTGGCTTTGCCTGTTTTTCCTGACTGTTCTATCTGTTGTGCCTTATTATGAAGCTCTCTTACTTGGTGAATAAATGTTAAGTTTGTTATATCCTCTTGATGAATTAACCCCATTGTCATTATGAAATTACCCTCTTTATCTCTTGTAGACATCTAGAGATAGATGTAGATAGATAGAGTAGACATCTCTCTATGTTCGATATTGATAGAACCACTCCAACCTTCTTTTGGTTAAAGTTAGCATGGTATAATCTTTTTCCATCCATGTATTTTTAACCTATTTGTATTTTATATTTAAAATGGGTTTATTTTAGTGTATAGGTGGTTCTTGCTTTTTTATTCAATCTGACAATCTCTGCTTTTGAATGGGTGTTTGGATCATTTACATTTAATGTGATTGTTTTGTTTGTTTGTTTGTTTGTTTTAAAGATTTTATTTATTTATTTGACAGAGAGAGAGAGAACACAAGTAGGCAGAGTGGCAGGCAGAGGGAAAGAGAGAAGCAGGCTCTCTGCTGAGCAGGGAGCTGGACGCAGGGCTTGATTCCAAGACCCCAGGATCATGACCCGAGCCGAAGGCAGCCACCTAACTGACTGAGCACCCAGGTTCCCCAGTGCAATTGTTGATATGAATGGGTTGAGATCATCTGTTCTTTGTTTCCTTTTTCATTTTTTTCTGCTTTTAGATGAAATAAATATTTTTGTTATTCCATTTCATCTCCTCTGTTAGCTTATTAGCTACAACTTTTCTTTTTTTTTTTTTTTAAGATTTTATTTATTTGACAGACAGACACCCAGTGAGAGAGGGAACACAAGCAAGCAGAGTGGGAGAGGGAGAAGCAGGCTTCCCACGGAGCAGGGAGCCCGATGCGGGGCTCGATCCCAGGACCCTGGGATCATGACCTGAGCCGAAGACAGACGCTTGACGACTGAGCCACCCAGGTGCCCCTAGCTATGACTTTTCATTATGTTAATTTAGTGCTTGCTCTAGGGTTTATAGTAGACATCTTAAACTTATCGCAGCCCACTTTCAAGTGATATTCCACTTCACATGTAGTCAGTATAAGAATCTTACAACATTATACTTCTATTTCTGCCCTTGGTTTTTGTGCTATTTTTGTCATATACTTTACTTCTACTTATTTTGTATACCTACAATGCAGTGTTATTATTTTTATAGAGATTTAAATAATAAGAAACAAAGTATTTCTATTTAATCACATAGTTACCATTCCTTGTGCTCTTTATTCCTTTATGTAGATCCAGATTTCCATCTGGCATCATTTTCTTCTGCCTGAAGAACTTCCTTGAACATTTCCTATATAGTGAGGGTCTGCTGGTGATGAATTCTTTCAGCTTTTATATGACTAAAAGTATTTTTATTCTGCTTTCATTTTTGAAAGATTTATTGCTAGGTATAGAATTCTAGGTTGACTTTTTTTCCCTTTTAGTACTCTAAAGATGTTATACTATCTTCTCATATGCATTTTTTCCAACAAAAATCTGTTGTCATCCTTACCTTTGTTTCTCTGTAAAATATCTTTCCCCCCCTCATTGCTTTTTTATTTTTTATAACCACTTTATTGAAATGTAATTCACGTAATGTACATTTAAAGTGTACAATTCACTGGTTTTTAGTATATTCACAGAGTTGTTTAGTGATCACTACAATCGACTTTAGAACATATTATCACCCCAAAAGGAAACCCATACCCTTTAGCTGTTATCACATCCCCTTCCCTAAATCCTTACCTCCCCAGCCCTGATCTACTTTTCTTTACAGATGTGCCTATATTGGATATTCGATATGAAGGGAATCATATAATATGTGGGTTTTTTTGGTTAATGCCGCCTTTTTTTTTTTTTTAATTTTTTTAAAGATTTTATTTATTTGCGAGAGAGAATGAGAGACAGAGAGCATGAGAGGAAGGAGGGTCAGAGGGAGAAGCAGACTCCCTGCTGAGCAGGGAGCCTGATGTGGGACTCGATCCCGGGACTCCAGGATCATGACCTGAGCCGAAGGCAGTCGCCCAACCAACTGAACCACCCAGGCGCCCCAAGGTTAATGCCTTCTTTCACTTAACATTAATGTTTTTAATGTTCATTCATGTTGCACCTTGTATCAGTATTTAATTTATTTTTATGGCCAAGTAATATTACATTGTAAGTACATACCACATTTTGCTTCTCTTTCATCAGTTGACAGACATTTGGGTTTCCATGTTTTGGCTATTGTGGTTAGTGTTGCTATGAATACTTATGTATTAGTTTTTATGAAAACATGTTTTAAGGTTTCTTGGGTATATACCTAGGGTCAGAACTGTTGGATCAAATAGTAATTGTATGTTTAACTTTTTGAAGAACTGCCAAACTGTTTACCATGTTACATTCTCATCAGCACTGCATGAAGATTACAGTTTCTCCACAGCTTTGCCAACACAAAAACATACTTTTTTTTTTTAGATTTTATTTATTTATTAGAGAGAGAGAAAGCACAAGCAGGGGGAGCATCAGGCAGAGGGAGAAGCAGGCTCCCCATTGAGCAAGGAGCCCGATGCATATGTTTTTTTAATTATAGCAATTCCAGCAAATGATCCCTGACCACTTTTAATATTTTCTCTTTATAATTGGTTTTAAGCAATTTGATTGTGACGTTATTTGGTATAGTTTTCCTTATGTTTCTTGTGGTTGGTGTTTGTTTAGCTTGTTGGATCTGCATGTTTATAGTTTTCATCTATTTGGAAAAATTTCAGTCATGATTTTTTTTTTTAAGATATTTATTTATTTATTTATTTGAGACAGAGAGAGAGCACAAGCGGGGAGGAAGGTCAGAGGGAGAGGGAGAAGCAGACTCCTTGCCAAGCAGGGAGCCCGACATGGGGCTTGATCCTGTCCTGGGATCACAACCTGTGCTGAAGGCAGACACCCAACCAACTGAGCCACCCAGGTGTGCCCCTCAGTCATGATTTCTTAAAATATTTTTTCAATCCCCCTCCTTTCAGTGTCTCCAATTATGTGTATATTAGGCCACTTGAAGTTGTCCCCTAGCTCACTAATGCTCTGTTCATTTCTATTGTTTCTTCTCTGTGTGTTTCATTTTGGATTATTTCTATTGCTATGTCTTCAGGTTCACTATCTTATCTTACAAGTATAATCTGCTTTTAATTTTATGCAGTGTAATTTTCTTCTCAGTCATTATAGTTTTCACATCTAGAAGATTGATTTTGTTCTTTGTTATATTGTCCATGTTTCTACTTAACATATCTTTCCTCTAGCCTCTTGTATGGAATAACTATGGAACATAATAATCATAATTGCTTGAATTTCCTTATATACTAATTCTATTTTTTGATGCCATTTCTAGGTTAGTTTTGATTGATTATTTCTCCTCTCTATGTGTTACGTTTTTCTGTTTCCTTGCATGTCTGATAATATTTGAGATTGGATGGTAGACAGTGAAGTTTACTTTGACATGTGCTTGCTATTTCTGTGTTTCTTTAAATATTGTTGAACTTTAATATGGGATACATCTAAGTTACTTGTTGATCCTTTCAAGGCTTGCTTTTAAAGTTTGTCTAAACCAGAGTTGTGTTTAGTCTAGGGATAATTCAGTGCCACCACTAAGGCAAAACATTTCTGACAGTTGTACCTGATACCCTGTGAATTAGGAAGTTTTCCATCCTAGGGTAGTGAGCAGGAGTGATTCCTGGCCATATGTCTGCCCCAAAACTTGGTCTCTCACACCCTTTTGGGTAGTTTTTTCCATTGTTCTAGGTCATTTTCTCACAGGCATAGGATGATATGTCCTCAGTTGAAGATTGGGAGACACCCTTGCAGGTCTCTGGAGTTCATTTTCTGTGCAGCTCTATTCAGCACCCTGCCCTGCAGACGCCATCTGCTTGGCCTCCCTGGACTCCCAGCTCTCTCTCTTTGCTTTGGGGAGACCGCCAGCCTCAATCTGAGGCTGCAACCTCTCTCTAGGCAGTATAATGGGGCAACAATAGGGCTGATCTCATGTGTTTCCTTTGTCCCGCAGATCACGGTCCTTTGTTATTTGATGTTCAATGTCTTCAAAACTGTTGTTTTTTGTTTTTTGTTTTTCAATTTCAGTGAGACAGGTACATCTTATTTCTGTTATTCTATCTTATTTAGAATCAAAAGGCACTCCCTCTTTTTTAAAAGTTAAGCATAAAGTTTTTTTAAATAGACTTCAACTGTTTTGTTTTGTTTTGTTTTGTTTTTTTAAGGATTTCTTTAAGAGAGAGAGAGAGTGGGGTGCCTGGGTGGCTCAGTTGTTAAGCATCTGCCTTCAGCTCAGATTATGGTCCCAGGGTCCTGGGATTGAGTCCCGCGTTCAGGCTCCCTGCTCTGCGGGAAGCCTGCTTCTCCCTCTCCCACTCCCCCTGCTTGTGTTCCCTCTCTCACGGTCTCTTCTCTGTCAAATAAATAAAATCTTTTAAAAAAGAGAGAGAGAGAGTGTGAGCAGGGGGAGGGGCGGAGGGAGAGGGAGAAAAGCAGATGCCCTGCTGAGCAAGGAACCCCAGAGCACGGGTATGGGGCTCGATTGCAGGATCCTGAGATCATGACCTGAGCTGAAATCAAAAGTCAGATGCTTAACTGACTGAGCTACCCAGGCACCCCTCACCTGTTTTAGTCTATGAAATTTATAGGGTCTGTCCTGCTCCTTGTTCTGTCCACTAGCGCTTTATGTGTTAAAAAGAACTGTTTTATAATTTTGGATTATGAACTCATCTGCAGTGGGAACTTAATCTGTGGGAATTCTGTGAGGCCTGGGCTTAAGAAATTTGCCTCTAGATCAGTTTTATGTTTGCCTGTCCAAGGCTCCCCTCTTTATGTGTTATTTTTTATTTTTTATATTCCTGGGTCATAAAAGTAGTTTACAGTTGACCTTTGAACAACACAGTTTTGACCTGTGTAGGTCCTCTTATACATGGACTTTTTTCTTTTTACATTATTGTAAATGTATTTTCTCTTTGTTACAATTTTCTTAAAAACATTTTCTTTTCTCTAGCTTATTTTATATTATAAGAATACAATATATATTACATATACAAAATATATAGTAATCGACTGTTTATGTTATCAGTAAGGCTTCTGGTCAACAGTAAGATATTAGTAGTTAAGTTTTTGAAGAGTCGAAGGTTGTGTGTGGATTTTTTTTTAAGATTTTATTTATTTATTAGACAGAGAGAGTGCACAAGCAGGGGGAGAGGCAGAGAGAGGGAGAAGCAGGCTCCCGCTGAGCAGAGAGCTTGATGTGGGGCTCGATCCCAGGACCCTGGGATCATGACCTGAGCCGAAGGTAGATGCTTAACTGACTGAGCCACCCAGGCGCCCCTTGTGTGTGGATTTTTGATGCATCAGGGGTCGGTGCCACTCACCCCTGTGTTGTTCAAGAGTCAACTGTATATTCAAACATCAAAGACACATGAGGACAGGCCATGGTTTTTAATTATCAGGGGAGTCGATTTTTTTCCCATGACCTAGAATTCAGGTCAAATCCCACAAGATTCCATGTTTGGTTAGACATAAAGGTAAACTTTGTTCTGTTCCACATTTTCACTGAGAATACAGTGCTTTTAAGGTCCCTAAGTTGATGTGGAAATTTCAGTTCCAGCTCTCAGGCACAAGACTCTCACCAACAGCTGCTTGGAGCTACAACGCAATCTTCTAAGGCTACCATGTCCCCACCAAGCTCCAGTCCTTCAGGATTGACATAGTATTAACATATGTGCTTAGCTCTCTGGTTTTCTGTTTCTTATTCCCTCTTAGAGAGCTCAGCTGTGACTTAAAGGAATGTCTGCTGTATTTTATTCAGAACTTCCTCTATGACTGTTGGGTCCTCTGTATTGTCAGGAACAGACTGTTCCAATTTACTTCTTAACCCACTATCACCAGGCTTCCACCTCCACGACTTCACTGGTGCTATTCTTCAAAGGCCATTGATGACCAGGAAGCAGCTGCCAAATTCCCTGGATGCCGTTTCAGTTAGGATGTATTCCAACCACAAGTGATAAAATATCTGGCCAAAAGGAGCTTAAACCATAAAGATGCTTAGTTTTCCTAAAACAGCTGGTTGGCTGGGCAGCTCAATTCCATTAAGGACTTATGTTTTTTCTCTCCTCCTCCTTTGTCATCTTTAGCATGTCAGTGATGTTTTTTATCTCATTGTCACATGGTGGCTGCCTCCCGTGACCACATCCAAGTAGCAAAACGTAGCAAGCAAGAAAAGGACTTTTTTCCTCATGAGCCTCTCTCTTATCGAGTAGGAAAAATCTTTCCAGAAGGTCCAAGCAGTTGACCCTTGCACCCCTCTGGCAAGAACTGTCACATACCCACCCCTGGAACAATCATTCAACTCATCCCTGGGGTTGGCAACATTGCTGTTGGAACAATAAAGGGATTTTGTTGACAAGGAATAGGAGTTGTAGAAATGTGCAAGGCAAGATCTCTGCCCTTGAGGTCCGTGTTGCCTGGGGGAGACAACAGAAACACAGATAGAGCAAATGCAAAATTCATGGTCACACAAACTTAGGTGTACAGAAATGTAAATTCTCTATTAGTCTACCCCCAAATCTAATTTCCAGCCTAAAACTCCCCATTCTGCCACATGCAGGAAACAAAGTATCACATTGTGTAAACTCCATCAGGGGTAGGCAGTCATCTGTGTGTGCACAGACACCTTCTCTGCCTTACTGTATAGGACAGTATAGAACAAAACTTTCATTATTTGGAGCAGGCTCTTTCCTCTCAGACACATTTTACACCTGCTGCCCATCTGGCCTTAAAACATGATCCTTTGCTGGACCTCGCCCCCAAATTGCAAAATGACAGTGAAGCACTATCTCCTTCTAAGGAAAGTGGTCCACAGTTTGCTAATTCATTGGACAGTGAGTATCAGAGCTCAGTACCAACCCCAGGGTGGACAACAACAAGAGAAAAATCTTTAATTTCATTTGCTTTAAATCTGAAAGAGAGAAAAATGGCTCAGAGGTGTTTATTTGGTAGTGACTATGGAGTCAATTTCCTCTGTTGGGCAGCATGGAGGGCAGGGAGGCTGGAGGTAGAGGCGAGGTTCAGGTGTAGACAGACCCATGCCCGAGTTTGGGTGACTCTGAAATGTGCATCTGCTACCTCAGTGTGTGTTTCTGCTGCCCTCTCACAGCATCACCTCAAGAACAGAGACCCCTTACTTTATGTATCTCCTCAACCTGTCTCCCCTCCCCTTCTCCGCTGCCCCGCCCAGCACAGGACCTGAAACAAAGTAGACACTCTACAAAAATGCTTGTTTAATAAAAGGTTGTTAGAGTGAATGAATAAATGAGAAAAGGAGGTTACTGCAATGGGAGGAAACGAACCCAATAGATCCTGAAGACAAATGTGTTCAATTGTATCCTGATTAAGGAGAGAAACATAGAAATGCATGCACACAGGCCGATTGAGAGAGAGAGCTCCTGCAGACAGAGCAGAGCTACGATCACCAAGAGGAGACAGCCTAATCAGAGAGCCAGACAGGCCCCACCTGACTCTTACTGCAGCTGGGAGAAAAAAAAAAAAAGCCTAGAAGATTCAGCGGGCGCAGTCTCCCCACCTCCGCCCCACTCCCACTGCTCGGAGAGGCAGCATGGAAGCTGCGGGGTGGGGAGGCAGCTGAGCTGGGCTTTCCAGAACGAGGCAGGATGGTGTGAGCTCAAACGCCCTGCAATTGCTGGAGCAACGGTGGCGACACTTGAGTTATTCACAAAGGCTGGAATTCAAATGAGGCTGGCACGGCTCCAAGTCGCAGTAGCTTAGGAGGAGAGAGAAAGGCATATTAAGTATTCATCAAGATCTTAGCGTTGCGTGGGCTCTGAGCGTTCTCCATCTGCATCCCTCCCTCAACCACGGATTTTTGCATGGAGGGGGGTGCTCCCCCAGAAGCACTTTATCCGTCAGTCTGGGGGGTGGGGGTGGGGGGCCGAAGTTAGGCAGAATTGTCTTATCACATGATGGGGGACCTGTATCATGTGATGACTCCGGTGATGTTGGAGGCAGCATGTGACTCCCAGGGCTACGTGGGCTCAAAAACAATTTAAATACAAAAACACAAGCAGGTTCCCCTCCTTTCTTTTGCCTTTTGGTCTGGCTCTCCCTACCTTTGGGTTGGTGCCCGACTGAATGGAAAATCCGTCATCTTGCAGGCGCTAACCTGTGAGCACCGGGTACCTGGAGAACCAGGCCCCCTCTGCTGGTGGTCCCCCAGGAGCTGTGCCCCATCATTCTGGAGCCCACTGACTCCCAGCCTGGTAAGTTACTGAACACTTTGAGCAATTATTTGCGAAGCTGTCCTAGACTGCCTCATTAGCATGCACAGGGTACCCTGACTGGGCACTGGACACGTTGGGAGGAAAGTGCCTGCCGGCTCTGGGGAGCTGCAGCTCTCCAGTTGGTGGTCCGTCTGTCTGTCAGCCAAACCTCCCCAGCCTTCCTGGGAAGCCGAGCTGTGCTGGTTACGTTGTGCTGGGGTGGAAAGAGCTCCTCCATCCTTTTCCCCCTCTTCCCCCCTCCAGCCTGCCTCTTTCCCATCTCTCTCCTCCCTCAGTCTTGCTCCTCTGAGTCTCTCTCTCACCTGCCCTCTCCCTCTCCAACTCCTATTTTCCCCTCTTATTTGCCCCCACTTTCTCTCTCCCACTGCTTTTCTTAGGGGATCTGCTCCCCTCGCCTTTAAAAAAAATTTTTTTTGGACACCTAGATCTTATATTCTTTCTGTCCAGAACCTGAAAGACAAGCCTCTGAGGACTTGGTGATTGGAAATGTACTAACTATCCCTTCTAAAATGTTTTTCTCACCAATACAATGTATATGGCCCAGTTCCTGCCATATATGTGTGTGTGTGTGTGCGCATCTGTTTTAAAGGGTGGCTGATCTTTTTATTGGGGCCATCAGAACTGTTTCTTGGGTGGACGTTTGTTGGCTCCTGATCCCCGCTCAGCTAGGGGATCATCAAGTGATAGGAGGGGCACTTATAGCAGTCAGGAGACATTGCTCTCTGACCCCAAATGTCTGGCTCTGTGGGAGAAATCAGGTCTTAAAGCAGGAGCCAAGATCCAGTCAGTACTCAAGGATTAGGGGCTCTACGCATCTCAGAGAGCTGGCTCAGAGTTTGAGGCTGCACCTTTGCAGAATGAGACATAGCTGGCTGAGAAACTAGCCATGGGGAAGACACATGTAAATTTAATCATGGCAGTGTCCATACTTACTACATAGGAAGGAGATGTTGGGTATGTCAGAAGCTTCTGGTTCACTGTTATCCAGGTGTGCTGATACCTGTTCAGCAAGAAATAATTAACAATTATTGTGCACAATCCACCCAAGGACTCAATGAGCAGGTGATATTTTTATCCCCAATTTAGAGATGGGCAAACTGAGGCACAAAGCAATTAGTTAGGTCACTCAACTAGGAAGTGATAGAGCTAGGATTCAAGCCCAGACAGCTTTTCTCCAGAGCCTGCACAGTTAACTACTATGATAAACTGCCTAAAAAAAAAAAAAAAAAATCCAGGGGCACCTGGGTGGCTCAGTCAGTTGGGCGTCTGCCTTCGGCTCAGATCATGATCTCCAGGTCCTGGGATCAAGCCCTGCATCGAGCTCTCAGCTCAGTGGGGAGTTTGCTTCTCTCTCTTCCTCTGCCTCTCCCCCTGCTTATGCTCTCTCTGTCTCTCTCTCTCAAATGAATAAGTAGAATCTTAAAAAAAAAAAATCCATCCACATTACTATGTGACAGGGAGTATGCAAGGTTCAGGGCTATATTTGTGAACAAAACAGAGACATCCTGTTCTCATGGAGTTGACAGTTCATTGGAGAAGGCAGCTATTAAACATCATCACATAAAACAATATATAATTTCAAATCGGACCATTTGCTAAAAAGAATAGTAGGTGCCATGAGAATGTGTAACTGGAGACATACTTCAGTTGGTGGACAAAGAAGAAGAGTTGGTCAGAGGAGTCCCCTCTGCCAATGTAATACTTAAGATGTAACCTGAGAGAGAGGAGCAGAAAGTCAAGCAGGTGAAGAGCCAGGAAGAACATTCCAGACCGAGGGAATAGCATGTGTGAGAGCCTTGAGGTGGGGAAGAGCTGGGACCACCCGAGGAGCAACAGGACGCCGATAGGCTGAGCCCGGTGTGAGTGGGACCGTGATAGGAGATGAGGCCCTCCAGACTATGTGGATCTCTTGTAGGCCTTGCTAAAGTGACTTGGGTTGTATTCCAGGATCAATGAAAAACCATTAAAGCATTTAAAATAGGGAAGTAGCATAATTGGATCTGCAGTACGAAAAGCCTTCTTCAAGAGGTGTATCAGTTAGTTTTTGCTGCATTACAAACCACACTGAAATACAGTGGCTTAAAACAACACTCATTTATAGCTCCTTATGCCATGAGTTGGCAATTGCAGGTGGGATCATCTGGATAGTACTTCTTGCCTGGGTTCACTCGTGTAGCTAATCAGCTGGCACACTGGCTGCTGGTGGCTGATCCTAGATGATCTCATGCACGCGTCTGCTGATTGGCAGGGGCAACAGAAATTGGCTGGGCCATGTGTCTCCATATCTAGTGAGCTAGCCCAGTCTTCTTCATATGACAACAAGAGAAGGGGAACCCCCAACGCACAAGCACTTTACAAACACCCACTTGTTTCACGTTTGCTAGTGTTCCATTGGGCCTAGACAAATTACATGGTCAAGGCCAGATTCAATGGATGGAGAGAAATAGATCTCTTAACCAGAGGAGCTATAAAATATTGGGTTCCATTTGTTTCCAGTGTACAACGTGAATTCAAAATGATAAGCTGGATACTGTCTTCCTCTACTATGGGAGGAATTGAAAGCCAGGAGGAAATTTGGAGCCAATTTCGCTATGGTTGGAAATGAACTTAAACTTGGTCGTGTATCAAACTTTGTGTTCTGATTAGAACAAGTAGGAGTCTAAGCATCTGTTTTGGCCACAGATCAGGAGCATATCTAGAATGTGGTATAGAAATGTCGCCTCCTTTTCTCACAGGATTATCTGGGAATAGCTTGGAGTCTAGGAAGACTTTTAAGATTGTTACCCTAGAATGAAATCTGGGCCATATGGAACTCAGAATGTGTTTAAGTGTTCCAGGCAAGGCAACAGCATGTACAAAGGCCCTGAGGCAAGGAAGTAGGTGGCTTGTTTGGGAAACAGGAGACAATTTAGTTTAATGTAATTGCAGTGGAAATGGAACAGGAGTGGACAGATAAGAAAGATGCTTAAGAGGTAGGAAAGAAAAAAAAAAGCCTTACTTATGGATCTGATAGGAGTTGAAGAAAAGGGACATATTAAAGAAGCTTCCCAGGTTGGTGATACTATTTCCTAAAGTGGAAAGACTAGGTTTGGATCAGGATGTTTGCAGGGGGAACCGGAATAGGAAGGGCAGAAAAAAGTCAAACATGGTATCAGCTGGGTCAAATCTTTCTGAGACACTGAGTAAATTAAGGGGCAGAAAAGAGTCTGTTTGACTTGGAAACGTGGAGGTAGCTGCAGACTTGGACAAGAGCAATTTTGGTGGAGTGGTGAGGATGGAGACCAAATTGGAGTGGGTTAAGGAGTGAATGAAGATAAACTGTGAAAGGCATAACAGAAATCAGGCAGTATTTAGATACGGGTCAGGGGAACTGTCTTGATTTTACATTTGCTTTAAAAAAAAAAAAATAGAAGCCTCTAGATTATGTAAACTATCAGAGCAGTCCAGCTGGAAGAGAGAGAGGGAATGGGATCCAAAGTGTGTATGAATGAATAGGTGATGACAGATTTTTATTTTTTATAGGAGTGGATAATGAGAAAAGATGGAGCAGATACAGGGAAGCTTGTAGATGTGGTGTTGGGAAGATGAAGCACTTGCTGTCTGTCAGCTTTTATTTTCACAGCGAAGTAGAAGGCAAGGTCATTAGCAGAGAGAAAAGGAGATGAGAAGAGGAAAGAGGAGGACATAGTCTTCTTGGAGAGGGAGAAATAAACATTGTAAAGAACAGAGCAGGGTTGCTAGATAAAGCAGAATGCCTATTAAGGGCATGTATCAGGGCGTTTTCTCCAATGTCATTTAAGTGGTTGGGTCCAAGCACCTGGAGATGGTAGAGTGCCATCACACTGAAGTTTTGCTGGACAAATTCCACAGAAGAGAAAAGGGCAAGGATGTTGAAGCGGGTTAAAACGGAGTGATTGTCATGGTGAGCCACAGGATCTAAGCTGGGCCAGAATGGGAATGGGACCAGGAAGAAATGATGAAGAATGAGTCAGTGGTAGAAGCCAACGGGATAGAAGTTATGAAGAGGTGAAAGACTGTGTTCTTGAAGGGAGTCCTGCATCAACATCAGCTGCAAGCTTGTTAGAAATGCAGGATAGGGGCGCCTGGGTGGCTCAGTTGTTAAGTGTTTGCCTTCGGCTCAGGTCATGGTCCCAGGGTCCTGGGATCGAGCCCCGCATTGGGCTTCCTGCTCAGAGGGCAGCCTGCTTCTCCCTCTCCCACTCCCCCCAGCTTGTGTTCCCTCTCTAGCTATGTCTCTCTCTGTCAAATAAATAATAAAATCTTAAAAAAAAAAAAAAAAGAAATGCAGGATATCAGGTCCCATTTCAGATCTTCTGAATCCAAATCTGCATTTTAACAAGATCTTTCTGATTTGTATGCACCTTAAAGATTGAGAAGCAAAGGGACACCTGGGTAGCTCAGTTGGTTAAGCATCTGACTTTTGATCTCAGCTCAGGTCTTGATGTCAGGGTGGTGAGTTCAAGCCCCACATTGGGCTCCACGCTGGGTTTGGAGCCTACTTTAAAAAAAAAAAGATTGAGAAGCACAGCTCTAGAGTATCCTGTGGAAGAAAAATGGTGCTATTGTGGGCAAGGTGAGAAGGTAATGAACCCCAAAGTGTCCCTTTCAAAACAGATCTTGATTGAGCAAATTTCTTTTTTTTTTTTGCTCTCGTTTTTATCTTACTTTATTTTTAGTATGCAGAATTTCAAACATGTTAAAATTTAGTGAAACCCTATATACCATCATAAACTTCAATAATTTTCCACTCATGGCCAATCTTGTTTTCTTTATACTGTCCCTCCCACCCAGAATTGTTTTGAGTCAAATCTTAGACTAATGTAATTTCATCTGTAAATATTTCATTATCAACCTCTAAAAGACAAGGACTCCCTTTTTAACCATAACCACTGTACCATCACCACATCCCAATAAAATCAAGAATAAATCCTTATTATCATCAGATAACCAGTTAATACTCACATTATCTGCAATTGCCATATTATTTAATTTGTAATTTGTTTGTTCGATGAGTATCCAAATAAGGTCCACACATGGCAGTTGGTAACTATGTCTTTTAAGTCCTGTGTAAGTTATAGGTCCCATCTTCATCTCTTTTTTTCCTTGACATTTTGAAGGTTTATTTATTTATTTATTTGAGAGAGAGAGAGAGAGAGAAGAAACAAGATGTATTGTTTTGAAGAAACAAGATGATTTGTCCTCTGGATTTTCCCAAAGTCTAGACTTTGCTGATTGTTTACTCATGGTATCATTTAATATGTTCTGCTATCCTTTATATTCTCTATAAACTGGTAATTAGACCTAAAGGGAATTGCTTTTGAAAAAACTTCATAGTGAAATATATCCCACATAAAACATGTATAAAATATATATGTACAGCTTAAAGAATAAAAATACCCTCATAACAACCACCTCCTGCCTTAGAAACTTTCCAAAAATATCCCTCTTCATCTTCCCTAGAGATAACTTTTATCTTGACTTTTGTAATAATTTTTCTGCTGCTTTCTTCCATATATGTGTGCATCCCTAAGCAATATATTATTTAGTTTTTCCAACTTTGTGGGTTGTATATAAATGTAATCACACCACAGACATTCTTCTGTGGCATGTATCTTGCTTGATATTTTTATTTCTGAGATTCATTCATGTCTATATTTGTAGTTATGCTTCATTCATTTTCATTGGCTTATAGTAATCAACCATGTGAATGTTTTATGATTTATTCATTCTACTCTTGGTGGGCATTTGGTTCCCCCCTAGCCCCAGTTTTGAGGTATTAAGAATAACGCTGCTATGAACATTCTTGTACATATCTGTGTCCTTGTGCAAGAATTCCCCTAGGTATATACCTAGAAGTGAAAATGCTGGATCGTAGGGGCATCTGGGTGACTCAGTCAGTTGAGTATCTACCTTCAGCTCAGGTCATGATCCTCGGGTCCTGGGATCGAGCCCTGCATCACATCGGGCTCCCTGCTCAGTGGGGAGACTGCATCTCCCTCTCCCTCTGCCACTTCCCCTGCTTGCTCACTCTCTCTCTCTCAAATAAATAAATAAAATCTTAAAAAAAAAAAAAAGAAAATGCTGGATCATAGAGTATGCCTCAGTTCAACTTTACAAGAAACTGCTAAACCATTTTCTGCAAGCTGATTTGTTCCTTTCCAATCCTTATACCTTCTAATTTCTTTTTGCCTCATTGTACCAGCTAAATCCTCTAATACAATATAATAGAAATGGTGAAAGCAATTCTTGTCTCATTTTGATCTCAAAGGGAAAGCATTCAACATTACACAGTTAGGTAACATGTTTGCTGAAGGGGTTTTTTAGAGGTGTGTGTGTGTGTGTGTGTTTATCAGATTAAGAAAATTCCTGTTTCTCCTTTGCTCAGTTTTGTTTAACCATTAATGGTTTTTGAACTTTATCAAACACTTTTTCTGTGTCTTTTGAGATAATAAAATGATTTTCCTATTTTTATTCTTTTAGTATAGTGATTATGTTGATTTTCTTTTTTCCCAGCTTTATTGACATACTATTAACATAAGCTATGTAGGTGTAAGGTGTACAGTGTAGTGATTTGATACACACATATATTGTGAAATGATTGCCACAATAAGGTTAGTAAACACCTCCATTCTCTCTCATAATTTTGTTTTTGTATTTGTGGTGATAACATTTAAGATCTAATCTCTTAACAACTAATAGTAATATAGTATTGTTAGTTGTAGTCATCATGCTGTACATTAGATTCCTGGAACTTAGAGTTGGAAGTTTATACTCTTTGACCAACATCTCCCTCATTTTCCCTGCTGCCCCCCCGGCCCACCTCAGGGCCTGGCAACCACCAGTTTACTCTCTGTTTCAGTGAGTTCAGATTTTTTAGATCCCACATGTAAGTGAGAAGATACCATGTTTGAGTTTCTCTGTCTGACTTATTTCATTTGGCCCTCAGGGCCCATCCATATTGTTACAAAATGCAGGATTTCCTTCTTTTTTATAGCTGAATAATATCCCAGTGTATGTATATGTGTACATATCACAGTTGATTTAGCTATTCATCCATCAGTGGACACTTACGTTGTTTCCATGTCTTGGCTATTGTGGATAATGCTGTAATGAATATGAGGGTGCAAATATCTCTTCAATATTGATTACATTTCCATCAAATATATACCCAGAAGCAGGATTACTGGCTCATATGGTAGTTCTATTTTTAATTTTTTGAGGAACCTCTATAGCGTTTTCCACAGTGGCTGCACCAATTTACATTCCCACCATAGCACACAGGGCTCCCTTTTCTCCACACCCTCCCCACCATTTGTTGTCTCTTGCCTTTTTGGAAATAGTGTTCTAATAGGAAAAGGTGATATCTCATTGTGGTTTTGATTTACATTCCTTTGATGATTAGTGATGTTGAGCATCTTTTCAGGTACCTGTTGGCCATCTATATGTCTTCTTTGGGAAAACATCTATTCAAATCCTTTAATCAGATTTTATTTCTATTGAGTTGTGTATTTGGGGTATTAACCTCATGTATTTGGGGTATTAACCCCTAACAGATATATGATCTGCAAATATTTTCTCCCATTCTATAGGCTGCCTTTTCATTTTGCTGATTGTTGCTTTTGCTCTACAGAGGCTTTGTAGTTTGATGTAGTCCCACATGTTGATTTCTGCTTTTGTTACTTATACTTTGTTGTCATATCCTAAAAATCGTTGCTAAGACTAATGTCAAGGAGAATTTCCCCTATGTTTTCTTCTGGTACATTTTGGGCCTTCCATTTAAGTCTTCAATCCATTTCCAGAAAACTTTAGTGAGTAGTGTAAGACTGGGGTCCAATTTCATCCTTTTGCATGTAAATATCCAGTTTTCCCAGTACCATTTATTGAAGAGGCTGTCCTTTCCCCATTAAGTATTCTTGGCTCCCTTCTCACGTATTAGTTGCCTGTGTATGTGTGGGTTTATTCCTGGGCTCTCGTGCTATCCCACTGGCTTATGTTTTCTTCTATGCCAGTACCATGCTGTTTTGATTACTGCAGCTCTGTAATAAATCTTGACATCAAGAAGTATGTTTTGGTCTTACAGCTTTGTTCTTCTTTCCCAGGATTGCTTTAGCTATTCAGGATCTTTTGTGGTTCTATATACATTTTAGGATTTTTTTCACTTTCTGTAAAAAATGGCCACTGAGGTTTTGATAGGGATTGCTTTGAATCTACAGATGGGTAGTATGGACATTTTAATAACGATAATTCTTCCAATTCATGTCCATGGGATATATTTCATTTGTTTGTGTCCTTTTCAATTTTTTTCATCAGTGTCTTTTTTTTTTTTTTAAAGATTCCATTTATTTATTTGACAGAAAGAGACACAGCGAAAGAGGTTAGCACAAGCAGGGGGAGTGGGAGAGGGAGAAGCAGGGTTCCCGCGGAGCAGGGAGTCCAATGCAGGGCTCGATCCCAGGACCCTGGGATCATGACCTGAGCCGAAGGCAGATGCTTAATGACTGAGCCACCCAGGTGCCCCATCAGTGTCTTGTTATTTGCAGCAAATTTATCTCCTTGCTTAAAATTTATTCCTAAGTATTTTACTATTTTACTATTTTTGATGCCATTTTATTTCTTTATTTTTTAAAGATTTTATTTATTTGTCAGAGACAAAGAGAACACAAGCAGGGGTAGCAACAGGCAGAGCAGGGAGCCCATTGCAGGACTGGGATCATGACCTAAGCTGAAGGTAGATGCTTAACCAACTGAGCCACCCAGGCGTTCCTTTTGATGCCATTTTAAATGGGATTTTTTTTCCAGATGATTTGCTGCTACTGTATAGAAAAGCAACTGATGTTTATAAGTTGATTTTGTATCCTGCAACCTTACGGAATTCATTTATTAGTTCTAATGGGTTTTTTTGTGGAGTCTTTAGGATTTTCTATGTATAAGATCATAACATCTTCAAGGACGATTTACTTCTTTCTCTCTGATTTAGATGCTGTTTATTTCTTTTTCTTGCCTAATTGGTCTGGCTAGGACTTCCAGTACTATGTTGAACAGGAGTATTGAGAGTAGGCACCTTTCTTTTGTTCCTGATCTTAGTGAGAAGTCAACCTTTCATTGTTGAATATGGTGTGGGTTTGTCATATAGGACCTTTATTATGTTGAGGTATGTTCATTCCTTCTATACCCAATTTGTTGAGGGTTTTTATCATGAAAGGATGTTGAGTTTTGTCAAATACTTTTCTTCCTCTGTTGAGATGATCATATGATTTTTATCTTTCATTCTGTTAATGTGGTATTCACATTTATCGATTTGCAACCCAGGAATGAACCTCACTTGATCATGTTGTACAATCATTTCAATATGCAAAATTCATTTTGCTAGTATTTTGATGAGGATATCTATATCTATATTCATTAGGAATATGGGCCTGTAGTTTACTTTTCTTGTGTTGTCCTTATCTGGCTTTGGTATGAGAGTACTGCTGGACTCAAAAAATGAGTTTGGGAGTGTCCCTTCCTCTTCAATTTTTGGGAAGAGTTTGAAAAGGATTGATGTAAACTCCTCTTTAAATATTTGTTAGAATTCACCAGTGAAGCCATCTGGTGCTGGGCTTTTCTCTCTTGGGAGGTTTTAAATTATCGATTCAATCTCCTTACTTGTTTTTGGTCTATTCATATTTTCTATTTCTTCATGATTCAGTCTTGATAGGTTGTATGTTTCTAGGAATTTATCCATTTTTTCTGGATTATCCCATTTGTTGGCATATAATGCTTCATAGTAGTCTCTTATGATCATTTGTATTACTGTGGTGTTGTAATGTCTCCTCTTTCATTTCTGATTTTAGTTATTTAGGTCCTTTCTTTTTTTCTTTGTCTGGTTAAAGGTTTGCCAATTTGTTTATCTTTTTAAAAAAAAACTAGCTGTTAATTTGGTTGATCTTTTCTATTGTTTTTCCTCTATTCCATATATTTCTGCTTTGATCTTTGTTATGTCCTTCTTTCTGCTAACCTTGGGCTTATTTACTTTTTCTAGTTCCTTAAGGGGTAAAGTTAGGTTTTTTATTTGTGATTTTTGTTGTTGTTGTTTTCGGGTCCTGTCATTTTAATCAGGATTGCCATGAAAAGCAATAACCTCAGCTAGCCACTTTGCCATCCTTCTCCACCTAACCCCCATTCCCCTTCATATGCACACAGCACAGGAACCCAAAGACGCCCCTCTCCCCTCCATTCTCCCTATTCCTATTAGGGGAAGAAATGTCACTATACAGCATGAAACAGGATGAATAAAAATATCTTTATGAAGAGTTTTGTTGTGCTATTATCTTAGGGGAGAGTCAAAGGCAGAGTTAAGGGCTGGGTGAAGTTTGGGAATCTCTTAGAGACCAAAATTTTTTTTCAGGGGCACAGAATCCATAGTTTGCTGAAAAAAGAGACTATGTCTGAAAGGACAGGGGCTAGGCTGGGCTAGGCTGAAAGTTTTTCTCAAGAGTATTGTGAGGATAAGGGCACCTTTAGATCCATTCTCCTTCCTCTTTCCTACCTTCCCCAGCTTCCAGGTAGAAGAGTAGGGGTCTCG
>NC_138373.1:18464124-18488467 GCF_054177405.1 Leptonychotes weddellii | reverse complement strand
GCCCTTGACTGCATCATTCTTATCCACCACTACAAATAGGTAAATCTCTGGTTCCACCAGCCTGTTGATGATGGTCTCCAAAGTCTCATGCAAATAGCACTTGAGGACATTTTTAAAGATTTTATTTATCTATTTATTTGAGAGAGAGAGAGAGTGCATGTGCATGCATGTGAGTGGCAGGAGGAGCAGAGGGGAAGGGAGAGGAAAAGGGGAAAGAATCTCCTGCAGACTCTATACTCAGCATGGAGCCTGTTGCGGGGCTCAATCTCACAACCCTGAGAACATGACCTGAGCTGAAACCAAGATCAGACACTTAACTGACTGAACCACCCAGGAGCCCCAAGGACACATTTAAAGTAATGTGATCAACACTGTAGAGCTTTGGTCACTGACACATCTAGGTTATTGTAGGTCTTTTCTGCTGCCAAATTGATAACATAAAACTTAGAGTAGATGTCCACCACACGCTCTTTCTCATCCACCACTGGCAGGGCTGAAAATCAGTGCTGTATAAAATGCCTAGAGCCGGGGCGCCTGGGTGGCTCAGTCGTTAAGTGTCTGCCTTCAGCTCAGGTCATGGTCCTGGGGTCCTGGGATCGAGCCCCGCATCGGGCTCCCTGCTCGGCGGGGAGACTGCTTCTCCGTCTCCCACTCCCCCTGCTTGTGTTCCCTCTCTCGCTGTGTCTCTCTCTGTCAAATAAATTAATAAAATCTTAAAAAAAAAATGCCTGGTGGGGCGCCTGGGTGGCTCAGTCAGTTGGGCGTCTGCCTTCGGCTCAGGGCATGATCCCAGGGTCCTGGGATCGAGCCCCGCATCGGGCTCCCTGCTCCGCAGGAAGCCTGCTTCTTCCTCTCCCACTCCCCCTGCTCGTGTTCCCTCTCTCACTGTGTCTCTCTCTGTCAAATAAATAAATAAAATCTTAAAAAAAAAAATGCCTAGAGCCATGTAAACAGGGGTGGTAGCGTGACTCATAACAGTGTTGGCCTACATGCTAATCTATAGCTCTTTCAGAGGCTTAGACATAAACTCTGGCTTGGGAAACACAGGCAAACAATTTGAAGAACTTGGGAATGCTCTTGTAGGTGAGGATATACAAAGTGTTGCCTGATTCCGGGTCAATAACTGGCAGCCTGTGGGTCTTATTTTGAATTAATGAAGAGACAGCATCAAACAAGCTGGCGTTAGAAGCAATGCATACAAGGGATTAAAGAAGTCCTGTGGGTACGCTTCCCTCCAGGTTTCTGTCTTGCATTCTTACAGCTCATAGATCTATACCAAAACTGGTTTATTAGTAATAGTGCAGGATATTGATGAAATCCTTGATGGCCAGCATGCCCACAAAACTTTGATTCTTACTTTCCCACTGCCCCATAAGGGACAGCTTATATACCATTAGTTGCCAAAGGGGGGAAGAAAAAAAATTTTCTTCATCTACAGGGAAATATTAAATACAAACAAATTGGAGCTTGTGGGAATCTGGTCATAGCTGTGATGAGACTTCATAAAAGAAGTGTACGTGCTACGGTTAGATTCTGGGGTCCCTTGAGGATGCTCATTTTCCAGAGCTGGAAGCTATCCCAAGAAGTGACCATCTCCTTTGCAAGAGACACTTGCTGGGTTCTTTTGCTTTAGGAAGCGTGCTCTCTTTTTTTCACAATGAAGGCATTTATTGCTTTAAACTTCCCTCTCAGAACTGCTTTTGCTGCATCCCATGAGTTTGGTGTCTTGTGTTTTCATTTTCCTTTGTATCAAGATATTTTTTTATTTCCCTTTTGATTTCTTCTTTGACTCAGTGGTTGTTCAAGAGTATGTTGTTTAATTTCCACACATTTGTGAATTTTCCAGTTTTGCTCTTGTAATTGATTTCTAGTTTCATACCATTGTGGTCAGAAAAGATACTTGGTATGATTTCAGTCACCTTGCATTTGCTAAGAATTGTTCTGTAACCGAACATACCTATCCTAGAGAATGTTCATGTGCACTTCAGACAAATGTGTATTCTACTGCCATTGGGTGGAATGTTCTGCATGTATTTGGGCTAAGGTATAGTTCAAGTCCAATGTTTCTTTATTGATTTTCTGTCTGGATAAACAAATCTGTTGTTTTAAGTGAGCTCCTGAAGTCCCCTAGTATTACTGTAGTGTTGTTTGTTTCTCCCTTCAGATCTGTTAGTATTTGCTTAGTATAATGTTTAGTTGCTCTGATATTAAGTGCATATATATTTACAATTGTTATCTTCTCTTGATGAATTAACCCCTTTATCATTACATAATGACCTTTGTTGTTTCTTGTTACAATTTTTGACTTAAAAGTCTATTTTGCTCATACAAGTATAGCTACTCCTACTCGCTTTTGGTTTCCATTTGCATGAAATATATTTTTCTACCCCTTCACTTGAGACTATGTATGTCCTTAAGGTTGAAGTGAGTCTCTTGTACACAACATATGGTTGGGTTGTGTTTTTTAATCCATTCAGCACTCCATGCCTTTTGATTGGAGAATTTAGTCTATTTATAGTAGAAGTAATTATTGACAGGTAAATACTTATTAATGCCATCTTACTGTTCTGTTTGCTTTGTAGTTCCCTTATTTATTTCTTCCTCTTCTGTTACTTTCCATTGTGAGTTGATGATTTTCCATAGTAGTAAGCTTTGATCGTCTTTACCTTTTGTGTGTCTACCATAGGTCTTTGTTTTGTGGTTATTATGAGAATTGTATAAAATGTCTCATAGACTTCACAGTCTAAGATGATAATTTGCTTCGACCATATACAAAAATTCAACCCTCTTACTGCCGTCCCATATTTTATGTTTTTGATGTCACAATTTATCTCATTTATATTGTAGATCCACTAACATATTATGGTAGTGATAGTTACTTTTAATACTTCTGTCCTTTAAACCTTTATATTACAATTAAGTGATTAACACACAACCATATTACAGTATTATTCTGAATTTGACTATATACTTCCCTTTACCAATATGTTTTATATTTGCATATATTTTCATGTTGCTAATTAATGTCCTTTCATTTCTGCTCCAAGAATTCCTGTCAGCATGTCTTGTAAGGCAGTTCTAGTGATGACGGTCTCCCTCAGCTTCTGTTTATTTGGAAAAATCTTTATCTCTCCTTCATTTCTCAAAACAACTTTGCCAGGTAAATTACTCTTGGTTGATAGTTCCTTTTTTTTTTTCTTTCAGCAATCTGAATGTATCATTCCACTCTTCCTGTCCTGCAAGGTCTCTGCTAAAAAATCTTCTATAGCCTTAGGGGGGTTCCCAGATATGTGAGAATTTTTTTTAATCTTGCTGCTTTAAAAATTCTTTTTCTTTGGGCGCCTGGGTGGCTCGGTCGTTAAGCGTCTGCCTTCGGCTCAGGTCATGATCCCAGGATCCTGGGATCGAGTCCCACATCGGGCTCCCTGTACGGCGGGAAGCCTGCTTCTCCCTCCCCCACTCCCCCTGCTTATGTTCCCTCTCTCGCTGTGTCTCTCTCTGTCAAATAAATAAATAAAATCTTTAAAAAAAAAAAACAACAACAAAAATTCTTTTTCTTTGATTTTAGATAGTTTTATTATAAAGTGTCTTAGAGAAGATCATTTTGGGCTGAAATTTTAGGGTGACTTATTAACTTTTTGGATGTCCAAATCTCAATCCAGATTTGGGAAGTTCTCAGCCATTATTTCTTTAAATAAGCTTTCTGCCTCTTTTCCCCACTCTTCTCCTTCTGGTAATCCAGTAATGCATGGTTTCTTTGAATGCTATCACATAATTCATATAGGCTTTCTTTATTCTTTTTCATTTTTTTTCTTTTTGCTCCTCTGACTGATTTCAAATGATCTGCCCTCTAGCTCATGAATTCTTTCTTCTGCTTGGTTGAGTCTGCTGCTGAGCTTTCTATTGATCTCTTCATTTTAGTTATTGTATTTGTCAGTTCTAGGACTTCTGTGTTTGTTTTTTTTAATGGTTTCTATTTCTTGCTGAACTTCTCATTTTGTTCATGCATTGTTTTCCTAATTTCATTTAGTTTTTTATCTGTGTTTTCTTGCAGTTCACAGAATTTCTTTAAGAAGATTATTCTGAATTCTTTGTCACACAGTTCCTAGATCTCCATTTCTTTAGGGTCAGTTGTTGGAGTTTTATTAGTTTCTTTTGGTGAGGTCATGTTTCCTTGATTATTCATGATCCTCGTGGTCTTGCTTTGGTGTCTGCACAATTAAGGAAGTAGGCACCTCTTCCAGTCTTTACACTCTGGCTTCAACAGGCAAAACTTTTCATTAGTTGGCCTCTCCAGAGATTCTGGGTGGGCCATCTGGCAGTAACCATATGCAGGCTTATTATTGGAGTCCTTTGGTAGGCAGGCCATGTTTGGGTACATTGTGGTAGACCTGGATCTTGAGTCCACAGGGGCCATCCAGGTGCTGGGGATCACTGAGGAGAGCCCAGCATCTGGATCCAGATGGGCTAGTAGTACTTATCCAGAGAATGATTTGCAGACTTTTGATCTTCAGTAATGTAGTGCAAATATATATATATATATCCCAGCAGGTACACCAGATGACCCATTGGGTGAGGAATGAAAATAGTGGAACTTTTGGGGCTCCTGGGTGGCTCAGATGGTTAAGCATCTGCCTTTGGCTCAGGTCATGATCCCAGGGTCCTGGGATCGAGTCCCACATCGGGCTCCCTGCTCCTTGGGAGCCTGCTTCTCTCTCTCTCTCTCTCTGTCTCTCATGAATAAATAAATAAAATCCTTAAAAAAAAAAAAAGAAAGAAAGAAAATAGTGGAACTTCTAATTATATTTATTCCTTACCTCATTTCTTTTAGTTTCCATTTCATGAATGTTTTTTAATATACTGAGTGTTTCATACAATAATATGTATACATAAAATATAAATAAATACACACATTTATGGGGGTGCAGTCCCAAAATATATACTGTTGAAGTGAGTGTTCAAATGAGTTTAGGGACCATTACTCCAAGCCACTCACTACCTTCTATTTTCTCTTCTTACTGATTAACTTACAACTTTTTTTTTTTTTTAAGATTTTATTTATTTGACAGAGAGAGACACAGCAAGAGAGGGAACATAGGGAGAGTGGGAGTGGGAGAAGCATGCCCCCCACTGAGCAGGGATCCTGATGCAGGGCTCGATCCCAGGACCCTGGGACCATGACCTGAGCCGAAGGCAGATGCTTAACGACTGAGCCACTCAGGCGCCCCTTACAGCTTTCTTAATTACTAGCAGACCTGAAGATATATTCTTGCCACCTTGATAGAACTGTATTTTCTGAGTATCTATAAAGCAATATCACCTACCAGAGATAGTGATTTTAGAAACTTTACCTATTGTCATGGGTCTCATTCTTGGAGAGTAAATTGGAGAGGGTAAAACAGAATATATTTTCTGTGCCTCATGAAGTTAACTAGTTGCTGTTATAGACACAATGAGAATTAATTCTGTTCTCTGACCACCTGAGAATAACATTTTTAAGGTGAGGAATTACCTATTCATTGAGACATAAGTCAGTAAGTGGAGTCAACTAATGATAGACCAGGGAACAATCAGATACAATGTAGTAAATTATGTTCTGTCATATTGTAATTCTTAATAACTCAGCTGTCACTCTAGACATTTTTGCGTCTTTATTTGGAGAATGGAAAGAAATAAAATGTAGGCTATTACAGACAATGTAAAAATCCTGGGATGTGGGTGGAAGGAAAGAAGAAGATTCCTTACGAAGAAGATGCTTCAATGGGGTGCTGATGGGTGAGTGAGAGTTCACCAAGGTGACGAGGCAAGAAATGGAAGAGAACATCCCAGACAGAGGGAGCAAAGTGTGCACAAACACAGATGGAAGATCACTGAGGAAGGGAAAGGAGTGTGGTATGGCTGGAGCATACGGAGGCTGTGCGTGTTTGTGAGAGAGTGCAGGAAGGGGAGGTCAAAGAGGGGATGCCAAACAGCGTGGTCATTAAGAGTTAGACAAGCTTGGGACCAGATTCCTGCTCAGCCTCCTACTATCTCTGTGATCGTGAGCAAGTACCTCTGTAATATACAGAAATCCCTTTCTATATATGTACAATAACAACAGTAGCACCTCCCTCCTAGGGTTATTCTGAGTTTGAAGTAAGAGAATCCATTTGGAATGCTTAGATTGGCACTGATCACATGGTATCATTTAAGGCCTCAGTAAAGAGAAAGTGTTGTTGTTATTGTCATTGTTATACGCCATCCACATACACACACGCATACATATGCTAATAACTGTTAGATGGCTTACATACCACGTCAAAGAGCTCAAGCTTTATCTTTTGGGTCAGTATTTCTAAAATGCGATCAAGTTGTCTGTAAAACAAATGGTCTCCGAGTTGTTTGGCAGTTTCTGTGACGTAAGCAATAGGAAAATAGGTGCTTCAGAATGTTATAAATTTGAAAAGGAAGAAAAACTATCAAGGTCCGTTATGTTCCTAATAATGGTGCAAGGGTGCCGATGGCTCAAAATGGTCAGACTCTTAGCAAGGTATAGTTAAAATTCAGTTACTAGGATATAGTTTATTTTAGCTATATCATTTGCCTATTATTGTTTATGTGTGTAAAATTTGCATTTTTTGTTGTTACTATTGTTTTGTTACAGTTCTGATGAACAAAAATAGATTAATGACTAAAGAGTGGTTCATTGAAGTGTAAAAGCAAAGATAAAAATAGTAGTACAAACACCGCAACTCAGAAGCGTAATTAGCAAACAGGACTCCAGGATCTGTTGGGACAAGAGCATCTGTGAATGTGAATGTGATGATTTCACCAAAGCAGCTGAAAGGCAAAGTGTGAATGGAAAATGTGGCTATGAATATCTGAAAACTGGATTTTTTTTTTTTTTTTTTTTGAGCAAGGGATTTATCCCCCTCTTGTCTCCAATGTACACTCTATTAGAAAACTCTATCGGAGAGTTTCATAATGCTTTCAGAGATGTCACATCATTTCTAAAATAGAATAACCTCTCTGGTCAACCAGTAGATTTTCCTGGACTATGTGCAAAATAATTTGTGGTATGAAATTGATAAATTTTATTTCTAAATGCAAAGAAGCCAGACAACAGCAACAACAGATGAAAGTCCTGCTGTGGTCAACATGCTTATAAAGCCAGCCTCAAATTCAGGACAAATAAAATGCCAGGAGAGAAAGCAAAAGTAGCCCTAAGCAAACCTAATGACAGGGTTGTCTGCAGCACAGCACAAGGGGCATACAGATATGGTGGAACTATTATTATAATGATGACCCCCGATATTTTGTTTTATAGCTGAGTGAAAGCACTAGTGGGAAAGATATGAGCCAGCTCTTTGCATCCCTGTGGTACATATATGAATGATAAAGGCACACTTGGTAATTTTGAGTTCTGTTTATCAATTAATCTAATATTATTTTTGTGAGACATGACGCCGATTAGAAGCGTCTTTGAGATAATGCTGATGGAGGACCAGCCACATGTCCTGCAAAGAAGGGTTTGGTGTATCAGTATCTATTGCTACAATAATGCAAAACAACCTCAAAATCCAGTCACTTAAATACTAAGAATTTATTTATCTCATGAGTCTGTAGGCCAGTGGGGTGGTTCTTCTCATCTCAGCAAGGCTTTACCCCTGTGTCAGTGATAAGATGGAGGCAAGGTCAGCTACATAATTTGTGGAGCTCGGTGCAAGATAAAAATGCAGGGCCCCTTATAGAAAAAATGATTACGAATTTAAAGACAATGATAGCAGAACATCAAACCAATACGAGGTCTAAACACAGAGCCCCTATGTGACTACAAAGGTCATGTGCCCATGAAGCCAGCCTGGGCTGTGGGTCATGTGGGCAGCTCTGATGCTTTTGGCTGGCTTCTTTCATATGTCCCAGTATCAGCTTGGCTAGTCTGGGATAGACTTATCTGGGACAACTGGGGTAACTCTACACCATGCATTGCATCCTTCAGCAGGCTAGCCCAAGCATGTTCGTATGGCAAAGGCCCAGGAGAAAGAACAAGCCAGCCCCAATATGCAAGCACTCCTTAAAGTCTCTGCCTTGTCACATTCACTGACATCCCACTGGGTCACAGCACAATCCCATGGTGAACTCACAGATAGGGAGGATGCTACAACATGATAGGACAAGGTGGGGAGGTGGGGAATTGCACCATTTTTACCGTCAGCATCCCTTGACCAATCACACATAGTTATATCTGAGTACTAAATTGCCCACCAGTTTACTTCCTAAGAACAGTTATGCATCTTGATCTTAACTAAGGGTCGAAGAAGTAATAAAAGTTGTTAGCACAATCACATCTCAGTCCCAGAGCATAAGTGTTTCCTGTGGGTTTTGTGAAGAAATGGGTGACGGGTACTAACGCTGCTTCTCCACGGTAAAGCAGTCTGGCCGTCCAAGGGGAAGGTACTCATGTGAATAATCAAAATGAAGGAGGGGATAAAATTTCCTTACAACACTAATGATTCTGTGAAAGACCAGAAATCATAAATCTGGTCCTTGTTGTCATTATCAGCATTGTGAAGAAATGTTATCTCTGATTTCAAGTGATATGTCAACACACAGTGGTCAGGAGCTTGAAAAGCTTGAACTTCTCCTTTTAGGCCTCACATAATAGGATGTTATGTGCTGAGGATATTCAGTGCTGAGGATAAGATATCAGGAAATTGAACTTTGATGCAGCAGGCTTCTTCGGCAGGCATTGACTCTTTGCTAACACTTGATTTTCTTCATTCTCTGAAAGAAATCAATGACATATTACTATTTAATAACCATACACAATGCCAGGAAACATGGAGAAATTCTTTCCAGAGCTGAAGCTAAAAAAAACATTAGAAGTTCATTTGCAGGGATGCCTGGGTGGCTCAGTCAGTTAAGCATCTGCCTTTGGCTCAGGTCATGATCCCAGGGCCCTGGGATCGACTCTCTTTCTCTCTCTGTCTCTCATGAATAAATAAATAAAATCTTAAAAAAAAGTTCATTTGCAACTGGCACCCAAGGGAAACTATCCAACCTTTGAATAAGATCTGTTCCTTGACTTAGCTGTTGATGAAAGTGGTCTTTGATGGGGCACCTGGATGGCTCAGTCGGTTGAGTGTCTGCCTTTGCCTCAGGTCATGATCCTGGGCGGGTCCTGGAATTGAGCCCCACATTGTGCTCCTTGCTCAGCAGGGAGCCTGCTTCTCCCTCTACCTGCTGCTCCCCCTGCTTGTGTTCTCTCTCTCTCTGTCAAATAAATAAAATCTTAAAAAGAAAAAAAGAAAGTGGTCTTTGATGAGAAACCTCACCACTGTTTCTAGGTATATGTCCCATCCACCTAACAGAACCATTGTCAGGACCACTAAACATTTGCTGCTTTATCTAATAGCCCATAATTCTTAGTGCTTTCTAATTTCGTAGAACAAAAATAAGTTGAATCTGTCATTAATCCAGATACATATATACTTATTTATCTGAAGTATATTATATACTTCAATAATTGACTGTAAACAACAGTATCCCTTTAACTGACCTGATATTTCTCACCATCCTGCTTTTGCAATTTCAACTCTTTCTTCCCAAATTCAGGATCTGAGTGTATTCAAATACTTCTTGTTAATAGGGCTTGTATACTGCTCTATCCAAACTCTTGCTACTTGTTATCCAAAATTCAGATGCCAAGTATGTGCAAATCATACTGCATCCCTTGCTATATGAACTTGATTTCCAAACCCAAACTCTCCCCCACACACTCATCCCACTAAGTCTGGTGGTATTCTCTCCACCCCATGCCTATGCAGTAGGTTTGACCAATCAAAGTCTCCTGGTCATAGTGATTGGCTCAAGGATCAGTGATTGGCACAGGGTCACAATAGAAAAAAAGAGAGAGATGCTGAGACACCTGGGTGGCTCAGTCGGTTAAGCATCGGACTCTTGGTTTTGGCTCAGGTCATGATCTCAGGGTCCTGGGATGGAGCTCCACGTTGGCTCCATAGTCAATGGGGAGTCTGCTTGAGATCCCTTCTCTCTCTCTCCCTTTGCCCCTCCCACTGCTTGTGCTCTCTCTCGAGCTCTCTCACTCCCTCTCTCTGTAAAATAAAGAAATCTTAAAAGAGAGATGCCATGACACTTTTGCTGAGATTTCTGGCACAAGCTCAAGAGTTTTCCCTCTTAATGCAAATGTAAAAGAATATAGGGACAGTATTTCTACAGCAATCTTATAACCACAAGAAATTTGAGAACAGAGCCAATACTGATAGGAAACCTGAGAAATGAAGAAAATGTGGATCTTGGTGATCTTGTTTGGGTTCTGCCTTTTAATTGGGGAATTTAACCCATCAATAATGATTGTGATTAATGTTTCCTCTGCTGAATTTGTTTATTTTTATTCTTCTAGTACAGCCGTTCTCAGATACATATGTCTGAGTCCATCCCAGACATTCTAATTTATTTGGTCTGGTGTGTGTTCTGTACATCAGTATTTTTTTAAACCCTCCCCAGGTTCTTCTAATGTTTAGCCAGGTTTGAGAACCCAAAATCTAATAGTCTTTCTTGATTTTTATTTTTTTTTAATGTTTCATTATAAAATGTCACAAGTACAGAAATATAACACACACTGGAAAAAAAGAACATAAAGCAAGCTTAAAATTTTTACATTGAGAAATGAAATATTACCAACACCCCAGAAGCCTGCTGCATGACCCATCCTGATTTATCTTAAATCTCCTTAAACAGAAAGCTTCCTGGCAGTATCTAGACTATACACTGCAACTATACCTCCCCTGGGACAATTCAAGCCATAACATACTTCCAAGCTTTTTCCTGTCCCAGCTCCAATAGTGAGATCTAAGGAAATTCTATTTAGATTTATTTACTTAGATATAGCCATAAGTTTTACTAGTTATTTTTAGATACTATGTTTCTTATATCCAGCACTTCGTTTCTCTAGACTTTGCAGTGTTGGAAGCTGGAGCATCAGTCCAAATGAGAATCCCTGTTCTTACTTCAGGAACCAATTCCTGAGATTCTTTTTTTTTTTTTTAAGATTATTTATTTATTTATTTATTTGAGAGAGAGAGAGTGCACAAGACAGGGAGGTCAGAGGGAGAAGCAGAATCCCCGCTGAGTGGGGAGCCTGAGGCAGGGCTCGATCCTGGGACTCCGGGATCATGACTTGAGCTGAAGGCAGACACTTAACCGCCTGAGCCACCCAGGTGCCCCAATTCCTGAGATTCTAAGAGATAGGGTGTAATCATACTGCCAGACTAAGTTGCTTATACTCTATCCTTCGTGGTAGCTAAATATTATTCAGGCCACTGCTCTCCTTCTTCTGCAGCTCCTGTGGTTACTCTGAAATGTCCTACCTTGGAGAGCTACCCATGTGGCTGTTGTGGGCAGGCACTGGGGACAACCTTTCCTCTTTGTCCCCAGCCTTGGCCCCTATTATTATGGAGGCCTTGTTAAGAAGGGCTCTGCTTCAGGGCACCTGGGTGGCTCAGTTGGTTGGGCGTCTGCCTTTGGCTCAGGTCATGATCCCAGGGTCTTGGGATCTAGCCCCACGTCGGGCTCCCTGCTCAAGAGGGAGCCTGCTTCTCCCTCTCCCCCTTCCCCTTGCTTGTGTACTCACTCTCTCTCTCTGTAAAATAAATAATTAAATCTTAAAAAAAAAAAAAAAAGGTCTCTGCTTTCCCATCCAGGCCAACCTTCAAATTCAGACCCTTCCCCAGGAGAGGTATTTATTCTCCTGTTCAAAAAATAGTCTTAAGGTCTTTACTCCAGAAACTTTATCCTCCTGGAGCTGCCAGCCAGAGGGGATGTCTGATCCAGCCAGGCCAAATGCAGCCCTGTATTTAATTACCTCAAGGACTGCCCTGGGGGACCTCTTTCATTCTTCGTGTTTGTTTCCTCTAATCTTGGATTTCCCCCAGGCTTCCTTGGGAAGAACTGCCTTCCCTCCCAAGTGTTTAACCTCAAGTTTCTCTACCCTGGTTTTGCCATTGATTTGAACCCTTAAATAGTCTGTCTTAAAGAATTTGTCACCATTTCTGATTTACTGATTAAGATTCTTTCTTGTTTGGGGCCATTATGGATCTATATGCAAAATTTGCATGTATATATAAGATATATACATTAGCCCCCCTTAACCACAAGTTATATCTTCCTGTACCCCCAGTGAATGCCCAAAGCCACAGATAGTACCAAACCCTGTATGTACTATGTTTTTGCTACACATGCATACCTGTGTTACAGTTTAATTTACAAATTAGGTACAGGAGCACCTGGGTGGCACAGTTGGTTAAGTGTCCGACTCTTGGTTTTGGCTCAGGTTGTGATCTCAGGATCATGAGACAGAGCCCCGCATCAGGCTATCTGCTTGCTCAGCATGGAGTCTGCTTAAGATTCTCCCTCTGCTCCTCCCCACCACACTCGCTCGCTCTCTCTCAAATAAATCTTTAAAAAAATTTAAATTAGGCACAGTAAGAGATTAACAATAATAACAAATAATATAACAATTATAACAATATACTGTAATGGAAATTATGCGAATGTGGTCTCTCTCTCAAAGTATCTTATTGTCCTGTTCTCACCCTTCCTCTTCTCCTGATGATGGGACATGATAAAATGCCCACGTGATGAGATGAAGTGAGGTGAATGACGTAGGCACTGTGACCTAGCACAAGGATACTACTGACCTTCTGACAATAAATCAGGAGAATCATCTGCTTCTGGACTGCGGTTGATCCCAGGTAACTTAAACGGTGGCAAGAAAAACCACAGATAATGAGAGACTACTGTATTTTTTTTCTGTCATTTTAGTGGGATTTTGGAACATGGGCGATAGATACCTGTGCTGAGAAAATAGTGAGACTGTCATAAGATGGCATCTCACAGGGAACAGCCTTATTTTTAGCATCTAAATTTGGGCCTTAGGGAAAACAGGAGTAAACTTAGAGTTACTTGTATTTTAACTAATGCTCAGTGTATTAAAGTTATAGATTTAAAAACCTAGTTAGTTTCCCCTAAGCCTTTAACATACAACCCACAGATCGTATTGTGTTTCTAAGTCTAGCTATCTCTTATGCAAAGTTAATGACTGACAGATTTTTATTTGTTCTTAGATCAATGCTAAATTAGCTTGTAAATTTGACATAGTAAATTCCCCTAAATATTTAACCGTCATTTACAAACTTGATTAATAACATTCCCTTTGCGTTGGCATTTTTAACCACAATTGCAAATTTGATTCTCTTCAGTCCTTCAAATGTCTGACAAGGCAGACTTATAAATGTAACAAACGGAATTGCTACACACTGAAACATTGTTTACAAACCTATTAAGTCTGAGATTATTTACTGATCCAGAGGTTTCTACACATTCCATTGCTGTCTAAATCAATCAAATTCTCTTAAGTATTTTTAATTAAAGTCACAAATCTTCTATCAATCAAACTCCCCTAACCCAACTTTTTACGTACTTCACCTGGCAACAGAAAGCAGCAGGAGGAAAAACATGCACAATTATGTTTATTGGTTTTGCTTTAAATTTATGTCCACAAATCAGTAAGCCTCTAGCACTGCCCCTCTAATATTACATTTCCCTAATATATTTACTCTCCTGTTTTCCAGATAGTTTTTTTTTTTTTTTGAGGAGGGTGGTCATTTTTTAGCCTTTTTATAATTTTTAAAAGTATTTTTAATTGTGGTAAAATACACATGACATGAAATTTACCATCTTAACCATTCTTAAGTGCTCCCAGATCACTTTTCACAACTTGTCTCTCCCTACACTCAGCGGATGATCTCACTTATTATGCAATTATGAATACAAGGAGCAATTAGAAAAGAATAGGTCTTTTTTTCTTCCTACTGCTGGAGTTACTAACCTGCTGCATCTGTGCACATTTAATCTGCCCCCCCAACCTCTTACAGTGGAAGAATTGTGCCTGGCCTTTTTTTTTTTTTTTTTAAGATTTTTAAAAATTTATTTGAGAGAGAGAGCTTGAGCAGGAGGAGGAGCAGAGGGAGAAGCAGACTCCCTGCTAAGCAGGGAGCCCAGCCCAGGGGGCCGGGGGGGCTTTATCCCAGGACCCTGAGATCATGACCCGAGCTGAGCACAGACGCTTAACTGACTGAGCCACCCAGGCACCCCAGGAAGAGAATATTTTACTTAATGGTTTGCTTGATTGGTAACATTTAAATATTTAGACATATGGTGTGTAGACCTTCACTGGGACTTTCAGCCCCACAACTACCCACTCCAATCACATTTTTACAAGTCCCACGAAACCTCTCTGGCGAAGGCCACTGATGACCTTCAGTTTGCCAATCCAGTGGCCCAGTCTCTGTCCTCATCTTTCTCAGCAAATCTCAGTATCATTTCATGCAATTAATTACTTTGAGTTCAGGGATTCCCCCGCTCCCTCTGAGTCCTTTTCTTCATTCCTCCTCCTCTTCCCACTTGCCCTAAATCTTGGCATGCCCCCGGGGTTCCAGCCTCAAACTTCAGCATCACTCCACTTGAATACTTTCTTTTTGATATCTTAGGTCTCTTGTCTGGAAATGCCATCTATAAGCAGATGACTCTCCTGTGCTTTCCCATATCCAGCTGCCTGCTTACCATCTCCACTTGGGTAGTCAAGAAGCACCCGCATTTTACAGGTCCAAGCTACAATTCTTGATTTCCCCTCAACATACATGTCCTTCAGCCCACCCAAACCCCGTATCTTCTCACCATCCATCCACCTGTGTCATTCTGAATCCTAGAAGTTCTTGATTTCCATTGCTTTATATCCCACACCCAATCAATTCCTAGTTCAGTTCTTTGGCCCCACCTTCAAAACCTATCTCCCAGCTATTCACTTCTGCCCATTTACACCACATCCTTGTCTTCCAAGCCAATATCATCTTCCACCTGGACTACTTAAGGAGCATCTCAACTGGCCTGCCTGTTTCCAGGGTACCCCTCCTCACTGCAGATGATCAATCTTACAGCAGCCCCCATGGGCTTTTAAAATCATAAAACAGATCACATTACACCCATGCCCAAAACCTTCTAATGACTTCCCTTTACATCAAAAATAAAATCCAGATGGGCACCTGGGTGGCTCAGTCGGTTAAGCATCCGGCTCTTGGTTTCGGCTCAGGTCACGATCTAAGGGTCATGAAATCAAGCCCCATGTTGCGCTCCACACTGGGCATGGAGCCTGCTTAAGATTCTCTCTCTAAAAATAATAATAAAAATAGGGGCACCAGGGTGGTTCAGTCGGTTAAGCATCTGCCTTCGGCTCAGGTCATGATCTCAGGGTCCTGGGATCAAGCCCCTCATCGGGCTCCCTGCTCCACGGGAAGCCTGCTTCTCCCTTTCCTTCTGCCTGCCGCCACCCCTGCTTGTGCGCTCTCCCTCTCTGTCAAGTGAATAAATAAAATCTTTTAAAAAAAAATAAATACAAATAAAATCCAGACCCTTCCCCAAGGTCATCAGCACCTGCTTTGCTTTCCTCCTCTGCTCCCCATCACTCACTCTGTTCCAGCCACAGTGGTTGCCTTGAAGACTCTGGAACATACCAAGCTCATTTCTGCCTCTATGTTTCCCGTACATGGACTGCTCTGCTTCTGCATGGTTTGCTCCTTCCTACGTTTTTTGATCTCAGCTCAAATACCTCCTCAGAGAAGTCTTTGATCTAAAGTACACCCCCCTTTCATGTCTATCCCTAACCAGGTTTATTTTCTTCACAGCATCAGTCACTTAAAAAAAAAATCATATGAGTTAAGCATTTGTTTGTTTGTTTGTTCTCTGTGCCCTTCTCATAAGCTCTTTTTTTTTTTTTAAAGATTTTATTCATTTATTTGAGACAGAGAGAATGAGAGACAGAGAGCATGAGAGGGAGGAGGGTCAGAGGGAGAAGCAGACTCCCCACCGAGCAGGGAGCCCGATGCGGGACTCGATCCCGGGACTCCAGGATCATGACCTGAGCCGAAGGCAGTCGCTTAACCAACTGAGCCACCCAGGCGCCCTCTCATAAGCTCTTTTAAGGCAGGGACCTCATCTGTCTTTTCAGCACTGTATGCCGGGTACCTAGAATAGTGTGACAATTCAATCGATACATTTTAAACCAAATGCACATTAAATAAGTCACAGTCTTTCAAGTGTTTCACACCCCTTAAATAATATGTAGAACCCACAACTGATCACAGGGACTTCACTTCCTGCTGAAGCTAACAAAAGTATTAATCCCACAGCTTTGATTTGTTTGCCCGTCTATACACTTGTTCACACACTTTCCCGCATTCGTTAAGTTACTTCCCTACAAGGGAGCAGAATTAACCATCTCAGGTCAGCTGACCTTACAAATTCAGGAGCTCCCATCGGACATTACAGAGGGCAACAAGGGAACTGGTGTATGATTTCAGCCCCCATTTTAACAGTCTTCACCTTGTCTCATAGTTACACTGTACCTGATGCTAGATATCAAGCCCATCTCTCTCACTTAGAATTAATATAAAATTTGCAACCTAAGTATTATTTATTTTTCACATTTAGCCAATGAAAAAAATATTATCCTCTGTACCATGTTTCCTTTTTAAATTTGTCACCCGGGGGGCACCTGGGTGGCTCAGTCAATTAAGCATCTGCCTTCAGCTCAGGTCATGATCCCAGGGTCCTGGGATCCAGCCCCGCATTGGGCTCCCTGCTCAGTGGGGAGTCTGCTTCTCCCTCTGCCCCTCTCCCCTGCTTGTGCTCTCTCTCTTTCTCAAATAAATAAATTAAATCTTAAAAAAAATAAATTTGTAATGCTGGAATTCTGTAACTTTTACCTAGATTGTTTTCCTTCTCATTTGTGGGATTCTGTGCCTTCTTTATATCTTACTTTCTCACTGGCTTCATCATTTAATAGACATTCTCTTTGCTGACTTTTGGGGAAAACTATTGCTCTTTGTGTATTTATTTTGTAAACTTCTAGACCTCTCATTATTTCTGATAGTTTTTTTTATGATTCTCCTAGATTTCATGCAAAGAAAGATAATTATTATTTCTTTATTTCCAATAGCTGTATTTTGTTCTGTCTCCATGGTTTTTTTGTTTTTTGGGTTTTTTTGCTTGTTTCTGCTTGAGCTTCCAGAAAAAATGTCAAATGATAGCGGTGGCTCACATCCTGGTTTAGTTTCCGACTTTGAAGAGACAACTCCGGTGTTTTATTTTTAAATGTGATGTTGACTGTTGATCTGAGATTCTTTTATCATCTATTCCTTAATTCATTACATATTTATTGTTCCCCATCCAAGTGCATTGGATTTGGCAATATGTAGGGTACTGATCGCCTTGGGGAAAGCAGTTTCCATGGCGTGGTGCCAGCAACAGCCAGATTGCAGTGGTTTGCAGAGAGGCATATGATGGAAACCTTTTTCCTTAATGCGTGCCAAGGGTTTTCATCAGGAATGGATGCCGAATTCTTTTTAAATGCTTTTTCGGTATTTATTAGTTAAATTGTATCATTTTTTTTTTCTTATTTGACCTATTGGCATGATCTAACATCTTAATATATTTTCATTCATTCAAGAAATATCTGGGTGCCTACTATAAGCCAGCCATTCTTCTATTATTGTAATATTAAATTGGTAATTTTTATAAAATGTTGTAGGGCTTGGTGATATCTCTGATACCCATTTGTAAATATTAAATAGTTTTTATAATACTAAGACAGACCACACTTAGCTGTGGCATGTTATTCTTTAATTTTTAACTACTAAATCAATGGATCTTATTATTAAGAATTCCAAAAATACAAAAGGATGTAAAACCAGGAAGTCCACATCCAATTTTCCAATACCCCTAAGGGATATTCCCAACTGACTTCGGGATACTTCGGGACCGTTTTCTTTTTCCATTTTAATAAACTTCTAAAATTCACTGGCAAGCATTTTATGTAGGATTTTCACATCAATATTCACAGTTGAGGTACAGATGTCACGGTCGGAGAGCCACACCTGAGTCCACATCAGGTTGGCCCTTGCTAAATGACACTTTGTTGCAGTTCTTGACCCATCTGTTCTGTCTGGGCAACATGGCATTCCTTCCAGCTATGAGCATGCTGGGCACCATGCGGAAGTAGCTGAGGTTCATTTGTTCAGAGAGAATTCATCCAGCACTTATCTAACTCCGTGGAACTTCCATTCTAGGCAAGGGGCAAATAATAAGAGAAATAAGTAAAATGTGTAGTATGTTAGACGGTGATAGGAGGTATGGAGAAAAAGAAGGGAAGGGGGTCAGGAGACATTACTGAGAGAGGGGGAACGGTAGTTATTATGGGAAGGAAGGTCCCATGTGGGGAGGTAGAGGGTACTGCTACCAGAGAATTCAGACAGCAGGGAGAATGAATGATGTACAACTACTTGCCACAATATCAATAAATCTTGCAAATACCATATTGAGCAAAAGAAGCAAGGCGCAGGAGAGTGCATTCCTGTATGACTCCATTCGTACAGAGAACGAAACATAGATTCAGGCAACATGGATCTACCCTCTAAAAGTCAGGAGCAGTGACTGTGAAGCAGAGAGGGTCCTGAAGAAAACAGTGGGAATTCTGGTGATGTTCTGTTTCTTAACCTGGGTGCTGTGAACACGCGTGTGTTCAGTTTGTGAAAATTCATCAAACTGAACTTTTGAAATGTGTGCATTTCCTATATGAATACCACATGTCAACAGTTTCACTATTATTTTTTTTAATTCAAAATTAACTATCTTATAGGTGGCACAACCACCAGGGGGACCCTCCTTCAAATCTGCTGCCTTGTCTTACTTCCCCAATGCCAAGCACACTGAAGGGATTCAGTGTGTGTGTGTGTGTGTGTGTGTGTGTGTGTGTGTGTGTGAATATATGAATGATTGAACAAATGCATCTCTATCATCTCTAAAAGGTTTTGTATTTAGTCTCCCCTTAAACTGATCACATTGGGAAAACAGAAACAATATCTACTTTTACTGTCGTTCCCATGTTTGTTTTTAAAAAAAAATCACTTCTGCCTTCCCTCTGTTTATATGAGAATAAATGCATTCAATGGACATTCAGCCTAATTTTAGGTTTTAGAGTCAGGAGAGCAAGTATAACAAGGATGAAAAATTCGTCCATTGGATTTGGCAACATGTAGGTTCTTGATGGTGGAAGCAGTTTTACTCATGTGGAGGCAGCAGAAGCCAGAACGCAGAGGTTCAAGAAGAGATGGGATGCGAAGAAGGGGAAATGGAGCATGCTGAAAAATATTTCAAATTCCTTGGCTCTGAAAGGAGAGAATTATGTGGGGCTGACAATTTTTCTTTAGTGTTGGTGTGAGTGTTTATCATAGAAGATGAGAAAGACAAACATATTTATGTGCTAAAAGGGGGTCAATCGACAGGAATCATTTCCTTCATTTATTTCTGCTTTCAATCTTTTAGTCAGTCCTGTATTCTGTAACTACTTCACTAAGTACATGCTATGCAGGCGGCAACAGAACAGGGAATTAACTAGACACAATCTCTGCCCTTGTGCGGCTTACAAAGGGGTAACAACTGTAAAGTAGATACAAATGTTGACAAGAGAGACTGTTGGTGGGACGCCTGGGTGGCTCAGTCAGTTGAGCGGCTGCCTTCGGCTCAGGTCATGATCCCAGGGTCCTGGGATCAAGCCCCGCATCGGACTCCCTGCTCAGCGGGAAGCCTGCTTCTCCGTCTCCCACGCCCCCTGCTTGTGTTCCTGCTCTCGATTTCTCTGTCAAATAAATAAAATCTTAAAAAAAAAAAAAAAAAGACTGTGGCTAGTGCTCGTCCTAGGCAAGAGTGTGGAAGAGGAGCATCAGGTAGGGGAAGCCAGGTAGAGGGTGGGAGGCTGAAGGCAGGCGGTTCCCAGCGCTCTGATGCAGGGAGAGACCTCAGAGACACTAGCGCACCAGCCAGCAGCCTTGGTGCGCAAACCCAGCAGTTGTCAAGGGCGACTTGTGAGACCTGTAAATAAGACTATGGGGAATTCTGTAGAATCCCACACACGGATCAGTAGGCAAGTGTAGAAGGTGAAAACTGTAGAGTCAGTTTCCCTTGAAAACCTCTAAGGAAGGGCCCTCTGGGTGGCGTAGTTGGTTAAGCGATCGACTCTTAGTTTCTGCTCGGGTCGTGATCTCGGAATGGTGAGATTGAGCCCCGTGTAGGGCTCCACACTCAGCGGCGAGACTGCTTGAGATTCTTCTCTCCCTCTGCCTCTGCCCCTCCTGCTCATGCTCTCTCTCTCTCTCTAAAATAAATAAATATATCTTAAAAACAAAACCCTCTAAGGAAGAGGCCATACCAGAGATACTATGCTGTTAGGTTTTCTCTCAGCATCATTAAAGATTTTTGTTTCTTTAGTTGACCATGAGCTAAAGTCATTGTTTGCATTTAGGGGCTTTGTATTAAAATCATTTGTATAATTCTCAGCTTAATGATAACCTCACCGGATGGGAAGGAACGTCACAGGACGGGAGGTTTGCAACTACTGAGACCAATGGAAGAGATGAGAGGTCCATTTTTCCCACCTCACGTTCATTCCTCACTAAGTGATGAGCTTTTCCTTCTTGGGCTCTCTTTCTTTCCCTCTCTCTCACTTTTTATTTGGAAGGTGGATAATTAAGTCCTCAATGAGTGTAACTCTGTTGTAGTCAAAAGACTGCAGGTGATTATTTTTAATATTAATAAAAATGCAGTCAGGGGTACCTGGGTGGCTCAGTTGTTAAGCGTCTGACTTCGGCTCAGGTCATGATCCCAGGGCCCTGGGATCATGCCCCACATCGGGCTCCCTGCTCAGCGGGAAGCCTGCTTCTCCCTCTCCCACTCCCCCTGCTTGTGTTCCCTCTCTCGCTGTGTCTCTCTCTGTCAAATAAATAAATAAAATCTTTAAAATAAATAAATAAATAAATAAATAAATAAAAATGCAGTCAGATTGTCTTCCCTGCATTCCAATATGCTTTCTTGAGTGGGGAAGGAAGAGGTGCAATCAGGTAGCCCCCAGGAGTTGCATATGGGTGTGTGTCTCTTAGGTAAATATACCTCACTGGCTGTGTTTGGGAAGGAAAAATAATTAAAAGTAGAGAATCACTAATATAATGCAACCCCTTCATTTCTCAGGTGTGAAAACTGAGGCCCAGAGAGGTGATGTGATTTGCCTAAAGTCATGCAACTAGTGGCAGAGCCAGGCCTAGAAGCCAGGTGTCCTGGCTCTCGAGACATTCCACTGCCCGAGGAATGGAACAGGTAGTATCACTCGTGCTGGGGGCCGTGGGTCGGTCCGTTCCGCCCAGAGCTGCCTGGGCTTCCAACTAAGGAAGGCAGAGCCGGGCTGTGGTGACTGAGTGGAGACTCAAGGAACATTTCCAGCCTCTGGGACAAATAAGTTACCACCCAAGCAATGCATTAGGACAGGGACTCAGGCATAGGAGTGAAGAAGGGAGATATCCTCAGAACTGGGGCATGCGGTTGCAGGAGCCCAGTTACAAGCTGGACCCTTAATCAGACCTGAAATAATAGCCAGAGGGACTGAGCTCCTGAACCTTTAAATCTCTCTAGACTGAGAAAAGAATCCATTCCACTGATGAGAACCATACAACCCAGTCTGTAGAGAAAGTAGAATTCCTTCACGGTTGCCATGACATTGTGGTTCCAGAGGGTCCTTTTTCTTGAATTAACCCAGGCATTCACTCCATAACTCAGAGGCTGGTTTTGTTGGCAGGACTGTTGATTAGGACAGATATGGAGGCCTTATCTCCATCTTCCTTAGTCTTGCTATGGTTTCTTTCAGCTGCCACCCCCATCCACCATTCATTCTCAGGGACAGCTCATGCTACTGGCTTCCACCCTCGTTGCTTAGTCCCTGTCTGGGGCTTCCCTAACCCTTCAGACTTCATGCTTGACACCATCTGCACCTGATTCAGCATCTCCCTCTGGCTATACTTCTATAGTGAACATGGTGATCGCTTCTCCAACATCCATCCACCCCATCCCCATAGCAGCAGAAATACAGTTTGGGGAATTGAAAATCCTGGTCCACACACTGCCACTGACTCCATATGGCGTTCCGCTTCCATGCAATCCTTGTCTCGGCACCACTTACTCCAGAATCGAAGTCCCAGGAGTAAGCACCTGATCACTCAGGTTCATGGCTAGATGGACCTGGCTCCCTCTGCCTCCACAGTGGGAATTGTACGAAGAGGCAGGTGGCTTCAATTGCCCTCATGTCAGACCGAATCCCAGTGGGTAATTCCCCCGGAGGAGATCTGGCACTAATAAGAAGGGAGGGATTCTAGATGAGTGCTGATCAATAGAATACTAATGCAAGCCACATACATACTTTAAAATCTTCTAGTAACCACATTTAAAAAGGTAGGAACAGGTGAAATTAATTTTAATGGTACATTTTATTTAATCCGATATTTCCAAAATTTCATCACATCAACATATGTTCAATATTAAAAAATCATTAATGAGATATGTTCCTTTTTGTGGTGGTTGTTATAAGCCTTTGAGATCTAGGTTGTATCTTATACTCAGCACACCTCGATCTAGATGCTAAATTTTTGTTAGAAATATTTAATCTGGGGCACCTGGGTGGCTCAGTCATTAGGCGTCTGCCTTCTGCTCAGGTCATGATCCCAGGGTCTTGGGATCGAGCCCCGCATTGGGCTCCTTTCTCCGTGGGGAGCCTGCTTCTCCCTCTGCCTGCCGCTCCTCCTGCTTGTGCTCGCTCGCTCTCTGTCAAATAAATAAAAATAAAATCTTAAAAAAAAAGAAATATTTGATATGCATTCATATTTACAGTTGAAAAAGTCAAGTCACATACCCAAGCTCTTCCAAACATACTTAAAAGTTTTTCAATTACTGGATCAAGTACCAATAAATTTTCCTTTAATGTTCGCTTCTACATTGACAAAATGAATTCATCTTTATTAGAACTATTGTTTGTAGCAAAAGCAGATCAGTGTCAAAATTAGGTCTGTCCAAGTTATGTCAATTCACTGACTCATGTCAACTCAGTATTATTAACATGGAATGTAAAGGGGTCTTGCATAAATTGAAAAGTAACTCTGAGTTCATCAATGCCAACAAAACATCCTTCAAATTTTTCTTGTAGGTTTTGTAGATAGTTTACATAATGCTGGTTATTACAATTAAAAATCTTTTGTGTATATATTCATATTAGAAAATGTGTTAAATCATTCAGTAAATCATTTATTTATTATGAGAAGTTTCCATTTCAATGTAAATTCTTGCAGCCTTCTAGCTAGGTCACAAGGAAGCTTTTTGTGTCCTTAGAGCTTCAAATTTGTCTCAAATATACTGTGATATCAATGAGAAAACATAGATTGCCGTGTTTTGTTTTTGATTATTAAATATTTGGTAAGAATTCCCTTTGTTTCAAGCAAATCTTGAATTAGCATTCACAGCACAGTAAATCTTTGTAAAACCCTTCCATGACCCAACCAATGAACATAGACAGAGACAAGATCATCACATTTATTGCTTTCTGTTCTTTTCCAAAAGATGGTGATTCACAGCATTTTTGAATGTATACACTGAACAATTTTAACAGCTATATCCATGACACTTTCCACAGAGTCTACTTCTGAAAATGAACACAAATATTTTCAATTTTTATCATACAGTGGAATGAAGCAATAAGGGAAACATCAGTCTCCTGTTTTGAAATTACAATAAATCCAGAATTTTTTTTTTTTTACTGAACATAGCTGGAGCACCATCTGGCATGATAGAAACTAATTTATTTCATATCTAACTGAGTTTCTTCTTTCTCAGATGTAAAAAATTTTTTAAAATCTCTGTCACAGTTTATATTTTTAAGCAATGAATTGACAATGTTTCTTCATAAATTTGGAAGACCTTTAAAAGTAAATATACTGAGGGCGCCTGGCTGGCTCAGTCAGAGGAGCATGTGACTCCTGATCTCAGGGTTGTGAGTTTGAGCCCCACAGTGGGTGGTGAGATGACTTAAATAAACTTTTAAAAATAAATAAATAAAAATAAAACTAATTATACTCAAAGTATTAATTGGGCAGTGTTTCATGGTATAACTTGGCTACAATTTGCTCTTTTTTCAAAATTTGAATTTATCTTTAAGTTCTTTTATTCTGTGGGCAGTTGTTTGGTGGCTTAATTGAAAATTGTTCACTTTTTGGGCGCCTGGGTGGCTCAGACGGTTAAGCGTCTGCCTTCGGCTCAGGTCATGATCCCAGGGTCCTGGGATCGAGTCCCGCATCGGGCTTCCTGCTCCTTGGGAGCCTGCTTCTCCCTCTGCCTCTCTCTCTCTCGGTCTCTCATGAAT